>NC_139550.1:9189686-9789686 GCF_965153285.1 Podarcis tiliguerta
CAAAACATACCTGACAGGGGCCACCCAATCTCCCCTTCAGCTGCCTGGAGCCCCAGGTAGAGCAGCAGGAGAAAGACCCCCGACCATCAATCTCCCAGCATCAGGTCCTTTGATCTGGGCAGAAGCTCACCAGGCCCCTCCCACCTATGGCTTTTAACACAAGAATCAAACTGGGGATGTTAAAGGGAAAGGGACATGCCACCTAACTCCTCAAAATACAGTTGTCTTCCGCATTTCCACTACAAACTAAGGCATGGCTTCCGATTGGCTGCAGGAAGCTCCTGCACGCAATCAGAAGCCGTGGAAGCCACGTCGGATGTTCGGCTTCCAAAGAACGTTCACAAACCAGAACATTCACTTCCAGGTTTGTGGCGTTCAGGAGCCAAAACGTTTGACTCGTAAGGAGTTCAGCTTCCAAGGTACGACTGTAGTTACTTATCTCCTTGGCTCAGGGGTTACATAACTCCATACCCTCCAACATTTCTCCAGTGAAAATAGGAACATCTTAAGGAAAAGCAGGACATTCCAGGATCAAATCAGAAACCAAGACGGCTTCTGTAAATCCAGAACTGTCCCTGGAAAATAGGACACTTGGAGGGTCTGAAGTAAGGAAGAGTGAGGTCAGCAGCCCAAGACCGAAGTAACTGTGAAAGCAACTCTGACTAATCTCATATCAGTAACTAACAGTGCCTTGCAATTAACTTTGGTTTAGGAGTTGAGTTACTGTGTGTGGTTCTTATTTACTAATTTTTGTTTCCATTAATTATTTAAGGAAGAAGAAGAAAAACCCAAGAGATAAAGAATATTTTAAATGAACATTGAGTTCTCCAGAGCAAGTACTTGTTGTTCTGCCCTGCTAATCCTTAATGCAACAATAAGGCTCCATGGGATTGGCTGGCTGGTTTTCAGGAGAGCTCTCAAGAGGGGTGCAAAAGCGGAGAAAGTTTTAAAGAAAGTAATGGTAATAATTGGTGGAACTTAGAAACCACTACAGATCTATCTGTATCTATGGTATCTGCCGGTCCAACTGTCACGGGCAAGTTCATGGGCGATCAAAGTCCTGGCTGAGGAAGTCAGGACCGGGGGCAAGATGGCAGGAACAGGAGTCCAGAAACCAGGAGTCAGGAAGCCAAGGGTCCGAGGGTCAGGAAGCAAGAAGTCACGAAGTCAAGGGTCGGGGGATCAAGAAGCAAGGAGTCACGAAGTCAAGGGTCCGGGGGGGATCAAGAAGCAAGGAGTCATGCTCAGCGGTCGGAGGATCAAGAAGCAAAGAGTCACAAAGTCAAGGGTCCGGGGATCAAGAAGCAAGGTGTCAAGGAGCCAAATACAGCAAGGTAGGGAACGTGTTGCTGTGGCAAAGAGCCGAAGGGAAATGCTGACCTTATATCCCTTCCTGGCTCTTGCCACCGGATGCTGTGAGTTACTAATCAGCCTCACCTGTGCGGCCACGCCTTGCCTCTTCAGAACAAACTTAGGAAGGCCCCAGTCCTGCAAAGTCCTATTGGTCACAGGGCCTGGCTCCTGCATGCACTCCTGACACCAACAAGGTTCATGAATGGGAGATGTTCATCTGGAGTCTGGACAAATTGGGATGTGTGGGGAAAACACAAGGCCAAGGCATCCGACGGTGACCAAATCAAATGTGCATTTCTTCAGTTTGGCATATAGATGGGTGTTCATGGGGCCACTGCGAGACCCAATGGACGGCTGCTATATGTTGCTGGAATATCTCAGGGTAGATCAGGATGTTATCCCGGTAGATGATTATGAATTGATCTTGCATGTCTTGGAACATGCCATTCGTAAAGTCCTGAAAGACTATCAGAGCATTGCAGAGAACCAAGGGCAAGGCTACATCATGTTTTAAAGACTTTTCTAGTTGCCAGTCCTGCCTAATTTTTTTTCAAATGTGCACCAAGTTGTACGCTTCCTTCAAATCCAAATCGATGGAGAGATGGGGCCATCTGCAGGTAATTAAAGAGTTCTGGCATCACCAAGAAGAAGCAGTGATTCCAAATAGTGATTTCATTCAGGGTTACAGGTAATTGTTCTGCAGATTTCTTTTTGACAGAGTACTGGGGCTCCTGCCAGGAAGGTGGATAGACAGATAAATCCATCAGCTTTTTTTCCCAATGAATTCCTAGAAGGAGGTTCGGCGCAGGTTCGGCTCAGGGTGTTAATGTGTTTCTTATATGTTGGCATCTTGGCTCCAGGAATTGGGTCAAGAGCACAATTCTTTGCCTTGTGCAGTGTAAGGAACTGAAGATACATTCATAATCAGAGTAGATTTCATGGAGCTGAAGTGTCAGTTTGCATTTCTTAGTGCAGAAAGTATTGATCTGGTGTTTCCTATTCTAATTACCGTATTTTTCACTCTATAAGACGCACCAGACCATAAGACGTACCTAGTTTTTGGAGGAGGAAAACAAGGAAAAAAATATTCTGAGTCTCAGAAGCCAGGACAGCAAGAGGGATCGCTGTGCAGTGAAAGCAGTGATCCCTCTTGCTGTTCTGGCTTCTGGGATAGCTGCGCAGCCTGCATTCGCTCCATAAGACGCACACACATTTCCCCTTACTTTTTAGGAGGTAAAAAGTGAGTCTTATAGAGCAAAAAATACGGTAATTCAAGAGGATTCTGGAAGCTTCTCTGTGTGAAAGAAACAAGCAGATGTTTGGGTTATTCCTTCAGATGATGTTTGGGTTATTCCTTCAGAGAAACTGAGCACAGCTGGCTTAAACTGGTTCTCTTATGTCTTCTGTCAAGGTCATGCTGACTATAAAAGAAAGGCCAGAAGGAGCCTGGGTTTCACTTTCTCTTTCTTTTCCTTCTGGTGTGGTGTTCTGTACATGGTATGCTTAGTGTTAAGGTTTAGACGTATTATAAGTTATTGTAAATTTAAGTTAAGTCTGCTGCAACTGGATTTCTTATGGACATTGCCAATCCTGAGCATATTGGATTTGTGACCATTATGCTCATTTGCCTTCAGCAGCAGTAAAGTTCTGCTGGATGAAGTATTAATTGCCTCTGGTCTATTTTTTGGGAATCCTGCAACGTGTTTAAGTTTTTACTCTGCTAACTATACGTTGGAATCTGCTCTGGATAAATCTTGAGTAGAATTTCATGACATGAAGAGCCATCAAAGAAGCTGGAGTTGCAGTAGCTATAGCACAAGTCACTGGAACAAAATGCTCATTTTGTCTTTGGTCAGTCTGAGTGCTGTGAAGAGACACATGAGGAGGAGTTGTCAGGCTAGTCTCGCCTAACAGGAGATGGGCAACCTTTGAGCCAGTGTGGTGTAGTGGTTAAGAGCGGTAGTCTCGTAATCTGGTGAACCGGGTTCGCGTCCCCGCTCCTCCACATGCAGCTGCTAGTCACACTTCTTTGAAGTCTCTCAGCCCCACTCACCTCACAGAGTGTTTGTTGTGGGGGAAGAAGGGAAAGGAGAATGTTAGCCGCTTTGAGACTCCCTAGGGTAGTGATAAAGCAGGATATCAAATCCAAACTCTCCTTCTCTTCTTCTTCTTCTTCTTCTTCTTCTTCTTCCCCATGAGGGTCACATGCAGTGATGGGTATACTGAGCCAGGTGAGGTATTTGCTAGCAGTCGTTGTGACCTGGGCAGGCATGCTCATTCACATATGCACAAACTTATTCTCTTTCAAAAACTCATCCCTGCTGGGAAGATCACCAATCTCTGTTGTTGTTGTTGTTGTTGTTGTTGATGATGATGATGATGCAGTTGTTTGTTGGCATCTGTCTGACCACAACTCTCCAATTTTTTTAACATTTAATTTTTAAAAAGTGGGTTGCAGCAGAAAGAAAAAGAATAATAGAGTTGGAAGGGACTCCAAGGGTGATCTAGGAATCTCAAATAAATCATACATGACAGATAGCCATCCAACCTTTGCTTTGAAACCTCCAAGCAAGGAGTGGCCCCCACCTCTCATGGGAGTCTGTTCTGCTGTCAAACAGCTCTTACTGCCAGAAAGTTCTTCCTGATATTTCGTTGGAATCTCCTGTCTTGTAACTTGAAGCCATTGGTTCGTGTCCTACCCTCCAGAGCATAAGAAAACAAGCTTGCTCCATATGACAGCCCTTCAGATATTTGAAAGTGGCTATCCTATCTCCTCTCAATCTCCTCTTTTCCAGTTTAAAAACCTATTTCTCTGTATCAGGGCTATGATGAGGGATTGTGAGTTTAAAAAGGAGTTGTGGCGTTTGCCCTTTCTTTTGAAAATGTCTGTACAGGGGGAGAGAAAGAGTTAATTGGTAGACCAATAGGAAAGCCAGAGGCGGAGCCTGCCTGTTTATAAAAGGGCTTAGCCCGAGGTTTAGTTGGTTAGTTGGGAAAGCAGTTGGCAGACAGACAGATGGAAATAGAGAGACAGTGCAGTTGGTTCTTGTGTGAGGGGAGGTAGAAGAGTTAGAATAAAATAAGACTAAGAGGGTAAAGGGGAACAGCGTTTCAAATGCATTTAAAGTTTATTTGTGTTCGCAATAAACTACAGTCTTCATGGTTAACTTCAGAACCTGACTGAGACTAAGTGATTTACCGGGGAGGACCTGGTTGGTGGCAGCAGATTAGTGGTATACGGGTCAGTAGTCCATGAGACGACTGAGGGCTCCGTATGAACACCACAGAAGTACACTTAGAATCTAAGTGACATGACACAAAAGGAAAATGGAACAGAAAGGGTAGAGGAAAAACGTGCAGATTAGACACCAGTTCTTAATCAGATACTTAAACTTAAAATGACCAGTCTGAATGGAATGGGAGGGGCCAAAAGGCAGCTGGTTTCAGATATGCAGCACTGAACTATGCTGTGTGTAGGGATCTCACCACTGGACAGAAAGCTACCACTGCCACTCATTGGAAAGGAAACTGGAAATGGCAAATGGAACTGGAGTTCCCAGATAAGGGACTGGCACTAACAGCTACAGCTATTTCACTGGGTGCACTTGCAGCCCCAACTTGATAAGGAGCTATTTCTGTGCACTCCTGGCTACTAGTTATCATTCCCTGCACAGAGCAGCTTTTTCTGCATGGGAGAACTGGCTCAAGACAGGGGTGCATACGTCAAAGCCTAGTTCCACATACTGGGCTTGCTAGATTGAGGGGCAAGCATATGAGCTTTTCCAAGACTTTCTCCCAGCATATAGAAAAAAAATAACCCATAATTCCTGGCTTGTGTATAAATAAATTGTAGATACACTTGAACCACACAATAACCCTGAGTCTAGAATATTGTTGCACTCCACTCCAATCTTTGAGTGGTGCGAGATTCCAGAGGTTCACCCAGGAGTCATGTTTTCTTTCAGAAATGAGGCACAGCAGAGACTGTGGTGCCTTTATGATATATGGTTTATCTACACACATATATACCACCTGAACCTATGATGAAGGGGTTTGCAGCATTAACACCCCAAGAGGGTCTTGTTTCTCCCACAGCTGCAGCCTTGGATTCAAACGGAAATCTTCCCTGCCTTTCCCCTCAAGAGCTGCGTCTACAAACGTAGTCAGGGCTGCCAAAAAGATAGGGCCAGTTTTGCTTGTGAAGACACAACCACCTGGGTGTCACCCAGAATACGCTAAACCTTTAAGGCACGTTCTTTCTCTCAAAGAATTCTGGGTATTGCAGTTTACCCAGGGCTGCTCCTACCATTAGGCAGAGTGAGCTGACTGCCTCAGGCAGCATATGCTAGGAGGCAGTGGTGCTGCTCAGCTCTTCCTCCCGAGCTCCCTGACCATACCCTTCTGTTGCAGAATAGAGCTGTGTGTCATGTCCTTTGCTCTCCACCTTTATAATTATCCTGCTGATCTCCTTCAGGATCAGTGCAGTGCCCGGTTCCTAGCACTGAAGTAGGATTCAGCACATTGGGTAACCTCATGGTGAACAGCAATCTATAATATTTCCAGTACATGAATGACATGGTCTACATCCTGAGGCTCCAAGACTTTGGCCACCTCATGAGAGGAGAAGACACCCTGGAAAAGACCCTGATGTTGGGAAAGATTGAGGGCACAAGGAGAAGGGGACAACAGAGGACGAGATGGTTGGACAGTGTTCTCGAAGCTACCAGCATGAGTTTGACCAAACTGCGGGAGGCAGTGGAAGACAGGAGTGCCTGGCGTGCTCTGGTCCATGGGGTCACGAAGAGGCGGACATGACTAAACAACAACAACATCCAATCACTAGTAAGTCATCTTCACAGCCTTCTTCTCTTTGCTGATGTCCCTTTGCACCAACCTCTTAAGCAACCCACAAGTGTCCCTGCAATCTGCCCTGGTTTGCTTTTTTTCCATTTTATCTATACTCTTTCAAGATGGGACGTAAGAAAACACACAGACTTCAATATATCAATCCACTCTTTGCGGGGGGCGGGGAGAGGATGATGTGTCCCCCCCCCCCATCTTCTGCCACTTACTGAGGAACCTTCTGCACCCCTTGCTGAATGCTGTTTTGCGTCGAGATGATGTCTTCAGGGTGCAAAGCGCAGTGTTTTCTCAGAGTTCAGAGGCTCCCTTGGCAAGCCCTGCACTGGGAGCTGCTTAAGAAGCTAATGGTGAAACGCATCACATCAAGGCTTTCAACATCAAGAGCCATAAACAAGGCCCTGGAGTCTTCAGGGTTTCATCCTGGAAGTGGAAGAAATGAGCTGGTGCCCTTCAAATTTAATACAAGCTAGAGAAACTCAGCATCCATCTAAATCAGGCTCATGTCTACAAGTTACATTTTCCAAACACAAACTTTTTAATTAGCTCCACGGAGGCTTCAAGAGAGCATTCCCTAATTACTGTCAGCTTGTCCAATTTCTAATAACTCCTCATATGTATTTGTGAGCCAGCAACTGGCTTCAGAAATAGCTGCAACATCTCAAATATTATTCAGCTTGTTGTGATGAACTACAGCATTGATCACATTTGTTAAAAAAACGCTCAGATTCATAGAATCATAGAATCATAGAGTTGGAAGAGACCACAAGGGCCATCGAGTCCAACCCCCTGCCAAGCAGGAAACACCATCAGAGCACTCCTGACATATGGTTGTCAAGCCTCTGCTTAAAGACCTCCAAAGAAGGAGACTCCACCACACTCCTTGGCAGCAAATTCCACTGTCGAACAGCTCTTACTGTCAGGAAGTTCTTCCTAATGTTTAGGTGGAATCTTCTTTCTTGTAGTTTGGATCCATTGCTCCGTGTCCGCTTCTCTGGAGCAGCAGAAAACAACCTTTCTCCCTCCTCCATGTGACATCCCTTCATATATTTGAACATGGCTATCATATCACCCCTTAACCTCCTCTTCTCTAGGCTAAACATGCCCAACTCCCTTAGCCGTTCCTCATAAGGCATCGTTTCCAGGCCTTTGACCATTTTGGTTGCCCTCCTCTGGACATGTTCCAGTTTGTCAGTGTCCTTCTTGAACTGTGGTGCCCAGAACTGGACACAGTACTCCAGGTGAGGTCTGACCAGAGCAGAATACAGTGGCACTATTACTTCCCTTGATCTAGATGCTATACTCCTATTGATGCAGCCCAGAATTGCATTGGCTTTTAATCTTGTTAAATTTCCTGATATATGTTTCAGGATTCTGTGGGGGTGGGGGAGAGTATTTTCTTGGTACCCACGATGTGTCCACGCATACACAAATCATCTATTCACTATACTTTGCTTGCATATTTGTAAATAAAGCAAATGTCACAAAGATGACACAAGTTTCCAGCGCTCTTTCCTCCAAAGGAAAATAATCCTTGTAACGTTGCCAATTAAATAATAATATAGACCTATGTATTATTATTAGGGACGCGGTTGGCGCTGTGGGTTAAACCACCTATCCTAGTACTTGCCGATCAGAAGGTTGGCGGTTCAAATCCCCGCGACGGGGTGAGCTCCCATTGCTCGGTCCCTGCTCCTGCCAATTTAGCAGTTCGAAAGCACGTCAAAGTGCAAGTAGATAAATAGGTACCACTCAGGCGGGAAGGTAAACAGTGTTTCCGTGCGCTGCTCTGGTTCGCCAGAAGCGGCTTAGTCATGCTGGCCACATGACCCGGAAGCTATACGCTGGCTCCCTTGGCCAGTAAAGCGAGATGAGCGCCGCAACCCCAGAGTTGGCCACGACTGGACCTAATGGTCAGGGGTCCCTTTACCTTTACCTTATGTATTATTATTATTATTATTATGTATTATTAGTATTGTTGTTATTATTATTATTATCTATACCAAGACTCTACATTAATCAAAAATTATCTATAATCTTATGCATGTGACTCTCAAGTATAAACTGTAATCGTGTTTCCTTGGAGTGCAGTAATATTTTAACCGCACACCAAAGATGGTGATAGTCAGCTTGCCTGCCCCATTCCCATATAATGGGACGTAAGGAAATGTGTCACTTGTTGAATCAAAATCTCAGTTTAGTTAGCCATGCACAGCACCTGTTGTGCGTTTGAACCCTGTTTTGTCTATGAACCATACTGGATCTGAGCATTAAAGGGTTTGGGCAGAAACTGTACTCTGAATTTGAATTCTTCATCATCCACTGGGAGTCAGGACAATAATTGTTTATGCAGCACTGGTAAGACTCATGAACACATGATGTTTCTTCATGGTCCAGGAGAAAAAGAGGAAATGCAGGAGGTTATCAAAAAACTGAAAAGACTGAAAGCCCCAGAGATGGCTGGCTTCAGAAATGGTGGAAAGGCATTCATTTCACATGGTTAGGTCCCATCTCAGCAGTAAAAATGAACGTATTGCACCTATTCAATCTCCTGTGTGGCTTCAGCTCAAAGAACAATGTTGGTTGCATTGACTTTTCAATGGCTATATTGACACTGGGAAAAATTTGTTGGCTGAATAACCATGTTTGTTATAGCCACCAGAGGGAGGGAGGTATAGATATTCCTATTTTGCCATTTTATTGCCGCTGCCATAAAATTTCATAGGTTGCTTAAAGAGGATTGAAGTTGCGTCTTCTGAGGTGACTGTCTTTTTACCCTCACTGCTGATCGTCCATATAATTATGAGCACGGAAAGGTGAGGGTAGGATTCACGTAGTCAGTGGAAGCCTTGCACAAGGTCGCCTGCTTCTACAACAGGGCTTTCCCCCCACCCCTGCCCACTGTGTGCCCCCATGCCACATGCCACAGTTGACTTGGGCACGGGAGAACTCCTAGAAGCATGCAAGGAGGAGCCAGGGTATGTGTGTTCATTCTGGTTCTAACAGAACATTCAACTTAGCCCAATGATTATTATTTTTTTGCAGGGGGAACTTAGCCCAGTGTTGAATTCCTCCCAGGAAGTGCTCCCCCCACACACACTTTGCATTTTTTGTGTGCGTGCAAATTGGTCTTAGAGTTCCTGGCATCACCTTTGTTTTCTCACGCGAGAGTGGATTTTTAAAATAGCATTGATTGATTGATTGATTGATTGATTGATTGAGATTTACAAAGGAAGTTCCCTCAGCCACCTGGACAACTCCTCTCACGATGCAGCATGCCATAAAAATTCAAGTCAATAACCACTGCTTGTTCTCATTCCAGATGGCTCATAAATAAAGAAAAATTCCATGTTCAGACTAACCAAAAGATCTCGAAGGCAGATGGGAAATGAGTCTCTGTGTTCCTTTCCAACATGCCAACTTCAAATTATTGGTCAACTGTTCAATAAGCACAGTCCGCCAGACTTTATTGTACCAATTGTTTGGAGATGCTCCCTGAAGGTTCTTCCAAAATCCAGCTATTATTAGCCTGGCTGCTTCAAGTAGAAAACTTACTAGGGGTTTAAAATGTAAGTCCACATTCTCTCCTCGAAAAAGGTCCAGCCGTTCCAAATGAGAGTACTTGTTCACAATCTGTCAACACAGCCTTCTGTTATTGTGTGCACAAATCATATAACTGACACTTACCTGTCAAAGTAACTGCCTTCCACATATCTGTCCAATTGTCGGTTTGAGTTTGCATATTAATATCTTGCTAATCATGGGTTTGATGGAATAATTTAGACCTTAATGCAAAAGATGCTGTAAGATTTCAGTCCCGTGGTATCTTGTTTCAAAAAGGAAGTTGGGTGGACCTCCCAGAAACTTTTCTTTTAGCAGGTATGTGGGAGAGCGGAACGTTAGCACTTAATGGGGGGGGGGGAGGGGAGAGATACCAGAACTAAAGGCAGTATAGCGAGGTCCAGCACCGAGGGCCTTCTGGCGCTTCCCTCACTGTGAGAAGCCAAGTTACAGGGAACCAGGCAGAGGGCCTTCTCGGTAGTGGCACCCGCCCTGTGGAACGCCCTCCCACCAGATGTCAAAGAGAAGAACAACTACCAGACTTTTAGAAGACATCTGAAGGAAGCCCTGTTTAGGGAAGCTTTTAATGTTTAACAGACCACTGTATTTTAATACTTTGTTAGAAGCCACCCAGAGTAGCTGGGGAAACCCAGCCAGATGGGCGGGGTATAAATAATAAATTGTTGTTATTGTTGAAATAATAATAATAATAATAATAATAATAATTTATTCTTTGATTGAAAATTTCCTTCTTCTAAGTCTGCTCACCCTCTTGGTGTGGCAGCACTGTGGGACGGCAGAGCTTCCCCTAAGGCCCTGATGAGGGAATAGCAGCATCAGTGTCCTGTTGGGATAGGTGGCACTGGCTTATACCTATCAGGAGCTGGATCCGAGCCTGCACCCAGGACTGGTAAATGGGGGTGCAGGTTTGGTCATGGGCTGGGCCAGGCAGTGGAGCCAACAGAGCAGGAAGTCTTCCCTCGGGTCTGTACCCTGGCCATTTAAACAGCCCACAACTGGGGCCCTACCTGCTTTTCCTTTGCCGGGTTCCCCACCCACCAACCCTTGGTTCAAGCTGATGGTCAATGACCTTGCTGTAGCTACAGTGGTCGCTGTATTCTGGGGCCGGGTAGGAATTTGTCCACCAGGCATATTGGATCCAGCCTGGTGGTTTTGGCTACCTCATAGCAATTGTCACAGCTTGGTTAGGCATTGGGGCAATCCTTGTCTTGGATGGAGGAGAGGTTGTAGTCTCCGCCTGTCAGGAGTTCAGCCTACACTCGAGTAGGACCCTGGCAGAGACACATGCCCGACTGGCATGTTCTCTCCCTCCTGGTCTTTTGTTCGGGAGCTTAAAAAGCTTTCTTCAGCCTGAACATCACAGCAACCCATGCCAACCAACACTGGCACACTTAGGGATACTCAGAGTTTGTGCATCATGCATGACAGACCTCAGCAACTCAGCATTTTGGCTAATCTACTTTATTTACATATAAACACACACGGAGCATTGCAACATGGCTCCCTCTCCCTCTAGCATCAGACAGCAAAGAGAAAAAGAACAAAGGACAATAATCCCACTTCATGGAACACAGTAACACAAACATCCTGTCTCCGTCACTTCCCACTCTATGGAGTCAAAACACATACCGTCATGTGAAAGACAAAAGTCCCATGACTGCAATCATGGAGCAGGAATTCTAACACCGCCTGTCCCTCCAAACACTGGGGTATCCTGTTAAAGGGATCCACGGGGAGTTGTCCTCTCCTCATACCCAGCTGGGGACCAGGGCCAATGACGCTCCCCCCAGACCACAGTCCCTGTGGGGGTCACCCTATTTGATGTAAGTCCTAAGAACCCCTGCCCGGATTGACCTATGCATCACTTCCAGCAGACAGGCCGGAAGTATTCTTTGATTGCCCCATGCCCAAACCAAACCTCCTTCAACTGTATTCAATTAAGTTGTGGCCTGTTCAATACAAACCAATCTCAGCGGTCTTGTAATTCTATGGGGGTTGGGGACTGGGCCTGCAATTTCTGGTGTGTGAGGACACTCATTATGTGTGAACGTTACTGCTTACTCTGGCTCCAGTGCTCCCCCATTGGTGGTGTTTGTAGCTGAATGCACATGACATTAGCCCCGATCCATAGGTATCCTGTAGTTTCTTGAGAAATACTCCTTCTTGACGTACTTTCCCTCCAACCAGCTTCCCTCCAGTTAGAAAGCAGACACCACTGTTAAGAAGAGGTGTGTGCATTCAGCTGTTGTGTATGTGCAGATAACAGCTTCATTGAATTCATTAAGTTCAGTGCAGGGAAACAAATCACAAAATGGGCATCAGATGAGGAACATCCCTGCTCCCTTTCTGGTGTGAACGGCAACAATAAAAAGCAGGGAGAAACCACCTCCTGGTGTTTCAAGGCGCTAACTAATGTGTACAGTGGTACCTCGGGTTAAGAACTTAATTCATTCTGGAGGTCTGTTCTTAACCTGAAACTGGTCTTAACCTGAGGTACCACTTTAGCTAATGGGGCCTCCCACTGCCACCGTGCGATTTCTGTTCTCATCCTGAGGTAAAGTTCTTAACCCGAGGCACTATTTCTGGGTTAGCGGAGTCTGTAACCTGAAGCGTCAGTAACCCGAGGTACCACTGTACACACTTTCAGACTTAAGGCACATAGTCGTGAAACGAAAAGCACAGTTTAGAAGTCTGCTTCCTTCCCTGATACAAAATACACCCAGTGGAAGAAGAGGACGGTCACCACATGTCGGTCAGGAATAAGGTGCTCATTTCCCTCACATTGGTCCCATGGACCACACAGAGCAATTAAGACACTGTCAAATGGCTTGCCTTGCTCCTTCCACATTCTGCAATAAGCATAGATGATTTATTCTTTCTGCAGCAGGTGGAAGGAGACTACGTGGCTGAGAAGTGAAGGTGGGAACAGGCCTTGCAGAGAGATGTCTTTTCTCCCCAGACGTGGATTTTCAGAGCGCCTTCTCAAAAAGAGACGGCGCAGAGCAAGATTCTGATGTTACTCTCAGCACCCCTGTGGATCACAGCTCCCTCCCGCTCCACCCCACCCACCTTGAAGCTCTTTCAGTCTCCTGGGAGCATAAGACAGCCTGCAAATAAAACTTTCATTATAAAAGTACTTGCTGACATACAGCACTCTGAATGTGGAAGAAATCAGGAACAGAGAATCTCTTCCAAATGCAGTTGTCTGGAAAATACTAAGGTGCTCTTTCTAGATCAATGCACATTTCTGGGTTTTTCTGGATCTTGTACCAGAGAAAAGAAGGCATGACTGTGCTCATTAAAAACGGGGGGGGGGGGGGGGAGATCTTAGAGAGAAATAGATGTTGAGGAGATCAAAACAAGCAGACATTTAAATTGCTTTCTCTGTGTGAATCCAACCCTAAGCTGCCTGCCTCACTTCTCTACTCATGGAAGAATCTTCCGCTTTCATATCTAGCCTGTGTTCCAAAGACTCACAGCACTGTAAGTAATTTCCTAAGATTACTCTCCCATTGATTTATTGCACGGGATGCTCTGGGGCCCTCCAGTCTTACTACCTGCCCTGAAACAAAAGGTACCACACCAACAGGAAGCTTGTGGGTTGGATCCTGCTCCTGAACCAATTTTGCTTGGCTCACACTGTCCCAATAGAACTTTAATTAAGGCGTGTTTAAAATGCATTACTCATAGTTTCACTTGTAAGGCAAAAGAAAAAAGGAAATTGCTTTCAAACATCACATTATTCAACCCAATAACGTTACATTTATTTTGGGTCCTGCATGGAATTTCTCAATGGGTGGCACTTAGAGACTTTTATTATAAGGTCAGGCAACTCGAGGCTTACTGTACGTCAGGAAAACTCCTGGCATGTCCTGTTGCTGGTGTCAGGAATTTTACTTTTTGAAATATGGCAACCCTAGGAAACTCAAAATATGTAGAGAAGCCCCTGGACCACATCTGGATAATAAAATGACCTGGGGGGGGGATACATTACATGAAGCCTCTCCAACTGGTGCCCACCCTTTCCCCACCCTTAAAACTTCTGTGATTTCCTTGAGCTGTTTTACTAAATTGGGTAAAAAATAGAAGGGGGCAGCTTAAATTAAAAGATGAGATTGGTTAAAAAAAACAAGCTTGTGCAAAACCAGGAAGCCCAAATCTTTAAAATTCTACATAATTGTTGAAAGTTTTCAATGTAATGCGAGTTACTCAGGCAATAAAAAAAGAATATGCCTTGTCAAGAACATGCATAGTAAATAGGAGCAACATAAAAATACAAAGCGACAAAGGTGGACTCAGGGCAGGATTCTTTTTTTAGCAACCAGACACTCATAGAGGCCCCACTCAACAAATACTTATTAATACTATGGATCTCACTCCCACAGAAGTTAGTAATGGCCATTGTTAGCTTCTGGGTGGGGGAGTTTGCGCAAAATCACCTTACATTTCTCAAGCAAATGGGTTCACTTAAAAAAGCGAGGTTGGGATGGGTTGCGGGGGGGACAGATGTTCAGCAGGCCAAAACAAGCCCGTACTCTCAATAAATAAGTACCATATATGCTTGTTGGGATGCGGGTGGCGCTGTAGGTTAAACCACAGAGCCTAGGACTTGCCGATCAGAAGGTTGGCGGTTCAAATCCCCGTGATGGGGTGAGCTCCCGTTGCTCGGTCCCAGTTCCTGCCAACCTAGCAGTTCGAAAGAACGTCAAAGTGCAAGTAGATAAATAAGTACCGCTCTGGCGTTTCCGTGCGCTGCTCTGGTTCACCAGAAGCGGCTTAGTCCTGCTGGCCACATGACCCGGAAGCTGTACGCCGGCTCCCTCGGCCAATAAAGCGAGATGAGTGCCGCAACCCCAGAGTCGTCCTCAACTGGACCTAATGGTCAGGGGTCCCTTTACCTTTACCTTTTTATGCTTATTGGAGTGAATGAGGATGCTTACAAAAATCCTATTCAAGTTTCAGAGGGTCTCTCCAGACAAGTGGTTTTTTTTGTGTCTGTATTTTGCAACATATCATTGACACAACAATGGTGTGTTAGTGGCAGATTTATACTGGACATCAGTCTGCTCTTTTTTTTTGTTGTTCTGTGATACATCTCCAGTGTTACCTTATTAGCATCATTCTGAAATCCTGGACACCTGATTGTGTTTTCCAAAACAACGTGACACCACAATGTGATTTCAGTTCAAAAAATGCAACCCAAATATGCATATTTTGTGCAGTATGCACAAAGCACATTTTTTAAGGGGAAATGAATTGAAAAGCTTACACAAAGGTGCCTTTAAGGAGAAGAACGTATACAAAATGTGTATAAAATACATACAATTTAGAAGTGTGGGTTTTTTTTTTTTACTTTTTTATCTGCAAAAAGTGGATGGGACAGACCATTCAGAACTGTCATGAAGTGGAAATAGGGTGATTTGTCTATCCTTAGTTTGTGAGCTTCCTTATTCCGAGACATCTGACTAGTGTTGGAAACAGAAGGCTGGTCTAGATGAAACCTCTGATTTAAAAAAGCCTTTTCTTACATTCAAATGGAGAGCAAAGAGAACTGTGGAACATAGAAAGAGAAGGTACAGAAAGACTTGTGAATTTGGGAACAAAAATGTGAAAAGGGATGCAGAGAGGGAAGAAAGTACTAAGGGGTGAGGGAAGATAATATGAGGGATGTAGCAGAGAGAATGAAGAGGGGACCTGCTATGGAGTGTTCAGCGGAAAGGCGTTTAAAAGATAATTGGTTAAAAATAAAGTGTTGGGTAACAAAGGAGTGTAGCCCTCCTGAGCTAATAAAAAATATGGTTGTGGATTAGTCACCAGTTCTGCTCGAAGATATGATTTGGGGAGAAAAGAGGAGGGAGGGACTGTTCTTTATCAAGGACAAGAAAGCCAGGACCACCACTGACACTGGCTGTACCTTCCAGAACTGAGCTTGCTTTTCCCTCCTCCCTCCCTTTCATTCTTTTCTTGTGTGTCATGTCTTTTTAGATTGTGAGCCTGAGGACAGGGGCCACTGAAGAACTGGTTTTTGTAAGCTGCGTTGAGAGCTTTTTTGGCAAGGTACAAATGCACCGGCAAATAAATCACAGTGTGCTTTTGGTGGGGAGGGGGTGGCTCCCATCTAATTTGGTGGTTCTTGATTCTAAAAGGGAAGCTGGGATAGAAGCCTGCTGGGCGAGTGTGAGCCCTGGCACACTGTCTAGCCAGGCTCATCCTCTTACAAAATATGAAATAATCCAAACAGACCTATAAGCAAAGGTCTCCCTATTCACAGCCTACATTCCAGCCTCCAGGCGGTTTGCTCTCCCTTCCGAGGAGCTTATTTTACATCTTCACTGAGTTTGAAATGACTCAAAAGCAACTCAATACCTTTATCACATGATCTAAGGTTACACCACTCACATGTTAGCTACCAGAGAAACAACGATCAGTTAGGAAGAACTCAAAAGTGCTTGCCCCGGCTTTCAATACAGCCTCATAGAAAATCCCCATGTTAGCAACAATCATTAATACACATAGCCATTCCCATTTCAGTAAATTAAACAATATTACTTAACAGGGTACCCTTTTCCTGATCCCTTTGGGATAAAAGTGGGGCATCAAAACTAAAAACGACAGACATCATGAAAATCTTCAACTCTGTCTTGATCGCAGTGACTTCTTTATTCCTTCAGTAGCGCTAGGACAGAGAGTAGCCCATCCTGTCCCAACCATCATGGCAAATAGTCAGGGATAATAGGAATTATAGTACAGCAACATATGGCGACTCCCTGCTCTAAAGCTTTGTTATTGTCTTCTTACCTACGAATGGGGTTAACCTTTCTGGTTCTCTGTCTGCACAAGTGTTTTATCTCCAGATTACCCTTCTTTCGGGGGTTGGTGATGTGCTTGTTCTCCCCACTGCCCTTTTCGTTCTCTCAATATGTTGTGCATGATTATGGGGCAATGTGACAATGGCCTACACAAAAAGAAAGCTGGGGAGGGGGGGGAGATGCCACCACCCCCCCTTTATCCAGCAAAGACTAATCTGCTTATTTTGCTTGTCCTTCAGAGAGAAGAGTGGAAGAAACCGGGTGATGAGAAACCAAACACACACTGCAGAATTCATCCTGATAGGCTTCTCAACAACAAGGGGGTTGCAGAATGTTCTGTTTGCACCATGCCTGGCGTTCTACCTGGTTTTGTTAGGTGGAAACACTGCTATTGTTACAATGGTCTGTCTGGATCCTCGTCTTCACACACCTATGTATTTCTTCCTGTGTAATTTCTCTGTGGCAGAGGCTCTGGTCACATCCACTGTGGTCCCCAGAATGTTGGCAGGCCTAATGGTGGAAAGAAGCGCTATATCCTTTGGAGGGTGCCTGGCTCAATTTTACTTCTATTTTTCGCTGGGATCCACAACCTTCCTCCTGCTGGCTGTAATGTCAATTGACCGCTACGTGGCCATTTGCCATCCTCTGCATTACTCTGTCATCCTGAGCAGCAGAGTTTGCATCCAGCTTGCCCTTGGATCCTGGGCGATTCCCTTTCTTTTCATGATTCCCCCAACCATATTAAGGTCCCAGCTATCCTTTTGCAGCTCTAATCAGATCGACCACTTCTTCTGCGATAACGCACCCTTGCTCAAGCTCTCCTGCTCAGACACCCGCCTCATTGAGCTTGGGGACTTCCTCCTTGCGATTCTGTTTGTCTTAAGCTCTTTTGTTGTCATAATAGCATCCTATGTCGCTATCATCTCCACCGTTCTGAAGATCCCCTCTAACACCGGTCGGCAGAAGACCTTCTCCACCTGCACCTCACATCTCGTTGTGGTGGGCATCGGCTATGGCACTGCTATCTTCATTTACGTGAGGCCTGGCAAGAGCCACTCCACAGATATGAACAAAATGGTAGCCCTCTTGACGTCTGTAGTGACCCCGTTCCTAAGTCCCTTCATCTTCACCTTGAGGAATCAGAAAGTCAAGGAGGTCTTCAGTGACTGGTTGGGGAATTTAAGAGGTTTACAGAGAACAAAACTGTGACTGGTGAGGATCATAAAAAAGGACTGCATTTCTGGTACAGACCAAGAAGAAGAAGAAGAGTTTGGATTTGATATCCCGCCTTTCACCCCCTTTAAGGAGTCTCAAAGCGGCTAACATTCTCCTTTCCCTTCCTCCCCCACAACAAACACTCTGTGAGGTGAGTGGGGCTGAGAGACTTCAAAGAAGTGTGACTGGCCCAAGGTCACCCAGCAGCTGCATGTGGAGGAGCGGAGACGCGAACCCGGTTCCCCAGATTACGAGACTACCTCTCTTAACCACTACACCACACAAGGTCTAGCAAAGTATTTAACAGTAATCAGTAAGGATGCTCTGGGCACTCAGAAAGAGAGCATGAAATTGCTGACCATTATTTATTGTGTCGCTACTCACCCTAGTAATAGGGTTGTCAAATTTGCAGATGACACAACTGTGATTGGGCTCATCTCTGAAAGGGAGGGTGAAATGGATTATAGAGATGAGGTGGAGCGGCTGACAGAGTGGTGCAGAGCTAACAACTTGCTCATAAATACAAGGAAGACAAAGGAACTTGTGGTGGACTTTAGGAGACAGAAGAGCAATGTCCAGCCACTTTTGATTGATGGGGTCTGTGTGGAGAGGGTAACAACGTTCAGATTTTTGGGCATTGAATTACAAGAGGATCTGTCCTGGAGTGTCAACACAAGGGGGCTTGTGAAGAAGGCGCAGCAGAGACTGTATTTTTTGAGAATACTAAGGAAAAACCATCTTCCGCAGAAACCATCTTCCGCTGCTTGCCTTCTATCACTGTGCCATTGAGAGCGTGCTTACTTATGGCTTATGTGTGTGGTACGGAAGCTGTACTACCCAGGACAGGATGGGGTTGCGCAGGGTTGTGAAGGCAGCAGAGAGCATTGTTGGCTGCCCACTCTCCACCTTAGAGCAGATTTATGCCACAAGGTGCCATAGGAAGGCACTGGACATAGTAAAAGATCCATCGCATCCTGGTCACTGTCTCTTCGAGCTCTTGCCGTCGGGACGGAGATACAGGACGATGAAGACAAGAACGAGCCGTCTTAAGAACAGCTTCTTCTCCAGAGCGATCTCGGCCCTGAATGGGAAGCCCGGACTTTGAAAGTCATCAAATCTCCTTTGCTGTATTTTACTATATTTTTTAATTATTGTTTTTATGGAGCAGCCAAGTAATTTCATTGTCCCCGAAGGGGGCAATGACAATAAAGATATTATTATTATTATTATTATTATTATTATTATTATTATTATTATCCTCCACAGCACCCGGCGTTCAGATGTATATGGAAATTCATTGTAGCTATCATGGCTTATAGCAGTTAGCAGAGATAGTGACAGGTTTCAGAATCTTTCTGCACCTCTGGGGATAGTCAACCAGCCTATGGATATTTGCTTCTTTTAATATTTTTAGCCTGTTGTACCGAATGCCATCTTCGGCACACAGACCAACTTCGTCGCATAAAAATCCTGCCTTGTCTTTTATATAGACTTTTTTGTATTTTATGATTTTTATTATCTAAATCATACCAATAAAGGCTGGATGAGTATAGACTTTGTAGTCTTTTCTGGGCTTCCAACAGAGGGCCCCTTGGTGAAAATGCACTTGGAGGCTTCTGGTCTTATAATAATTATAATTATTATAATAATTATAATTTATGTAGAACTGATAGAAAGGACTGACAGAATCCAAGACCAGGGAGAAGAGACAGTGGAAGGAGTTCGGAAAAAAAATAAAAAATCTATTTAGAGAAATATTGTAAAATTATTGTAAAATTAATGAATGTTAGGAAATGTTGGAATGAAATTACATGACTTTAGTAGAAATATTATAAGGAGTTAAGTATAAATAAATTTTAAGGTTTTAACGATAAGATAAGGTAAAAATAAATTAAGATAACTAAAAGATAGAAAGCAGTGAAAGACGGAAAGGATTTGCTGATATAATTAACAACTGGAATACAAAAATGGGAGGTGTGAGGAGGTCGAGGAAATAAATTAATGAAAGATAAGGATTTTGATGTATTGTGCTTTTTTGATGTATTTTTTCCCCCTTGTGTTTTGATGTATTGTGTTTTTTTGCTTTTTTTCTATGTAACTTTTTACTCTTTTTTCCTCTTCTCTTTTCTCTTTGTTTTTCTTTTTTGTGTAACTTTTGAACTTCTAATAAATATTATTTAAAAAAACATAATAATTATAATTTTATTATTTATACCCCACCCATCTGGCTGGGTTTCCCCAGCCACTCTTGCCAGTCAGAATGAATTTTTGAAATTGAAGCACAGTGGGAAACAACTCCTTGGGATTTCTGTTTGCTTGCAGGAAGGTTAGACCATGTTGTGTCAAAGCAAGTGTCATCTCACACTTTCTAGGGCACCTTCCCATCACTTTCCTTATTGCAAAAAAGTCTGATCTTTGGAGGATGCAGGTTTGTTGTGGAAGACCCCAGTCAGCTATAGCTGCACAGCCTGAATTTGCCGATTCCTGACTGAATCCCACCTGAAAATAGATAATAGATCAGAAGTGGATACACTGGGCTGATGCTTTCAGTGCAGTATCCACAGCGACTTCCTGAAAGCAAAGTTTAGATTGCAGCTCCCCCGACAATAGCCATACTGGGAGAAGAAGAAGAGCTAGTGGTTTAATGTACCATTTGTAGACTTCAACTTCAATTGCTCTAAACAAGACCCTGGAGCCTTCCATCCTGGAAGTGGAGAAGCTTAGCGGTTGCCAATTCAGTGAGGACTACAGAGACTTGGTACTTATCCAAATCAAGCCCTTAATTTGCAATTACCATTTTGTTTTAATAGACAAACTTTTTAATGAGACCCAGAAGGACTTTATGACATTTTCTTAATTGATCTCGGTTGGTCCCTTTTAAAAATAATTTCACCAGGCACATCTGAGCTAATGGCAACCTTTTGAAATACTGGCGACACCCGCTGGAGAATTCTGGGCTCGTTGTCATCATTCCAGCACAGCATCCAGGCCCGAAGTAGTCACTGTGGGGCAGATTAATAACAAACTAAATGATAAACTACACTAGCCTAACTTGGGGAGGTGGGGGCAGGAAGCAAGCCATTTTTAGGCTGAAATATGGACATGTGGCGCTATGGCTGCCAATCAGCCAGTAATTCACTGCTCTGTCCTGTATAAAGCACATTTTGGCAAGCAACATGAATCAGATGATTAAAATATATAATGTGTGGCAGTATCAGACGGTGCAGGCAGGGCTGTATTGCTGACCTGGCTTCCCACTGTGGCATACATACCCTCCAACGTTTCTCCAATGAAAATAAGGTAAAGGGACCCCTGACCATTAGGTCCAGTTGTGGCCGACTCTGGGGTTGCGGCACTCATCTCGCTTTATTGGCCAAGGGAGCCGGCGTACAGCTTCCGGGTCATGTGGCCAGCATGACTAAACCGCTTCTGGCAAACCAGAGCAGCACACGGAAACGCCGTTTACCTTCCCGCCGGAGTGGTACTTATTGATCTACTTGCACTTTGACGTGCTTTCAAACTGCTAGGTTGGCAGGAGCAGGGACCGAGCAACGGGAACTCACCCCGTCGCGGGGATTCGAACCGCCGACCTTCTGATTGGCAAGCCCTAGGCTCTGTGGTTTAACCCACAGTGCCACCTGCGTCCAGTGAAAACAGGGACGTCCTATTCCATCAACCTCATCATCATATCTAGACCCTGCCACTCTGGGCGGCTTCCAACAGATATAAAAACATAATGAAACTATACAGGGCCACTTTCAGGTGTTTTCTAAAAGCTATATTATTAGTTATGTCCTTGGCTCAGGGGTCACACCCTCCAACACTTCTCTGACAAAAATCAGGATGTCCTAAGGAAAAGTGGGACATTCCAGGATCAAATCAGAAACCAAGATGGCTTCTGTATATCTGGGACTGATCCTGGAAAATAGGTACACTTGGAGGGTCTGTGCATGTCACTGAAGGTTGCTGAGGATGTGGGGAGGAGAAGGCAGTGGGAGTTCAATTTGATGCTGGCACTGAGTCAGGAGCAGCAGATTGGCTCCACTGTCACACCAGCACAATGGCAAGCTCCCTGCTGCCTTGCCCCATCCAGTAACTGGCAGTGATACGTGGCATTAGGAAGGAGGTCAGGTCAGAAGTGCAGCCCCACCTATGCCGCTTTAGTCCTTTAGTCGTGTCCGACTCTTTGTGGCCCCCTGGACCAGAGCACGCCAGGCACTCCTGTCTTCCACTGCCTCCCGCAGTTTGGTCAAACTCATGCTGGTAGCTTCGAGAACACTGTCCAACCATCTCGTCCTCTGTTGTCCCCTTCTCCTTGTGCCCTCCATCTTTCCCAACATCAGGGTCTTTTCCAGGGAGTCTTCTCTTCTGCTACTGCTTGTCAAATATTGTTTGCTCTTGAGCTTCTCACTGGACCCGCCAGGCTCCACCAACATGCCGCAGAGGGAAATCAGGCACATATATTTCGGGCTCACGTTCTTGCAGAAGCCAGAACAGTACAGTCAGAGGCCAGGGTGCCATCTGTAATTCCAGGATGTCCCACTCTAAGCAGGACAGTTGACAGGTAAGTATCCACAAACCACACATGATTCTGAGCAATGACACTGTCACCCCTCTAGTTCATATTTATCTATAGATCTTATCAAGGGGGAACAAACTGTGTAGGGGGTGCAGGGGCCTTGTGCCAGACCTGTGTGGCTACTCAGAATTTTCCCAAGTGTGTTGGCTCTGGCTAACCCACATCCAACCTTCCTGCATTGGGTAGGAAGGTCAAAGGATTATTTTACATGTGTTTTTTTCGTGACTGTACTCGGTTCCCTATCACGGGGAGGATTCTAAGCGCATTCAGCCGAAACTCGCTTCAGACCTCTGCATCTGATGTAGGAAAGTCCGGAGGTGGAGTATATATCCCAAGTCCCCCAATTTTCCAGAGACATGCCCAGAATCACAAAAGCCATTCCAGTTTCTGATTTGATCCCGGAATGTCCCTATTTCCTATGCCAGTGCTGCCACGGAGGAGGAAGAGCCAGCGCTTGTCCCGAGCAGTGGCGATAGCGAGGGAGCATCTCGATGCCTCCCCAGGGCCACTGCTGTCGGCCTCCTCCCTTGGGCACCTTGGGCGCCTCTCCTGATATGCCCTGTGGAGGACCTTAAGGTCCACAAATGACAACACCTTGGAGGTCCCAAGTCGCAAGGTGGTTAGATTGGTCTCAACTAGGGCCAGGGCCTTTTCAGTACTGGCCCCGACTTGGTGGAACGCTCTTGTCACAAAAGACTAGGACCCTGTGGGACTTGACATCTTTCCGCAGGGCCTGCAAGACAGAGCTGTTCCGCCTGGCCTTTGGTTTGGACTCAGTCTGACCCTTATGTCTTCCCTCCCCTTACGGTTTTGATCTATGGGCTACTTTTAAAATGAGGCTGCATTTTAAATTGCATTTTAACTAGTATTTTAAATTGGGGTTGTTGTCCCCCCTCCTATTATGTTTCTATTGTAATTTTACCCGGGGATGGCAGGTATAAATAAAATTTATTATTATTTATTATAGCAGCTGCTGGAGAGTGGGCAAGGAGAAGGAGAGACTGCCACCACCGAGTCCTAGCCCCAAGTGACGCGCCAGCTCTGAGGGGCAGGCAGAGGGCAGAGCCGCCCTGGGCGGAAAGAAAGGGGGAGCAGAGCACAAGGAGTCAGTGGAAACAGTTGGTCCTGGCAGCTATTAACCACTCTCAATTCCACCCTGATAATTGCCACCTGCTCGGATTTTAACTTGTCTGAATTAATTTTAAGGTGTATTTTAATTAAGTGATGCCTGTTTTTATGCTTATTGTGTTGTTTTTATGATGTTAGCCACTCTGAGCCCGGCCTCAGCCAGGGAGTTCAGGATACAAATAAATTATTATTATTATTATTATTATTATTATTATTATTATTATTATTATTATAAAAAACCTTTGTGGGTCCACATCTAATCTTGCCCCTTTCTAAAAAATTGTTGTTGTTTTTTTATATAATATTTTATTAAGATTTTCAAATAGAAAAAAAAGGAAAAGAAAAAAAAAACACAAAATACAAAAATGGAAATACAAAAATAAAAACATATAAAAACAATACAATTTCCATGATATTTCTTACATTTGCTTGCTTCCCGGACTTCCCCACACCTCCCTCTCTGTATTCCAATTCCATTATTTTAGTCAGCAAATCCCTTCCCTCTACCACATCCTTATTTTTATCTTAATGTTTTATACCTTTAGTTTTTCATCTTTTAACCATCCATTTTTCCATATTTCTTCACCACATTATTGCTAATAACCCTTTAACCTCAATCCAACATCATTCTAGCATTCATTAATTTTATAGTGTTTTTGTAAATAGTCTTTAAATTTCTTCCAATCTTCCTCCACCAGCTCTTCTCCCTGGTCTCGGATTCTGCCGACCTTTCTAAAAATTTGTTTATTGGCATGTGTTTTTCTTTTCTTTGGTAAATCTGCCAAAGAATAAAATAAAATAAGATCAAGATCAAGGGTTTTTCTCAGGATGCTGGAGGGTTTGTGTTAAGTTGTGGGTGAACATATCAGACGACACAGCAATTCTTCAAACAGCTCTTGTTTATTCACAGGCCAGAACAGAACTGAACTGAAGGGTTCAGCCAGCCTGCTTATATAGAGCTCCACTACAATGCAACTGTAACACTTTCTGTAACTATCCAATCACTGAACGTCACTTTCAATCCCTTATTTGCATATGTGGACCTGAGTGAAAACTATCTACAGTATCCCCCTGCTGGCCCAGGGTGACTTCAGTACATAACAGTTTGTGCTTTGTCCCATTGATGTACTGGCGGCGGCACTCAGCCTTCTGATAGGAAATGCTCTGTGGGCAGGGGGAGGAAAAATGGGGGGTCAAGGAGAGTCAGATGGAGGAAGTGAGAAATGTCCCTATTCTCATCTGAGGAATAGGGAAACTGGGGGTGAGTGCAAGTGCACATGGTCTCATGATCCCTGCATAGTTTGTGCCCTCACATGTTCTTTAGACTGCCTGGATAGGACTAGGAAGACAGTTTTAAACTCTGAATGCATTTGTAATTTATGTGCCTTGAAATAATTATAGCAAAATCAGAGTGAGGGTTCCATCAGTAATACAAGCAAGGTAATCAAACCAGGCAGAGGGCCTTCTCGGTAGTGGCGCCCACCCTATGGAACGCCCTCCCACCAGACGTCAAGGAAATAAACAACTATCCGACTTTTAGAAGACATTTGAAGACAGCTCTGATTAGGGAAGTTTTTAATGTTTGAAGTTTTATTGTGCTTTTAATGTTCTGTTGAAAGCCGCCCAGAGTGGCTGGGGAAGAAATAAATTATTGTTATTATTATTATTAATCACAGGCCAATAAATTTAAAGATTATAATACAAAATTAATATTGTGATACTTACAAAATGGATGACTAAAACCCCCAAGACAATGTGTTATAGTGTAATGCAAATATTTGTAACAGCCGATGCATCAATGAAGTTACAAAACAGTACAGGACTAAGTGCCAATAACCAATATGAAAGCTATATATAATGGAGGCACTAAACAGTAAGTGACATAAGTAATAAACAATGCAAAGGTTGTATATCAATAAATAAATTCCATGTGTCCCAAGGGTTAAATGGACACTATATATCAGTAGAAATTGGTACAGATATCAGTGAAATGAATAAATGAAGTTAACAAATACCATACATCAGGGGATTTTATATACAAATTCCAGGCGGTAGTAAAGTCAATATTGATGAAAACTCTGGAATATTTTTTTGTTTTGCTATTTCCTCAGAAACTACAGTAATAGACAGCAACCAAGATTGATTCTTCCCATGACATCACTGGGCACACCTCAATTTAAAAATGAATAAATCAAAACAAATCCACTTGTTAAAAATGGGCAATTGAAAAGTGTGGCACAAATTAATGACTAACAGGAATACATGTAAATACCCTGCCAGCAAATCAGGAATACCTGTAAACAAATAAGTCAATTTCTCTTCTTAAAATAATGTATATTTTGAACTGCTGATTTTATGTATACTTGAGCTATTTTTTTACGTCAACCTGTTTTTAACTCCTGATTTTTTATTGAAAATCTTGGTGTGCATTTCATGCTTTGTGTGAACTGATTATCAGTTTCTAATAAACATTTTTAAAAATAATTTTTAAAAGAGTGGATGTTAAATAAAAACAGTTTTTCACTTCATTCATTTCAAGCTTAAAAACAACCACCACAGTACACAAAAATAGGCGTTTTTATCCAAATTAGCAGGAGTCAGGAGGACAACCTAAGCTCAGATTTACTTATTTTTTTAATGAAGACGGAGCACAATCTCCACTGGCTGAAAAACTGGGCCTCTCAATAACTTTTTGGCCTCATAGCTTATTACAAGGAACTTGTAATACTTTGAAGTAGCTTTGCAGTTCTTCTGGGGGTTCTCAGGGGAGGGCAGGAAAAGCTGGGGAACGGGGAAGGAAGGTCCTCTTTTGCAGACTGGATATAAGGCGAAAACAAGAGTAATAAGAAAGGTGTGGCTGCTGCTGAGGAAAGAATAATATTTCTGCTGATGAAACTACGGGAGGAGAAAGGGGTCCAGGTTGTGGGCCCAAACCTTCTCAGCACAACTGAATGAAAAGCATATGAGACATGATTAAGGTAAGGCCAAAAACAAAAAATACATCTGGGATCTGGATAGCGGGAGTTTCAGCGAAAAAGGCAGTAGGTGGGGAAAGATTAAGACAACCCTCCACAAATCACAGTTACTGCTTCTCAGTGCAAATCACTGCCCCCCTCTGCAGCTGCTCTTCATAGCCAAAACAGAAGCTGAGATATTATAACAAGATTTCTGTATTACACGTACTTTTTGAACTGGGCAGAAGTTGCCACTTAGCTTCCTTGTTTTCCCATTGAGCGTTCTTGCCTGCACTGTTTTTCTTACCTGAAGAATTAGTTACGCAGACAAGGGATTCGGATCATTCCCATCAAAATTAAGAACCTGTGGTCCCCTCAACAGTTCCCTCCAGCATGGCCGATGGTCAGAGATGATGTGAGCAGTACTGGCATGCGTGAAGGGTAAAGAGCTGCAGAGCTGCCCTTCCGACGCTGCTCTTTGCTGTTGTTTTACCTGGTTGGGGCAACAGCAAGGTCAGGGCCACATGTTGCACCAATGGGGGCAAGGCAGGGGTAGACAAACTAAGGCCCGGGGGCCGGATCCGGCCCAATCGCCTTCTAAATCCAGCCCGCAGCTGGTCTGGGAATCAGTGTGTTTTTACATGAGTACAATGCATCCTTTTATTTAAAATGCATCTCTGGGTTATTTGTGGGGCATAGGAATTCGTTCTTTCTTTTTTCCAAAATATAGTCCGGCCCCCCACAAGGTCTGAGGGACAGTGGTCTGGCCTCCTGCTGAATAAGTTTGCTGACCCCTGGAGCAAGGGGTTGGCAGTGATGCAGTCATACTGACTATGAGCTTGCCCAAAACCTGCTCTAGCCCCATCTAGGCATCATCAAAACTTGTGTCAGGAGTGTGGTTCCATGGCACCAAAGAGAGTGCGTCATGTCCTATGCACATGGCTGCTCCGCCATATTTGGTCTGGCCACCATTCTCCTTTAAATGGTCTGCTACTAAGCCTCTCTCAAAATCTGACACCCGCAAGTTAGGAATTGGTTGGTTTCTGTTTACCAAATACAGCCCAAAATATATGTGGGTGGCAGATAGAAAACAAAGCTTATTACAGCCTATTGCTCGGTCAGTAAAACATGAGTCTCTTAAGAGTCGTAGGTTCAAGCCCCATGTTGGGCAAAAAGATTCCTGCATTGCAGGGGGTTGGACTAGATAACCCTTGTGATCCCTTCCAACTCTGCGATTCTACAGAAAACCCAATAACGCATGCAGAGTAAATTTTTCATCAGGACCAGTTTAGGATAGTATGCTGCTATGCCTATCTAAAAATCTGTCACCCCACAGTTAGGAACTGGTTGGTTATCGTTTACCAAACGTAGCAGAATGGGACTCAAAACAGAAGTGGGTGACAGATAGAAAACAAAGCTTATTACAGAAAACCCAATGCATGTAGAGCCAGATTAATCTCTTCACCAGGACCAGTTTAGCTTGCTGCTACACAAAACCCCTTTAACTCTGCTAAGGTGTGGCTTTTCTTTAACTATCTGAAAGTGGAATCAAACCGAAGATTTCAAACAGCACTTAATATAGTGTTATATCAATATCCTTGCTCATGGCCAGGATTCTTCTATAATCTTTGCACTCATAAATACATCCCACTAAGCAAATATGCAGGGACGCGGGTGGCGCTGTGGGTAAAACCTCAGTGCCTAGGACTTGCCGATCGCATGGTCGGTGGTTCGAATCCCCGCGGCGGGGTGAGCTCCCATCGTTCGGTCCCAGCTCCTGCCCACCTAGCAGTTCGAAAGCACCCTTAAGTGCAAGTAGATAAATAGGTAGCGCTTTATAGCGGGAAGGTAAACGGCATTTCCGTGTGCTGCTTTGGTGCCGGCTCGCCAGAGCAGCGATGTCACGCTGGCCACGTGACCCAGAAGTGTCTTCGGACAGTGCTGGCTCCCGGCCTCTAGAGTGAGATGAGCGCACAACCCTAGAGTCTGTCAAGACTGGCCCGTACGGGCAGGAGTACCTTTACCTTTACCTAAGCAAATATGCATTAAAAGTTTCCAGTTTACAGGTCCTACTGGCCATTTTATTTTTTTCTAACCGATTGAACCTGGAAGGTTGTTTATGAATAACCCCTACATTGCCCTTATGTCAGTTCCTATGAAGCAGGGAGAGCTTTAATTGCTGTGGTATCCTTGTATCCTTCCCATCTGCCTTATATCATTATAAAAATGATTTTTAAAAGGAGACTAGTGATTAAAGCCATGCCTCCCCCATGGGAAGAGAAACTGACACTGAGACAATGAAGAGGGTTTGAATATCTGTATAATTACTAGCTTTATTAGATACAGGTATCTTTTGTTTAAATGTCTGTCAGTGTTTGACAGGCAAAGCACTTAATTCAAACGCGATGTTGTATAGCCATATTGTGCACCCTGAGAATCCCAACATGGAAGTTGTTTCTATGAACATTTGACTATGTCTAAAGTTTATATGTCAGGGAATAAGAGGGAGATTGTGACATAGGGATGGGGAAGTAATTTGGTTCAGTTAACAATTTACAGTGGTGCCCCGCAAGATGAATGCCTCGCAAGACGGAAAACCCGCAAGACGAAAGGGTTTCCCGTTTGCAGAGGCGCTTCGCAGGACGAATTTCCCTATGGGCTTGCTTCGCAAGACGAAAAATGACGAAAAAATTAGAATTTTTTTTTTTTTGCTCCAAAACCCCTTATTTTGAATTGCTAAGCTGCTAAAAGCATTTTAGCAGCAAAACCGCTAATCCCCCACCCCTTAAAAAGCCATTTTTAGCCCTTAAATCGCCAATAGCACTAATAGCGCAACTCCGTCAATGGGCTTGCTTCGCAAGACGAAAAAACCGCAAGACGAAAAGACCCGCGGAATGGATTCTTTTCGTCTTGCGAGGCACCACTGTAATGGAAACCCTTCTCATTCATACATCCCATACACACATACACACATACACACACACACCAAAACACAGAGAGACTTCGAAATTCATACTTCTCCAAATTTTGTGATGGGATCCCCCAACCCAAAAATGTGTACAAAAATCCATACATTGAGGGAGGTTAGTGAAAATAACATACAAGAACATGTCAGTACAAAAATAGGCACATACCAAAACTTTAATACGTTTATATTAGGATAAATGCACACTAAAATGCTGGCATTTTTTTTGTGAGAAGTTTTTTTTAATGGCAACCTGATGTGCATAAGAGACAAATCAAATTTAAGATTAAAAAATTAGAACCTAAGAGGAATCAAAATTGGAAGATTCATCCATCTCTACATGGGGATGTTGTGATGTTGAAGGCTGCTGGGCTGGTTTCCTGTGTTACTAAGAAGAGATTTGTTAATAATGATAATAATAATTTTTTATTTATACCCCGCCCTCCCCAGCCAAGGCTGGGCTCAGAGCGGCTTACAAGCAATAATAAAAACAAGGTGAATGATTACAACTTAAAAACAAAAGTAAAATACAACATGAAAATAATGTAACATTAAAATATTAAAATGTAGCCTCATCGCAGGAGGAGAAGGAAAAGAAAAAAGAAAGAGAGTGAGGGAGGGAGGGAATCAAATTGGCTCCAAGCCAAAGGCCAGGCGGAAAAACTCTGTCTTACAGGCCCTGCGGAAAGAAATCAGGTCCTGCAGGGCCCTGGTCTCATGAGGCAGAGCGTTCCACCAGGCCGGAGCCAGAGTTGAAAAGGCCCTGGCTCTGGTTGAAGCCAATCTAACTTCCTTAGGGCCTGGGGCCACTAGGGTGTTGTTATTTATGGACCTTGAGGCTCTCCGTGGGGCATACCAGGAGAGGCGGTCCCGTAGGTACGAGGGTCCAAGGCCATGAAGGGCTTTAAAGGTCAAAAGCAGCACCTTAAATCTGACCCTGTACTCCACCGGGAGCCAGTGCAGCTTGAAAAGCACTGGGTGGATATGCTCCCATGGCAGAGACCCCGTGAGGAGCCTCGCTGCAGCATTCTGTACCCACTGGAGTTTCTGGGACAGCTTCCAGGGCAGCCCCACGTAGAGCGAATTACAGTAGTCCAGACTGGAGATGACCGTCGCATGGATCACTGTGGCCAGGTCGGGGCGGGAAAGGTAAGGGACCAACTGCTTGATGTGGCGAAGGTGGAAGAATGTCGCCTTGGCTGTTGCTGTAACTTGCGCCTCCATGGAAAGGGAGGCGTCAAGGATTACACCCAAACTCTTAACGGAAGGCAATGGCACTAATTGGGCCCCCGCAAGAGAAGGGAGTTGGTCCCTCACCCCCATGCCATCCCAACCTAGCCATAAGACCTCTGTCTTCGAAGGATTTAGTTTCAATCGGCTCCCACGAAACCATCCAGCCACAGCTTCCAAACATCTGGTCAGTGTCTTCGGGGCTGAGTCGGTGTGGCCATCCATCAACAGGTAGAGCTGAGTGTCATCAGCATATTGGTGACAGCCCAGCCCAAACCTCCGGATAATCTGGGCAAGGGGGCGCATAAAGATGTTAAAAAGCATCGGGGAGAGAATTGCGCCCTGCGGCACTCCACACACCAAGGAGTGGTGCGATGACATTTCCCTCCCTAGTGCCACCCTCTGTCCCCGACTAGAGATAAAAGAGCACAACCAGTTATGGGCTATGCCCTGTATCCCCACGTCTGCGAGGCGGTGGTCCAGAAGATCATGACTGACCATGTCAAAGGCTGCTGACCAATACAAAAGGATCAGCAGTCCTGACCCGCCTTGATCCAGTTGTCTACGGAGATCATCTGTTAGGGCAACCAGAGCCGTCTCCGTCCCAAAACCAGGACAGAAACCGGACTGAAATGGATCTAATGCCAATGTTTCCTCCAGAAACCTACCAAGCTGTTCAGCAACCGCTCTCTCAATTACCTTACCCAGGTATGGAAGATTTGAAACTGGGCAGTAATTGGATAGGTCTAAGGGATCTAATGAAGTTTTCTTTAAGAGTGGACACACCACTGCTTCCTTCAGTTCCCCTGGGAATGTCCCCGTGTCAAGGGACAAATTGATAATTTCAACCAGGGCGGTCCGCGCAACATCTGGACACTCCCTAATCAGCCAAGACGGGCACGGATCAAGGAGGCAGGTGGTGGGCCTACCAACTTGGAGGAATCTATCCACATCATTAGGGAGTATCCGATCGAAATGGTCCAACACTGGACCTGAAGTCAGTCGAGGGGCCTCCAGTTCAGTCACTGTATCTAAATTGGCAGGGAGGTCACGGCGGAGCAACAGGACTTTCTGCGCAAAAAAGCTTGCGAATGCCTCACAGCTGTGGGTCGAATTTGTGCTTAAATTTGGTTGTCCTCCTAAGGACGTTATTGACCTAATTATTCTAAAAGTTGTGCCGGGCAAGAGCTAGCGGATGCAATGGAAGCTGCAAAGTAAGATTTCTTAGCAGCTTTCATAGCCATCTCATAGGCTTTCATAAGCGTCCTATAAGATGTTCTTGAGGCTCCGTCACGAGTCCGTCGCCATACTCGTTCTAGCCGTCTGAGATCCTGCTTCATTTTCCGGAGCTCCTCAGTAAACCAAGGTGCCCGGTTTCGACGGGGTCGCAGAGGGCGCTTAGGCGTGATCTCATCAATAGCTGCCAAGAGCCGGTTATTCCAGTCCTCAACAAGGTCATCTAATGAGTCGCCAGGAGGAGCAGGGTTCCGCAAGGCTTGTTGGAATCTATCAGGATCCATCAGTTTTCGCGGACGAGCCCAAATAGGTTCACCACCTGAGCCGGGGAGGAGCGGGAAGAATCTTGGCTTTCAGAGCGTAGTGATCAGACCATGGCACTTCCACAGAGGGGAGCATGATCACATCTAAGCCAGCCCCAAAGATCAGATCCAGCGTGTGGCCTGCTTGATGAGTGGGGCCCAAAACAAACTGGGAGAGCCCTAGTGTTGCCATGGAAGTCACTAGGTCCAAAGCCTGTGAGGAGGGAGCGGCATCGGCATGGACGTTGAAGTCTCCCAAAACCAGTAGGTTTGGGAACTCCAAGGCCCAGCCCGCCACCACCTCCAGCAGGTCTGACAGGGTGGCTGCAGGTGTGCTGGGTGGTCGGTACACCAGCCAGACAGCCAAGCTCTCCTTGGTGCCCCACACGAGACCAACACATTCAATGCCGGAGATCGCCGGTGATGGCAGAGCTCTGAAAGAGCAATCCTCCTGGAATAACAACGCTACCCCTTCCCCCCGACCCCAGTCCGCGATTGATGGAGGACAGAGAAACCTGGGGGTGTTATCTCATGTAGGGAGACTACTTCGCCTTCCCGTACCCAGGTCTCCGTCACGCAAGCCAGGTCAATCCCCTGCGAGACAAAAAAGTCATGCATGGTGGCGGTTTTGTTGCCTATAGACCTGGCATTGCACAGCACCAATGACAGAGGTGTGTAATCCTTGCTCTCCCTACCCTCATCCCTTGGGATGGGGCATAGATTGGAAGGGGTTCGAGGATCACTGCATCTCGAAACCCTTCGCCGATAGAGATATCTAGCCCCACCGTCATTCCTCCCTAGCCCTTCAATTGTGGAAATCCCAGATCCCATACTAGCCTCCCGAATAGATGGGTAACATCCCCTCAATAACAAGTCATCCTTGGGCCAGGACTCCTGGGTCAAAATGGTATGGGAAAGAGGTGGAGGTCTGATAGGGTAAGTATCCCTAGAAGATAAAACCCAACCAACCGCACCCCAAGCGGGGGGGGGGGCAGTCCCATGGTATTTCATTAACTGTCAATCCCCCTCTCCCTCCTGGGTTAATTGGAGGATTGTTGGTTCTATCTGTGGCTGTGGAAGTATTAATGAGGTATGTGTTATAAAATGTGGATCACTGGCCAACAAAGAGCCAGATTCGAATTTGAAAGATCTGTCCATCCTGTCTCGCCAGGAGTACAGTAGAGAAGGCTGATCATTCTGATAAGTTTTTGGAACATTAGGCAAAGGTCCAGATGTAGATTTGGTGCTGGATATCTCCAGATTGAGATATCATTAGAACATCATTCTATATATTACACACACACACTTACACTTGAACTGCTTGAGAATGTCAGTCCATAGGTTAATTTAAAAAAATATATAATTAACCTATGATCCTTTTCTTTTACTTCTTTATTTTTTCTTTGTTCTTTTTTTCTGATATCTTTCATTTCACTCCTTTATTGTGAATAGCATTTTATAGAGGTATAAATAACTGTAAATATGAAAAGAGACAAAGTATTTTCTAATTTTTTTCCTTGGTTATATATATTTTCTTTTTCTTTTGTATTTTCTTTTGTTGTAAATATGTATGTTTTCTAATTTGTGCTTAATAAAAATTAATAAATGATAATAATAAACAAAGAGAATGTCAGCCCTTTTCTAGAGAATATTCCGTGAAATCCCCTTCACCATTTCAACACCCATAAGTAGTGTGGAGAATTTGGGAGGGGGCAATTTTTGTTTAGTTAGTTCTGCTTTCCATTTAAAAAGTGAAACTCTGCAGTTCAATCTGCAGGGCAGCAGCTGAAGAAGGAGCAAAAAGGGTTTTCTTGTGTGTGTGTTTCTTTGTGGCTGATTAGCTGCTCTCCCTGTGCAAAGGTCAGAGGGGGCAGGGTTTCTGTTGAAGCAGGTGATTAGCTGTGGGAGGAGCTTATCAGAGCTTGCAGGGCAGCAGCGCGCGCAGTTTGATCCATCTTTTAGATTTAGGGGAGCTAGTCTCAAAGAAGTAGGAGGCCCAGGGTTCGCTCTGATTGTTTAGAAATACACAATCGCTTTGAGGTCCTCTCCCCTAGCATGGAAGACGAAGAGCAGACTTCATTTGAGGATCTCTCCCTCCTTACAGTCGATCAGGTATATGAAGACGAGCAGCAAAGTCAGTCCTCAGAGAATGTGCAGGCGACCTTGGAATGGACAGCTCACGGAAGAGGCGTGTAGTGGTGATAGGGGATTCCCTACTGAGGGGAACAGGAGCAGTGATCTGTGGGCCTGACAAGATGTCTCGGGAAGTGTGCTGTCTCCCCGGGGCTAAGATCCAAGATGTAACTGAACGACTGCAAGGAATCATAAAGCCCACTGACAAATACCCCTTCCTCTTGGTTCATGTGGGAACCAATGACACTGCAAGCAATAGCCCCCAGAAGATCAAAAGAGACTACGAGGCTCTGGGCAGGAAATTGAAGCAATTAAATGCACAAATTGTCATCTCATCTGTCCTCCCAGTTGAACGACATGGCCCAGGGAGAGAGGGGAAAATAGTGGAAGTGAACAGCTGGCTTTGCAAATGGTGTAAACAGGAACGGTTTGGATTCTTCGATCACGGACTGCAGTTTCTTGAAGATGGACTTCTGGCAAGCAATGGGAGGAATGTTTTTGCCAAAAATCTCAGAAACCTCATCAGGAGGGCTTTAAACTGACTAATGTGGGGGAGGGAGACAGTGCTCCTGAAGGTAGGAGTCTATCAATTGATGAAGATGATCATCCAAATGTCATAGACCAAATGGAGCAAACAGCACGCAGACCTAGTGGTGGGAGGAAAAAAATCCTTAAATAAGAGAAACGGGGGAATGATTAATGGACTTCAATGTCTGTACACTAATACGCAAAGCATGGGAAATGAACAAGATGAGCTTGAGCTCTTGATACAGCAAACTAAATATGGCATAATAGGCATCACTGAAACCTGCTGGGATAAGTCCCACGATTGGAATGTAATAATGGAGGGATACAATCTATTTCAGAGAAACAGACCAGACAAGAAAGGAGGAGGAGTGGTGTTATATGTCAGGGATTTGTATACCTGTGAAGAGATCCAAGATTTAGAACCTCACAGCCAAAGTGAGAGCATTTGGGTCAAAATTAAGGGAGAGAAGAATAACAGTGACCTCATTGTGGGAGTTTACTATACATCCCCAAGCCAAACAGAGGACATAGATGATGCCTTCCTGGAACAGATGGCCAAGCATGCAAAAGGAAGGGGGATAGTAGTAATGGGGGACTTCAATTACCCGGATATTTGTTGGATGTCAAACTCAGCCAAGAGCATAAGGTCAAACAGATTCCTCACTGGCCTTGCAGACAACTTCATTGTCCAGAAAGTGGGAGAAGCAACAAGAGGAACAGCCATTTTAGATCTGGTCCTAACAAATGTTGATGACCTGGTTAGTGGGGTAGAAGTGGAAGGATCATTAGGCGCAAGTGACCATGCTCTTCTGAAGTTTACTATACAGCGGAAAGGAGCAGCCAAGCATACTAGGACTCAATTTCTTGACTTTAAGATGCCGACTTCATAAAACCTAGGGAAGTGCTGGGTGAGATCCCATGGACAGTAATACTAAAAGGAAAGGGAGTTCATGATGGCTGGGAGTTTGTTAAGAGGGAGATAGTAAAAGCACAACTTCAGGCAATACCAATGAGACGGAAACATGGAAGGTGCCTAAAGAAGCCAGGGTGGCTATCTAAAGAACTTTTAACTGAGTTAAGATTAAAAAAGGATGTGTACAAAAAATGGAAAAGGGGGGAAACCACCAAAGAGGAATTCAAACAAATAGCCAGCACGTGTAGACACAAAGTCAGAAAAGCTAAAGCACAGAATGAACTCAGGCTTGCTAGAGAGGTTAAAAGCAACAAAAAAGGCTTTTATGGGTATGTTCGTAGCAAAAGGAAGAACAAAGAATCAGTGGGGTCACTCAGAGGAGAAGATGGTGAAATGCAAACAGGGGACACAGAAAGGGCTGAACTCCTCAATGCCTTCTTTGCCTCAGTCTTCTCCGATAAAGAAAACAATGCCCAACCTGAAGAATCTGGAGCAAATGATTCAGCAGAGGAAACACATCCCAGAATAACTAAGGAGATAGTACAAGAATACTTGGCTAGTCTAGATGTATTCAAGTCTCCAGGGCCAGATGAACTGCATCCAAGAGTATTAAAAGAACTGGCAGATGTGATCTCAGAACCACTGGCAGTCATCTTTGAGAATTCCTGGAGAACAGGCGAAGTCCCGGCAGACTGGAGGAGGGCAAATGTCCCTATTTTCAAAAAGGGGGAAAGAGAGGACCCAAATAATTACCGCCCAGTCAGTCTGATATCAATACTAGGGAAGATTCTGGAGCAGATCATTAAGCAAACAGTCTGTGAGCACCTAGAAAGGAATGCTGTGATCACCAATAGTCAGCATGGATTTCTGAAAAATAAGTCATGTCAGACTAACCTGATCTCGTTATTTGTCAGAATTACAAGCCTGGTAGATGAAGGGAACGCAGTGGATGTAGCCTACTTTGATTTCAGCAAGGCATTTGACAAGGTGCCCCATGATATTCTTGCAAAGAAGCTGGTAAAATGCGGTCTTGACTATGCTACCACTCAGTGGATTTGTAACTGGCTGACTGACCGAAACCAAAGGGTGCTCATCAATGGTTCCTCTTCATCCTGGAGAAGAGTAACTAGTGGGGTGCCACAGGGTTCTGTCTTGGGCCCGGTCTTATTCAACATCTTTATCAACGACTTGGATGATGGACTCAAGGGCATCCTGATCAAATTTGCAGATGACACTAAACTGGGAGGGGTGGCTAACACCCCAGAGGACAGGATCACACTTCAAAACGACCTTGACAGATTAGAGAACTGGGCCAAAACAAACAAGATGAATTTTAACAGGGAGAAATGTAAAGTATTGCACTTGGGCAAAAAAAAAAATGAGAGGCACAAATACAAGATGGGTGACACCTGGCTTGAGAGCAGTACGTGTGAAAAGGATCTAGGAGTCTTGGTTGACCATGAACTTGACATGAGCCAACAGTGTGACGCGGCAGCTAAAAAAGCCAATGCAATTCTGGGCTGCATCAATAGGAGTATAGCATCTAGATCAAGGGAAGTAATAGTGCCACTGTATTCTGCTCTGGTCAGACCTCACCTGGAGTACTGTGTCCAGTTCTGGGCACCACAGTTCAAGAAGGACACTGACAAACTGGAATGTGTCCAGAGGAGGGCAACCAAAATGGTCAAAGACCTGGAAACGATGCCTTATGTGGAACGGCTAAGGGAGCTGGGCATGTTTAGCCTGGAGAAGAGGAGGTTAAGGGGTGATATGATAGCCATGTTCAAATATATAAAAGGATGTCACATAGAGGAGGGAGAAAGGTTGTTTTCTGCTGCTCCAGAGAAGGGGACACGGAGCAATGGATCCAAACTACAAGAAAGAAGATTCCACCTAAACATTAGGAAGAACTTCCTGACAGTAAGAGCTGTTCAACAGTGGAATTTTCTGCCAAGGAGTGTGGTGGAGTCTCCTTCTTTGGAGGTCTTTAAGCAGAGCCTTGACAACCATATGTCAGGAGTGCTCTGATGGTGTTTCCTGCTTGGCAGGGGGTTGGACTCGATGGCCCTTGTGGTCTCTTCCAACTCTATGGTTCTAGTTTTTAATCCTCTTAAATTTTGGGTTCAATGAATACAGTAATACCTTACCTGTGTTATTGTTATGGTTTTGCTGTGCAATATTTTTGAGTATGTTCCCATTCACTGTCCTTGTATTATTAGTATTATTGTAATTGTTGTTGTTACTACAGTACGTTGTTGTTGTTGTTTTGCACTTCACAGGTAAATTTAATATGCTACGTGCGACCTCTAGACCAGGGATTTAAAATTTGGAAGCCACTATATTAGTCCTAAAGCTAGAAACAAGATCAAAGCATATGTGCTTTGATGGTATGATTTCATCAATTGACAGGAGGCTGAGGAACAAATGTGCTTCTAAAAACTCTGAAAAACAACGATTCAGCCAACATTCTTGAAATCTCCCCAGAAATTAATGGGTAGAAATGTTTTCATGCAATTATCTCCTCCCACATTGTCCCCAGTGTTGTTTTGCTGAATAATTCCACTGATTCATCAGCATGTTTAATTGGGAGTTAAGTCTCACCACTGATCTCAAAGGCTTATGAGTAGATAGGCATTAAGATTGCAGTTTTCGGGAGTTTTACCCTATTTTATGTGTAGATTGAACTGCTGTCCAATATAATAGTGTACCTCAATAATAGGGCTTGTCCATGCCTCCACTTGCCCTGCCACTTTCACCTGGAAAAACCTGCTGTTTACCACTCAGTTGAAGCAAATGTCCATTGGGTTTTCCATGGACTGACATTTGCTCCAATTCAGCAGTAAAGAGCAGATTTTCTTGGGGAAAGCAATGGGAGAAACAGAAAACCACTCAGACCCATGCCTAGAAAGCATGGGATTAGCAGAACACCTCTCAGACCCATGATTTCTAGGCAGGAGACAAGTGTAGATGAGTGACAGACATTTTTTATTTCCCCAATGCTCAAAAAGCACTTCAGAACAGGACTTTCTTGGAAGAACACAGTGGCAGCCATTCAGAGTCTCCTCCTGCAAAATAATTTAGCCTCGCTCCACATATAATATATGAATATAATGAAAGCAAAACAGCCAATCTATGAACTGGCATTTTTTAATTTGAGACAGTCCTGGTCTTCCTGAAAAACCTTCTGAAGAGGCCCCATGGCCGTGGCCTGTTGCCTTTCTGTAATACCTGTGAGGTAATAACAACAAAACATTTCTTCAAAATAGTATGGGTTCTCATTACTGTACTTCCTTTCCTTACAAAGGGAGGTGGGCAAAATCTTTTCCTATATGAAAATTAACAGTTGGTAGGAACATGTTAGGTTGTTTCAGGGGCTAGATGCTGCCATTGGTTGCCAGTAGTGTCAGTTTGCATTTCTTAGTACAGAAAGTATTGATCTGATATGTAGAGATCTTTCCTATTCTACTTAATTCAAGAGGGTTCTGGAAGCTTCTCTGTGTGAAAGAAGGTTACATGATGTTTGGGTTATTCCTTCAGAGAAGCTGAGCACAGCTGGTTTAAACTGGTTCTGTTATCTCTTTGTGTCAAGGTCATACTGACTATAATAGTCAGGCCAGAAGGAGCCTGAGTTTCCATCTCTCTCTTTCTTTCTCTCTCTTTTCTTTCTGGCGTAGTGTTCCGTATATAATGTTAAGGTTTAGACTTATTATAAGTTACTGTGAGTTTGTTAAGTCTGCTGCAACTGGATTTCTTATGGACATTGCCAATCCTGAATGCATTGGATTTGTGACCATTATGCCCATTTGCCTTCAGTAGCAGTAAAGCTCTGCTGGATGAAATGCCTCTGGTCTATTTTTGGGGAATCCTGCAACGTGTTTAAGTTTTTACTCTGCTTACTATACATTGGAATCTGCTCTAGATAAATATTGAGTAGAATTTCAATGCCCATCTCTTCTCTAGAGTCAAAAGCATTGCCCAGTTTAAAGAAATTTAGACTGTCCTTGAATGTCATGTGACATTTACCTGGGAATCATGGCAACTGCTCTCACTGAGGACACAACTGAGCCGACGCAAAAGGGGGTTTCATGGACAGGGGGGCTGCTTCCTACAACTGTTGGCAACAGAAAGGGTCCATTGGCTGCAAACAGGACAACATCAGCAATGTCTAGGCAACACAATGACCATGTACATACGCAATAGACAATCTTTATAGAATTCCTTCAAACCATAACAAGTACAAAATGAAATCTTTAGTCTCAAAGTCTCTGAAAATCTTTAAATGAAGCGTGGTACCAGACTTTGTACGATGAAAGACAAGCTGTGAAGCTTTGTGTATTCAGCAAATACAATGTCCAACACTGAACAGTGATTCCGGATATTGACTACTGATTTGTAGAATTCTTCGTCAGCCTGGTAGGAGGATATAGAATTGCTTCATAAACCCATCTTCATAAACTGGGAGCCAGTGTGGTGTAGTGGTTAAGAGCGGTAGTCTCCTAATCTGGGGAACCGGGTTCGCGTCTCCGCTCCTCCACATGCAGCTGCTGGGTGACCTTGGGCCAGTCACACTTCTTTGAAGTCTCTCAGCCCCACTCACCTCACAGAGTGTTTGTTGTGGGGGAGGAAGGGAAAGGAGAATGTTAGCCGCTTTGAGACTCCTGAAGGGGAGTGAAAGGCGGGATATCAAATCCAAACTCTTCTTCTTCTTCTTCATCTTACAGTGGTACCTTGGGTTAAGTACTTAATTCGTTCCGGAGGTCCGTATTTAACCTGAAACTGTACTTAACCTGAAGCACCCCTTTAGCTAATGGGGCCTCCTGCTGCCGCCGGAGCACGATTTCTGTTCTCATCCTGGAGGAGGAGTTTGAAGGAGGAGGAGGAAGAGTTTGGATTTGATATCCCGCCTTTCACTCCCTTTAAGGAGTCTCAAAGCGGCTAACATTCTCCTTTCCCTTCCTCCCCCACAACAAACACTCTGTGAGGTGAGTGGGGCTGAGAGACTTCAGAGAAGTGTGACTGGCCCAAGGTCACCCAGCAGCTGCATGTGGAGGAGCGGGGAATCGAACCAGGTTCCCCAGATTACGAGACTACCGCTCTTAACCACTACAACCACACTGGCTCTGAAGCAAAGTTCTTAATCTGAAGCACTATTTCTGGGTTAGCGGAGTCTGTAACCTGAAGTGCATGTAACCTGAAGCATATGTAACCGAGGTACCACTGTATTTCAAATGAATGTATGTAAATGAAAATTTCAAATGCTGTGGAACAGTGCTCATGTAATAATGTAGTCACTGCTCATTTTGTACTTGTTATGGTTTGAAGGAATTCTATAAAGATTGTCTATTCCGTATGTACATTGTCATCATGTTGCCTAGACATTGCTGATGTTCTCTTTGCAACATAGGGGTTTGTTTACTACAAACAGGACAAGGCAGTAGCTGTTGGCTTCTCTCGTCTTACATTTTGTGCTCCGGCTTCCCACTCCTTTTGCTGCAGGTATAATGTGGAAACTGCATGGAGAAGAGTAACCATTCTTCATCTGGTGGAACTATGGAATTCCTGCTCCTCGGATTCTCTGACTTGCTCCTGCTGAGGACCTTCCTCTTTTACGTCTTCCTCATGGTGCATGTGGTCACCCTTGCAGGAAATCTCCTCATCCTCCTGGCAGTGGCTGCTGAGCCCTCCCGCCCTCCTATGCTCTTTTTCCTTTGCCAGCTCTCTGCCATCGAGCTCTGTTACACCCTCGTCATTGTTCCCAAGACGTTGGCTGACCTGCCCAGCCCAGGGGCGAGCACCATTTCCTTTGTGGGGTGCGCGACCCAAATGCATTTCTTTGTGGCTCTGGGCGGCGCTGAATGCTTCCTCCTTGCAGCCATGTCGTACGATCGCTACGTGGCCATCTGCCGGCCCCTGCACTACGTGACAATGATGAGCCAGGGAGTCTGCCTTCAGCTTGTTATCGTCTGCTGCCTCGGGGGCTTTGTGGTCTCACTGGGCCTCACCGTGGCTGTCTTCCGCCTGCCTTTCTGCAACTCCCGCCGCATTGACCATTTCTTTTGCGATGTCCCTGCCATGCTCCACCTGGCCTGCACAAAGAGCTACGTCAGTGAGCTACCCCTCCTTGCAGCCTGCGTGATTCTCCTCCTGTTCCCCTTCCTTCTTATCCTCACGTCCTACATGTGCATCTCAATGGCTGTGTTGCGCATCCGGGACTCAGCTGGCCGGGGCAAAGCCTTCTCCACTTGCGCCTCGCACCTGGCCGTCACAGTCTTACACTATGGCTGCGCCACCTTCATGTACGTCCGGCCCAAGTCCAGCTACATGCCAGACCGGGACAAGATGGTGTCTCTTGTCTACACCACCATCACCCCCTTACTTTACCCTCTGATTTACAGTCTCAGGAACAAAGAAATTAAAGGAGCTGTGAGGAAGCTGCTGCAGAAAACGTTAGCTCAGGCACAGTGCAACACCTTCAAGGGCAGGCTTGCGTAATTTGTAAGCCATGCAGCTGTATTGTCAGGAGCTGGAGGTCAGCAATGAAGCAGCCTGTGTCAGTGAAGTTAACTCTTTATTCAAGGAAACCAAAACAGCTCAGGTCTAGTGATTGCTGCAGCTCTTCCCAGTAGGTCTTGCTCGGATGAGGCAGTTGCAAGGACAGAAGGTCCTCGCCTTCCTACCACTTCTACAACTCCACCCCTGGTTCCTTTCCCAGCAACCTGAGGCTCCTTTGTCTTGTCTCTCTTTGCTCCACTCTTTTCATTCCTCTTCAGGTTCTGGGAGACCAGAGGGGAGGGCAGCTGGTCACAGCAGGAGAGAGGGGGGACTCCCTGGCTTCTTCAGCAGCCTGCCTCATCTCTGCCCCTTGGTCCCCCTTCTCACCAGTCTTTGCTTCTGCCTCTCATTCTGGACTGCTCTCTGCCACAGACTCTTCCTGCTCACTAAACCCTGTTCCTTCTTCAGCTTCTGACAGCTCATCCTCCCAGTCCGCTCCCTCTTCTTCCTCTAATGACTCATTGTCATCCCACCACCAATCCCCTGGAAACTTCATTGGGGGTTCCTCAGCAGGTGCCTCCCACTACTCTGCATCCAGTGAGTCCAGGATATATATATGCAGCTCAGAAGCCATTAACAGTGATGCTTTCTATATGGTATAAATTGTAAGGAAGGAAGGAAAGTAGACATAAATGGTGCCACTGTCCCTCGTCCCTCCCCCCCTCCAGCCAATACTTGGTGAGCCTCCTGTCTTTGCTGCCTGCCTGGGACTGCAAAAACAAGGGCAGCATCAAATATTTGGTCAGACAATACAAGACTGGTGGATTGAATTCATCTTAAGGTAAAGGTAAAGGGACCCCTGACCATTAGGTCCAGTTGTGGCTGACTCTGGGGTTGCAGCGCTCATCTCGCTTTATTGGCCGAGGGAGCCGGTGTACAGGACTTGCTGATCAGAAGGTCGGTGGTTCGAATCCCCACGACGGGGTGAGCTCCCATTGCTTGGTCCCTGCTCCTGCCAACCTAGCAGTTCGAAAGCATGTCAAAGTGCAAGCAGATAAATAGGTACTGCTCCGGCAGGAAGGAAAACGGCGTTTCCGTGCGCTGCTCTGGTTCGCCAGAAGCAGCTTAGTCATGCTGGCCACATGACCGGAAGCTGTACACTGGCTCCCTCGGCCAATAAAGCGATATGAGCGCCGCAACCCCAGAGTTGGCCACGACTGGACCTAATGGTCAGGGGTCCCTTTACCTTTACCTTTTTACTCTCATTTTCCTACTCATATTGAAATACTGCCCCTCAATGAGGCCAAACTTAGATTCACAAAATGTTTAGGGGTATGCGTACCCCTGCGTCCCCCCAGAAAAAAAGCACTGATGATGATTATTAAAAAATAAATTTATTTCTCACCCACCCTCCCAAAGGAGCCCATGGCAGCAGTATTGCTGGACACAGAAACACTTAACTAAGTGAGGAATGATCCAAACTGCCTGGAAGCACATTGTGGTCAATCTGTACCAATCACATTCCAAGATAAGAGTCTGAAGCTCTATTTATGAGTCAAAATGGGAACCCCCTGAATTTTCATTTTTAAAAAAGCAAAAACCATTTGAATTTCAGCAAAAAGAGAAATTATTTGGCAACTAGCCACCTAGGAGAGATTTCATATGCCTGTGGGTTAACTAGAAACCAGGTGTGTATCTAGACGCATCAAAAACTTGTTTCAGTTAAACGTGTTGCAAACTCTATATGAGAAATTGGGTTAGCAAAAGTGGAACTCCACAGCGCCATCTGGTGTCACAGTGTTAGAATGCATAAACAATGCATATAAAGTGCTTTTTCTTTGCCAATGCAGCTGAATCCCAGTAACAGAATTACGTGGAAGTCTATATAAAACCAGGCATTGGGGGGGTGGGGAGGAGTTCTCACTCATTGATGATTTAGTTGTTGGCAGACCTCTCAAAGTATGATGCAGCTACTCACCTAGGAAAAGTAAAAAAGGAAATGTACATTATCTGGGCTTACTAGCCCAGTAACGTGTTAGGATATTTCCGTTCCACCTTAAAAGGGAGCAGGATGTTTGTGTCACAGCCTGCGCATTTCCTGTTTCACAGGATGTTTCTGTTGTGTCTTTGCTTTCGTTTCTCCCTCTCACTGCCGGAGCACTGAAGCAGGCAGTCATGTTTTTCTTTGTTCTGACCAACGCTGAATAAACTTGTAAATAATGCTCTCCTGAGTGCATCTTTCGCTGTGCTTTATCTGCTGATAGAGCGTGCACGGCTCTGGAATGTGGCAAACTATTTCTGGAGCTCGTGTCGCTAATTGCTGATACTGTGTGTCTACAGGAGATCAATGGACGTCCGGAGACGATGTGGAGTCATGATGGACTTTGTCTCCCTGGCAGTATGCCAACATAACGTAGACCCCAGCATTGACATACAGAAACAGAAAGAAAACATCTTCAGAAATAAACTCCTAAGATAATTATCATATGACCTTCAAATATCATAATTTCACACATACAATGCAGAAAAGGGAGTGTTGACTTCTTCTGCATGTGACAATGCTGGCAGAAGGTACAGAGTTTGAATAACCCTCACAGAAATTGCAACACAGCTGGCTATTTTCATGCACGAAGCCCAACCTATTCTGTCCATGCAGATGTGGAAGTTATAGAATCTGCAGGAATCCATTGAAAACAGGAAATGTCAGCAGAAGTCCACAAGGAGGCACACAAAAGCCACTTTTCTGAATGCAAATTCTGTTCATTTGCATTTCATTTACTAAAAGTGGCAACAGTTTCAGTTTCATTTCTCCAGATTCTTTTCTTTAAGCTTTCCTCCCTTTATCTGACCTGCCCTCCTTCAGCTTTAGTTTCATTCAACTTCGTTTTGCTGTTAAGAAGGAGAACTGATTAAGATTGGTAAGTGACATTGTTTTTATGGGGTGCAGCTGTCATGGTAACAGATGGAGTATGATAGTTAAAATAACACTGAAACAATCAAATGTGCTGTCTTAACTTCTCTAGATAACTGCCTAAAATTAGATTATCACTATTTAATTACAAAAGGCACACACCCTAAGAATGGCAGAAAACTTCAATGAAGGGATAATTATGTGATGCTAAATGGGCAAATATGTAAATTAAAAATGTTTTTAAAACTGCATCAGTGGAACTGCCCTTAATTAAAATGAAACTAGCTCACAGCTTATTAAATCACACAATACAGAAAATCATAATGGAAACACGACATGAAAAAAATTTGGCAGGCAGAAACCAGAAAGAACCAGACCTAAGATGCCTCTTGTCTCAAACATAGAGTGCTGGACAGGTGATTGGTCTCATTTTGGTTTACAGGACCCCTTTGACACTTCCTTAGAGAATGGGAACAAACTACCAGTGCCATCGCTGCTAAGGCAGAGGCGAAAGAAAGAGGGAGCGTGGGAGAGAGAGGCAGAGAAATGGAGGTGGCAGCAGCTGCGGGGAAGAGGAAAAAGTGGTTGGTTGATGGAAGGGCACAATCTCTGGCTGTGTACACTACCTTTAAAGCACATTTGAAGCACACAATTCCTCTCAAAGACTTCTGGGCACTGTAGTTCATTATGGGTTGCTGGGAATTGTCACTCTCTGAGGGATAAACTACAGTGCCCATAATTCTTTGAGGAGAAAAAAGTGCCCTGAATGTGCTTTAAATGGATGGACTGTTCTAATAATAATAATAATAATAATAATAATAATAATAATAATAATAATAATTTATTTGTACCCTGCCCATCTGGCTGGGTTTCCCCAGCCACTCTGGGCGGCTTCCAACAAAGATGAAAAATACACTAAAATGTCACATATTAAAAACTTCCCTGGACAGGGCTGCCTTCAGATGTCTTCTGAATGTCAGATAGTTGTTTATCTCTTTGACATCTGATGGGAGGGCGTTCCACAGGGCGGGCGCCTCTACCGAGAAGGCCCTCTGCCTGGTTCCCTGTAACTTGGCCTCTTGCAGTGAGGGAACCGCCAGAAGGCCCTTGGCGCTGGACCTAAGTGTCCGGGCAAAACGACGGGGGAGGAGACGCTCCTTCAGATATACTGGACCGAGGCCGTTTAGGGCTTTAAAGGTCAGCACCAACACTTTGAATTGTGCTCGGAAACGTACTGGGACCCAATGTAGGTCTTTCAAGACTGGTGTTATGTGGTCTCGGCGGCCGCTCCCAGTCACCAGTCTGTGACGTTGTGTCCTCTGCCCAAAAGTGATATTCCTCACAAAGAGTGTTAGCAGAGGATACCTCTTGTAATAAGTTTTATTCCCACAATGCCCTTTGCTTATTTGCAAGCTCTGAGGGCTTTCAAAGCATCTCTTTATTCTCCCAGCTACGCCATTAGCTCTGGGATGGTATAAGGAAATGGTTTTTGTGTCTGATGCCATTAGTGTGCTGGTATTTCTGCATTTCTGTAGAGATAAGTTATACTATTCTACCCGCCCTGAGTAATTACCAATTACCTGCCCTGGGACCTGCTGGTGAAGGGAGGGTATAAAACTTAGTAATAATAATAGTAATGATAGTTGCTGTTTTGCCACACATTCGCTCCGTTTCTTGGAATCCTTTTGTAGCTCCTCACAAGTTTAAACTCGTTCCGACTCGATCTGCGCAAACATTAACAGTCAAGACAGAGAAAGGGGAAGAGGGCGGCGGCGGCAGGAAACTTGGAAAGCCCCAAAGTCTGTGGTTTGTAAACATATTAGGGCAAAACTAGGTGCAATGCCATTCACACAATCGGCAACTCCGTGAATTATTTTTACAGAGAATACCAGGCATGGAGTGCATTATGGATCAGTACCCTGGCAGGGGGGTTGGAGGTGCTTTAGTCCATTACCCCCCCCCCCAAAAAAAACCCCCCACACACTCATTGCATTCCACCAGATTGGTGGCAATGGAAGTTTTCATTTAAATTTTTTAAAAAATATTTATTAGAAGTTTGGAAATTACGGAAAAAAGAAAAAGAAAGAAGAAGAAACAATAAAAGGTTTAACAAAACATACATTACAATTACAATAAAAAAGCAGTACAACAATACAAAAAAAGAGGGGGGGGAGAGAAAAAAGGGGGGGAAACAACACATTTGACACACACATCCAATATTCCATATCTTTACCTTTCATTAACTTGTTTCATCGACCTCCTCACACCTCCCTTTTTTGTATTCTATTTCGATTAACTGTTTCAGCAAATTCTTTCCATCTTACTCAATTTTTGTTCTATAATTTATCTTAACGTTCTAACCTTAAATTTTTCATTTTATCCCGTTATCAATCCACTTTTACTTAATTCTTTATTACATTTCTGCTAAAACCATATAGCTTCATTCCAGCATCCTTCTAACATTCATTAATTTTACAATGTTTTTGTAGATAAGCTTTAAATTTTTTTCCAGTCTTCTTCCACTGACTCTTCTCCCTGGTCTCGGATTCTACCAGTCATTTCCGCCAGTTCCATATAATCCATCAACTTCATCTGCCATTCTTCCCTGGTGGGTAGGTCTTGTGTCTTGGAAGTTTTCCTTTCAATCCAGATGGGAACCAGGGTGGAGAAACAAAGGCTAACATCTGCTTAGCCTTCCCCCAGGGTCCTGATCCGGATTGGGGGCCTCACACATGTTGTTTAGTTAATAATAATTGCTGGTTGCATGAATGGTGGTGTCACGTTTAATTTGGCCCTGAACAGCGCGTGCTGGAGGCATTAGGCAGACTTAATTAAATTAGACTCTACTAGGTGCAAAACAGATTTCTTGTTGTGTCGAGCGCTGCCGAAACAAAGAAACAGTAATGGAAAGTATAAACAGATTCTAGTGACTTGAATCTGTAGCCAGCGTTAACAGAAACACACAATTCCCTCAGAATAAAAGAGAAAAACGGTTTCTCCAGCAAGGCTGGAGACTAGTTTTAGCAGGAGAAAATATGTGGGGAAGACCCACCACTGGACGGAACGAATCATGATGGTGGCAGCCATCTTTGTTCAGGTGTTTGCTGCATCCACACACAAAGCGGCGCAGGAACATGTGGGGAGTAATGTTTACTTGAAAAAGGTGCAAAGGGGAAGAGAGCTGAACTTTCCCCTTCTCCCCGCTACCACATCTTCCCATACTTCGCCATCTTGAAGGATTTTTAATCAAGGCCTTTTTTCACTAATAAATTGTTCTCCATGACTTTTGTTCAGACAAAAAAACTGGAGGGAAACAAAGTACACAAAGACTTTGTATGCCTTTGGAATCCTTTCATTGTGGCTGGTGGTATTCAGCACTGTAAGATAGGACACAGAGAGAGAACAGTGCCAACACATGCTGATAAATGGTAATCATACCACATTTCAGAAAACGTGCCCTTATTCTTGGCTTAGGTCCCATCTGCACTATACAGTGATACTGTTCTTAACCTGAAGCACCACTTTAGCTAATAGGGCCTCCTGCTGCTGCTGCGCCGCAGCTGCACGATTTCTGTTCTCATCCTGAAGCAAAGTTCTTAACCCAAGGTAATATTTCTGGGTTAGCGGAGCCTGTAACCTGAAGCGTATGTAACCCGAGGTACCACTGTACATTTGAAGCAGTATCGTACCACTTTAAGTGGTTACGGCTTTCCCCAAGGAATCCCAGGAACCACAGTTTAAGGATGCTGAGAGTTGTTAGGAGAATACGGTTCTCTTCACAGCTACAATTCCCAGAGCTCCCTGGGAAGAGGGATTGGTTGTTAAACCACTCTGGGAATAGACGGTCTCCTAACAACTCTCAGCGGCCTTAACAACTTGCAGTTCCCAAGATTCTTTGAGAGAAGTCCTTGCCGCTTAAAGTACAGTGGTGCCCCGCAAGACGAATGCCTCGCAAGACGGAAAACCTGCTAGAAGAAAGGGTTTTCCGTTTTTCGATGCGCTTCGCAGGACGAATTTCCCTATGGGCTTGCTTCGCAAGACGAAAATGTCTTGCGAGTCTTGAGATTTTTTTTCGCTCCCCACCCCCTTTTTCTAAGCCGCTAATCCCTTTTTTTAACAGCTAATCCGCTAATCCCTTAAGCCTTTAATAGCCGCTAATAACTGCTAATAGCGCTAATCCGCTAAGCCGCTAATGGACTTGCTTCGCAAGACGAAAAAACCGCCAGACGAAGAGACTCGCGGAACGAATTAATTTCGTCTTGCGAGGCACCACTGTAGTGTAGTGGCTTTAACTTCTTTAAAGTTATTGTGCAGATGGGATGTAGATTGCATCCCCGTTAAGAGCACAAAGGAGGCATATTCTTTAGAGAGGAGGAATACCCGGAGAGGCCATTATCAATGTGCAAATCTTTGGAGCATTATTTGGACACTGAGATGTGGTGCAGTAGAAAGATCCTTTATGTTCTTAAAAAGATACGTTTCTCTCTTTTGCAGATTTTTGCCAGCGACTTGCCGGTGTTTGAGAAGAAATATCCCTCAGAAAATGGGTATATGATCTCATGTTGCACTTTCTAAATGCCTTGATTTTAAAACATTCTGCCTCTGGGGAACTCATGGGTGCTGCAAAGGACTTTGGAGTACAGTGGTACCTCAGGTTTAAGAACTTAATTCGTTCCGGAGGTCCGTTCTTAACCTGAAACTGTACTTAACCTGAAGCACCACTTTAGCTAATGGGGCCTCCTGCTGCTGCCGTGCTGCTGCTGTGCAATTTCTGTTCTCATCCTGAAGCAAAGTTATTAACCCGAAGTAATATTTCTGGGTTGGGGGAGTCTGTAACTGAAGTGTATGTAACCTGAAGTGTATGTAACCCGAGGTACCGCTGTATGTTCTAAAACAAGATTTGGGAAGCTGTGTGGTCCTCTATGATGTTGCTAGACTCTCATCAGCCTCAGACAGCATGGCTAATGGTCAAGGATGGTGAAAGTTGTAGCCAAGCAACAGCTGAAGGGCTGCAGGTTCTGCAACCATCTTTAATTTACCCAGTCCTTTTACATATATTTACATATTTTTATTCCCCAAAGGCTTCTTAATTCTCAACATGTTTCAAACACCAGACTTTCTGTTCTGACATTTAAAAAAATGGGCTGTTCTAACTTGCTAAGAATTAGAGACGTACTATCTGTAAAAAAAAGGGGTAGGTAACCTGAAGCCTTCCAGATATTGTTGAACTACAGTGGTACCTCAGGTTACAGACGCTTCAGGTTACAGACTCCGCTAGCCCAGAAATAGTACTTCGGGTTAAGAACTTTGCTTCAGGATGAGAACAGAAATCGTGCTCCAGCGGCGCGGCAGCAGCGGGAGGCCCCATTAGCTAAAGTGGTGCTTCAGGTTAAGAACAGTTTCAGGTTAAGAACAGACCTCCAGAACGATTTATGCTCTTAACCCGAGGTACCACTGTGTGGCGAACAGCAAGGGAAGTTGGGGTTGTATTCCAAAAACATGTGGAGACCCACAGATTAGGTACCCCTGTATAAGGAAGAAGACAGTTTCAATGAATCATAGAATTTGTAGAGTTGGAAATATCAGGGATGTTGTGAAGCCACATAATCTTCTACAACCCTTTTCAAGGAAAAGCCCTGCAAGAGAGTTAAACTGTGATGAACATGTTGGAACATGCCGGGACTTCTTCCAGCTAAGTTCACATTTGATATTTCAAACATATAAATATTTCAAATGAATGAACCTGTGTTTCATTGTCAGTCTGCCCACTCAAATACTAGTTAACTCAGTACTAAATTCCTCAGCCCAGCTGTTGCGAAATGAAGGAATGTGCACGTGACCACCGAAATGGTTAGGTGGGAATGCTATTAAACAGGAGGAAGTGAGGTCCTCAAAAGAGCTAAGCATATTCTCCCTGCACTATCACAAATTCCTCTTCAGAGAAAAGTTCCGTTCTGCCTAGAAGTGTCCTCAGGTTGTATATTAGGAACACATTTATCAGAATCTTTGGCGTGGGAAATCAAAATTTTAGCATTCAGTACAAATCACTCTGGTGCATTGGAGATCTGATTCTGATTCTATGCAAGTTCAGTGGCACTTTTGTTGTTGTTTAGTCGTGCCCGGCTCTTTGTGACCCCATGGACCAGAGCACACCAGGCACTCCTGTCTTCTACTGCCTCCCGCAGTTTGGTCAAACTCATGCTGGTAGCTTCGAGAACGCTATCCAACCATCTCGTCCTCTGTCGTCCCCTTCTCCTTGTGCCCTCCATCTTTCCCAACATCAGGGTCTTTTCCAGGGAGTCTTCTCTTCTCCTGAGGTGGCCAAAGTATTGGAGCCTCAGCTTCAGGATCTGTCCTTCCAGTGAGCACTCAGGGCTGATTTCCTTCAGAATGGAGAGGTTTGATCTTCTTGCAGTCCATGGGACTCTCAAGAGTCTCCTCCACCACCATAATTCAAAAGCATCAATTCTTCGGCGATCAGCCTTCTTTATGGCCCAGCTTTCACTTCCATACATCACTACTGGGAAAACCATAGCTTTTACTATATGGACCTTTGTTGGCACTTAATCACTTAAGTGGCACTTAACCACAAGCAAATATGTATAGGATTTGAAACAGCCTATATCAGGGATGTCCCACCAGTCGACTGTGATCGACAGGTAGATCCCCTGGTTATAGCGGTCGATCGTGGTCGATCTTGGGTTCATTTGCGATCGGGGGGGGGGGGGGACTGTTGAATGAATGTATCCACCCCTGGCCCCCTCACTGTGTTTTTCTGTCGTGCAAAATGGTTGTTCTTTTGCCGTCTTCTGCGGACAATTGGGGAAACAAAATTTGGAGTAATTGCTGCTTGCTTCTGTCTATGGTGAGCAATTTATGCTCTGTCCCCCTTTAAAAAAAAGTTCAACAACTTTGGCCTGCCCCTCTAAAAAGCTCTATAACTCTGGTGTCTCCCCGCTAAAGAAAGGTCAACAACTCTTGCCTGGCCCCCCTAAAAAAAGCTCAAGAACTCTGTCCTCCCCCCCACAAAGGGTAGATCACTGCCAGTTTTTTTTATACTGGGATTAGATTGCAGTCTCTTGGTAGTTGGATGTGCCTGTCCTATATAACTGGGACATAGTTCCAGGGTGAGGTGGGGTGGGGGACATGTTACGCAATGGCCTAAGAAGTTTATTGTTGGGGAAACATTTTAACACATTTACAAATGATAAAAACCATAGAGTAAAACTTGATGCATGCACTAGGGGGTAATTATATTTCATCCTGAGGGTGTTTTGTGTTGTACGGGATCATGAGAGAGACGAGGCCATTGTACATCAGATCACGATGAGAAATTACTGCTGGTCAGGAAATAGGTGAAGACGGCATTAAGAGAAAACAACCATATGTCAGGAGTGCTCTGATGGTGTTTCCTGCTTGGCAGGTGGTTGGACTCGATGGCCCTTGTGGTCTCTTCCAACTCTATAATTCTATGATTCTATGCAAAGGCCTTTTCCTATAGCGTACATTGATTTCTTATAATTATACTGTACAACAGGCTGGCTGTTAAACAAAACAAAAAAATTAAAGATAGGGAATAGGAAGCCAACGTAGTAGCAGTAGGCACAAGGAAAAGTCAGGCTAATAACCACCAAATCCTCAGCTTAGCATTGCCCTTCGCCTTCATTTCAGGGAAGGGAAACGAATAATATCATCTGTATTTACCTGTTTTTTTCAGAGCTGGAAGCAAAAACTAATGACTTGACTATCCTGGTCCACAACCAGGGTTACGACGATGTCACGGTTGCAGTCAGTGCCAGGCCAATATACAAACTGCTGGATGGCAACGTGGTTTTCTTCTGGTTGCAATGGCTTTGGTCCAGCATTGCCACCACAGACGTTGGCCCGAAAGCTAAAAAGAAAGTAAATACGGTGACCAGCTGGAATATTATCACTCACCAGTTGGGAAGCTGGGGGTGGAGACTTTATAACATTACCGTGCGGAGGAAGGTGGATGGATATGTTGCTACATGTACAACTCCTCTGGATTGCACTTGGATAGTTGAAGAAAGGGGAATACACCAAGAAGGTGCTGCTGAAAGAAACTACTGCAAATTTGAACCACCTGCCAACAGTGAGGATTAGCTATTTCCCCCCATTCTGCTAGATGAATTATTCTGTGTAATATGGAAGCTTAGCCAAGGCTTTAACAAAATGTTTTTATTCACGTTTAGGTCAACAGATCAGCATAGTATAACCAAAAAAGAACATCGCAACATATTGGGTATCACAACCTTCTACAAGAATAAAAGTTACCAACGTCTGTATTGGCTCAGTTCAATAAATCATTCCATAAATTCAGATGAGAGTGTGGTGGTGTTCTTTCACTGTCTTCTATTTTCATGTAATTAATAAATGTTTGGCCAGCCAGGTGTTGTAAAAGGAAAGGGATTTGACTTGCCTTTAGCAGCTCTAACTTGATGAGTCAATTTTTCTGCTAATGCGATTGACCAGACTCTTACATACCATGTGTCCGAAGTAAGGAAACTTAACAAATACTAAACATCAACATAAATCAAACAAAACTGATTGTCTTACTTGCTTTGTGTTCTGTTTTTAAATCTCGGAGTATAGCAATATTTGTTTGTACCAAATTATTTAACCATAACCTCTTCATCATATTGACAGCTGCCATCAACTTTTTTCTCTCTGCTCTTTGGTCCCCCAGCTGTATTCGCTACCCAATACACTAGTCTTGCAGCCCCATGAGTCATCTTATTGCATTTATTTATGGCTCTGGAAAAGGACACATCCAGATGTTTTGGACAGCAGTTTTCATCATCCCCAGCCAGCCCAGCCACAGAGGAAAAAATGTTTACAAATCCTGCATTAATTCCTGACTTTGTCAATGAGATCACCCCTCTCATAATTCTGTGCTGGGTGAGCACACTGTGCTGTTAACCGTAGAAGCATGTCAAGGAGCACATGTGCTGTGCTAGAGTATTGGAGACTGGGAAGAGATAGAGGTGAATTTGAATCCCTGCTCAGCAATGAAGATAACTCGGGGTAGGACTTTTAGTGAGGTTGTCCCTGCTCTGTGGAACAGCATTCCTGTCAAGATATGACAGACACCCACTTTCTGGAAATAATTGAAGACATTTTGGTTACACCAAGCTGTCTCAAATGGATTAATAGGTCTCTTCCATGGATGTCTACTAAGCATTGTTTTAAAATTGACCTGCTGTTATTTTCTGTTTTTAAACTTTAAAAACTTTCTGTTTTTAAATCTTTAGCTGTTTTATTGCATTTTGGGCATTGCCTAGAGACATATGTGCAGAAGGCAATAAACAAATTAATAATCATAACATAGGGAGACGCTGAGCAAGTTAGAATTTACCCCATTGTGTGGTTAAGATAACTTTAGTATGCATTCCCCTTCTTTGAGGGAGAGTCTGATCCCTATGCATTCAACTATGTCACCTTGTTCTCATTTAAAAAAAATAAAAATGAAATATTTCTTGGTTTACAAAAGTATTGCAATGTCTCTTTTTTCAAGTGACATTTTCTAAAGATCAGTTTCATACAACCTTGCTCTCATTTTCATATGGGACCGCCTCTCCCGGTATGCCCCACGGAGAGCCTCAAGGTCCATAAATAGCAACACCCTACTGGTCCCGGGCCCTAAGGAAGTTAGATTAGCCTCAACCAGAGCCAGGGCCTTTTCAACTCTGGCTCCGGCCTGGTGGAACGCTCTGTTCTCATGAGACCAGGGCCCTGCGGGATCTGATTTCTTTCCACAGTGCCTGTAAGACAGAGTTGTTCTGCCTGGCCTTTGGCTTGCAGCCAATTTGATTCCCTCCCCCTCTTTCTTTTTTCTTTTTCCTTTCTCCTCCTGTGATGAGGCTGCATTTTAATATTTTAATGTTTCAATATTTTAATGTTGTATTTTAATCTTGTTTTTAAGTTGTATTCATTCAACTTGTTTTTATTTTTGCTTGTTAGCCGCCCTGAACCCGGCCTTGGCTGGGGAGGGCGGGGTATAAATAAAAAATATTATTATTAATGCATTGTGGACTATGTCTTGCTGGACTCCCTACTGCAGCACCCTACCTCCAGCCTGAGGCCTCATTCCCTTCAAGGAAATGGCCTGGGAGCCACATCTTAAGTGGTGTCGGCGAAGCCAGAGGCAAAACCTGGTGAAATAATGAATGTGAATCTTACCTTTGCACAGTAAGCTAATTTCTGTACACAACAACACATGCTCTATCCTTCATCTAGGCAAGCAAGAGACATTATCAGAGTGCAGAGGGTGGGGGGAAACAGCCTTCAGGTGGTCCTGTTCTGAAAATGTGTGCAAACAGTACAGGTGGCACATCTCGGCCCAGTATACCTGAAGGAGCGTCTCCACCCCCATCGTTCTGCCCAGACGCTGAGGTCCACCTCCGAGGGCCTTCTGGCGGTTCCCTCACTGCGAGAAGCAAAGCTACAGGGAACCAGGCAGAGGGCCTTCTCGGTAGTGGCACCCTGTGGAACGCCCTCCCATCACATGTCAAAGACACCTGACATTTAGAAGACACCTGAAGGCAGTTCAGGGAAGTTTTTAATGTGTGACATTTTAATGTATTTTTAATCTTTGTTGGAAGCTGCCCAGAGTGGCTGGGGGAACCCAGCCAGATGGGCGGGGTACACATTGTTGTTGTCTTTTGAATCACCCTTAGAATCATAGAGTTGGAAGGGATCCCCAAGGGTTATCTAATCCAACCCACTTCAATCTCAGCTAAAGCTTCTATGACAGATGGGAAGTTTTTAATATTTAATGCTGTATTGTTTTTAACACTTGATTGGAAGCCGCCCAGAGTGGCTGGGGAAACCCAGCCAGATGGGCGGGGTATAAATAATAAATTATTATTATTATTATTATTATTATTATTATTATTATTATTATTATTATTATTATTATATCTGCTTTAAAACTTCCAAGGAATGAGAGTCTACAACCTCCCAAGGAAGAGCGTTCCACGGTCAAACAGCTCTTACTGCCAGAAAGTTCTTCCTGATATTTATTTGGAATCTCCTTCTGTGTAACTTGAAGCCGTTGGTTTGCGGTCTACCCTCCAGAGCAGGAGGAATCTTGCAAAAGAACTAATCCAAGTGGCTTCTTTCAGCTCTGGAGTCCACAAACACAGAAAGCCTAACTTCTGTGGAAGTCACTGGAAGAAGACCAAAAATGTCATCACTGACCCACCAGGTGGCACCCTGAAGCTATACACAGGGTGTAACTGACGGAAAAGACAGAGGGAGGATCCCAGGAAAAGGTAGCTACCTTTAAGGTGAGTTTATTTGTCTGCCAGATGGGAAGTCCTGGGACAGCCCCTTTCAAGCTAGTAAAGCAAGGGAGTTGATTGGGAGAGAACTGGTTTCACCACTCCTCTGCCTGAGTCTTTCATCATAACTCAGGGCCAGGCAGGCGGATTTTGCAATGCACGAGCCCCAGTCCGTCAACTGGCTCTAGAGAGAGCCTCGTGCAAAGGGCACCACGCTGTTGCCCAGATGTGTAAGGCCTCTTGAAAAGGAACTGAGAGAGCTGCAGGCTGCCAGAGCTGAGGAGTGCTGCAAAGGATCAGAAGTGCCTCCACAGGGAATATGGATCTGAGACTTACTGTGTCAAAGGCACTTCTCTCCCTTGAGCTCCTTTTACTGAACTGGGCTTCTCTTCCTCCTGAGGTATCCAGTAAAGAAGGTAAGAGCACTTTTCCATAGGGAAGGATGGGCGTGGAGTTTTCGGTTAAACTGGACAAACTCCTTGGAAAGCACCAAGGAGGGAAAGCTTCGTTTTCCAGGCAAAAACTGCAAAAAGAAAACTGCTGGAGCATTTTATAGGGAGTCTTGGGTTAGGAACAGCTTATTAAAAAAAAAAGTTGCAATGTGTGTTGAGTTCTGGCGGATGAGAAATTAGGAAAGAGCCTCCTAACGCATTTGTGATTTTTAAGTGTGCACCTAAGAATGTAAAGCATGAATTTGGTGGTAGTGTGTTCGTACAGGTGTGCTTAGTGCTGGGTTGGCTGTGGCACCAAGTGGCAAACTTGGAATTACTGCTGTGTTGTGTGTGAAACAGCCCTAGGTGGTAAAGAGATGCTTAAAAAGGCCTTGATCGGCAAGCTCACTGAACCATCTCTGCCCGTCGTGAGGCTGACTTTACTTACCTGGAAAGTAGCATTGAAGTGAAAAATCTCTTAAAATAACACGTGCTTAGTCTTAAGCTCTGTTTTTTTGCTTGAAAAAGAGGGTCTGTTTTTACTTAGGTTTCCAGGTCTTGGTGTTTTGTTTTTTAAAAAAACCCTTTCTTTTTTGAAAAATAAAAATATATTAGGAACAGTGAAATGCCCTGATAAGCGAGCTGTAGGCAAATGATACGACTCCAAGAACTTTAGAACCTTAGCACTAACCTGAATCACACATATATTCCGCTTACACGGAGCAGACAGTCTGTAGCTTGTCATTTCTGTGCCTGGAGATGGTTCTCAGTACTATGCCTCTCCCACCCACCCCGGCACAGTACCACAAAAAAATAAAAATTATAATCAGGCAGATTACATGCAAGACGTAAAAAGCAAACAAAGCAGTAGTTTACTCTGAACTCATCCCTGTAAGCAGTAAATAATAAACAATGAGGAAGGTCGAGAATGTTTATGGACCTTTAAGGATAACTCTGCTGAAATTCAAAGTTCTCATTAAGCAAGACAGAATGCTTAATGAAATAGACATTAAAAATAAATAAAATTTCTGTCTATTGCTGTCCAAAGGGTGTATATCTATTGATTCCCAACCCTAGCCCTCAGCCAGCTGAATGAGCTTCTGTGGCATGGAGTCACTGAGAAGCTTCAATGATTTCCCCCTCCCTGTCTAACCAGCTGCCCTTGCTAAGCCTCCTAGCAAGCTACCATCTGGCATTCCACCAAGCTTTCCTGATTATTCCAACATGAAAAGGGGGAAATACATAATAATGTTTGAATAGCTAGCACTATATAAATCACATGACATTTTTTGGATTATTTATTTATTTAAAAGATTTTTATTGGTTTTTGAAATACAAAATTATAAAACATACCACACAATTTATCACAAATACATTCATCATTGGACTTCCATCAGCATCTCTGATAATCCTCCATCTTAAACGCTTTTTCTGCATTTCCTAACTTAATATTGCCTTTAGATCTCATAACATATCATCTCTCCTTCTCCATTTTTACAATATTTCTAATGTTATCCCTCACAGAATGTCTTGCAAACCTACAAACGTCGTCTGATCATCAGATATACTTTTCAAATAATCCGCAAATTTACTCCAGTCTTCGCTAAATTTCTGGTCGCACCGGTTTCGGATCCTTCCCGTTAGTTTGTCGAGTTCCGCATAATGCATTAATTTCATCCTCCATTCTTCTATCATCGGTAATTCTTCTTGCTTCCCTTTTTGGGCCTTTTTGGAATTTGTTAAAATTTATCTTTATCATTAAATATTTACATTCAAACATTTTGGGTAATCATTTTGTGATATTCTCTGAATCTTGTGACTTTCCCCCATCACATACATGGGTCCTTAAAACGGAGTTTAAAACTACATATCAGTACATTGTCCATAATTTTCATTTTTCCTAATTATCTGTAATCTTCGTTACTTTACAAGTGTATCTTAGAGTCCAGCTAGGGTTTTAATTTGATTACAATGGTCTCCTAGGTAAGTTATAAATTTCCCCCATTTTTTTAATGTCCTTGTCTTCTGGATTCCTGAGTCTCCCTGTTAGTTTTGCCGTTTCGGCATAGTCTAGCATTTTGGCTTGCCATTCTTCCCTTGTTAGGATTGACGCTTCTTTCCATCTTTGGGCTAATAACATCTGTGCAGCTGTTGTCGCATACATAAAAAGTCTTCTCTGATCTTTTGGAATTTCGGTACCTGTAATTCCTAGTAAAAACGCTTCTGGTTTTTTGACAAAGTTATTTTAAATGTTTTTTTAAGTTCATTATATACCATTTCCCAGAATGATTTTGTTATCTTACATGTCCACCACACATGATAAAAGGTACCCTCCTTTTCTTTACACTTCCAGAAGACATTTGAACTTGTAAATTTTAGATAATTTAGTAGGAGTCAAATACCACCAGTACATCATTTTCGTATACAGTGATACCTTGGGTTACATACGCTTCAGGTTACAGACTCCTCTAACCCAGAAATAGTGCTTCAGGTTAAGAACTTTGCTTCAGGATGAGAACAGAAATCATGCTCTTTTGGCGCAGCGGCGGCAGCAGGAGGCCCCCATTAGCTAAAGTGGTGCTTCAGGTTAAGAACAGTTTCAGGTTAAGAACAGACCTCCGGAACGAATTAAGTACTTAACCCGAGGTACCACTGTAGTTTTCTTTCAGCATACAAAAATCACATGACCTTTGATGCTTTTTATCCACACATTCCCCCATATAATTTCTATTGAAGTGTTGAAGTTGTAAGAAAAGGAAAATTTGGCATAGGGAAAATGAGAAATACAGGAGGAGATGATACCAGAGGAAAAGCATTATGCCGCATCAATGCTCTGATGCTTGCTGTACACCTATCCTGACTGAGACCATAGCAGGTTTGATGATGGTACTGTGAATTCTTTGCTAGGGATCCATCCCTGCCAAACCACTCTACTTCACTTGTCACAGCTATAGTTCCCAGGACATTTAAACCAACTTAAGACTATAAAGGTGAAGGGACCCCTGACCATTAGGTCCAGTCGTGACCGACTCTGGGGTTGCGGCGCTCATCTATCTTTATTGGCCAAGGGAGCCGGCGTACAGCTTCTGGGTCATGTGGCCAGCATGACTAAGCCGCTTCTGGTGAACCAGAGCAGCGCACGGAAACGCCGTTTACCTTCCTGCCAGAGCGGTTCCTATTTATCTACTTGCACTTTGACGTGCTTTCGAACTGCTAGGTTGGCAGGAGACTTAATGGTGTGATGTAAATATTGCCCAGAGACTTCACAGGTGATTAGTGTGAAGGGAAGTCTTGGTAATAATTGACATTGTTAGTCAAAATGACTGCGATTAAAATTACTCAATCAGAATACTTTAGTTTCACCAGTTTGTCAGCAGACCAAGCAAGTTTACATCATTGTGTCTGTGGCTGACAACATATTATATCGGAACGATCTCTAAACCTGAAATACGGAAATATGGCATAACTAATCGGTGAAATTACTGGGTTAGAATGACATTAGCAAATGGGGAATTTATAAAGTGATAAATATATTTGCTCTGCACACTGCAGGTGCAGAGTTCACAAAACTCGTGAGAACTTCGAAGCTGAACGTATATAAGTGCTCTTCAAATATTGATTTCAGTATTTCAACATCTCATGAAAACCCTGACGGCCTTTACGCCCTTCCTCTTTGGCCTCTAGCTCTGTTTGGCTGGCATCTTCTCCTTATCTAACTCAGTGATACTGAAGAAGTTTTCGAATAACGGGCTCCTTGTATGAATTGCTTATAGTAGGTTTTTTTATTATAAGATGGGTGCCCTTATCCGAAACTGCTTTTAAGGTAAAGGTACCCCTGACTGTTAGGTCCAGTCGTGACCGACTCTGGGGTTGCAGCACTCATCTCGCTTTATTGGCCAAGGGAGCCGGCGTACAGCTTCCGGGTCATGTGGCCAGCATGACTAAGGCGCTTCTGGTGAACCAGAGCTGCGCACGGAAATGCCGTTTACCTTCCCACTGGAGTGGTACCTATTTATCTACTTGCACTTTGACGTGCTTTCGAACTGCTAGGTTGGCAGGAGCAGGGACCGAGCAATGGGAGCTCACCCCGTGGCGGGGATTCAAACCGCCGACCTTCTGATCGGCAAGCCCTAGGCTCAGTGGTTTAACCCACAGCGCCACCCGCGTCCCAAAAATCTGCTTTTAACTAGTATCAAAATGTATTCGTAGCCGATGTTCTGCATTTCCATGGGCAAGTTGCATCAAACCAAGCTGTCAAGGTTTGTAGCTGTCCAGAACCTGATTACTTTAACCCCCTTACTTGATCCCACTTTACATGTTACACACATGAAGGGAGAAAAGAAGGAACGGCCATAAATGAGCACATTATTACATCACCCTATGCCTCTGGTCCCCTCTTCTTCAAGAAAACTTACTCTGAAGATGCTGCCCAGAATTTTCTTGGAGAAGGAGAAGTGTGAAAGAAGTTTTTTAAATTGAATTTAATCTCCTGTGGGAATGAAGTGATAGGTCTAATTAGTGAATAGCTCGCAGGTCTGGCAAGAAGGACGTCCCTTCACTACATATCCTATTGTTACTGTGCTGGCTGCAGATGACAAGCGTTGCTATGCTTTGTAACCCTTCGTTTCCGTATAAGTTTATGCCAAATACATTTTACTTCTCTCTCTCTCTCTCTCTCCAACGCCCACCCCTCTGGATTGATTTAGATTGAGGGTACCAGTGAATAGCACCCAGAAAAGGAACTCTATGTCAGACATGAGGGTTTGCTTGAGTCGGACTCGCTGAAGCATTTTTTGAGTGGGTGATTTATTGAGTTGTATTCTGCCTACTTCTGGCAATGCATTCAAAGCAGTGTCGTGCCATTTTAAACAATCACAGCTTTCTCCCCCCAAAAATCCCAGGAGCCGCAGTTTGTTAAGAGTGCTGAGACCCTTATTCCCTTCACAGAGAAACCATTTTCAGAGTTCCCTGGGAAGAGGGAGTGACGGTTAAATCAATATATGAATTGCAGCTCTGTGTGGGGAATGGGGGGGTGTTGGTTCTCCTAACAACTCTCAGCACCCTTAAAAATGCATTTCCCAGAATTCTTGTCAGGAAACCATCCCTGTTTAAAGTGGTATGATACTGCTTTGAATGCATAGTGCAGATGGGGGGGGGGGAATGTCGCCTACCCTTTCAATTCCAGCAAATATATTATGAACCCCTCTTGTGAGCTGTGCATAGCCTGCAGCATTAGTGTGGGAAGATTTTATTTCATTTCTTCTTGAAATATTTCTTGAAAATGTGAAATAGGTCACATTTTGGAGCAGAGCTTTCACAGGGCAGCTTACCTAAAACAACCACAAATTCCAATCACACGTATCAGTTAAAAAACAACAGCAGCCATTTTAAAGCAATCTAAAGTGACACCTGGGCCAGCAGGACAACGTTCGAGACCAGATCTGGACAATCCAGATTTTTGTTGTATTAGTGGATGTCATAGGAGATGGTTGGGGAAGCTATCAATTCCCACTGTTTTAATTAGTGCCAATAGCTCTCCCCCCAGTTTCTCAAACCTTTTCCTCCTCAGCAAAAGGGTTCCCATTTTTCTCTCACATTCTCAGGGTGTTTTAGAATTTCTTTAAAATATGAGTGGTTGTGGGGTTTTGAGCTTATTTTATCATCATGAGATGGCCAAGGGTGGTACATGTGCTACGCGTTCCTGTAAACATCTACCCAGGAATTCGCAGCCTCCCCAGCTGACCATGATATTAAAAAGGCCCATGGAAGAAGTTACCTCATGATGTTTTCCCCTGGGCTTTAACTGACACGTGGGCACCTGGGAAGGCTGCAGAGTGCCAGCTGAGAGGATTTCTAGAATGAAAGAAAGGACACTGAGAAACCAAAACACACTCTGGCCACCTCAGAAGTAAGATAAGCGCAACAAAAACCCTACCCTGAGAGTTTCACCCCTTCAAATTATTCTCTCCCCTTTGAAAAGTTTCTAATGCCTTTTTCCATCTCATTAATTGATGGAGAATGTTTGTTTGTTTTAACCCGCAGAAGAAATTTTCAGCACGGCAGCTTAAATTATTAAGCACCGAGTTGAAAATGAGTCACTGTGGCCTTAATGGTCATTCTAGCCTCCTATTAGTCTGCAGCACAATACAGAAATCCATTTGTGTCAGAATGAAGAAAGTGGAACAAACTGTGGGTAATGTAGCAAGAAAAACAACTTGCTCATCTTGGGCATTTCAAAGCAGGTTTCTTGTGCGTTCTTCTTCCGTACCTGCAGAAGCATTCCCCTACTCCATGCAAACTTATGAAAGACAAGGATCCTTTAGACATAGACCTCCCCTCTACCCAACATGGATAAATAAACATTATGGGCAGTACAGATCAGATCCTCAGCACATGCCAAAATGCAAGCAGTCATCCAGGGAGATCCACTCACCCTAGTCATAGCCTACTCAGAGGCCTGTAGGCCCTGCTGAGCATCCGTATCAGGGCAATAGGCAATATTGGGCATATATTGGAAGGTTCAATTTTCAGGTCCTGGTATCTCCAGTTACAAGGATCTCCAGCAGCAGGGCTGGGCCTGAGACAGCTCATTTGGTGGAGCCTGAGCCTCTTAATCTCAGGGGTGTGGTTCGAGTCCCATGTTGAGCAAAATATTCCTGCATTATGGGGGGGTTAGACTGGATGACCCTGATGGTGCCCATGATGCTATTATCTTGTAGTCTGCAAACATGGAGAACCACCGTCAGTAAGAGTTGTTAAGGAGACTTCCTGTAGTTAAGAAGCAGAGTCTAAATGTTTTATATGAGCAAAAATCTATTCCCGCTGTCCCTACTTTCCTTCACTTTTTGTTCCTGGCCATAGAAAAACACTCCATTGTGTTGCCCTTCGGAAGCACAGCTTTAAAACCGAGTTGTGAGTTGCTCCTTTTCCCTGTCTTCTGGTTTCCGGCACCACCTCTCGGTTGGCTGACTGAAGTCAGTGGTAGTTCTAATCCGACGTTGTTGGGAGTCTGGTAAATATTTTGCAGTGGTCTGCACAGAGAAACAGTCTGGTAAGACTTCAAGTGGAAAGGATAAAGAAGACTTAAGGTTTATTACTCACAGCAAACAAGGCCATGCTAAGCACCTGTTCTGCACATGGCCAAGATGGAGCCAATACGTTAGCATTACAACCACATGCTAACTCATTCTGTCACTAACCTGGACTAACTTGGCGAAGGAGGAAGGAAGTAGAAGCCTGAACAGAAGTAATCTGCTTTACTAAAAAGTACTTCCTAGAAAAGAGTGTGTGAGGCAAGAACAGATTGCCTTTTTGGCCTATAAACACTGCCCTCTGCCCCGTTCATGTAACTAGTTGCAAGCATTGTTGCTCTACTCCAAGCAAAAGTATCTGGAGGGCACCAGCTTGGGGAAGCCGGCTGTAGAAGTTAAATCTGAGAGTGCAGGGTGGATGCATCTTCACCGTTGTGCACATGCACACTGAATGCAAGCGCATTAACATTGAAGCACCTCATAGGCAGAAGCTCTTTTCACACACTTCAGGCGGCGACATTCAGATTAAACTGTTTGTTGTTGTTGTTTAGTTGTTTAGTTGTGTCGGACTCTTCGTGACCCCATGGACCAGAGCACGCCAGGCACTCCTGTCTTCCACTGCCTCCCACAGTTTGGTCAATCTCATGCTGGTAGCTTCGAGAACACTGTCCAACCATCTTGTCCTCTATCGTCCCCTTCTCCTTGTGCCCTCCATCTTTCCCAACATCATGGTCTTTTCCAGGGAGTCTTCTCTTCTCATGAGGTGGCCAAAGTACTGGAGTCTCAGCTTCAGGATCTGTCCTTCCAGTGAGCACTCAGGGCCAATTTCCTTAAGAATGGATAGGTTTGATCTTCTTGCAGTCCATGGGACTCTCAAGAGTCTCCTCCAGCACCATAATTCAAAAGCATCAGTTCTTCGGCGAGCAGCCTTCTTTATGGTCCAGCTCTCACTTCCATACATCACTCCTGGGAAAACCATAGCTTTAACTATACTAGTATCCTATTATAGGACAATGGTGTTGTAAATCAGTGATGGGTGGGCTATTGCAAAGCAGCTGAGAAGAGCCTTTAAGTGATGTTTAACACTTGGAGGCCTCCGGTAGTGATCCTTGCTGTGATAGCACTGGTGCTAAAAGTGCACAAGAGTGTTCCACTTCTTATCTGTTAGATGTTACTACTGTGTGGGTCAGTGATGCTCCAAACTTAAAAGAACACTTTATTATCACCTTAGGTCTTCATTAGAGGAGTAGATAAGGATTCTTCAGACACCACAGAAGAAGAGACTGCAGGAGGTTACTTCATTGGGGATTTTCTCTCATGCGCTTACTACATGCTCTGATTTACAGACTTTACTGATTTGTGGAGATAGTGAAAGCAGGGCTTGGGTGGTAATAAGAAAAAGCACAATGTCATCACAGTGACACAGATGTGTGCATGTAATGCTTTTTAAATTAATAACAACATTTATATACAGGCAGTGACCATTTTAGGCATGATTGCGCATGTGTGCATCACACCAAACCCAGAAGTGACCCAAAAACGTCACAGAAAATAACAGTGGTTGAACAGGCTTTTTCAATGGTGTTTCAAATATAGGCGATTTCACTTAAACATGCAGTGCCTTGGAACATGTTGTTTAGTCGTTTAGTCGTGTCCGACTCTTCATGACCCCATGGACCAGAGCACGCCAAGCACTCCTGTCTTCCACTGCCTCCCGCAGTTTGGTCAAACTCATGCTGGTAGCTTCGAGAACACTATCCAACCATCTCATCCTCTGTCGTCCCCTTCTCCTTGTGCCCTCCATCTTTCCCAACACCAGGGTCTTTTCCAGGGAGTATTCTCTTCTCATGAGGTGGCCAAAGTCTTGGAGCCTCAGCTTCAGGGTCTGTCCTTCCAGCGAAAACTCAGGGCTGATTTCCTTCAGAATGGACCTTGGAACATAGCCCCCATGTAAATTGGGAGTTGCCTGTATTCTTTTTATCTCTGTGAACTGCCCTGAGGGCCTTTTGGCTGAAAAGCAGTATAGAAATATGTAAGATAAAAAAAGTGAATGTGATTGTGGCATAAATAACAAAAGTATTGTAGCCCCTTAAAGACAAACAAACTTATTATGGAATAAGCTTTCATGGACTAGTCACTAGAGGAGATGTAATCAGATTCACGAAATGTTACTAATTGGTAGATACACACAGGAAAAAGGAGAGAGATTAAAGGAGAAGGAGAAAGGAGTGAAAGCACAATTCAAGATATTAAAAGATCAGGAGTAAATAATGGGCTGATGCACACAAAAGGGCTTAAAAGGAGTTAGAGAATCAACAGAATGAAATTTGAAGGAGGAGTTGGGAAAGAGAAGCAAGAACTAGGAAGCGACAACAACAACAAAAAACCTCTCACAACCAGGGCAGGGAGAGAGGAGAAAGAAGATGAGCTGTAGGGAACGAGGGATGAGGTTTACAGAATAGGAAAGACCTGCACAGTTGGCCTCACCCACATAATTGTGGGGCTTTAGAAGCTGCAGCCGTGCTGTTGGCATGAACCTGTGGGAAAGCAGCTTCCACCGGGAGGCTGTAATGTCTAACGTGTGCCGTAGTCAGCCCAAACCACAGCTTGCAAATCCACTTCTAATCATGGTTCCAAACTGTGGTCTGATGCTGGCTAAGATTAGGGAAAGCACAGGTGCAGCCCTTGACTCTAATTATAGCCCCGAAACGGAAAGCATGCCCATACGAGAGGCGAGGTGGGTGTGGAAGGAGAGTGTGGGGCCCATAAGGTGCTCTAATCCCCTAACCAGCCTTACATTCGCATCAGACCCAAAATAAGATTGCCAACTGGAGGTTGGGATTTTTGTTTAACAGACATTCAGTCTTTCTTATGTGTCATATGTCATATGTGTCATATCAGTACAGTGGTACCTCGGGTTACATACGCTTCAGGTTACAAACTCTGCTAACCCAGAAATAGTCCTGAACTTTGCTTCAGGATGAGAACAGAAATTGTGCTCCAGCGGCACAGCAGCAGTAGGAGGCCCCATTAGCTAAAGTGGTGCTTCAGGTTAAGAACAGTTTCAGGTTAAGTATGGACCTCCAGAACGAATTAAGTACTTAACCCAAGGTATCACTGTACATACAGTAGCCCAGAGTGGGGATCCCATAACTGTTGAATAGTTTTATTCAAAAAAGTGACTGCATGTGCATCTTTGACTCCCATGATCCCCTGGCCTGTCATTCCTGTCTCTAGTTAGTTCCCTGAGGCAACACTAATTGATCTTTTGTTCTGGTAATTTGTCCCTGTCACTTTTCATTCTTTTGTTAGGTCAGGCTCCTCTGTGCTGAAGAGATGACTGCTAGTGTCAAGGCACCCCTTTCCCATTCTAATAAACCCCAAATAATGTTACGGCTGTTTTTCGCCACTTTACTTGCCACGGCAGTAGACAAATCATGGTGACTTCTTCTGGGAGTCATTTGTTCATGAGAGGAACTTGAAGTATGAGTCAGTAACTCTCTCAGCTCAGCTGCTGCAAGTTCTGTGATTTAAGATGTACGTTTCAGAAATCAGGTTGGTGTGGCCGAGATCCATTAACTGCTGGCTCAGACATTTTATTGCTTGCAAAATGGATGGAATACAGAAAGGACAAGGACTCCTCTTCTGTGCTCCCCCCCCCCCCCATTTTTAAAAAATGAAATTGTGTGGAAAGAGGAAGGGAGACCTTTCAACCATGTAAAGGAACCAGAGGACAGTGTGAAGTATAGGGATGAGTCCTGCCGTGAGCCAGAGAGGCCTCATTATATGGTGACTTGAAATCCAATATTTTGTTGCCTGTCCTTCTAATTTTTGTTTGTTTCATGATTTTCAGTGAACCTTCTTGACACAAGCATTGCTCAGAATGAGCTGGGTTGGTTGCCACATCCTCAAGAAAACGGGGTGAGTAGACAGTACATGTTCAGAAATAGAACTGGAAGCAATCTACTTGTATATTGAAATGCATGGAGGGGTTTTGTGGCGGTGGTAGTGACACCTCTGGCGGTGATAGGTTGCCATTGGCTGAGGTTCTCTGATGTCAGAGAGGGGCAATGCAGGTAAAGGTCTATAGAGAATGAGAGGCAGAAGAGAGAGAGGCCTTAGAAAAGATCAGATGAGGTAAGATGGCCCGTTATGCTTTGCCCCCCCAAAAATTGGCAGACAAAAAAAAAGACATAAATTTGCATAAACTCTGTGCATGATAATTTATGTGTATATGTATTCATATGTACGCACAAATGTAGAAATAACTGGTAGAATTTAAATAGAAATGCAAAACATCTCACAGCAGTGGGGAAGATGCCAGGTGACTTGGATGCCTGTTCAGTCTGCTGACTATTGATGGGCAACTTCTCATTTTCCCCCCGTTCCTGAGCTTTAAACCAGACTCAGACTGGAATGGACAGCCCTCAAACAGAGGGCACCTTCAAATATAGGACTGACTACTGACAGTCATTTGGGATCAAGGACTGTCCTCTGTAAAATAGGTTGTGTGGCTACCCTACGTAGGGGTGGGTTGAGAAAGAAAACAAATCAAAGGAAGCAATGATATGTGGCTGGGACAGGAGGATTTGAAGGTCTACTGGGGAGGTGATGAAGAGAAAAGGGTGGAGGTTGACAAAGAAATGAAAGCTGGGAGGAAATGGACAAGAGCTACAGATGTGAGGAAAGCTGAAGGTGACATTTGGACCTGAAATAACCCGTCAAATCTAGGGCTGCATGCTTTTGATGCAGAATGGTAGCTTCACTTTGTAACCAGACATCAGCCCAGCCTTATATTCCAGGCCTGAGTTTTCTACACATGGCTCTTAAAGGTAAAGGTAGGTCCAGTCGTGGCTCTCAAGTCGCTTTACTGGCCGAGGAAGCCGGCGTACAGCTTCTGGGTGATGGGTCATGTAGCCAGCATGACTCAGCCGCTTCTGGCGAACCAGAGCAGCGCATGGAAACGCCGTTTACCTTCCCGCCGCAGAGGTACCTATTTGTCTACTTGCACTTTGACGTGCTTTTGAACTGCTAGGTGGGCAGGAGCAGGGACCGATCAACGGGAGCTCACCCCGTCGTGGGGATTTGAACCGCCGAGCTTCTGATCAGCAAGTCCTAGGTTCTGTGGTTTAACCCACAGACATGGCTCTTACTTGGCTTTTACAGCTCATCTGTCACAGTTCCTGATCATCTCCCATTCTCAGGCAGCTCCACTTCCAACTCCACTCCCAGCTTTCTCTCTCTCCTCCTCCTCTGGACTTCTCAAGACAGCAAGACAGCTTTTCTGCACTTCAAGGACACTTCCAAATTCCTTCACTTCCCTTTTAAAGCAACTCTCTGGGCAGAAAACTAAACACATTCAAAAGTTAGGATTGCCTCAAAAATGGGAGAGAGCTCTGTCAAGGCTTGCTATTTATTTATTTAAATAATTTTTTATTTTATTTGCTCAACACATGACAAAAAAGACAAATTACACCATAATAAGAATACCGTCAGCCACGCCTTACATAAAGAATTAATATAAATTTCATAATCCATAAACTGTAAAGTCTGCGTCTCCTAATACTGGAATCATTTGAAATAAAAAAACTGGTTTCGGGAGTACGTTCATCTTAATGATTGAAATCCTTCCCAGGAATGTTAGTCTCAATCTGCTCCAGGTTTCAAGATTCATTTAATTTCTAGCCAAGTTTTTGTATAGTTGTCCTGGAATAAATTAATATTTTTAGGGGTGACCCAAATACCCAAACATTTTGCTTTCTGGCAGATCCGCAATCCCGATGTTTCTTCTAATTCTATTTTTTCTTGTTTCGATAAGTTTTTAACTAATAATTGTGTTTTGCTAGTATTCAGCTTGAAACCTGCCACCTCTCCAAAAGTATTTAATCACCTCTAGCACTCTTATCAAGCTTTCTTTAGGTTTTCACTCATAATAATCAGGTCTTTGGCAAAGGCTTTGAGCTTGTATGTTTTGTTGCCCTGGATGATGCCTTTGACAGATTGGTCTTCCCGAATTTGATTGTTCTTTACCTCCATTACCATAATGAAAATAAGGGGGGGATAAGGGGCATCCTTGCCTGGTTCCCTTACTAATGTTACACTCCTCCGAGATATTGCCATTAATAATTATTTTGGCCCACTGTTCTGAGTAGATTGGTCCAAGCTTGAGGCAAAACAAGGGATAGGATGGATGAGAAGGGGGGTGGGGAGCTTATGTCAGAACACTGTCTGCAATCCTCTCCATGTCTTCTCAAAAGTAAATCCCACACACTCCAGTGGGACCTAAGTCAGAGTCAATCTAGGATTGTAGGTTTTGAGGAGAGGAAGTAGGGAAAGCAAAGAAAAAGGGGGAGAGAGTAAGACTGAAGTGGCCAGGGGGAGGGAGGGGGGGAGCTCTTGTGGATTCACAACAAGTGAAATTGCCACCTTGAGCAAAGGTGGAAGAAGCAGGGGACCAGATACCTAACGAAGCGTGTGTACTAGGAATCTGAAGCCACAGTGCAAGTCTGGCCATGTTTACTAGGATACCTAGTAATTGTTTTTTAGCAGGAACCCTTACTTTTTAAAAATTAATATTTTGGGGGAGGGGCTGGAACAGATAAACATATACCCAATGCCCAAACCAAAAATCCATCTGCATCTCTACAGTCATACCTCAGGTTACAGACGCTTCAGGTTGCGTTTTTTCAGGTTACGGATGAGCCAAAACCCGGAAGTATCGCAACGGCTTACGTCCGGGTTTCGGCGGTCACGCCTGCACAGAAGCGCCAAATTGCGCTTTGCGCATGCGCAGAAGTGCCAAATCGCAATCTGTTTGTGCACAGACACGGCGCTGCGTGTTGCGGACGCTGCAGGTTGTGAACGTGCTTTCCGCACAGATCACGTTTGCAACACGTGTCCACTGTAATCGATAAAGTTGTGGCCATTTCTAACCTAGATCATTGTCTGCTTGGGTTTAGTAATCATATCTTACATTTCGCCACTGCCTGGGGGTGGCATGGCAACTGGGCCCGCAATCTCTCTATCTATATAGACATTGATTGATTGATTGATTGATTGATGAGTTCCCCCATCCTTTTTTTCCAGGAAAAAATCCACTGGCTATTAGTATTTGTTTTGTGCTTTGTGTTTTCTGGTTTTCTTCTTTAAGAAGCTTTGCTTTTTGTATTTCTTTATCCTTTTTGGATTCAGGGGGGTGGGGGTGGGGATGGGGGGGAAACACACAACCCCTTTTATGTTAATTAATTATGTTAATTGTTCAAAGCCTTGAGTTTTTATCTTTTTAGTTCCGAAACCTATAATGTAACACCCTGGAGATGTTACACAGTTACTGTTAAAGAGATTTTCCCAAATGAAATTTTTGAGCAGATCACAGCCTTTTTTCTTTTCTTTTTTAAAGTTTGTGGAAGACTACCTGGTTATAACATTCTTTGGAATGCACTGTAAATCTCCATTGCCCCTGGGGATTGTCACATACATTTCAGCTTCCCTTTTGATGTTCCTGCAACGCAGTGTGCTAACCTTGAGCATTCCAAATTGCTACCACTTGCTCCCAGTTTAGTGTGGAGGGTTTGTGTGTGTGTGCGCCACCCAAACAGTACCGAATTTACGTATAAACTAAACAAACTATAGCTTAGGGCCCCACTCTCTTGGGGGGCACCCAAAAAAAATTAAAGGGGGAAAAACTGGAGGTACATTTCCAAAATATAAGATAAAAAACAAATAAAATAAAACCTACATACAGCAACAGTGTTTCACTATTAATATTTGTTGTTTAGTCGTTTAGTCGTGTCCCTCTCTTCATGACCCCATGGACCAGAGCACGCCAGGCACTATTAATATACTTCTTCTTAAATGTATTTCAATTCAACAATTACTTTGATAAAATACATATTTTGTTATGTGCAAATGGCTTTAGATACCTATTAGGTCCATAAATTACCATGTAGCATATATTCAACACAAAAAACAGCGACAATTTGTTGTTGACAAAGGACAGCTGGACATATACAGGACCCCATTCATAGCTGTCAACTTTCAGATTTGAAAATAAGGATCAGCAGAAAGCTGGGGTGGCTTTGGAAAATAGGAACAGCTGGAGAGTATTCTAGTTTATTGAGTTACGGAGCAGGCAGCAGTTTAGGGCTAGAAGAACCATAGGCCTCACTCTACCATGTTATAACCAACTTTGGGTCTTCAATGTGATATTTTATACATCAAAATAATATTTTATACATCAAGATGATTATGGAACAGAAAATGGGGTGGTTGTAATCCCCAAAGGCCTGGTGGAATGTACAAAGTTTCATCAGGTTTCTGAAGCCCAGAAAGGAGCTAGCAAGGCATGTTTCAACGGAGCAAGTTTTCTACCTGTGGTGCCACCACAGTGAAAGCCCTGCTCCTTGTAGGTGTCAGTTTTGCTTTAGTCACAAACCACACATGGCACAGAGCTTTATTAGATGACTTAAATTCAGCAGGTTCATATCAGAGGAAGTATTCCCTAAGGTGTCCTAGTCCCCAAATTATGTAAGAATTTTTTAACACAAGCAACATCTTGAATTTAGCCTTCAGAGCGATGGGCAGGGAATGGAGTAGTTCTCTCAGCTAGGCCACTCTTGACAGTGGCAAGGCTTTCTCATGTATGCTTCATAGCGCTATGATGAATCAACATTAAGCATTATTTTGCAACAGGGAGCGACTGACAGCCAATGTGGTTCCAGGTGCATTAGGGTCACTATCTAGCCATTCATGTAATTACTGGCTATTGTAGCCAGGCAACCATCTCAACAAACATTGCGCAATATGCTTCTTTGCCCCGTTACTCTAGCTGGCTCTGAAGCCTCAGGCATGCCCCAATCGCAAAGTTTGTCAATTATTTCCTTGCAGACAAAGAGAAGAGTCCATGGCCTGACGTTAGCCTTTTGATATTTGTGTGCCTGTTTACACGTCGTCGACTGGCCTTGGCGTGAGTAAAGGGTAAAGGCTATGGCTCTTGTAACCTGGAGCTGCCCTTTCAGGGGGGAAAGAGGAAGGGCAACTGTGACCATCTGGTGCCACCCTGAAAGGAGCAAAGCCATACAGTCAGACGGAGGAACTGACCATTGGACTGGGCAGCCCTCAGAGACCTTCAAACCGAGGGCTAACCTCTGTAAAGGAGGGTGCATTGCCACCCTAAAAGCCTGAGATATTCTTCTGAGCTGTGGGCTCTCCCCTGTGTATAGTTAGGCTTCCTAGATGTGAGTATAAATATATCGAGGAAAAGAAAGAGTTTTTAAAATGACTCAAAGATGCTTGCGGTTAAAACATGAAAATGAACGTGCTGTGAAATGTTGCCAGAAAAATCTGAATGTAATCAATTCTCACTGAGATGGTAAACCTCTTGGCACCTCTCTCGTAATTTAGCAATCACCAAGAGTGAGCGGTTGGGAAAGAGATCAGGGAAGTGGGAGGGGCCCACCCATTTACATACACATTTCTTGTTAGCTAGCTATTTCTCAGAAATGGTAATAGATACTGGATAAAGGTGAACTCAGTAAAGTTTCCCTAATGAGATATTGTAGCTGGATTTTGCTCCAAAATGGCCAAAATTTGGGGTTTGACCGAAAGTTTCAGGGTTGTTGTTTTCTGCTTATTTTGGGTTCTCAAGGAAAAGTAGATAAATCTCAGGGTAAGAGGTAAAGGTAAAGGGACCCCTGACCATTAGGTCCAGTCGTGGCCGACTCTGGGGTTGCGCCACTCATCTCGCTTTATTGACCGAGGGAGCCAGGGTACAGCTTCCGGGTCATGTGGCCAGCATGACTAAGCCGCTTCTGGCGAACCAGAGCAGCGCACGGAAACGCCGTTTACCTTCCCGCCAGAATGATACCTATTTATCTACTTGCACTTTGACGTGCTTTCGAACTGCTAGGTTGGCAGGAGCAGGGACCGAGCAACGGAAGCTCACCCCATCGTGCGGATTCAAACCGCCGACCTTCTGATCGGCAAGTCCTAGGCTCTGTGGTTTAACCCACAGCGCCACCCGTGTCCCTCAGGGTAAGAAGGTGGGTGCAAAAAGGCAAATTGTTTTCTGCCTTCTCTTCCAATGCTTAAAAAATGAACCACTTCCTTTTTACAACAGGTTTTATTTTTATTTTTTGGTGTTGGTATTTTTTTTGCTCTTTTTCTGTGGAAGAGAGCAACAGCGAACAGAACACTACTAAAACTGGCATAGGCAATGTATCTGGGCACACATGAGGAATAGAGAGGGAATGACTGCACTGGAGATAAGAGAAGATGCTTGAAATCTGTATTTTTTTAAAAAAAATCACAAAGTGCCTCCAGGCTCCGCCCACCGTGCTGCAAAGTAAGGTTCCACATGCGTGGGAGGGAGGCAGAATAGCGGTGCAGATTTTGTTTGGTTTGTTTTCTGAAATGAAAGAAAACTTTTATTTAAGGCAAGTTCTGTTCATGATTAGGAGTTCTATGCCCCATTTGCTGCTCCACCTTGGGCAGCAAAATCTCTCTTGGGCTGGCCTTGATACTTGACAAACCCTATTCTTGCTCAGTACCTATTACTCCAGACATTTCTGGCTGGGGGAAATGTTCCTCAAGAGATCTTTGCTTTGTTATGGTGTGTCTGCTTTGTGTTGAAGTTTTCTCAGCCTTCTCCTGCAGAGTGGGGCTTGTCTGGTTTAACTGAGTTGTGTAGACCTCAGAGTGTGCAGCAGGTTTTTCATTCCTTCTTCTGGTTCAGTTAGGTAAAATCTTTCAAAAAGCCCAGGGAGCTCAGCTGCTTAGGATCTGATTTAGGATGTGTGTTTGTTTGATTTGTATTTAGTATATTTGTTGGTAGGACAGTTCCACAGAGTGCTCCATATTTGGGGATACCTGGTGGTTATGCTTATGCGCGTGATGTCATTTTGTGTTCTTGCGCATGCGCGAGCGCCGAAACCCGGAAGTAACCCGTTCCGGTACTTCCGGGTTCGGCGTGGTCCGCTACCCAAAAATGTGCAACCCGCAGCGTTCGTAACCCGAGGTATGACTGTACTCTATATCCTCCACTGAGGATCCAACAAAACGAATCTCTAAATGCATGAGAGCAGAGTTCTCATAATATTACATTGGTTAATACTTTCCTTGCTTTTGTACTATGCTTGGCTACATACAAACTTGTAACTGAAATAATTTTTTGTGGTTTTATTTGTTGTTTGTAATGTTTAATAAAACAACAAAAATTGTGTAAAAGAAGGAGAAAGAAATGTCTTCAGATGCTACTGATGCACATAAATAACTATGCATTTATATTTACATGTTTCTTAGGGTCAGTCACCTGAAAAAGTTAATTACAACTTTAGAACCACTCCATTTAACCGATAAACGTATCCATTAATTATGCTGCTAATTAATTTTATGGAGCAACATATATTTTAGAAGGACATTTTCTGTGGAAACATATAGCAGCAGAAAATGTTCTGGGAAATTTCTGCCCCGCCTTACTTGATGGGATGGATTTAATTACATCTGTCCACCGGTCTTATAATTCTCATGTTCAGTCACCAACCATTTCTCAAATGTAGTTCGGAATATGGTTTAAATTCATCCGAAATGTTAAATCTGCAACGCGTTTCCAGCATTTTGTGTTGCGTTCGGTGCCAAATTCACAGCTCAGAAAATCTGCATTATTATACTCCTTCCAAAGATTTCCATGTTTACTGTTTCAAAATTAAAATGCTCCCGAAACAGAAATGATTACCGCTGAAAAACAAACTAATTATACGTTGAAGAATACAAACGGAGAACTAGGCATAGGAATAATTGTTATGTTAAGTATCACAAAAAGAACAGCCAGGTAGACCAACAAGAAACCACTAGCGGGGGACGGCCCTTGTTTTTTGGGTCCTGATTGTGGGTTTCCCACAGGAATCTGGTTGGCCTCTGTGAGAACAGGATGCTGGACTAGATCTGGTCTGATCCAGCAAGCTCTTCTTATGTTCTTATCTTTTACAGCTGGTTGAATAAGATGTATTTGCAATATGAGAGACAAATGGATATCACTTAGTTAGATTTATCAGGTATGGCAATCCTCCTAGATGAGAGCAGGATTTTATGGACGAGTTTTTCCTCACTGCTCTCCAAACCACAGCCTCAAGTAACAAGCAGCTATTGTTGCATAGCTTTCTGTTGTTGCTGCGGCTGCTGCTGCTAACTAATTAAATTTATATTCAGTCATACCTTGGAAGTCGGAATCTGTTCCGGAAGTCCGTTTGACTTCCAAAACGTTTGGAAACCAAAGTGCAGCTTCCTGCAGCCAGTCAAAAGCTGCGTAAGCCCCATTGGACGTTTGGCTTCCCAAAATAGTTCGCAAACCGGAACAGTCACTTCCGGGTTTGCGGCATTCAGGAGCCAAAGCGATAGAAAACTAAGCTGTTTGAAAACCAAAGTACAACTCTACTGCCTTCATCCGAAGATCTGCTTGGCAGGGGGTTGGACTCGATGGCCCTTGTGGTCTCTTCCAACTCTATGATTCTATGATCTCAGGTTGGTTCACAAGATCAAATTTTCCCAGTGTGCTTTCAGTTTTCCAGTATTAAACCAGCACTGAGTTTACTGCACTAACCAAAGAAATAGTTCCATCGTTATGGGACTGAAAAAGACAAGATCTGATGACACTAAGGCCATAATACAGAACTCCCTTACATGGGCGTAGCCAGGATTTCGGGGGGTGGGGGTGGGGAGGGCAGAACCGAGCTATCTGTAATGTGATTGGTCAGTTAGTTAAGTATTTTTATTTATTTACTTGATTTAGGGGGGCAGCTGCCCCCCCACCTATGCTCATGTTCCCTTATGTGAAATAGTGTAGTTGCAGCCCCTCCAAAGGCTTATAGAGAGTACACACACACACACACACACACACTAATTCCAAATTATAAAGTATTACATGCAAATCTCCTTCTGGGTTGCATTGCAGGGGGCCTTTCAACTCCTCAATTCTATGGTTCTATGTATGCATATACATTAACCTCTGTATCCTGCTGAAGGGGTTGCAATACCTCCTGGCACACTATCTCACGTATAGTGGATCTATTTTATCACCTCGGTGATCTAGGACCTCAAAAGTGGCTTCTTTCATCTTAGCTTAGATTGCTCTAATGGAGCGGTGCCAAACTTTAGTACAGAATTCAAATTTGCGAAATTTTCAAATTCGTAAACAGAATCAAGTTTCGTGTCCCACTGAGATTTGAGGCTGGTGGTGTTCTTGACAAGTAGTCAGACTGGCCACCTGATGCTGTGGAAAGGAATTTAATGCAGATGTTTCCCTTGGGTGACAATGAACTCTGTGACCCTTTGAACACCGTTTTCACAGTCATTGCTCAATAGCGGCGCTCGCCCAAAGCAGCACATTATGGTGTAAGGATTTTAGCAAGGAGTTTATGTTTTTTGTGGACACAGGGTACATCTCCTTCCCTCATTATCAGATAGTCTTAAGTGTCGGCCTTGGATTGCTTATCTAAAAGTGTTTTGTACACAAGGCTTAAAGGTCTTCTGTGCCTCTGCTCATGGTTGGTGTGGAACAGAAGGCGGAACCGAGGCATCTGTATTGCAAATGTCTATTTTGTACAATGCAGGTTTTATTCCTGTTGGGTGCAGTCTGCATGCATGGAAGACCCTTGGGCTGTAATAAGACATATTTCCTGGGCACCCCTCCTTCAGTTAGTCCTCCCTCAGTGAGTCTACCTCTTCACCACCATTGTCACCAACTACTGCAGCTCCTTTTCCTCATGATTGCTACTACCCACTTGCTTAAAGGTAAAGGGACCCCTGACCATTAGGTCCAGTCGTGACCAACTCTAGGGTTGCGGTGCTCATCTCGCTTTATTGGCCGAGGGAGCCGGCGTACAGCTTCCGGGTCATGGTGGCCAGCAGGACTAAGCCGCTTCTGGCGAACCAGAGCAGAGCACGGAAACGCCGTTTACCTTCCCGCCGGAGTGGTACCTATTTATCTACTTGCATTTTGACGTGCTTTCAAACTGCTAGGTTGGCAGGAGTAGGGACTGAACAACGGGAGCTCACCCCGTCGCGGGGATTTGAACCGCCGACCTTCTGATTGGCAAGTCCTAGGCTCTGTGGTTTAAGCCACAGCGCCACCCATTTGCTTGCTGGTGAGCAAACTGGCATTGGCAATGGCGTCTACTGCTCCTTCTTGTTGTTGGAGATGTTGGGATGCAACTCAGCTTGTACTGAAGACTTGTGGGTCTGCATTGGATAAAGTAGCATGAGAGAGGAACTTCCCTAGACTGTCCTTTAACCTGTGCTGACCTTGCTTCAGGTGCTAGGCTGATACTTTCAGAGTTGCATATTTCCTTCTTCCTCCTAGCCTTGGGAGAAGATACATCTCTGTTTGTGTCTCCTGCTGATAGCAAAGGGCAGGCATGGCTCGTTGTTAGAATTAGGAACCTTCCTATCAAATATGTCTTTCCTTTAATAAAGTTAGCTTTTTTATTTTCCTGAACGCAGAGTCTCAGTTATGGCCAAGGGCAAGGTGTGATTATCCAGCAACCATTCAGTACTCAGTTCAAATCCCTTTTTTAGGTCTATTTTTATTGATACTTATCAAAATATATACAAAAGTTTATAGCCAATACAGAGTATTTTTTTATACTACACTTTAAAAATCTAATCTAAAAAAAGAGCAAAAGAAAAGAGAAGGGGAAAGAAAAGAATGAAGAGAAAGAAATGGGAAAAGATAAAAACACTTCTATTTCTCTGTCTGTCAGCTAAATATAATACCACTCATTAACATCCAACCATTCCATTTTCTATAAGCCAATATTTTTTCCGTCTTCAAATCCCTTTCATGCAAAAAGTCCATAAGAAGATTCCAATCCTTTAAAAAATGACAATAATTGTTTTTCTCTAATTAAACACATTAACTTTGCCATCTCAGCTAAGTCTAATAATTTTATCAGCCATTCCTCCATGGTAGGGCTATATCTTTCCATCTTTGTGCACATAACAATCTCACCGCAATTCATATTCCAAGCTTACATGTTAAGCTGCGCATAAGTTCCAAGACTTCTTGCCACCAACATTGCCTGACCCTGAGCAAGTGGTGCGTGAACAAGAAGGCTGCAGTGATGAAGGGGGGGAATGGGTCCTGGAGGGGTCTTGTAAATGGGCCCCCTCCTTTGGGGCTGGCCCTGTTTTGAGTTGAAGCACATGGGGGGGTGAAACTCTGAAGCTGCTGCCTACCAGGGGGGAAGCGAAGCAGTAGTGGGGCCATGGTTGCATGGCTGTACTGATGGAAGTGCCAGATTAGCAGCGGCGCAGATGTCAGTGCAACTTCTCAGCCTCAACTTTGCTGCCACCCTGCCCTAGCTCAGGTCCAGATAAGTCAGAGTGACATGGGTGTCAGGTTGGTGGTTCTGCAATCTTAGGCTTTTAGGCAAGGCCTGCAAGCACACTCTTGCAACTGGCACTACGTGTTCAGTCCTTGTTAGCCTGGCTGCCCGAAGCCTTTGCTTCCTCAGAAACTTCTGGTCCTCCCTTTGAATTGCAATGGTAACCTTTTGCGAGAATGTAATAAGAGCCTAATGGCTCTGGCCAGTTGAGTCCAGCATCCTGTTCCTACAGTGGCCAACCAGATGGGAACTGCTCCTGCCGTTTCCAGCAACTGGTATTCCTTTGACAGTGGAAGGTTCTTGTTCCTGCCTTCTCAGCTTTTGCCAGGGCTTACTGGTTCCCTATCAGCTGGGCCCTGGCTCCTGCAGTCACCCAACTGCTCTATCTCAGCTGGACCCACATAAACCTCCTTTGGTACCTGGGACATGAAGACACAAGGGTTGCCAGATTCCAACCTAGAGATAGTGCCCATTCCTTTAAGAATTCATGGGAAACAGGTGTGGATTCAGCCGTTTTACCTGACTGATCTTCCACTAGTCACTTCTTCTCGATCTGTTGCTTTTGGGAAGCAGGAATCCTGACTGCTACATTAGGGAAGGTGAAAGAGGGTGAAGGGACTGGAGACTCAATGAATGCATTCTCTTTCACTGCTTTGGACATTTCAAACAATCAGGCAGGATCTCTGTAACCCAGTCTGTCCACCCTGCCAGTGAGAGTGGTATTACCCAGCCTTGTATAGGCAGAGGAGGCCCTCCTGGTACTTTCACCACCCTCAGAAGTTGGCTTGGAGGGATGGCAGCCAGGACAGGGCATTATTTATGGCAGCCACTAAGCTGTGGAAATCCCTCCCCACAGAGGAAAAATCAGGCACGTTCATTGTGTAGGTTTAGTCATATGCTGATGACACACCTCTACCTTGACTCTTGATACTTGATATATATGTTTTTAGGACGCACCCTGTTCTTTCGATTGTATATTGTTTAAACTATTTTAATACTGTATGTTTACATTGATGTAACCCACCTTGGAATGGGGAGGGTGGGTAGGAAATCTCATAAATAATAGTAATCCCTACTGGTTCAACTGGGGGTGTCAGAAGTTGTACCAGGACCATATATAGGCAAAGTACATACAACTGAGACGCAGCTCTTGCCAATGTAACCAAGTATGAGGACACCTGGTACTTTAGCAGGGCTGCACTTTAATATATCATTGTTTTCCCTGATGTCAGCGATCCACAGAGACAGATTTGGCTTCTCTCCTTCCAACATTAGTTCTTAGCAGTTATCACTAATGTTGTTTCTTAATAAATGTTCATCTGGTTTACAAGTTGTTCTGCGTAAACTGGTGGAAAGCATGATTAAAGGTAAATTATCAAGGGCGAATCTTGCAATAGAAAAATCAACAAAGCTTCTGGAAAGCCTGACTGACCTTTTACAATTCTCTGAAAGTGTCATTAACCACATGGACAACAGTGATCCTGTAGAAATTGTCTACTTGGACTTTCAAAAAGCTTCGGCTAAAATTCCTCAGCAAAGACTCCTGAGTAAACTTAGCAGCCATGGGATAAGAGGACAGGTCCTCTTGTGGATCGGTAACAGATTAAAGAACAGGAAGCAGAAAGTGGGAATAAATGCCCATTCTCACAATGGAGAGATATAAAAAGTGAGGCCCTGTGGGACCTGTGTTTTCTAATTTGCTCATAAATTATCTGGATTTAATAATGTGCAGTGAAGTGCCTAACTTTACTGATGACACCTAATTATTTAGAGTGGTAAAAACAAAACAAAAAAGGATTGTGGAAGAATAGCTCAAAATATCTTTTTTGTGGATGAGTGGGCTTTAAAAGTTGTGGTTCACTGTAAAGAAATGTATACTGATGCATGTTGGAGCAAAAAATCTTAACTCCACATGTTCACCAATGGTATCTGAGTTGGTGGTAAGGCTATCCCAGGACATATGAAGGAATTGCAATGTGAACAGAGGCCACCACACTAAGAGACACATGTGCAGCTGCCTCCCATGGTGCATCAATTTCCAGGCTGCCACATTGAGGAACTGAATGTTTCAAAAGTTCCCCATTTCTGTTTTATTTTATTTTTAATCCCTCATAACAAAAGCTGTTGCTTACGCAAGAAGGTGGGCGAGAATGCTCTCCCTGACACACTAGTTTTATATGTCTGGAGAGTTGTTTTGTTTTGTTTTAATGTGTGGGAGCGCTCAAATAGTCAACCTCTCACTTGCAATCTGAAGTACAGTCAACAGCAAGGGATTTGTCATGTCAAGCTGCAGATTGCATGGCTTGGCTCTATACAAAAGAGGTTTATAGGTGACAGACTCGGCAAGAATACCCGCATCTGGGCGACATGTACCATCATGAGGGCAATCCCACAGAGGCTTGTTTCAGGTGATCCATCGCAGCTCCCTTTGTACAGAGAGGAACATGTGATCCCCAAACACGAATGCAGCCTGTGACTCACGCAATTACAGCTTCAACTAACTTTGCTTGCTTTGCATGTAAGGGCAGTCATTACCTCTTTTTGTCTCATTCACCTTACTCACCTCTTTACTTTGGAGAGCAACTGCAGTGTGGGTGCCACAAAGTCATTTTGGCAAGCTTTGGATAACTCCTTAGGAATCCGCCTGCAAAAAGAGCAAGCAGACTAGAATGGTTGTCTGTGCAATGTGTGCATGGGACGGGGGGAAGTGCTCTAAGTGGGTTTGTTTGCCCCCTTGCTTCATTTTTGCAAAGAACAGTGGGCCTTAGTAGCTCCAGGAGGCGTCCTTGAGGAAGGCACAGCTTTGTGCAGCTGCCTGGGAGAAAGGGACTGGTGTAGAATTCTACGGAAGTTATTTCGGTCCTGTGATGCACTAGGTAGGACACAACTAGATATTTAAAAAAATTAATTAATTAAGGAATTGCTTAAGGAATTAAGCATGCAGATGGCACTGTGGGTTAAACCACAGAGCCTAGGACTTGCCGATCAGAAGGTCGGCAGTTCGAATCCCCGTGACAGGGTGAGCTCCCGTTGCTCGGTCCCTGCTCCTGCCCAACCTAGCAGTTCGAAAGCACGTCAAAGTGCAAGTAGATAAATAGGTACCGCTCCGGCGGGAAGGTAAACGGCTTTTCCATGCGCTGCTCCCGTTTCACCAGAAGCAGCTTAGTCATGCTGGCCACGTGACCCGGAAGCTGTACACCGGCTCCCTCTGCCAATAAAGTGAGATAAGTGCCGCAACCCCAGAGTTGGTCATGACTGGACCTAATGGTTAGGGGTCCCTTTACCTTGTGAAATGTTCCGCGAATGACCAGAGGGGGAGCACACAAAATAATGATAGCCCGCATTTTTTAATACAGTGGTATCTTGGGTTAAGTACTTCGTTCCGGAGGTCCGTTCTTAACCTGAAACTGTTCTTAACCTGAAGCACCACTTTAGCTAATGGAGCCTGCTGCTGCTGCTGCTCCGCTGGAGCACGATTTCTGTTCTTATTCTGAAGCAAAGTTCTTAACCCGAGGTAATATTTCTGGTTTAGCAGAGTCTGTAACTTGAAACATATGTAACCTGAAGCGTATGTAACCTGAGGTACCACTATAGAGACCTGCATCCCAATTTCCTGTACATAAAGAAAGCAGTACTCCCTCTGGCTGGGCTGCAGGAAACATGATCCCTTAGAACTGAGTTAACAGAAACTTACCGTATTTTTTGCTCTATAAGATGCACCAGACCATAAGACGCACCTAGTTTTTGGAGGAGCCAAACAAGAAAAAAAATATTCTGAATCCCAGAAGCCAGAACAACAAGAGGGATCACTGTACAGCGAAAGCAGCAATCCCTCTTGCTGTTCTGGCTTCTGGGATAGCTGCGCAGCCTGCATTCGCTCCATAAGACGCACACACATTTCCTCTTACTTTTTAGGAGGGAAAAAGTGAGTATTATAGAGCAAAAAATACAATAATTTGACCAACTTCTATTGCTGGTTTTAGTGAAAACTTGAATTGCTGAGTTTCTCTTTTCGTGTTAAACCTAACCCTATTTTAAAATATACCGGTACTCCTTACCCTTCCCTTCCTTTATTCAAATGGTAATTTAGCCAAAAAAATGCAACACTTTTAATGGTATAAAAGATTTGCTGAAATTTGAACTCTGCACATGCACAGACCATATAGGAATTCCAATCTTGGCTGCTGGGTTCAATCCGGCTAAGAGAGAACAAGCATCACAAGTATTTAGTTGTGTTTAGTCATAATTTAGTCACGCTTAGACCTACAAAAATCAGTGGGACTTAAAATTTATCTTTGAGGATATGCAAAGTGCCTTTTACCTCATCACTGAAACTGCATCCTGTACCCTTCAAGTTAGGGAGAATAGATTCCAGAGCCACATTCTCTGCCCAAATTGCCTAGAACTTGCCTTCTTTGCCACTATGCTGTGCAACCAAAATGTGCTCTTGTCACCCTCCCCAAAAGTGGGGAAGACTATTCCTAATCTTCTCTCGCTCCACAACTCTGTTCCAGCTCCTCTTTGCAAAAAGGCGGGGGACACACCTATTTTTCGTTGCATTCCTCCCTCCACCTTCCTGGCCACAGATAAAGCTTTCTGCACAAATAGTCAAATTCTTGCCAATTATTCAAAGTTCATTGAGATCTACATATGACCTCAGGAAACACTTATTTCCAAATACACGCACGCACACACACGCACACGTAGAAATCCCATTTATACCAATGGGAATCAAACCCCCACCCCCACCCCGTGTCTAATTGGTGCATGGGAATGGGGCAAATTTTTTTTTTAGTTTAAACTGCCTCTCCTCATGTGCTGCAGTCACAATAAACCACCCACTCCTGCAAATACCTAATATTTAATTTTTTAAAAAGCAACAGCCATGGTTACTAATCACACTATTAAAGTAACATCTGTTTATCATCAAGTGGATAAGTGCTTTGATTTGTGAGATCTCTGACTCCAGGCAGAGGGTACGCCTGTAAGGTTTGGGATAAGGGTACATTTAGGGTGCTTTGTGGAGGCCCAAGATTGACATGGGGGAAATTCGCAGCTGCCAAAACAGGTAAACAGGTTTGGGCTAGAACATGACAATGTTTAATTTAGTCTCATCTGAAGATGATTCACCTACAGTAGAAGAGATGCATTTTCTCAATCTAGCTTCTGCCAAACATAACACAGTCATCATCTCTTTTGCAAATTTTATATTTAGCAATTGGTAATTGACTTAAATAGTTTTCTCCTACAGGAAATTTCTGTGGAATTTCTAAAGGCACCATTCCATTTGTTTGTTTGTTTTAATACAGTCACTCATCCTTTGAAATTATAGGCGTGCTTCAATATTTCTTCATGTTTGTTTGCTCTATTATTCTGTAGTACAGCATCATGCACAGTGATTGTGCTGCACAGATACTGTATTAATAATTTGAGTGTTTGATGTGTGTACGTGTGTGGAGTCTAAACTCCCAACACTCTTAGATGCCTGCCCATAATGTACAGTTGTGGCTGTCCCATCCAGATACTTTGAGCATAAGAAAATCCTTGGGTTTTTTTGGAAGCAATTTCCTATATAAAAAGAAGTGGTTCAAGTAGGATGACAAGACTTACTGGTCCTTCAGATAACCTTATTTAATGAGTTTGCAAACACCTAGCTAATCAGCAGCACATAGGTACTTGCTGAAGTTCCAGCAAGTGGTTAGTTCTAGATCAACACCCAAGACTAATCCACGGCAAGTACCGTATTTTTTGCTCTATAAGACTCACCTTTTCCCTCCTAAAAAGTAAGGGGAAATGTGTGTGCGTCTTATGGAGCGAATGCAGGCTACACAGCTATCACAGAAGCCAGAACAGCAAGAAGGATTGCTGGTTTCACTGCGCAGTGATCCCTCTTGCTGTTCCGGCTTCTGAGATTCAGAATATTATTTTTCTTGTTTTCCTCCTCCAAAAACTAGGTGCGTCTTGTGGTCTGGTGCGTCTTATAGAGCGAAAAATACGGTATTTAGAATATTCTCCCTCATTTTACTCTTGTTGGCGGCCTTGGGCCAAATCAGCATATATTCAGGATGCTCTGAATTAGCCACATTGCTGTTCTGTTGGGAAGCAACAGAAGGAGCAATCAGGTTGTGTCGCTTTAGTTTAAAGAAGGAGAAGGGCGAGATGCTTTGGTTTCTGTGCTGGTAAAAAAGTCTTCCTTTACTGTAGCACAGCACTCCCCCAGACCCATTAGTCTTTTTCTCCATAACCTCTGTTTCCCCAATCGCTCCCTCTCTGCTTAAACTCTGTGTCTGTGTAATTGCTCTGCCGATTGCGACTTCCAGCTACCACTACCTCTACCTGCAGTTGGCTGCCCTGCCCTCCACCCCACCAGCCCGAGTGGTCAGAATCCTGATCCTACTGCAGGGGTGGCTAACCCCCAGTCTGGGGGCCTGATTCAGCCCCTCAAAGCAATTTTTCTGCCCTCCTCCCCTGTCTTACCAATTTACCCTATGCTAAGAGAAACAATGAGGGACGCGGGTGGCGCTGTAGGTTAAACCACAGAGCCTACAACTTGCCGATCAGAAGGTTGGCGGTTCGAATCCCTGCGATGGGGTGAGCTCCCGTTGCTCAGTGCCTTCTCCTGCCAACCTAACAGTTTGAAAGCACCTCAAAGTGCAAGTAGATAAATAGGTACCACTCTGGCGGGAAGGTAAATGGCGTTTCCGTGTGCTGCTCTGGTTCGCCAGAAGCAGCTTAGTCATTCTGGCTCCCTTGGCCAATAAAGCGAGATGAGCGCCGCAACCCCAGAGTCGGCCAGGACTGGACCTAATAGTCAGAGGTCCTTTTACCTTTACCTTTAAGAGAAACAACAACAAATTAAAGAGGCAGAGGTGTTTAACAACCCAGCACCCTGATAGAGATGCAAATCGCCCACCCCCTATTCATATATCCTTTGATGAGTGGGAAAGGGGATGATAACACAGATCACCTGAGGAGGAGGCGTGTACCGGAACGTGCTTGTGTGCAAGAATGTGGGGTGTTCACACGCACTTTTTGCCACACTCATTGCTGTTTTTTGAGGAAAAGAGGTGCTAGGACTCACCATGAATGCCTCCCTTGTTCTCTTATATTGGCAATGGTGCCCACCTGAGAGGTGCTGGAACCTAATTTAGGAGAATTCTAGCTGGAAAAAAGCCCTGGCTACATCCATTTCTAGTAGGCAGTCCCCAGAGTATAGGCCAAGGATCAATGCAGCCTTTAGTTGCATCTCTCTTAAGTCTTCAGGGAAAGAGCTCATTCTCTGGACTGCTAGTCAAGATCCTTCTTGACTGGAATTGCCAGGGTTTGAACATGGGATCTTTGTACATTTTAATCCCGCCCTGTCCCCCAAGGAGAACAGAGTGACTTTCATGGCTCTCCTCCAGCCCTGTTTTATTTTCTCAACAATCCTGTGAAATAGATTAGGCCAAGAGACAGTGGCTGGCCGAAGCTTCCCAGCTGAGTGTGGATTTGAAACTGGGTTTGAATCTGTAATCGCTTCACCACCACACCAGTTCTTATGTGTACAAGGTGTGCTCTCTGGCACACAGCTGTGGACTCCCCATGTGGCTTCTTTCCTTCTGGCAGAGGATCCCACCCGGGGGCTTGAACCACAATACTGAGAAGCAGAAAACGTGTCTCCACCAAGTCAGGAGTAACTACTTCAGCATTCGCAGACAATGCTGTGTGTGCCAGAAGATGGTGTTTTAGGGACAGGATAACAGCTATGTAGATAAATCAAGAGATTGACTAGCCGGGGTTATTACTTTGTCATCACTGTAACTTGCCAGTTTAATGGCCCTGTATGTTTTCGGGACATGCATTATTCAATTTAGATACTCCAGACTTTAATAGCTCAGCAGGTTTGGCTTGCATCGTTGTTCTGCTGTACACTTGAGAAGCAGGAAAGGCTGGAAGTTCAAAGTAAGCAAGCCAAGCCTCACCCATTGTGTTCCAGGCAGGTCACCAAATCAACAAGGAGTGCGATGCAATTTGGCAGGCTCTAAGGACCTGAGATGATTGCTTAGCAATCTCAGATTCCTAATTAAAATGGGGGGGGGGATGAGGGGGCTTGTTCTACATTCCTCCTCTAGTGTGGTTTTATTCTACATCATTAGCTTCCATATAGGTTGTGGATTCTGCTAGTGTCTTATCTCATGTGTCAGCTGTGTTCAGAAGCACTCTACTTTGGAATACCAGTTAACAGGGACAAGCGACCTGAGATAGGTTTCCTTTTTCCTTTTCATGCTCTTCTTTTGTGCTTTCCTTTTCTTTTTTTAAAAAAAATATTATTGGAATTTTATTTACAACGTAACACAAACCCTCCACCCCCCAATACACAAATCCACCCTCATTAAACGTGAACATAACATAGTGAGCATAACATACAACAATACAAACAACCAGATAAAAGACTTCCTTTATCCTGTATCTGGCTTCCTTATTTACTTATTAGAAACTGTTTCCTTTATGAATAATTATTAAGATTTTTCTAATTATAACTTAAATATCCACAAAGTCTCCTGCAGACATTAATCGAAACAAGTCCAGGTATGTATTTTAGGGCACTGTTTTGTGAAGTATTCTCTGCATTTCCCCCATGCTTTTTGAAACTCTTGTCTAGTGTGATCACTAACTGCCTCTGTTAATCTAGCCAGTTCAATATACTCTGACAGTTTATCTTGCCATTCCTTTTTGTTGGCACTGTTTCTTTTTTCCAGTTTTTAGCAATTAGGATCCTTGCCGCTCCTGTGGCATAGAGGAATATTTTCTGATCTTCTCTTGCTATACCTGTGTCCGTTATCCCTAGTAGGAAAGCTTCTGTATTTTTCATAAAGTTATCCTTAAACATTTTTTTAAGCTCATCATACACTGTGTTCCAGAAGCTTTTGATTTTTTTACAGGTCCACCAAACATGTATAAATGTCCCCTCTGTTTTACCACACCTCCAGCACAAATTTGTTTTTGTCTTATACTTTTTAGCTACTTTGGTAGGTGTTAAGTACCATCTATAAAACATCTTGATTAGGTTTTCCCTCAATACTTCACAGGCTGTAAATTTCCAGTTCTTTCTCCATAGTTCTTCCCATGCTGTTAAGTTAATGGTTTTCCCAATATCTAAAGCCCACTTGATCATTATCTCCTTGACCTGTTTGTCTTTGACCTCCCACTCCAATAATGTATCATACATTTTTTTATATTACCTTGGTTTTCTTTTGTAATAACACTTTTTCTAATAATGAAGGTTCGTTTCAGAAACCCTTTTTCTTATCTGTCCTGAACACTTCATGCAATTGATGGTATTGGATCCGACCCGTAAGGTGTTGTTTAATTTTCTCATAATCTTTAATTACGAATTTATTGTCTTTCCCCCTAATCAGATCTTTATATGTGGCCCATTCTAATTCCATATTTTTCTTTTTTATTGTAATTGCTTCTAGAGGTGATGCCCACCATGGTGTTTTCGGTTCTAGAAGATCCTTATATTTTGTCCTTGTTTTATATAATGATTTCCTTATGACATGATTCGTAAATCTCCCTAATGAGATACCTTTTATTTTACTATCACTTCTTATGGCATTCATCAATAATTCCAATAATTTCATTTTCATGCTCTGCTTTTGTGCTTTCCAAGGACATCTGCTAGGCCACTGTTGGAGGCAGTGATACAGCGTAAGCAGTGTTTACATTAACACCCAGTAGTAATTGTTTTTAGTTGTTGGAATTCTAGATACTGTAAATAAATAGTAACAGGATGTGGTCTTCATATGCATGATCCATAAGACACATATTAACCCTTTTGTGCACCTTGGCAGTTATTACTAATGTTGTCAACCAATTAAATAATATTTGGTTGATTTAAAATTAATAAATGATTCATCAGTTACGTGTGTTTTTTTTAAGCATGCATATTGCCACTATTTCAGTTTAGGAGCCTTTTGAGACATTGAACGAAATGTAAAATAACTAGCAATTTAATTAGTAAAATCTCACTATTAGAAGGGTCATTTTTACATTTTTAATTCTCATTCCCTTTTACAGTAACACAAGAGGGGCCTCAAAAGGAGTGGAGGGCGTGACGTGACAAGAGATATGTGTCTAAAACTTGCAGATCCATCAATTAAAATTTCCCTCGTCGATTGAAATTGGCTCCCACTGATCAAGCCGCTAAGCCTTGGGTTGATTAATCTCTTGATTAAATGAATTGCAGCTTGCAGTCCTAGTTATGACTGCACTTGAAAGGATAACTATCACTTACAGGAAAGTATCATTATGCTTATGCAGAGAGAGTATTCAAATTCAAAAACATCACCTAGGAAATTCTTAGCACTGTAAGGCGGGCAGTTCTGTACTTGCATTACTGTAGATGAGTGGCTGTCTAAGGCCACTCAGTTTTTTTTAAGATTTAGAACACAAGACCCATCTGGTTGGGCATCCTGTTCTCACATTTGACCAAACAGATGCATGTGGGAAGCCAAAAAAGCAGGACCAAAAAAGAATGACTAGGGTGAGATTTCTACTAGGGAAATTAATGAGTCTTAACCACACTCTGATCCCACTGCATTGCAGAAGCCCCAGCTAAGCTTTTCCCAAAGCTTTTGGAATCTGGTCCATCTGTTGATGTTTAGGAACCCTCTGAGGCTCTCTGATATGACATGTTTGCAAAACACTTTGAAGGAAAAAAAATCACCCATACTTGCTATGCTACAGATGCAACAATTGAAATAGATCAGTCTATGGAAATGTCCATAATTCTGTCTGGTCCTGAGCTGTTGGGTGAATTGTTGAGGCCTGATGTGTTCTATGTTATAAGTCAAGCACTGCTGGGAATTGCTTCTTTTTGTTTTTCAATGTACTTCCTATCAGTAAAAAATTTCTCTCTGGCACGAGCAAATTTTTAATCTGAAAGTGTGGCCCAGATAAAAAGTTTGAGAACCACTGTCCTACACAAAGGACTTTAATCTAGGTTCTCCTATGGGTGCCCCTGCCATCTGAGTAGAGATAGATGGCTCTTAGATGGGCTACTGAGTTTTGGTGGCCCAGTTATGGAAAGATATGCCCAGAAAGACTTGCTTGGCATCTTCCTTGTTGTCTTTTTCGTGTCTAGCAAATGCCTTTTTATTTTACCATTGGATTTTAATACTGAGTATTGTTTTGTGCCGCTTTTATAAGTTTTATAAGCCTACTATATCCCTTTGTGTCTACAGTTCAGTTCTTTCTTTCATTCTTGTAAACTGTCCTGGGAATTTTATTGGAGGTTGCTATTAAAAATACTTTAAATAAAAATAAACGATAAATATATTAAATCCTTTTCCGGGAAATGATTGTTAAATCCAATTCCTGGAAAAGGCACTTTGTAAATCCAAGGTGTGCTGCACACTTCTTTCCCAGCCTTCCTACCTGAAAGGCTATACTTAGAAATACCTGTGATTTCATCTGGCGCCATCTATATGTGCAGGATGTGCTCTGCTGCCAGATTATGTGCCCTGCCTAGCTGCGCATCCTGATATGAATCAATCCGATGCTTCAGCCTTAGCCATTAAGGGCAGGTGATTCTTTCTACAGGAAGCAGCTAAGCCAATGAGCTCAGATTGAGTGACTTGTGTGGGATAACAAACCTGGTTAATCTGTTTCTTATCCTGCCAACAAATTCTTCTCCAGCTTCCCTTGACGTGTCATCCATAACTTTATCAACCCTATCAGGTATCATTTGCCTTGCTTTTGTGTTAGCTAAGAGAAGCAGCGTCCTCTCACTCTAGACTGGGATCGTGGAAGAAAGACAAGTGGGGTGTAATCTGCAAAAGTGACTCCACAGAGTCACCACGGCTCATCCGTCTGTTAGCAGGCCCCCCAAAGACCACAGATGTTGTCTCTGCATGCAGGGAGAAGTTCATCAAAAGACAGCAATTGCACAATTTAGAGTTCATTTGCCTAATGCTCCCTTTTAAAATAACCCTTTAGGGGCTGTGCCAAAATTACAAAATTCCTGATAGCGGGTGGTGGTCTTAAATCACAAGCTCTTTTGAAATAGAACCAGAGAAGTAATTTTTAAGGGAGTGCCTTTGCTTGATTGCTTCAATCTGAAGTAGGGTTCTCTCAAAGGTCTCGGAAGAATACAAAATTGTAACTTGGCCCGTTGTCTCATATTGAAGCAGCTTCTATCACTGTGGCAAAGTAATATGCAGACAGCTACCTTTACCTTACACTCTTGAGACTATTTAAATAGTAATTCCTTTCATTTGCATGAGAGGGGCTAGTGAGATCGGATAGAGAAGTCTCGTAATCCCCGAATTACAACCCCCCAGATTTTTCAGGGTTGCCAGAACCAACAAATATGAATCTGTAGTGGCAATAAACCCTGCAATCCAGCTTCTTCCTTCTGGCAAGGACAACAACTGTGGCTTGGCAATACTAACATTTGTAATAAACTTGTTTGTCTCCAGTGGGAGCCAATTTGAAGGAGAAGGCACACAGGAAATAAATCTGTTGTGCTGTTATTGTTGTATCTTTTTCTGCCTGCGTTTGCATTTTAAATGGATTTTCCCCTCACATGGATGCCGGCTTCAAACACAATACTTAGACTAAAATTTTCTCCCAGAAGAAGGAGGATTGATCTTGTCTTTTCTAATAAATCTATAGCTCTAATTAAAAACAGCAATGCTACACAGTATGTGCCTTTGGTATACAGATAGTCGAAAACCTGTCTATCTCAACTTGCAACACACATACATGACACACATACACAAACAGTCATTTCTTCAATGAAATTTGCTTTCTGTGATTAGTTTAATGCAGTAATTCTCAAAGAGGATATACTTACCCACCCACGTACACCTATATAAAACTTGCACTCTTTCCCACACCCTGTGAAGAACTTCCTCTTTCTGAACTTCTTAATTCAGGAAAGCACTGGTGATTCATAGATAAGAGACCTTGTCGATTCCTGCAGGGCAGGCTGGGTGACTAGCAATCCAGCAACCTCAGAACTGGAAGGCTTGGAGAGTTGCGCTGGATCCACACCCTTCTGTTGGCAGGGAGCCAGTTGTAGGTGCTGTGAGCCATAGGCTTGTGGCCTGCGGGGGGAAAGGATCCTGCCCCTCCAAAAGGGGATGTAGGAAGCGGCTTGAAGCAGCCATGACCTGTCTGGAAATGTGAAACGGGGAGAAGCAGGAGTCCTCTGCGGTTTCCTTCTGAGCAGTAGCCACCACAGCTGAGAATGTGGCAGAGGCTGCGTGGCCAGAGGTTCACCCAGGGGAATGGGGTTTTTTGTGTGCTTCCCACAAGGCAGGAGCCAGGGCTAGAGGGAGGGGAAGAGTCTGAGTCAGAAGGAGATGGGGAACAGGGTGTAGGATGTGGGGCAGGAGCTAGGACTGGAGGAAGGGCAGGATGCGCCAGGAGTGGAGGAAGAGGTGGTCCTGAGAGAGTGAGGTGGTAGAATCCCCTCTGTCCCACAGGACCAGGAGGGACTTGAAGAGACGGGATGCGGGTGGCGCTGTGGTCTAAACCACTGAGCCTCTTGGGTTTGCTGATCAGAAGGTTGGCGGTTCGAATCCCCGCGACAGGGTGAGCTCCCGTTGCTCTGTCCCAGCTCCTGCTAACCTAGCAGTTCGAAAGCACACCAGTGCAAGTAAATAAATAGGTAACGCTGCGGCGGGAAGGTAAACGGTGTTTCCGTGCGCTCTGGTTTCTGTCAGATGTTTCATTGCTCCAGAAGCTGTTTTGTCATGCTGGCCACATGTCCTGGAAAGATGTCTGTGAACAAACGCCGGCTCCCTCGGTCTGAAAGCGAGATGAGCACCACAACCCCATAGTCGCCTTTGACTGGACTTAAGCATCTAGGGGTCCTTTACCTTTTTACTGAAGAGACAGGCACAGTGGCAACTTCTGTGTAGGAGAAGTTGCAGCTTGCTTGCGCGCACCCTATCAGACAAGCCTTCTTAAGTTTGGGTGGAGGCGTAGCCGGGGGGGTGCAGCTGTCCCCCCAGATCAAGTAAAACAATAGAAATACTTAAGTAATTAACCAATCATGCCGGTTCTGCCCCCCACCCGGCAAAAAAAAATCCTGGCTATGCCCATGCGTAGAGCCATGGTTACACTGTTGCTCCAACCATCCAGTTCATAGCACAAACCTAGGGAGGCGAGGCCAGCTCCTTAGTCGTCAGAAGTGTGCGTGTGCATGTTCTGTGCACCATAGGATCGACTGTGTGTGCTTTGTCAATAAAGAATTAAACTACCTGCCATTTGTCCTCCTTGCACTGGGTCTGCTCAGCAGCTGCTGCTCTCCTCAAATTGTTAGCCCCCCCCCACCGCTCTACCTCATCCAGCTATGTTCAAGTAACAACTCCAAGAGATCCGATGACTGTCTCTTGCTGCTATATGGGCATATTTTTAGTACAGTGATATCTCTGGTTAAGAACTTAATTTGTTCTGGAGGTTCGTTCTTAACCTGAAACTGTTCTTTCAGGTTAAGAGTGGTACCTGAGGTACCACTTTAGCTAATGGCGCCTCCCACTGCTGCTGTTGCGCCACCTCCGTGCGATTTCTGTTCTCATCCTGAAGCAAAGTTCTTAACTCAAAGTACTATTTCTGGATTAGTGGAGTCTGTAAACTGAAGCGTCTGTAACCCGAGGTACCACTGTACTGTTGGTATCCGCCAACTGCTGATTTACATATATAGTGTACCATTAATCTGCATGACAATTTAGAAGGATGACAACAAAGAGGTAGGTCCCTGCCCCCAAGGAACTTGCATTCTAAAATTTGACAGTATGGGTGGAGGAAGATGGCAGGGAGGCTAAACAGAGTGGGGCGGGGACTGGTTCTTGCATAGTATTGTAAGATTATTTGCCTTATATTTTTAATTCATTCTTTATATTTGCATTAATCCATTGGCATACATCATAGGACTAACAAAAAAGCATGACTTCTTTGACAGCCTGATAAAACTCTCGGCTAACATGACTCTTCCCCCATTCTCTCCCCCATAGTGGAGTGAGGTGCAGGAGATCGTAAATGGCACTCCGATGTACATGTATCAAGACTGCAGCGTCCTCTCGGAAGGCGATACTGACCATTGGCTGCGGACCAACTGGATATTCCGAGCCGAAGCCTTTTCCCGCATCTACGTGGAGCTGAAATTCACCATCCGGGACTGCAAGAGCTTCAAAGGAGAGGCGGTCAATTGCAAGGAGACATTCAACCTCTACTACATGGAGTCGGAGCAAGATGTTGGCATCCAGTTCCGCCGCGCTCTCTTCACCAAGGTCAGCAGGGGTTGCAGAGCTACAGCCGCAGAAAGGCTTTTTCAAAACTTGGCTTACTCAAGAGCAGAAGGAACATCCAGTCTAAACAACAGCAGAGGGGAAGGAGAGATGAGAATGAGCAGAATGGTTTGAGAGAACAGAAGTCCTTTGGGTGGCTGAGTTGCAAGAGTAAAGGCTTTGGGTATGGATGTGGCAGGAAGCAAGCAAAACGCCCCCCAAAAACCCAGGGTGGAACAAGGCCATGAAGCTTGTACAGGGTGTGGAAGTAGACATTACTATATGGGCTCACCCAGATAAATTTTCTCAGGAGTGAGCACTCTTTGGAGTCAGTACTGAGCCCTCTGCCCTTGTAGCAGCGCCCCTTGGATTTCTGTCCCCCAAAGCGCCAGTTTTCAGCTGTGATGCAAGCAGGAGAGCCTTATAATGAAAGGGGTGGGGAATGCTGTGTGTGTACACTTGGTACAACATTTTCCACATTTCCTCTTGTTCTGTTGCTTTCCCTGCGAGCGGGGGGAACCACTCTTAAGCACTCAATTGGAGCAATCAGCAATTCATGTTTTATCACTGAAGAGCGAGTTTTCAGTCGAAAAGGAGCAGGGAAAGGGGGAAGCCACTTGGACCCATCCTTTCTAGGCGTGGGACAAGCAGAAGTATGGACAAACCCTGAGGATCTTTTTACACATTACACATGAGTCGACCTTTGTTTGACACAGAGTGTACACAGCAAGGAGCTATGGCCAGTCACAGTTTTTTTGACATAGCTGTCAACCTTTCCTTTTTTTGCGGGAAATTCCCTTATTCCCGCTGCTATCCCGGATTGTTAGATATTCCGTAGACTGTCTCTGGGACAGGTGAAGCTGCTGATCCCTTATTTTCAAATCTGAAAGTTGACAGCTATGTTTTTTGATAATCTGTTTCTGTACGCTTTAATTTGTCACAGTCACATTCTATGTGTATGTTTAAAAGATCTTAGATTTGCATTTTAAAATATGCCATGTGAAGGGGCCCTTAGCCAAGGTTTTTGGGAGCATTTTCAGTGTGGAAACCCCTGAATTCCAGTGAAGCTTGGAGCGAAGCCAAATCCTTGGGAATCAGAGCATCCAAAAGTGCAAATACCGCAGTAATCAGATGCTCATAACAGCTTGCTTGCAAACAGATGGACAAGTGGGGAGCTATTTGCACCAATGGGCTCTTCAGTCAGATTAAGAAAAAAAATGTGTCTTGGAGGCAGACAGTTTTCAGACAGGGGAAAAAATACAAAATATACCAGTTGTTCTTCATTTGGCTGGTTCTGACTGCATATTATTTGACCACAATTAAAGATTGTCAGGTATTCCACAAAGACAGGGATGCCTTTTATAGAAGGCGGCATGGAAAACCTCTCCGAAAAGAGGCCACTCTTGCCCTTCAAAAGAGACTCCTGCAAACAGGAGCCGCAGTTGTCTACTGTTGCAAATGTACAATCTTCTCCTCACTCAAGAGATCCTCTTCTCTTGAGGATCAAGTCTGGAAGGAACGACGAGCCCTGTCAATCTGAAGCAGAAGAGGCTATGCTGAGCGCAGAGGCAGAGAAAGGTGGGGGCAGCGCCCCCCAGATGTGATCCTTGAGGGGGGGTAACATTGCCGCGGGTGGTACCCCTCTGGGACGCTCGCCACCGCCGGCTAGCCCCTTGGGATGCTCCCCGCTGCCAGCGCACTCCTCTAGGACGCACACTGCTGCTGGCGCACACCCCTGGGATACTCCCCGCCGCCGGCACACCTCAGCAGGTTTCACCTCTGGCTGAGTGCTGATTTGCTGGATTCCAAGACACCATGATAAAGTTCTTTCCTTCTCTGCCTGAAGCATTTTTCAGATTAAACGTAATAATTAGTTTTTTGTTTCGTTTTTTAAGCAAGACAACAAACCAACCAACCTGTCCCTGTGGATGGGTTAAATGAGCAAATAGCACTTATCTAACACTACAGGCAGCACTATAATCAAAGAAAGAACAACAGCTGGAAGGTGGATGCCCCATAAGAATTGTGGAAAGAGAAGCCAGTCAGGCAAGGAAATTAGTGGTCAATGTGAAGCAAATAAGTGCGTCATTTGATCTGAAGAGCAAAGGTGGGAAAGATGCAAGACTTACCCTGCAGAAGCCAACAAGGAGAAGAGATAAATTATGCTGGGGGCTCAGGCAAAGCTTTAAAATGGAGGTGGCTAACCTGTGGCCTTCCAGACTTCATTAGACTCCCAGTTACCATCAGCTCAGTCGGTAGAGCAGGAGACTCTTAGCCTCAGGGTCATGGGTTTGAGCCCCACCTTGGGCAAAAAGATTCCTGCATTGCAGAGGGTGGACTAGATGAGCCTTGTGGTCCCTTCCAACTCTACAGTTGTGTGAAAAAGCCCTACCTTATACTTCTTCTTCTTTGATGAATTTATATACCGCCTTATACCCAGAGGTCTCAGGGCGGTTCACAGAAAAGATCAACATAAAAACCACAATATATATAATCAAAATAAATACAGCAACCCAATAACCTGCCCCCAAAAGAGCCACATTTTTAGAAGGGCATAGGACATGTTCAGTGGCCATAACACGGTCAATGGCCAGGGATGATGGGAGTTGTAGTCCAACAACATCTGGAAGGCCAGAAGTTAGGCACACCTGCTTTAAAAAGGAGTAGGAAAGTCTTTTTTGCACAAGCCCTACTGAAATGTGTACAAAAGCAAGACTGTCCTCTTGTGTACAGTGGTACCTCAGGTTACAGTCGCTTCAGGTTACAGACTCCCCTAACCCAGAAATAGTACCTCAGGTTAAGAACTTTGCTTCAGGATGAGAACAGAAATTGCGCGGTGGCAGTGGGAGGCCCCCTTAGCTAAAGTGGTACCTCAGGTTAAGAACAGTTTCAGGTTAAGAACGGACCTCCAGAGCGCATTAAGTTCTTAACCCGAGGTACCACTGTATCTCCCTTCGTCTTGGTGAAGGTTGTGCAGCCAAGTCTCTCTTCATTATAGTTCTGTGAAAATAATACTTTAAATTAGAAGGGGGGGGCATTTGGCTCTCCAGATGTTGTTGCAGCCAAATTCCAGCCACCCCAACTATTGGCTAAGGTGATTGAGGCTGTTTGGAGCTGGGGTCTGATAACTTTTGCGTTAAGTAGTTGAAGCTCAGTTGCCCCTTTTTGACCAGTGTTAGCTTGATAATTTGATTTGAAACACCTTCACCTGGGAAGTATTCTGCCTCAATTTCCATGCAAGCTCATCCCAAGTTAGGGTGCATCCTACACTCGTGCTTCATGTTTTAGCATTTTGGGGTCGTTTCCCCACAACTAAGGAGATGGATCTAGGCCAGTGTTTCCCAAACTTGGGTCTTCGGCTGTTTTCGGACTACAGTTCCCATCATCCCTGATCACTGGTCATGCTAGCTAGGGATGATGGGAGTTGTAGTCCAAAAACAGCTGAAGACCCAAGTTTGGGAGGCACTGATCTAGGCATTGGGCCTCTCTCTTTGCAGCATTACGCTTTCCTGTATTTGGGTTGTGGTACCTGTGCAAGAAGATCAAACCTATCCATTCTTAAGGAAATCAGCCCTGAGTGCTCACTGGGAGGACAGATCCTGAGGCTGAGGCTCCAATACTTTGGCCACCTCATGAGAAGAGAAGACTCCCTGGAAAAGACCCTGATGTTGGGAAAGATGGAGGGCACAAGGAGAAGGGGACGACAGAGGACGAGATGGTTGGACAGTGTTCTCGAAGCTACAAACATGAGTCTGACCAAACTGCGGGAGACAGTGGAAGACAGGAGTGCCTGGCGTGCTCTGGTCCATGGGGTCACGAAGAGTCAGACACGACTAAACGACTAAACAACAACAACACCTGTGCAAGGGCCACATTCCACACAGCTGCACAGTGGGCTCTGTATGGCTTGTGAATATTGGGTATATTGTCAGGGCAGCTCAACCCTCTCCTCCTAAAAAGAAAAATTGTCAGAACAGCCTCCTAGTGCAATCCTATGCATGTCTGCTCAGAAGGAAGTCTCTTTGTTTTCAGCAGAGATTACTTACGTAAGATTGCAGCTTTAGCTGTTTATCAGCCTGTTCTAGAAGATTGTGCAGAACTGAACACACCATTAGACATGATAGCTAAATGGAACCTCAATGTTCAGAGGCACTGTATCTTTGTATATTAGTTGCTGGAGGACAAACTCCAGGGACGTTGCCTTCCTGCCCTACTTATGGATTGCCTGGAGGCAATCTGGCTGACCACAGGACGCTGGACTTGATGGACTCTGGATTTTAGCCAATAAAATCTAGAGTGCAACAAGTATGGGCAAGTCTCACTCGTCTGGAGTGATCCTGCTGGTGTCTTTCTTCTAAATATTTCCATTATATAATTAAAGGTACCTGTCAGAACCTGCCGGACACAGGTCTGACAAACCAATTATGTAAACTTCAGATCTTCTTTCTTGATTTTTTTTTAAGGATGATATAGGCTCAGATATCCTATGTGTGCTTATTATCTACTTGCTGATAATTTTATGAATTATTATTTGCATTCCATTTGACCTGCGATACAGTTTTCAAACCAGTTTTTCTTTGACTCATACTCTGAAACGTTTATGATCATTATGTAAATATAATGTAGTACATCCAAACCAGAGAGATAGCAGTTGAATGAATTGTTCTTTATTCCCAGCAGGTTTTGCTACGTAGTCAATGGGAATTGTAGTCCAACAGCAGCTGGAGATCTGGGAAACCCTGGGTCTTTAAAACTGGAGAGAGGGTTGTTTTTAGTTTGTTACCATATTATGTATTTTTCGTCTTTTCATACTGCAAACTACCCTGTGATCCTCAGATGAAGGGCAGTACATTAATTTAATAAATAATAAACAAATAGTGGGAGTTTTTGCATATAGGTGAACATTGAGATGTGTGAAACCTTCACCTGCCGTGTGGTGTAGTGGTTAAGAGCGGTGGACTCGTAATCTGGGGAACTGGGTTCGCGTCTCCGCTCCTCCACATGCAGCTGCTGGGTGACCTTGGGCCAGTCACACTTCTTTGAAGTCTCTCAGCCTCATTCACCTCACAGAGTGTTTGTTGTGGGGGAGGAAGGGAAAGGAGAATGTTAGCCGCTTTGAGACTCCTTTGGGTAGTGATAGCGGGATATCAAATCCAAACTCTTCTTCTTAAGTTGTATATTACAGGGGAAAGTTGGCGCTTAAAATTGATTCTGCTGAATATGTACAAACTTCATGCCCATTTTCTCCTCCTGCAGATCAACACTGTGGCAGGAGACCGGAGTTTCACGGCGCAGGACATCATGACGCGTGACATGCAGCTGAACATGGAGGTGTGCCACATAGAGAACCTGCAGCAACGCGGCTTCTACCTGGCCTTTCAGAACTCGGGGGCTTGCGTTGCCTTGGTTTCCGTGAGAGTTTACTACAAGACCTGCTCGGATATTGTGCGCGGACTGGCCCACTTCCCAGAGAAGCTAGCTGTTTCGGGGGGACTGGAAGAAGTGTCTGGTGTCTGCTTAAAGAACGCAGTCGAGGACGGCGGGCTTCCGCCGAAGATGCACTGCAGTCCCGATGGGGAGTGGCTGGTTCTGGTGGGCCGCTGCGTATGCATCGCTGGCTTCGAGGAGGATGGAGGAAGGTGTGTTGGTAAGTACATAATGGCGCAAGCTAGGAGGCGGGTACCTGAGGAGATCTTGGGATAGAAGCACACCAGAGTTCACAGGGTGGAAGGTGTGGAAGGTTTACTCATTGCACGCAACTCACTGGGGTGCATCAGCTTATCTGACTCCCATTGCTGTTTATACGTCAAGCGCAACTCCCAGGTTGTCTTTCTGTTTCACTCTCCCTCTGACTATAAAGTAAGTAGACTAGTTTGACATACCTGTCCTTCCACCTGCTTTTTATTTCCTTCCAAGTTTTGGAGCCAGTTTCTGGGACGTAGAAGTGCGTGACTGAGACTGATTCACTCGATGAGTGTCTCCCAGTTCTTTAAACTGGGCCCCTCTGGGGTGTAGGAGTTGGGTCAAGATGGTATTGCCATATAGGCCACCTGTATCTGCAGGGCCGTCCTAAAGCGTTTTGGAAGCTCAGGCAGGAAATCCCAACTCTCCTTCCCAGCACTAGTAGGATGTATTTTTCTCATGTTCTGCTTGTTTTAACCAGAGGCCGTGAGAAAAACAGCAAAAGGGAACACAGTCAAAAACCATTAAAAGCAGCCAATGAAATATTTGTTTGCCCAAAACAGTCTACTATACACACACACACACACACACACACAACAAGCATGCTGTAAAAAATGTAGCTGGTAATACACTCCATCCTCAAATTGCTTTTGAAGTACCAACTAGTGCATCTAAGTCAAGGGGATATGTCTCGGAAGATGAGTGTATGCATAGGATTCCTCGTTCAAACCATGGCATCTTCACTTAAAAAAGGGGATCAGGCATCATGCAAGACCTGGGAGCTGTGGAGAGAGAGCCACCACCAGCTAGTACAATTGGTAGACAATACTGGGCTAAGCAAAAGGGACGCGGATGGCGCTGTGGGTTAAACCACAGAGACTAGGACTTGCCAATCAGAAGGTCGGCGGTTCGAATCCCCGCAATGGGGTGAGCTCCCGTTGCTCGGTCCCTGCTCCTGCCAACCTAGCAGTTTGAAAGCACGTCAAAGTGCAAGTAGATAAATAGGTACCGCTCCGGCGGGAAGGTAAACGGTGTTTCCGTGCGCTGCTCTGGTTCACTAGAAGAGGCTTAGTCATGCTGGCCACATGACCTGGAAGCTGTACGCTGGCTCCCTTGGCCAATAAAGCAAGATGAGCGCCGCAACCCCAGAGTCAGCCACGACTGGACCTAATGGTCAGGGGTCCCTTTACCTTTACTGGGCTAAGCAGACAAAAAGCCCAATCTGGTTATAAGGCAGCTTCCTCTCTTACGACAGAAAATGACTTCCGCCTAAACCTAATTCTTTAGTCTGCAATCTGCTCTCTCCCAACATTTCAGCTAAGAGCTAATATCCACTGTGATGAGGTGTAGGGAAAATAATATATTGACAAAATTTCCTCAGGATGTTCCTCTTTGGATTTCTCATTAGGCTGCTCTGTCCTGTAAAAGGAATTTGCACCACTTGGAAGTTCCAGGGCAACTGCTTGAGGCCTGGTAGTCCTTGCACTTCTCTGTCTTGCTAGCTGAAGAACTGAGAAAAACTTCCAGACATCCACCCTTCCCTGCCCCTCTGCTTCCACAGCTCAGCCAGTTTTTCCACTTAGCTGCTGGCATTACTGCTTTCATTCCACCCTCCTGGGTTGGGAGCCGTCCCTTGGAATGGGACGGGGAACCCATCCTGTCCAGGCAGGTCCTCACTGCACCCGCCCAGGTAGTAGCTGACACACAAGCTACTCCCTTACCCAGTTCAGGCAAAGACAAAGGCAGAGATGGCTTCAGACAGCGAGTTCAATGAATTATCCCTGTTTCTCAAACCTGTGGGGATGAGTTAGTGGACTTGGAGGGCAAAATAAAAATGGAGGCCTTCCTGAAGAGAAAAGGCACATGGAAGAATGGCAATTGACACATGAGAATTACGAGTTTCAGGCTGTGCACACACAATGTTTTATTCTAGAATCAATGGAGATGGAGTACCGTATTTTTCGCTCTATAAGACGCACCAGACCATAAGACGCACCTAGTTTTTGGAGGAGGAAAACAAGAAAATAGATATTCTGAATCCCAGAAGCCAGAACAGCAAGAGGGATCGCTGCGCAGCGAAAGCAGCAATCCCTCTTGCTGTTCTGGCTTCTGGGATAGCTGCGCAGCCTGCATTCGCTCCGTAAGACGCACACACATTTCCCCTTACTTTTTAGGAGGGAAAAAGTGTGTCTTATAGAGCGAAAAATACGGTACTTGTTTCCTCCCCCTCCCCCCCATCTATTCCACACATAATCTAGATCTGTTGCATATTTATTTGCCCCTGAAAAGTGCAAAATGGTGGGTGGTTTATCTCCCACCAATAGTGGGAAGCAATATGTGGCTTCTGCACAGGGCAATCCAACATAGGATCTCTGTGTTATACAGATGGGCTGTCAATCACAATGGTTGACATTTAGCTAGCATCTTTCTAAAAAGAGGGTTTCCCCACACATGTGCACATTTCTGTGTATGCACATGTGTGTGAGCAGTCGCACACAGTTTTTGCGATGGTGCTTTCATGATGCTGTCCACATTCGCCTTTTCAAACCATCCGCCACGCCATGATGGGAAATAGTTTCTTTTGTTCGGAAAGGGTTCTTGCCAGCTCCCAAGGACTCACAATAAAAGGCATGCAGATTTGGCTGTTCTCCTGGTATCTCTCTCTCTCTGTCCCAGGTGTCTCAGGCTGGCAGCAGACCTGAGTGTTCCCTTCTAAGATCAGGTCTGGATCCAAACCTTTTGCTGGACCCACCCAGTGTTGGCACAGTGCCAGAGGTACTCCTTTTGGCCTTTGTTCCAGGATCAGGGTGAGGCCACTTCCAAACAGGAGCACACAAAGAGCTGAAGTGTGGGACGGGACGCGAGGGGGTTGTACAGCTCTGACCTTTGCTCTGCCTTGGGGGGGGGCGGAGAAGATGGAAAAACTAAGGGAAGTATTCTTGGACTTTAATTTGGGTTGCCATGGAGGGTGAGCCCAGGGCTGCCTCCTTATGAAAGGAAGTGGCAAATCTAGCTAATAAGGCTAGCTAGCTATGATCATAGCTGCTGTGTGTTCTGTGCTTAAACTTTCAAGAAGTAAAATTTAAAAACGTTTGCATGAATGTACTCTTATGTGCAACTTTCCTTGTGCTTGACCCGGAAACTGCAGTTTGTGACGAGTCCGGTGTGTACCTATTGGTATTTAAAGCCCTTAAGAGCTTGAGAACAGTGTACTTGCAGGATTGCCTTATGCCAAACTTTGCCCTCCAGCTGTTTTGGGACTACAACTCCCATCATCCCTAGCTAAGAGGACCAGTGGTCAGGGATGGTGGGAATTGTAGTCCCAAAACAGCTGAAAGGCCAAGTTTGTCCATGCCTGCCTTATGCCATATGTGTCCACTTGACCGTCTTGATCTGCAGAACTGGCATTGTCACTGGTGCCACATAATACTCATACCCATAGTTGTATGAAATGGGTCTTTTAGCGTGGCAGAACTCCCTGCCTATTGTCATTAGGCAGGTACCTTCGCTGTACTCTTATCAGTGCCTACTTAAAACATTTTTGTTTAAGTGAGCCTGTCTTGAGATTCCAGACACATAATTGTTGCAGGGTGTGTGTACACACACACACACACACACACACACACGTTAAATTATTAATTATTTTTAAATGTTCTGAACTGTTTTCACTGATAATTTTAATATTTCTTTGTAAACTGCCTAGTGGTTTTATGACATTCAGGCAGGATATACATCTTGTTAAATAAATAAATAAATTGTTGGGCACAGGGTTCTGTGTAACCTGTCCAAATTATGCAATATATATGCAAACTTAATTTGCATAGTTTATTTTGCATTAGCTTGACCATTGGGAAGAGGCAGATATCGAGCTTTTCAGAGCTAGAATACCTTTTTAACCAGGTCTTTAGTTGATTTGATTGACATCCTATGCCCTTTTAAATGTATTTTTTTTGGCGGGTGTCATTGGGTTGTTGTTTTGATTTTGATTATATATTTTGTGGTTTTATATTTGGATTTTGTTCTATGAACCGCCCTGAGACCTCCGGGTATAGGGTGGTATATAAATTAAAACTGCAACCGCAACAGCAACAACTCTCCTGCTTTTGAATGCAGAAAGCCATACTGAGCCAGGCTTTCATCATAGGCTTGACCTAAAGGTCTATCCTTAATCATCTCAGAGATATTCTGAGCCTCTTCTCTGAATTTTCAGCTTTGATTTAAAAATCTAAAAATAAATCTGTACCCTTTTTTTACTTTCAGCGTAAAAAAATATATAAGTAGTATTTCTGTGAAGTAATAAATCTGCCCCCCTGATTTCTGGTGCTCTGGTCAATTAATGCACTGGGATAACTGACAAACTCTTGGCAAAATTGTGGTTAGCAATTTATTAAAACTATATCTGAAGATTCCTGCTATCTAAGGTTTATTGCTGTTTCACATTGGACCCCCTCAAAGTTACGGTGATGGGTGTTCTATTGAAGCTTCCTTAGACTCTGGAGGTTTCACTAGGCATTGCTTTCAAGTTTGTCTTTGCAAACGTAAACGCTAGAAATGTGCCCTTTGTTCGTTTAAAATGAAAGCTGGGGTTCTCAGGGGGCTGAATTTGGAGCCCACTGGTGCATTGTGTGGCATTTTCGTACTTGATGCAGAATAGACGCAACCACAACCATGGCCTTTCTGTGGGTACAGAAAAGAACAGGGGAGGACAGCAAGGGATTGAGTCAGTGCCTCTGTGGTGTTGATCTTGAAAAGGGAATGTTGACTCCTTCCTTGGGGTGACTGCCTTTCGGTCTCGGTTGCAGAGGTAAATTTCTTTTTTCTTTCTTTTTTCAAATGGCAGATTGTGCAGACCCCTAAAAGAGTATCAGGCACTGTGAGGCAAGAGGTGAATTTATATACAGCATTTACAGTCATACCTCTTGTTACGTTTGGTTCAGGTTACGTCTTTTCAGGTTGCATCCCGAGGCGACCCAGAAGTAACGGAACGGGTTACTTCCGGGTTTCGCCGCTCACGCATGCGCAGGTACTCAGAATGACGTCACGCGCAGAAGCGGCGAATCGTGACCCGCAGGTGCAGGTTGCGTTCTGCGCATGATTCGAACGGGGCTCCAGAACGGATCCCGTTCGCAACCAGAGGTACCGCTGTAATTACATTTTTGTCTTTATTTATCTGTAGGGAAGGTTAGAGCAGCTTGCGATGGGGAGTCCCCCAGTTCAGAGCGTTGACAAGGCTGAGACCTGCTTAGCTTTGATAACAGACCCTCTACCTAGGGGAGGGGTCAATTCTTCCCACCCTGCATATAGAATCATAGAATAGTAGAGTAAAAAATGACTCTAAGGATCATCTAGTCCAACCCCTGAAACGCAGGAATATGCAGTTGTCTCTTACGGGGATCGAACCTGCAACCTTGGCATTATCAGCACCACACTCTAACCAATTGAGCCATGTCTGAGTGGAGGTGGGAACCGCCGGCTTGTGGGGACACAGAGGCAGCATGGGGGTTAGGCAGAAATAGTTCTTCCTTTCCCTAACGGGGAACCTTAGCTCTGCTGCTCTAAGTGAGCTAAGGTGGGAAGCTCCCTTCTCTTCCTTCGATTTAATGAGCCCATACAGGCCTCGTTAAAGATAATTGCTGGGTGGTGGTGGTTGAGCTGGTGCCACTGTCTGCCACCCCCACACCGGGGAGGGGTGTCTCTGCCTGATGTTTAGCCTTCCCAGGTTGCACCCGGTTTCCTGTCTGCCTAAGGAGCTTAGTCCCTTGGCAAGCCACAGGATCGGGCCCAGTTGTCCCTGCAGCTACTGCAGAACAAAAAGAACCTGTGGCCCTCCCTATTCAGTGTAGGTTTTTGCAGTGCTATTTTTCTCGAAAAACAGGTGCCAGAACTTACCATGAAGGCCTCCCTTGTCCTCTTATAATGGCATACCCTCCAACATTTCTCCAATAAAAATAGGAACACCCTATTCCTCCTCCTCCTTCTTACAGTCATACCTCTTGTTACGTTCGGTTCAGGTTACGTCTTTTCAGATTGCGTCCCACCGTGACCCGGAAGTACCGGAAAGGGTTACTTCCGGGTTTCGCCACTCGCACATGCGCAGACGCTCAAAATGACGTCAAGCGCATGTGCAGAAGCAGCGAATCGCGATCCATGCACGTGCAAACACAGGTTGCGTTCTGCTCATGTTGCGAATAGGACTCTAGAAGGGATCCCGTTTGCAACCTGAGGTACCACTGTATTATTATTATTATTACCCTGCCCATCTGACTGGGCTGCCCCAGCCACTGTGGGTAGCTTCCAACATATATAAAAGCATAATAAAAAATTAAACATTAAAAAGCTTCCCTATACAGGGAAGCTGCCTTCAGATGGCTTGGGGGGTCAGATAACTCCATAGCCTCCAACATTTCTCTGACGAAAATAGAGATGTCCTAAGGAAGAGCGGGACATTCCGGGATCAAATCAGAAACTAGGACAGCTTCTGCAAATCTGGGACTGTCTGTACACCTGACAACAAGCCCCAGACAACACTGTTGTTGTCAGGTGTACGTTCTGTGGGAAACTTGAGTTGGTCACTGCATAATGCGCAAAACACACCCGAGCGCCTTATTTGTAAGAGGCAATGCTCACCTCAGGGCAAACTGACTGAGCATAGGCACAACACCCAGCAATTTATGTGTTCCTCCGAGGAAATAAACCTGTCTGCTCTGAATTAATCCATCCCAGTTTAATCAGAAGTAATTAGCTCCTGTATTCCAAGGTAGAGCAATCCCAGAAACTGGGGTGGGGGGGTGGGGAGGAGAGGTGGGTGGCATTGGAGGAGGAGTTGAACTACAGATGGCCTCCAGCACATCGCATGCTTCCGCTTTCCCTGTAGGTTCAAAGTGTATAGTCATCTGCATTCATTGCATATGAGAAAGGAATCCCTCAGATCTTGTTTTCGCTGAGGCGATAAACCTTTGTCTGAACTATACCGCTCCAGACAGCGAACGAGGGCTTACACAGCCAAATGCTCGACAGTCCAGGAGAAAATAAATTTCTGTGTGGAAAGCTAGCAGGTCAGGGAGGAGGATAAGATTTCTCAGAGGGGCTAACCGTGTTAGTCCCTTGCAGCAAAAATGACAAAAGGTGCTGTGGCACTTTAAAGATGATGGCATAAGGTTTTGTGGACTGTAGTTCATTTCATCTGATGTAATCCTCAGTCAGCAGGTATATATGGGTGCAAAGGAAAAATATGGAGAAGTTGGAGTTTGCTGGCAGTGTTTTTTTAATGTGTAGGAATCCTACTTTCTTTGTGAGGGAGTATTCAACCCTGTGGAATCTCCCAACCGCATTCCGAAGTGGTATAGTCCTCCCGAGACAGCTTTACACTTGGCGCCAGACGATCTAGTTTCAATTGGTTGCCACCATGTGGTGAATCTGGATGCCATTAGGGTGGGGAATAATTAACCCAATATCAGAATACCTTGGCAAATTCGTGAGTGCAGCTTGGGGGGGAAAAATGGGTATATTTATGTCGCTCTGGAGAAGACAAAGGGCTCAGAAGGGAGCATCTGCTTTCATAGGACAGTGGGTGCTGCCACCTGCTGTTTACCTTGTAGTTTTTGTGTTTTTTTAAAACCAATTCTTGCCCGATTTCCATTCCATTCCCTCCCTGTGGTGACATAATCCTGTTGGCGCCTGCTGCCTGCATTCCTGGTTCACCTTTGCTCCTTCCCCAGGTCGGCAGCACTCCCTTTGTGACACCCACACAATTTCCCGCCCTGTTTTCATGTCTGCGGAAGTAAGAACCAGTTCTCTGCCATGCACAGCGGCGGCTCTCGGTTAATACGTGAGAGAAACACATTGGAGCATTTAGGGTAAGGAAAGGTGCCCCAGAAAAACGAGGCTGCAGAGAGGTGACCTCCTAATTATGGGCACAGACTGGGCAAAGCACTGGGGAAAGTGAGGTGGAGACAAAAGTATGATTCTTAAGAGTCGGAAGGGACCCCTCCAGGTCATCTAGTCCAACCCCCTGCAATGCAGGAATCTCAGCTAGATCATACTTGACAGATGGCCCTCCAACCTCTGCTTTAAAAAACCTCCAAGGAACGAGAGACCACCACCTCCCGGGAGGGGGTGTCTGTTCCGCTCGCATCGATGTTCATGCGAGCACACATGCTGATTTTAATTGCTTTAAAGAGATTGGGAACCTGATTCTTCCTGCACAGAGCTGTTTAATGGGGGGAATCAGTGTTGATATATGAAATTCAGTTCTGAATGTTCTGTCACACTTTAGTGTGACCAAGAGCCGGATGGGACTGTGAAGATGCAGGAACAGGTTTGAGATGCAGGGACTGTGGTCTCTAGGGAAAAGAGCAACTTTTAACCTCAAATCTCAGAGGTGTGTCCCCAAGGGGAACCTCTTTTCTGTATAAATGAATAGCTGCTTTTCAGCATTTCGCTGAATGTTTTTATACTCTGAAGGGATCCTTACAGCAGTGATCGCCAATGTGCTGTCTTCCAGATGTAGCGAGACTCCAGCTCCCATTAGCCCCAGCCACCATGATCAATAGTCAAGAGATGATGGGAGTTAGAATCATAGAATCATAGAGTTGGAAGAGACCACAAGGGCCATCGAGTCCAACCCCCTGCCAAGCAGGAAACACCATCAGAGCACTCCTGACATATGGTTGTCAAGCCTCTGCTTAAAGACCTCCAAAGAAGGAGACTCCACCACACTCCTTGGCAGCAAATTCCACTGTCGAACAGCTCTTACTGTCAGGAAGTTCTTCCTAATGGTGGAATATTCTTTCTTGTAGTTTGGATCCATTGCTCCGTGTCCACTTCTCTGGAGCAGCAGAAAACAACCTTTCTCCCTCCTCTATGTGACATCCTTTTATATATTTGAACATGGCTATCATATCACCCCTTAACCTCCTCTTCTCCATGCTAAACATGCCCAGCGCCCTTAGCCGTTCCCCATAAGGCATCGTTTCCAGGCCTTTGACCATTTTGGTTGCCCTCCTCTGGACATGTTCCAGTTTGTCAGTGTCCTTCTTGAACTGTGGTGCCCAGAACGGGACACAGTACTCCAGGTGAGGTCTGACCAGAGCAGAATACAGTGGCACTATTACTTCCCTTGATCTAGATGCTATACTCCTATTGATGCAGCCCAGAGTTGTAGTCCAAAAATGTTTGGAGGGTGAGTCTTCTCTTCTCATGAGGTGGTCAAAGTATTGGAGCCTCAGCTTCAGGATCTGTCCTTCCAGTGAGCACTCAGGGCTGATTTCCTTAAGAATGGATGCGTTTGATCTTCTTGCAGTCCATGGGACTCTCAAGAGTCTCCTCCAGCACCATAGTTCAAAAGCGTCAATTCTTTGGCAATCAGCCTTCTTTATGGTCCAGCTCTCACTTCCATACCAAGCATGTACTTGCAGCCATAAGAATTCCAATCCCCATTACAAATGGAAGATACAGAGACCCCCAGTTCTGTCTGAGACCATGGCAGGGGCAAATTGTTAAAGTTGCAGGCATACACTCGATGGTTCTGTTTTGGTGGCTCACCAGACACACAGTGTTTATTTTTATTTTCAAAATGCACACCAGGTATAACTGTTAGAATTCCTGCTCTGTGATTGCAGTCATGGGATTGTTGTCTATCATGTGACTGTATATGTTTTGACTCCACAGAGTGGGAAGTGACGGAGACAGGATGTTTGTGTTACTGTGTTCCGTGAAGTGGGATTATTGTCCTTTGTTCATTCTCTTTGCTGCCTGATGCTAGAGAGAGAGGGAGCCATGTTGCAATGCTCCGTGTGTGTTTATATGTAAATAAAGTAGATTAGCCTAAATGCTGAGTTGCTGAGGTCTGTTACACAACTGTGCAAACTCTGCGGATCCCTAAGTGTGCCCGTGTCAGTTGGCATCGGTCCCTGTGATGTTCGGGCTGAAGAAAGCTTTTGAAGCTCCTGAATGATCGACCAGGAGGGAGCGAACATGCCAGTCGGATATGTGTCTCTGCCAGGGTCCTACTCGAGTGTAGGCTGAGCTCCTGACAATAACTACAGGCCAAACCCCTTCTAGTTTGGCCCTCAAGTGCCTCTAGTACCATATTATATGCTTTTCCGGCACTCCAGCAGAATTGTAGCATAAACGGAGCCCAAATTTTTGCCACCAACACTGCTTTGCCCCATGTTTCTCACCTACTGCTGGAATGGCATCCCCAGGCCCCAGACACTTAAAAGCCACAGCTTCCTGCTTGGCTCAAGCCAACATGGCTCCTGGTGCACAACACCCAGCCGATCAGAGCTCCACTTTCTGCTGAGAATTCCCAGCGGCAGCCCATTTCTACCTCAGCGCACAAAGCCAAGTGTAAACCTAGCCAGAATTGGGTGGGTAAAAGTGTAGCAGGAGACAGACCATCCATTTTGGGTGGTGTTGGTGAGAATATAGGCATGAAGAAGAGAGTATGGGGAGAGCAGAGAAGTGGCGGTGCATAGATATTGAAAATTATCCAAAGGGGACTTAAGTATGAGATGATCTTGCTCCTTGACAAGGAATGAAGATCTCCAACTCCTCTGTGAAGTTAGAAACAAGATATGTCCCATATATGGAGACATCTTGAGGGATGAGCTTCTGCACCTCTTGCTGGGTGGTTGTATTCCTAAATAATTGCATTCCTAAACTGGATTTTAAAAGAAATGGGTATAGCCAAAATGTATGGTTATTTGCATCCGCTTAAGTTAGCTACTTGGGACTTAATCTGCTTCTCCTTTCCACAGCCTGTCAGCCAGGGTTCTATCGTCACTCGCTGAAGACCGACCAGTGCCTCAAATGCCCTCCAAACAGCTTCTCCAGTTCTCCTGCTGCCACAAGCTGCCCCTGCCTCGAAAACTTCTTTCGGACTCCCACTGAGGACGAAACTGCTGCTTGTACTCGTAAGTCCTGGGTGGGAGTACTGTGGTCCCCCAGATGAGCAGGTGGAATCCCGTTCTCACCTACTTGAAAAATGCACTTACTCAACAAATAGGAAAGCTCCAGAGTGGTTCTGATTCCTGCCAAAAGGAGAGCAAGTGGCATTTGGTTCTAAATTTAAGTGGCGCTGAATGCAAGCTGCAGCTGTAAAGGAACAATTAAGAGTGCGTGCAAAGGCTTCCGGTTGTTCTTTTGCATCTGTGGCTTTACCTGTCCTGCACCTGATGTCATGCAAACGGCAGGGTAGATGCTGCCTGCCCAAAACGGCCTTGTGGAGCAAAGTGATCTGGAGGTTCCGAATTGCTGCTCCTTTATATGTCTTCCAGGTGTCTCTGGCCACAGAGTACATGGATCCCTCTGTAAATCCCAACAATGACCCTGTGTGGTAGGTTAAGAGGCTGTGACTGTCCCAAGGTCACCCAGTGACCTGCATGACTGAGCGGGGTTTTGAACCCTGATCTCCCAGGTCCTAGTCCAACACACTAACCACTACACCACACTGCCTTCCTAGAGTACTTCTGCCATAGGACAGCCGTAAACATTTAGTAAGTAAATAAATATGGGGAAAGCAAAATGTCACTTACGAGAAGGATCTGAAACATTTTCCTTGAAGCCTGAAATGGTTTTATTCTGGATTGTTTCATTTGAAGTTTTGATGTGCTCTAAAACCGCTTTGAGATTTTTTAAAATTTAAAACATAAAGCAGTATAGAAATGAAAACAATAATAATATGTTGGAATGGAGATATTTATATCCACTGTACCTGTCCCCAGGTGCAGGGAAAGAAAAAGAAATCTAGATAGAACCCTAAAGGTAAAGGGACCCCTGACCATTAGGTCCAGTCGTGGCCAACTCTGGGGTTGCGGCGCTCATCTCGCTTTACTGGCTGAGGGAGCCGGCGTACAGCTTCCGGGTCATGTGACCAGCATGACTAAGCTGCTTCTGGCAAACCAGAGCAGCGCACGGAAACGCCGTTTACCTTCCCGCCAGAGCGGTACCTATTTATCTACTTGCACTTTGATGTTCTTTCGAACTGCTAGGTTGGCAGGAGCAGGGACCGAGCAACGGGAGCTCACCCTGTCACGGGGATTCGAACCGCCGACCTTCTGATCGGCAAGTCCTAGGCTCTGTGGTTTAATCCACAGCGTCACCCATGTCCCTAGATAGAACCCTACAGCGCACTATATTTATAAGCTTTAAGGTAGGTACGGATAGGGCTAGAATCTCTTTGCAGGATTGTACTTTTAACACGCTGCCTCCTTTTGCCTTTCCAGGCCCTCCTTCGGCTCCTCACAATGTCACCGTACTTATTGAGGGGACTGAGGTCACCCTTTCGTGGCAGGCACCCACGGATCAGGGTGGGCGCGAAGACCTCTCCTACAGCGTCTCCTGCCAGCGTTGCAGTTCCCCAAAATGCAGACCCTGCGAGAGCAGCGTGACTTTTTCTCCCGGCGCCCTAGACCTCACCCAGCAGAGTGTGGTTGTGAGCGGCCTGGAGGCTTTCACCAATTACAGCTTCGTTGTACGGGCTCATAATGGTGTGTCAGAGCTCAGCCCTGCCTTGCACAGCAGCAGCAGCAGCTCTCCTGTCCGGGTTTTGGTGGGCCACGCAGGTGAGTCGCTGTGACGTATGTGAGGAAGAGGAAGTGAGCACAACCAAAGCAAATAAAAGCCGAGCTGCATTTTCCCCTTACGCTGCAGTCATTAGTTAATTGCAAATGAGTGTGTGCAGGGGGCAAATTTACAGTTCTTAGATCAGTGATGGCCAAACTTGGCCCTCCAGCTGTTTTTGGCCTACGACTCCCATCATCCCTAGCTAACAGGACCAGTGGTCAGGGATGATGGGAATTGAAGTCCCAAAACAGCTGGAAGGACAAGTTTGGCCATCACTGTCTTAGATGCTTGGATCCTGACGAAATCTGAGGTACTGTAGGGGCTAAAAGCATGAACTGTGTACAAGGGAGTCCTTGACTCTCTTCATGTTCCAGCCATGAACTCTTTAGCAGACCCTCCAAGTGTCCTTATTTTCCAGGGACGGTCCCGGATTGCAGAAGCCGTCCTGGTTTCTGATTTGATCCCAGAATGTCCCGCTTTTCCTGGGGACACCTCTATTTTCATCAGAGAAATGTTGGAGGGTACTGGAGTTATGCAACCCCTGACCTAAGGAGATCTACAACCTTTAGAAGACATCTGAAGGCAGTCTTGTATAGGGAGGTTTTTAAATGTTTAATGTTTTATTATGTTTTTGTGTATGTTGGAAGCCGCCCAGAGTGCCTGGGTGAACCCAGTCAGATGGCTTGTTATTATTGTTATTATTATGGAACAGGACATCCCTATTTTCATTGGAGAAATGTTGGAGGGTCTGCATTAGGCAGCCCTAAGGCTGCCCACTCTCTTTATCAGCCTCAGCTCCCTAACCACATGAGAGTTTGGGGATCATAGTCCTGCTATAAAGGGCTGGTGTACGGCAGAATGGGGGGGGGGGCTCCAATTGCTGCTGGTCTCCGGCTCCAGTCAGTCCCAGAAAGCATAGCCAACAGCCAGGAATGATGGGAGTTGTAGTCCATCAACATCTTATCACAGGTTCCCCACCTCCGGTGAAAGGAATGTTGAGGTAATGACTGTAAAGCATTTGCAGCCCTCAAGAGAGAGATACGTAATTGCTGAGCCGGCTGCTGTATTTTGTCAACACAATTTCTCTGTTGTACCGGATATGACATTTGTCCAGTATTTAAAGCTCAGCGGTTTATTGTCTAGGGTAGGGGGTGGAATGCTGGTCTCTAGAGAAATTTGGCAGATGTAGCAAGCCTGTAGCGCTGGTCTGAAAACTAATTTAACAAACTGATTATTGTAATGTAGATGCTCTTCAGCCTTTATGCATCCTAGTCACTCTTGGCAGAACTGTTATCGTTCTGTTTGCTTTATGAAGGCAACAGAATTAGAAGCTTATTTGTGTTCACACAAGCTAACAAAACCATTTCCCATATCCCTGTCAGGCCTTTCCATCCCCATTGGTGGCCACTATCACAAACCGTGTACAGTGGTACCTTGGGTTACAAACACCTCGGGTTACAGACTCCACTAACCCAGAAGTAGTACCTTGGGTTAAGAACTTTGCTTCAGGATGAAAACAGAAATTGTGCGCTGACGGCACAGCAGCAGCAGGAGGCCCCATTAGCTAAAGTGGTGCTTCAGGTTAAGAACAGTTTCAGGTTAAGAACGGACCTCCGGAACGAATTAAGTTCGTAACCAGAGGTATCACTGTATTTAATCTGCAAAACCTTTGTTGTGGATGCATCAGTGAAATAGGAAAGTTGATTCTTCAGTCTAAGAGTTGCCAGACAAAATGGCAAAATTTGTTTTGAGTTCCCTGGTGCCATCATAAGCACATGAACCGCTCCTTCTACATTGTTGTGTGTGTGTGTGTGTGTGTGTGTGTGTGTCTGTGTGTGTGTGTGTGTTTAAAGAGTCAAATTTTTATGTTGCAGAAAGCAGCTTATAAAGAGAGGTGGTCTTTTTGAACGCAGAGTTAATCCAGGACATATCTAAGGCAGGCTGTGGTACAGACAGCATTGTGGTTTCTTCTCTGAAGTCTGTGGGATTCCCAGAAACAAAAGTGACGTTGGAAATTCACACCCTTGTGCCTCAAGACGCTTTTATGAGTTGTGTCATTCTTAGAAATGCACTTCTGTGTACAAGAAGCAGTATCCAAAAAGTAGAAGGAAGTGAAGTCAAATGGGAGTGAAAGTATGTGTGAAGGATGCTAGCAAGTTCTGACCCATGGGTCTCCTGGTCTGCTGCTCTAATGACAGCCCAGATGCGGCCCTAGAGACAGCCGCCCTACTTTGGCTCAGAGAAGGGCAAGCTCTGCGCAGAATTTGTTAGGTTTAGCCAATCTGCTGCTAACTGGGCAGAGTCAGGAAAAGCAATGAGATCCAGAGCTTTCACTAAGGGAACGGGGGTGTGGGATGAATTGCAAAGAGCAGGTTACACTTTGACCATCTCTCCTTTCTTTATGTGCAGTCCCTGGCAAGGTGACTGATCTCATCCTGGCGAGGCGAAATGACAGCAGCCTCTCTGTGACTTGGTCACCGACACGACATCGCAGCCGTAGCTCCGTGAACTACGAGGTTATGTACTTTGAGAAGGTGAGAGATGCTCTTCCTTTGCTCAACACCTGCAAACTTCATCAATGTTCTCCTTCCATTTCACAAGTTGTTCAAGTCCTGGGCTGCATCAATAGGAGTATAGCATCCAGATCAAGGGAAGTAATAGTGCCACTGTATTCTGCTCTGGTCAGACCTCACCTGGAGTACTGTGTCCAGTTCTGGGCACCACAGTTCAAGGAGGACACTGACAAACTGGAACGTGTCCAGAGGAGGGCAACCAAAATGGTCAAAGGCCTGGAAATGATGCCTTATGAAGAACGGCTAAGGGAGCTGGGCATGTTTAGCCTGGAGAAGAGGAGGTTAAGGGGTGATATGATAGCCATGTTCAAATATAGAAAAGGATGTCACCTAGAGGAGGGAGAAAGGTTGTTTTCTGCTCCTCCAGAGAAGCGGACACGGAGCAATGGATCCAAACTACAAGAAAGAAGATTCCACCTAAACATTAGGAAGAACTTCCTGACAGTAAGAGCTGTTCGACAGTGGAATTTGCTGCCAAGGAGTGTGGTGGAGTCTCCTTCTTTGGAGGTCTTTAAGCAGAGGCTTGACAACCATATGTCAGGAGTGCTCTGATGGTGTTTCCTGCTTGGCAGGGGGTTGGACTCCATGGCCCTTGTGGTCTCTTCCAACTCTATGATTCTATTAAGTCCTATAGCACATGGGTTTGGAACCTCTGGCCCATGGATTCAGTTTTGCCTGCCAGGCTGTTTCCCTCAAACCACACCTGATGTCATATGCGATGTTAGGTATGGGGCAGGTAGAGACATGGTTGGATCAGCTGGTCCCTTCAGAAAGCACCATTGAACTCCCTTCCCTGCACATCAGCTAAAGCACGAGGAGTTCAGTCCTGCTTGGCTGTTATCTCTCCCCTCATCCCCATGGACCAACTTTGACAGATGGGTGGGATAACCTACCTGTCAGACACCTGATGCCATTATTATGAATTCAGGTGATGGACAGGTGGGTGCTAAAGATCTTGCCTCCTGGGCCAGAAAGGTTCCCAACCCTTGCTATAAAGGTAAAGGGACCCCTGACCATTAGGTCCAGTCGTGACCAACTCTGGGGTTGCGGCGCTCATCTCGCTTTATTGGCCGAGGGAGCCGGCGTACAGCTTCCGGGTCATGTGGCCAGCATGACTAAGCCGCTTCTGGTGAACCAGAGCAGTGCACGGAAACGCCGTTTACCTTCGCCAGAGCAATACCTATTTATCTACTTGCACTTTGACGTGCTTTAGAACTGCTAGATTGGCAGGAGCAGGGACGAGCAACGGGAGCTCGCCCCGTCGCGGGGATTCGAACCGCTGACCTTCTGATCGGCAAGTCCTAGGCTCTGTGGTTTAACCCACAGCGCCATCCGCGTCCCCAAGCCTTGCTATAGCACAGCCTAATTGTTTTGCAGGGAGAAGAGAAGCACTACACTGTCCAACACCTCCAGGAACCCCAAGTAACTTTGGCGAATCTGCAGCCTGACACAGCTTACCTGATGCGCGTGCGCTCCATCACAGACTCTGTAGCTGGGCCATATTCCCAGGAACAGGAATTCCGCACCCTTCCACAAGGTAGACCCCTTGATGCCCCACTTTGTTTGTAAAGGAGGGATTCTTGCTAATGGATTTGGGACTAAACTAGATGCAAGGAACAATTCAGATTGGGATTGTGTTGCAAGTGCAGGAAGCTAATTTTCCACCCACTCCAAGCTGTTTTTCTAAAGGAAATCACCCCATCCCTGAAGTTGCTATTTGTGACATTACCTACCATGACTCCACTGGTGTGTGTGGATTTTCATAAGGAAGATAAGGAAAATGGAACAAACTTATACATACACACACACACACACTTGCTCGCAACTTTTCCAGGCATTATATGGTAGTATTCCTGTAAAATCTTTTTTACTCAATGGGCTCTAAAACACTTGAGGTCATACTTTTTTGCTGTTAGGAAAGTGATGGGGAAATGCATTATATGGTGTAGGATAACAGTTTATTTATAGTCTCTGTACAAACAAATCAGGATGGGTGCTCAATATATAAGTTTCTAGGAGGCATCCAGATACTGTCGCAGCTTCCTTTTTAAATTGTTTTACTAATATACTGTTTGGTTTTTCGGCATGGTAATTAGAAATGCTTTCAGATCTGCATTGCAAAACTAAAACTAAATGCAAACAACTTCCCTTTGGAGACTGAGAGCTGTTTCATGCAGAAGTTGTATTTGCTGCCTGAAGCTCCCCTCTTCGTTACACCAGCTTCCTGCAAGGAATGCATAAACTGTGTGGGGCAAGTCTATGTGCCTAAACTCCTGGAGACATGAACCTGTAAACCCTTCTTACTGTGGCTTTCTAGTGCCTCTTGTTGCTAAATTTATTACTTCCTCTTCATCCACGGGTCCCAGAACAGGTTACAACAACTTAAAATTCATAAGAAAAAAACAGTTAAGACAAGTCACAAGAATAGGTTGGGTTCTGATAAGATATCAGAGGCCAGGATAAAGAGGCACATTGGCAGCATCCACCCAAAGCTGTAAAGAAGCCAGACACACCTCTTGTGGGGAGAGAATTCCACAATGTAATAATAATAATAATAATAATTTATTATTTATACCCCGCCCATCTGGCTGAGTTTCCCTGGCGGCTTCCAATCAGGTGTTAAAAACAGTACAGCATTAAATATTAAACACTTCCCTGAACAGGGCTGCCTTCAGGTGTCTTTTAAAGATAGGATAGTTGCTTATTTCCTTCACATCTGAAGGCAGGGTGTTCCACAGGGTGGGCGCCACTACCGAGAAGGCCCTCTGTCTAGTCCCCTGTAACCTCACTTCTCGCAATGAGGGAACCGCCAGAAGGCCCTCGGTGCTGGATCTCAGTGTCCGTGCTGAACGATGGGGCAGGAGATGCTCCTTCAGGTAAACAGGATCAAGGCCGTTTAGGGCTTTAAAGGTCAGCACCAACACTTTGAATTGTGCTCGGAAACATACTGGGAGCCAATGTAGATCTCTCAGGACTGGTGTTATGTGGTCCCGGCGGCCACTCCCAGTCACCAGTCTTGCTGCCGCATTCTGGATTAATTGCAGTTTCCGGGTCACCTTCAAACATAGCCCCATGTAGAGCGCATTGCAGTAGTCCAAGCGGGAGATAACCAGAGCATGCACCACTCTGGCGAGACAGTCCGCGGGCAGAAGGGTCTCAGCCTGCGTACCAGGTGGAGTTGGTAGACAGCCACCCTGGACACAGAATTGACCTGTGCCTCCATGGACAGCTGTGAATCCAAAATGACTCCCAGGCTGCGCACCTGGTCCTTCAGGGCCACAGTTACCCCATTCAGGACCAGGGAATGTAGAGGCTGTCACAGAGAATGCCTTATCCTGGGCCACCACACCCCCAAACTTCTGAGGGAAGTAGAACTAACAAGAGGGCCCTCTCTGCTGGTCCTAACACCTGAGAGGGTCTGTTGGCACACCTTGTACATTTGCTGTGGCATAAACATGCCACAAAATCTGCTAAGAACAATGGCTGTATGAAACTTCTCTGAAACCCATCCACTCCCCACTGTGGCCCTTGGATGAGATAAATAAGGTCAGCAAAGGCATTTTAGGAAACTAGAACTAAGGATAACGCCAAGCATTGTTTCCAAAAAAAGACCAAAATGCACTTAAAAAAATTATCCACACAGCACTCAGTACTGAAAGTGTAATTGGGATCTGGGCCAAGCCACTCACTTACTAGTGGTTCCATACCCAAGGTAAATACTGAAGAAAGCATTTGGGATAAATTTGGCATTGACATCATGAGCATACACTTCATAACAGTTCAGCTCCTCAAGTCCTTCCAATGACCTCTCAGATCAGGTATTTATAGATAAAGAGTTTTGATAAATAGGACAGCAAGAGAACACCCAGGGTGCTCACTGTTTGGGGTTTAATGCGCATTCACTTTCTGTGTATATTAAAGCACGAAAAGTATCAGGGTTTGTTTGCCTGGGGCTGACGTGCCTGGCTGAGGAATGGGGTGGTTGTTGTTGTTGTTGTTTAGTCGTGTCCGACTCTTCATGACCCCATGGACCAGAGCACGCCAGGCACTCCTGTCTTCCACTGCCTCCCGCAGTTTGGTCAAACTCATGCTGGTAGCTTTGAGAACACTGTCCAACCATCTCGTCCTCTGTCGTCCCCTTCTCCTTGTGCCCTCCATCTTTCCCAGCATCAGGGTCTTTTCCAGGGAGTCTTCTCTTCTCGTGAGGTGGCCAAAGTATTGGAGCCCCAGCTTCACGATCTGTCCTTCCAGTGAGCACTCAGGGCTGATTTCCTTAAGAATGGATAGGTTTGATCTTCTTGCAGTCCATGGGACTCTCAAGAGTCTCCTCCAGCACCATAATTCAAAAGCATCAATTCTTCGGCGATCAGCCTTCTTTATAGTCCAGCTTTCACCTCCATACATCACTACTGGGGGGAATGAAGTTATCTCACTTATATACATTGTAGGAAACATGTAAGTAGCATTTATATGCACAAAATAGACCAAATAATTCGTGGTCTGTACTCTGAAAAATCGGAGGCAAAGGTGGTGTTTTATTGGACATTGGGCTCTAAGTGTATATGTCACTTCTTCATTACTTTTCCTTACATCTGGTTGAAACAAATCCCGTGCTTTCACATACCTATGCATACAGTTACTCTGAATCCTTATGGAAATCCAGATATATTTCTGGAGTGGTGAGCCCTGGCTAGGGTGGCCTGGCGCTGGAACGGTGTCTATAACCTGCGTTTTGCTCTTGCAGACACTGGAATGCCCTCTGGAGGAGTGATTGTCAGCATAATCTTTGGAGTTCTGCTGTTTATCGGTCTGGTTGTCGGTCTCCTTGTTTGCCGAAGGTAGAGATGGCGGTTTGCGAGGGTGGAGGGAATCCTGGGCATTGTTATTTGGTTTGTTCTGTGCTCTGGATGGTTACACCATCTCTGTTCTGATGTTTATCCTTATCTGTTTTAGGCACTCTTATCGACGCGGAGCCCGGCGATGCCACAAGCAATCCGGCTACGACCGAGGTGAGCACCTGGAGTCAGGGAAGGCAGAGGAGGTGAAAGGCTTAGGAGTTCAGAGCCCCAAACTACATGTAACTGCAGACCAGCCAGACGAGCATTTGAGAATATCAAAAGCCACTTTGTTGGGGATGGTCAGTAGTGCAGGGTTTTTGAGGGGGCATGTGTGTGCAGGGAGAGTGATGGTTAACTTTTCCTCAGCAGGTGTACTTCTGCTCCTCCCCTCCTCCATGCTACGTCCCTCAATCTGAAGTCCAGATACATATTGCCAAGCACAAGCTTACACTCAGGCCCGCCAACTGTAAGGGGCCGCCTTGTCTTCAGCCTCTTCAATATTTGTTGGAAAGGGCCGGGACAGCTCAGGGCTGAGGGGGCCTGGCATGCGCCATCCACACACATTGCGTGTTGCAGCTTCAGCAGCTGGCTCCTTCAGAGTGCTCGGTCTCTTCCAGGCAGCATGACATCACACTGTGACATCACACACACGCGATACACGACAGGCCCCCTCTTTTTTAAAAAATGATTTTTACTGGTTTTGCAAAATAAATCTCACAATTAAATTTTAGAATCAAACAAGAGTCTTCCGAATCTTAGGACCTACCTCCTCCCCTCCAGGATCCTGCCAGAGCCCTCACACCTCCTACCCAAACCCAGCCACGGACTGGGGATGCGTCAAATGGTGCTGAGGACCGCACTATAAGACCTCGCTTGTTGGACTACCCTGATCTAAAATCTTTAAAATAAAATACAGTGGTACCCCGCAAGACGAATGCCTCGGAAGACGAAAAACTCGCAAGACGAAAGAGTTTTTCGTTTTCTGAGGTGCTTCGCAAGACGGATTTCCCTAAGGGCTTGCTTCGCTAGACGAAACGGCCCTGCCTCTCCTGTCATGGCGACGATCACTGCACGCACACACGCTCGCTCGCTTCCCCGCTCCTCCGGCTCCCTCCCACCTTCCCGCTGACGGTTAGTGCCTCGTGCCGCTGCCCACCCCCCTCGCGCGCTCCCCTCAGAGAGCCGTTGCCGCCAGCGCCTCTCTCTCCCTGGAGTCGCGCTCCTGAGGCCCGCCGCCCTCCAGCAGCCGCGTCGCACGGTGGCCACAACGCGCGGGTGAGTCTGAGGTACCGGCTGCGGCAGCTGTCCTGCTTCTCCCCGCCCCTCCCCGCCGTTGTCAGTGTTTAAATGCAGTGGTGCTTCGCAAGATGAAAAAACTCGCATAACCAAAAAACTCGCGGAACGAATTAATTTTGTCTTGCGAGGCACCACTGTAAAAGCTGAATATCCAGGCAAGAAGCCTGGGATATTATTGCTCATTCACCACCGCCGCCACAGCCCACTTCTCCCTGTGTCTATAACCTTGAACGAATTTCCACCTTACTTTTCATCCATGGCTCTGTTTCCCCCACATTTGTCCATCTGAAGTCCTGTTCTATATTTTTCCTAGCACGGTCATAGGGAAACCACAACACTCAGGCCTAGTTAGGGCCTCAGATCTTAGGAGATTGGGTGATCCATGCTCATCCTTCCACCACCTGATGTCGCATGTGGCATTGGGCATGGGAGAGTTCAAGGCGCAGGTGCTTCGAAGGAAGAAGAAGAAGAAGAAGAAGAAGAAGAAGAGGAGGAGGAGGAGTTTGGATTTGATATCCCGCCTTTCACTCCCTTTTAAGGAGTCTCAAAGCTGCTAACATTCTCCTTTCCCTTCCTCCCCCACAACAAACACTCTGTGAGGTGAGTGGGGCTGAGAGACTTCAAAGAAGTGTGACTGGCCCAAGGTCACCCAGCAGCTGCATCTGGAGGAGCGAACCCACTTCACCAGATTACAAGACTACCGCTCTTAACCACTACACCACACTGGCTCTCAAAGAAGAATTAGGAGCACACTCCCAAGTGTGCTTTTGTTTCTTCCTTTGCAGGCAAAATTCAGTGCTTTTAAAACTTGGCAACTTTTCCTGTTCTCCTTCAGCTTCAGTACATTTGCTCTAGTAGCTTTAGGCTGTAACCTTACACAGTGAGATTTACTTTCCCAAGCCAATACGTTTAGGGCTGTGATGTTGGCTGGGGGAATTTTTGCGTCTTACTGTACCGAAAGAGCCGCAAAACCTTTGTGCAGAAATCATTTACAGTGATGGTGTTATGTACTGAAGTTCTCACCCTGGGCCAGCAGGGGATACTGTAGATAGTTATGCAAATAAGGGATCGAAAGTGACGTTCAGTGATTGGATAGTTTTAGAAAATTGTTACAGTTACGTTGTACTGGAGCTCTATATAAGCAGGCTGACTGAACCCTTCAGTTCAGTTCTGTTCTGGCCTGTGAATAAACAAGAGCTGTTTGAAGAATCGCTGTGATATGTTCACCCACAACTTAACAGATGGCTCTTTATTACAGATGAGATTTGGTTGAAGCCATACGTTGACCTCCAGCCCTATGACGATCCCAGCAGGGGTGTCCTAGAATTCACAAAAGAGCTAGACCCATCTGTTGTCACCATGGAGACTGTTATTGGTGAAGGTGCGTATCATGAGGTTTCTGCTCTCTCTGGTCAGGAGATCCCCTTTTTCTATATCCCTAATACCCGCTTTTTCTTTCCTCTGAATGCTTCACAGGCGAATTTGGGGAGGTCTACTGTGGGACCCTGCGTTTCCCAGGGAAGGAACGTGTCGTGGTGGCCATCAAGACCTTGAAGTCAACTTACTCAGACTCAACATGGTGGAACTTCTTGCGCGAGGCGACGATCATGGGCCAGTTCAATCACCCCAACATTGTCCGCTTGGAAGGAGTCGTTACAAAACGTAAGGGCTCAGCCATAATAATAATAATAATAATTTATTTTTTATTTTTTATACCCTGCCCATCTGGCTGGGCTTCCCCAGCCACTCTGGGCGGCTTCCAAAAAAATATTAAAATACTGCAATACACCAAACACTAAAAGCTTCCCTAAACAGGGCTGCCTTCAGATGTCTTCTAAAGTTTGGTAGTTGTTGTTCTCTTTGACATCTGGTGGGAGGGCGTTCCACAGGGAGGGTGCCACCACCGAGAAGGCCCTCTGCCTGGTTCCCTGTAACTTGGCTTCTCGCAGTGAGGGAACCGCCAGAAGGCCCTCGGTGCTGGACCTCAGTGTCCGGGTAGAACGATGGGGGTGGAGACGCTCCTTCCGGACCGAGGCCGTTTAGGGCTTTAAAGGTCAGCACCTGCACTTTGAATTGTGCTCAGAAACGTACTGGGAGCCAATGTAGGTCTTTCAAGACCGGTGTTATATGGTCTCGGCGGCCGCTTGCAGTCACCAGTCTGGCTGCTGCGTTCTGGATTAGTTGTAGTTTCCGGGTCACCTTCAAAGGTAACATGATGGGGCAGGAGCGCCTGGTGGTGGAATGGGACTGTTTTCACTACATGGAATCACCAGTGATTGTGAGGCTTCTGTGGAAGGTACTGGAGCAGCATGTGGGAGCTACCAGATTCAGTCCTTGGCATCTCCAATGAGAATAATAATAATAATAATATTTTTTTTGTACCCTGCCCATCTGACTGGGTTGCCCCAGCCACTCTGAGTGGCTTCCAACATGCATAAAAACATAATAAAACACCAACATTAAAAAGCTTTCCTACGCAGGGCTGCCTTCAGATGTCTTCTAAAGTTTATATACTTATTCCATAATAATAATAATAATAATAATAATAATAAATAATAGAAATCATCCCTGCCCTGTGAGCTGCTTGGAGGACTACATAGCAGGCAATAACTGGGCAAGCTTCATGTGTTCAAAAGGTTAAAATGACTTTTCCATTTGGATTTTTGGGGGAAGCCCAGAGAGCCACTACCAGCCGATGGGAAGTAAGGTGAGGGCAGCACAAGTAATTTTCTTTTCTTTTCTTTTTTCTTCCCAGGACACCCAATGATGATTATCACAGAATACATGGAAAACGGGGCTCTGGACACCTTCTTACGGGTGAGTCCTTTTTCGTCAGTCGCTTAGGCATCGCCGGTTGGTACAGCTGTATCAGAGCTGTATTAATTCAGATTGCAGGTGGAGACTCCATGCAAAAGGAAATTCAACCTAAGAAAATGAGCACGTTGGAGAGAGAAGGGTCAGCTGGAACCTGTCCCAATGCCAAATCATTTTCTATATGCACACTTTTTTATTTTTGCATGGAGGAGTATTTAGCCATGTCATTCCCCAATGCCACTACAAAGTGATGGAGCCTGAGTTCTTTTCTCCAGTTTTCTTTTAGCATTATTGGGGGTTGTTGTTGTTGTTTCAGATTGATTTGATAAGATTTAATTTATATTAGCCACCTTGGAATCTCTTACCTTGAACGGCTGGATATTCTTGGGAACTGAGTATCTTGGGTCATGCCTGGATAAGTTGTGACTGACTGGGCTGAATGTAGATCCATCAGCCATATCCACCAGCCCATCAGGAACTCCAGGACCCCCCCCCCCCCCGATTTTGTGGTCTATCTGGGACTAAGAAGCAAAGGGCTGGCAAGCCACAGTCCATGACTGTTGCACACTGTATTTGGTTTTTGTGGGACACAGGCTGGGGTGGCCACAGAGCCTAGGACTTGCTGATCAGAAGGTCAGCAAAGGTCGAATCCCTGCGACGGGGTGAGCTCTCGTTGCTCGGTCCCTGCTCCTGCCAAACTAGCAGTTCGAAAGCACGTCAAGTGCAAGTAGATAAATAGGTACCACTCCGGCGGGAAGGTAAACGGCGTTTCCATGCACTGCTCTGGTTCGCCAGAAGCGGCTCAGTCATGCTGGCCACATGACCCGGAAGCTGTACGCCGGCTCCCTTGGCCAGTAAAGCAAGATGAGCGCCGCAACCCCAGAGTCGGCCACGACTGGACCTAATGGTCAGGGGTCCCTTTACCTTTATAACGTTTCATTGCCATGACAATTCCGAAACTGCATTCTTCACTGTGAAACAAGCGGCTAAGCACAGTGAGAAGACTTTTCTTTGTGCCTGTGTTTGTGTTTCAGGAGAACATGGACAAGTTCAGTTCGGTGCAGCTTGTGACGATGCTGCAGGGCATTGCCTCGGGAATGACCTACCTGTCAGACCGCAACTATGTGCACCGGGACCTGGCGGCCCGCAACATTCTGGTGTCTCATAACCTTCAGTGCAAGGTTTCAGATTTTGGTCTTTCTCGGATATTAGAAAACGACGTGGAGGGAACTTACGAAACGAAGGTAAAATTGTGAAAACAAGAGAAATGAAGTAGGGAGTAGGGCTGGGCGATGTATCAATATATTATCCAAAACTGGTTTGAAGTCCATATTGTGATATTGGTTTCATAGTTTTTCACCTGGCAATATATTGATGTGTGTGTGTGTGCGCTACGCAATAATCACCGCATGGGGAAAACTGTGAAGCCAGCCAATGCCTCTCCACATAGCTCCATCCTTATTTCAGACATTGTGATATATCAGTATTGGCGATGTTTAGCTGGTGATATATCAAGACGCACAAATAACTGGGACATTTAGTTCAGTTGTTGTGTTAAGGCAACTTTTCCTCCAGTGTGACCTTGGCTCTGTGCCAGCAGAAGACAGGCTGCTGTTTGTCTCATAGAGCTGGGCCAAAACTAGCACATGTACTCAGAACTCCAATGAGCCAAACGGCAGGTAACTTTCTGATTGTTTAGACTGGGTATGGTGAAATGCCTATATAAAGTACCGTATTTTTTGCTCTATAAGACTCACTTTTTCCCTCCTAAAAAGTAAGGGGAAATGTGTGTGCGTCTTATGGAGCGAATGCAGGCTGCACAGCTATCCCAGAAGCCAGAAGAGCAAGAGGGATTGCTGCTTTCACTGCTCAGCGATCCCTCTTGCTGTTCTGGCTTCTGAGATTCAGAATATTTATTTTCTTGTTTTCCTCCTCCAAAAACTAGGTGCGTCTTGTGGTCTGGTGCGTCTTACAGAGCGAAAAATACGGTACTTAAGGGAGTAACACAGACCAAGTCAGAGCATTCTCAGAAATAAAGTTTTATTTTTTAAAAGTACAAATAAAATGGTAATTGAACAGTGGGAAACTTTCCAGGAACTGAGAGGGAAAGAGGAAGAAGGGGCTGTACAACAAGACTTTGGTGTCAAGAGGCAGAAGGAAGAAGACGATTAAAGTATGAAATGTAGTCAGAGAGAGGAGAACTTCACCAATCCTTTTCAGTTTTGTCGGAGAATGGGCACCAGGGTCCAAGGGTATGAAGATGAGCATCCAACAGGACCCTGGCTGGGATGTCTGCCAGAAATCTAACATACTTTAAAGTACAGTGGTGCCTCGCAAGACGAAAAGAATCCATTCCGTGAGTCTCTTCGTATTGCGGTTTTTTCGTCTTGCGAAGCAAGCACATTAGCGGATTAGCGGTTTAGCGGCTATTAAAGGCTTAAGGGATTAGCGGATTAGCTGCTAAAAGGCTATTAGCAGCTTAGTGCCTTAGAAAAAGGGGGTGGGGAGCGGAAAACCCCCCCCCCCCCAGGAATCACAAGACATTTTCGTCTTGTGAAGCAAACCCATAGAGAAATTCGTCCTGCGAAGCACCTCCAAAACGGAAAACCCTTTCGTCTAGCGGGTTTTCCGTCTTGCGAGGCATTCGTCTTGCGGGGCACCACTGTACTGGGACGTGGAGACTCAAATAGGGCCAGGACCATTATAGACTTGAGAAGGGGCTTGATGGATATGAAAAGATGATGTTGGAAGAGTGATTTCCAGGTTTGAACTAAAAGAGGTTTAATGTTTTCCAGTACTACTAATATCCTACTCTTTAATTAAGTAGGCAATTGATAATATTGGACCTCAAGGGAGCTTGGGCATTTGCCTTCTCAGGAGGTCCAAGTCCAGCTGGGTTGGGGGCTACTCTCTTCTCTATGTCATTAGAGAATTTTGTCAAGAAACCTGGATTTTGCCCTCTGCATCTTGATAAATTACTTCCCACTACATTCAAACAAGATGGAAACTTTATGATCCAAGGTTCCAAGGAACACCAGCTTGAACTCCTGGCAACAACACCACGTTTTGCTTGCTTGCTTGCTTGCTTACTTACTTACATGTTTGTGTTTCACATCTTTTTTCTACGCCGGGGAAGGAAGAAGGGAGTGGCTTTGTGGGCTCCTAGATTGCAGTTGGATAGCCAAACCGTAGTTTCCACTTCACAATTGCAACCTCTTTTTCAACAGGGTGGCAAGATCCCTATCCGATGGACAGCGCCTGAAGCTATTGCCCATCGAATCTTCACCTCAGCCAGTGATATCTGGAGTTTTGGCATTGTCATGTGGGAGGTGCTGTCCTATGGCGACAAGCCATATGGGGATATGACCAATCAGGAGGTAAGAGGGTCAAGGGAAACACTTATTGAGCAAGGAAACCACCTCCTGGATTAGCAGAGCTGGAGCTGAACTAGAACAGATCGTAATAAAGAACACGTTTCCAGATTTCCCCATGGCCCAAAATTCCGTTTCCTACTTTCCTGAAGGGAGCAGCCATAGTTGGGCAGCCCAACTGAGATCCATTTGTCCTGAGTTTCAGTACATTAACCAATTTGATTAAATCTGCATAGGAGAAAAAACAATGGGTTGCGTCCAGTGCTCTGCCAGCATAAATCTGTGGGTGCAGTAGGGCTTCCATTTCTTCTTCTCCACACTCTCCCGAATCCACTTTGGAGGATCTCCCAACCCTCTGAAGATGATTTTGGGGGCATGCAGGGGCTGGTTCGAATCCCCGCGACAGGGTGAGCTCCCGTTGCTCGGTCCCTGCTCTTGCAGTTCGAAAGCACGTCAAAGTGCAAGTAGATAAATAGGTATCACTCCGACGGGAGGGTAAACGGCGTTTCCGTGCGCTGCTCTGGTTCACCAGAAGCGGCTTAGTCATGCTGGCCACATGACCCGGAAGCTGTACGCCAGCTCCCTCGGCCAATAAAGCGGGATGAGCGCTGCAACCCCAGAGTCGGCCACAACTGGACCTTCAGGGGTCCCTTTACCTTTACTAGGGCCTGGAGAGGACAGGGGGCTTATCTACTTTCCCTCTGCTCTTTCCAAGCACAGGTCCATGCTTAAAAGCTCAGTGTCTGAGTGTGGTTTTGTTTTGCCCCAAGCTTTCCCCTCAAAAACCTGCTCTTTAGCGCTCAATTGGAGCAAACGTCAATTCAGGCTTTCTGTGGATTGCTGTTTGCTCTGACTGAGCTTTAAAGAGCTCCAGAGGGAAATTGTGTACTTGGACATAGTCCCTGGAAAAAGCAGAGAAAAAGTGTGAAGCTCTGAGAGGAAGAGGAAACTCTTGTTACCAGCAAAGCTCAAGTTTTGGATATGGCCCAGCAGTTTAGAAGGGAACCTCACACACTGCTTTCAAATGATGTGCATCTAATACAGTAGCAGCATCTCTCCTTTAAGAAGTATTTCTCCTTCTCAAACACGCGGAAATGGATGCATTTTCTAAGATGCCGCTCATCCATAACTTTTGCTGTTCAACTTGTATCGGAATTACTTTTAACAGAAGAATGTGGTGACCTCCTTAGCTTATACGTTTCTAAGGTTTAAGGTGCTGGTTTTAACCTTTAAAGCCCTATACGGCCTAGGACCCTCGTACCTGCGGGACCGCCTCTCCTGGTATGCCCCACAGAGAAACCTACGGTCTGCAAATAAAAACATCCTGAAGGTCCCAGGCCTCAGAGAGGTTAGGCTGGCCTCAACTAGAGCCAGAGCTTTCTCGGCTGTGGCACCAATCTGGTGGAACGCTCTGTCACAAGAGACTAGGGCCCTGCGGGACTTGACATCTTTCCGCAGGGCCTGTAAGACAGAGCTGTTCCACCAGGCCTTTGGTCAGGGCGCAGCCTGACCCCCTCCTCTGGCAATCTGCACAGGGTCTTGCTTGCTGGTTGCCATCAATTTGTTTTTGATTGATTTTATGGTGAAAAGTTTTTAGAATGTTGGATTGTTTTCATTGTTGTTAGCCGCCCTGAGCCCAGCTTTGGCTGGGGAGGGCGGGGTATAAATAAAATTTATTATTATTATTATTATTATTATTATTATTATTAATGAATTAATCAAATGGATTAAATGTGGCAGTTCCAATTCCAAAGGATTTCCCAATAGACATTACGCTCCTGAGAAAGTAGCCCTCAACTCCAGTTTCTTGGGTAGCTGTGTGCTGAGGAATGTTTGCCCTGTTCACAGTGATCTTGTGTTTTACCTGGAACAGGTGATGAAGAGCATAGAGGATGGGTATCGGCTCCCCCCACCTGTGGACTGCCCATCCGTCCTTTACGAGATCATGAAGGTGTGTTGGTCATATGACCGGACCCGGAGGCCCCGCTTCCGTGAGATCTTCGCTCAGCTAGAGCACTTCATCTCCAGTCCACATTTGCTTCGAACTGTGGCCGACTTTGACCCCAGGTAAGTGATATGCAGGGCAATACTTGGGGGACAGAGCTGTGTAAATTTGTGTGCATGCACACAGGCACACACAAAGGGGAAGAATCCAAAAAAAATCTGAATTCTACATGCAGTCTTAACAGCATTACCTTGGTTCTTGAATGGCTTAGTTGTCGAACAAATCGGCTCCTGAACACTGCAAACCTGGAAGCCGAACGTCTGACGCGGCTTCCTTCTGCTTGAGTGCAGGAAGCTCCTGCAGCCAATCGGAAGCCGCGCCTTGGTTTTTGAACAGTTTCGGGAGTGGAATGGACTCCTGGAACAGATTAAGTTCGAGAACCAAGGTACCACTGTATTTATATATATTATTCGTTAATCACTTTTCTTACCAAGTTAATTCAAAGCGGCTTTCATTAAAACAAATTAAAAACCAACATTAAAAACCTAAAAACACAAAGGCAGAACCAGGGGTCCCACCCCACTAAAAGAGGCAATGCCACCCTTCAAATTAAGGGCCCAAAGCTCAGGAGAAAAGGACTTGCCTGGCACCTAAAGCTGGATAAAGATGTTGTCAGGCCCAATTATGCATAGCTGGATAATCTCTTTTCTTTTGGCCTGGCTTATTCCCTGCATGCTGAATTCTGTACACACCCTTGCATTCTGTGCTTTTGGAGCACGTCTGCCGAGTTGTACCCTGGCCTTCAATGTGTTCGTGGCATCAGTGCCAGCCTGGGTTGCATCAAGTGCCACAGTGGCTTCTCCATGCTAGTCTATGGGATGCCATAAACGCCCCCCGGGTAAAGGGTAGACATTTCTCTCCAGCTCCATCAGAAGGGGGTGGGGGGCGTGCTGGTCTTCCCATGAACTGCATTGATTTTAAGTGTCGCATCAGATCTGAAAATGCCTATCAATCCCCAGGGTGACGCTCCGCCTCCCCAGCTGCAGTGGCTCCGATGGGATTCCTTATCGGTCTATCCCAGAGTGGTTGGAATCCATCCGCATGAAGCGCTACATCATCAACTTCCGCACTGCCGGCCTGAACACCATGGAATCCGTCCTGGAGCTTTCTGCCGAGTAAGCACTGGGCACCCTGAATTTGGGATTCTGCTCTTCCAGGGCAGAAGAGAGGAGAGGGAAGGGAGGACATGCAGCTAGGTGCCACCGTGTTGATTGCACCTCCCCACAGCATACAAAGACATTCAGGGATGCAGGTGGTGCTGTGGTCTAAACCACTGAGCCTCTTTGGGCTTCCTCATCAGAAGGTCGGTGGCTCGAATCCCTGCAATGGGGTGAGCTCCCGTTGCTCTATCCCAGCTCCTGCCAACCTAGCAGTTCGTAAGCACACCAGTGCAAGTAGATAAATTGGTACTGCTGTGGCGGGAAAGTAAATGGCATTTCTGTGCATTCTGGCTTCCGTCACGGTGTTCCGTTGTGCCAGAAGCAGTTTAGTCCTGCTGGCCACATGACCTGGAAAGCTGTCTGTGGACAAACGCCGGCTCCCTCGGCCTGAAAGCGAGATGAGCACCGCAACCCCATAGTTGCCTTTGACTGGACTTAAGCATCCAGGGGTCCTTTTACCTTTACAAAGAAATTCATATGCACAGGATTAGCAAAAGAATCTCTCTGCCTGTCCGCTGATGCCTTAACTACCAAGCTTGTACCCCTCTACAAGCACTTCTCATTATAGCTGTTCTTAGGGTTGCCAGCTTTTCTCACCCTGCTCTCTTCTATCTGGGTTCTGTGCAGACATTGAGCAGACACCGCAGCTTTTCCTGGTACAGAGGCCGAGTGACCAGGAAAAGGTTTCCATGTGCTAACTTTCTCTATGTTAAGCTATAATTCAAGGACGAGAGGAGGGCCAATAAAAGGCCAAAATCCTGGCCAGAAGATTGAGAGAGAGAGAGACATTCTCCTGCTGCTTGTAAAGACAAGAGTGAGATAGATCCTTGTATCTAGATCATGATTGCCCAACCGAGTCTGTTGCTGTGGCTGAAAAGCAGGCAGAGAACCAACAGCTTAAGTCAGAGCATAATCCGAAAGAGTCACAGTGATGCTTTGTTGGAGAGCAGAGAATATGTGAGTTAAGAGGCCTGGTTAACCTTTGGCCTTCCAGATGTTGTCAGACTCCCAGCTGCTGTCAACCCCAGATAGCATCAACAAGGGTGATGGATAATGGGAATTGAGAGTCCAACAACATTGGGGGTGTGCAAAGGTTCCCCAGCCCTGAGCTAGAGCCATCTCCATCACAATCTCATTTTGTATGTGGGCTGGTAACAAGCAGGGTGGTTCTTCCCCCCACCCCCCTTCAGAAATGGAGGTGGTTTGAATAGGGCAATTTACCTATTCATTTACTCCCTCCTGCCTCACAGTTGACTCTGGTGTAACAGGTTTTACAGTGGTACCTCAGGTTAAGAACTTAATTCGTTCTGGAGGTCTGTTCTTAACCTGAAACTGTGCTTAACCTGAAGCACCACTTTAGCTAATGGGGCCTCCTGCTGCCTCTGCGCCGCTGCTGCACGATTTCTGTTCTCATCCTGAAGCAAAGTTCTTAACCCGAGGTAGTATTTCCGGGTCAGCAGTGTCTGTAACCTGAAGCATATGTAACCCGAGGTACCACTGTATAGGTTTCTGTAAGGCTGCAAAAGCTGGCCAGAGAAGTCAGCAAGATAAAAAAAGATCCTAGTAAAGGTTTACTCAAGAACTGATTTCAATGGGACCTCCTTCCTAGTGAGCAGGCATAGGATTCACTGGCAAGCTGGATATGTAAGAAATATTTGCAGAAGTAATAAGCGTAGCCTATTAAGAGCATAAGATAAAATCACTAACGCATACCAAAATACCGGACACATATGAAAATAATCATATGGAACCAAGGAATTAGCATCAGCATACCAAAATTCACATGAGACAGTTAAGATAACTGCTGGCATCCATCACACTGCTAAGGAATTGTTGCACTGTGTAAGATTGTATTTGTGCATCTTAGTATATTTAATTTTATGGATGATATACTATGCTTTAGCAGAGTGACACTTTTGCAGGTTCTGCCCATAGTTTTGCGTTGTGCTTGCCGTCTTACAAATTCAGCTTCCTGAAGCTCTTTTATCACCTTCCCAGTGAATTAACATGTCTTTTTTAGGATCTGTCACAACACCTCCAAGCGCTCTATAATATGTTGTCTGACTCCCAACTTGCAGAGAGTTTTGCCAGATCCACCTTGTGAGACAGCAACTGGAAATGGTGATATTTCTGAGCTGGGTCCATGCCTTGAGCTCAGCTGAATTTCTAGGAATGGACTTTGGTAGGACACATAACAAGTGGTGGGGAAAAACCATGTTTGTTTTTCTTGAAGTCTCTCAGCCCCACTCACCTCACAGAGTGTTTGTTGTGGGGGAGGAAGGGAAAGGAGAATGTTAGCCGCTTTGAGACTCCTTAGGGTAGTGATAAAGCGGGATATCAAATCCAAACTCCTCCTCCTCCTCCTCCTCTTCTTCTTCTTCTTCTTCTTCTTTTTAGTGTTTATATTATTAACTTGTAAGATATGGATTTGTGGGGGGTTTTGTATGTTGGTCTTTGTGTTTTGTGTAGTTATTTTTCGTGTTGTTGTGTGGAAAATACTAATAAAATTTATTAATAAAAAAACCAAGAAGTGGTGGGGGAAAGGGGACAGAGGTTTCTTAGGGTGGTACAGCTTTATGAAACCCTCTGCTTGTCTAGCAGTCTCAATCTCTCTTCACCAGCTAAGGTAAAGGGTAAAGGGACCCCTGACCATTAGGTCCAGTCGTGGCCAACTCTGGGGTTGCGGCGCTCGTCTCGCTTTATTGGCCAAGGGAGCCGGCGTAGAGCTTCCGGGTCATGTGGCCAGCATAACTGAGCCGCTTCTAGTGAACCAGAGCAGCGTGTGGAAACACTGTTTACCTTCCCGCTGGAGTGGTACCTATTTATCTACTTGCACTTGACGTGCTTTCGAACTGCTAGGTTGGCAGGAGCTGGGACCGAGCAACGGGAGCTCACCCGGTCACGGGGATTCGAACCGCTGACCTTCTGATCGGCAAGTCCTAGGCTCTGTGGTTTAACCCACAGCGCCACCCATGTCCCGCACCTGCTAATATTTCTCCCCTCCTGTTTTTTCCAAGGGACTTGAAGCAAATGGGTGTGACTCTTCCTGGCCACCAGAAGCGTATTCTGTGCAGCATCCAAGGCTTCAAAGAGTGATGGGGGTCTCGCATCACCAAGCTGTCACTGGACCCAACGCCACAGAGCCCAGCCGGACAAGGAGAAGAGAAGGGGAACGGACTGAGCCGATCTTGCAGTGGCGCAGCAAGCATTGGCCTGGGGCTCTGAGAGTTGATGGCAGAGTCTGCAGCATGTGCACCACCAACATTCCTTGTGCCCCAGAGCGCACAGGTTGGGACTTGAGCTTCCCAGTGCAGAAAGCAACACTCCACGAGGCTCCCTGCAGATACTACTAACGCCAGAGAAGTGGCCAGCGCTTAAAATGCAAACTCCTTGCTTCTCTCTCATTGTCTGTCTCGCCACCTCTTGTTTCATTCTTGTGTTTCTACTCCCGCAGCAGCCACTCTGCCCGTCGCATTTCATAGTGACTAAGGAAGCAAGGTGTACTTAAAATTATAAGCAGAGCTGAAACCATTCTGCCGGCAAAGCCATTATCTAGCAATAAGGGGTCCCTTCAAATGCAAAAGTTGTGCTTGAAGACTCAGGGATTGGGGGACGGCACTTGCCATTGTTTGCACAGTTCCTGCGGCCAAGACTGCCTATCTTGTACCTTAGCTCAGTGGCCTGGACTTGCCTTTATCACACAGCGTTAGATCAAATTTATACTGCTCTCCTTGTTGCTTATGTGTCTTATTTTCTCTCCTGGAGCCCAGTACTAAGAGCAAAAATGGCTTGTTTACAGTTAGGCACCACATGCTCCAGAGAGCTTAGCTTCCTCAAGTTGAGGATGTTGCCTATATATATTTAAAATAGCAGGATGGGGAGGTGAGAAAGAAAACCCGGACCTGGGGTTGTGTGTTGTATATATGGTTTTGTAAATAAAAGTATCCAATCTGTGCCATGACTTTTATTATATACGGATCAGCCCCTTCTTAAGTCAGCTGTCTATTGGGTTCCACAAAACTTAAAAGCAGGACTTTCTGCCTTCTCAAAGGAGGGAGAACTACATCTAACATAAAGTTACCCTTATATGATTACAGCTTTTTAAAAACGAAACAAAATGATAGCTACCTTTGCTCCTTTTCAAAGAAATATTCAAGGTTAAGGAAAAGCATCTGAGTAACTTGGATAATCCGATGAAAAAGAGTGCAGGGGTCCTTTACCTTTTAGTGGTTGTGTTGAAGAGGAAAATTTAATAGCATCGTTTGTCATGCAAATCGAAGTGCAGAGCCCTGTACCTTTTCCCCCATCCAGCCAAGACATGACACAACAGCCCCTAGGCAAGGAAGAACTGGTAAAAAGGAGTCAAAATACATTTAAAATAAAGGCACTGTTACCATTTATATGCAAAGCACCAGTTATGTGCAGGATGTGAGAGAGATGTTAAGAGCATAAAGAACCTGACATAGACGCCTACTCTGTACTTACTCAGAAGTCACACAGTGTCCTGAAGGTTGAAGCCCTAAATTAGTGAGGACAGTATTTAATGTAGTTCAGAAGCCAATGACCAGCTCCAGCTGCCAAGAAGAAATTTGAAGCACAGTCGAAGCAGTAGCCTTGTAGGCTACGTAAGATAAGGGAATTTAACAAAGCAATAACCAGACTGTGGAATTGCCATACCTATAGGATCAAACTCCATTAAGTCACATTAGGATAAAAGGTAAGGTAAAGTTACCCCTGCCCGTACGGGCCAGTCTTGACAGACTCTAGGGTTGTGCGCCCATCTCACTCAAGAGGCCGGGGGGCCAGCGCTGTCCGGAGACACTTCCAGGTCACGTGGCCAGCGTGACATTGCTGTTCTGGCGAGCCAGAGCCACACACGGAAACGCCGTTTACCTTCCCGCTAGTAAGCGGTCCCTATTTATCTACTTGCACCCGAGAGTGCTTTCAAACTGCTAGGTTGGCAGGCGCTGGGACCGAACAACGGGAGCGCACCCCGCCGCGGGGATTCGAACCGCCGACCTTTCGATCGGCAAGCCCTAGGCACTGAGGCTTTAACCCACAGCGCCACCCGCGTCCCCGCGCCACCCGCGTCCCCGGGTGGCACATTAGGATAGCTATTCTCTATTCATCCAAGGAAAAACAAGAGAAAGGGGTTGAGGAGGGGTAATACTATCTCAGGAAAGTTCACACCAGGAAATGATTTCAGGTTGAATGTAGACCAGACAGGAACTTGCTGAAAGGAACATATAACCACCCAATATAACCTGCAGCATCTTCCTACAATGTGACTAAAAACTGCGTCACATTCCTCCTCTCCCAGCCTTCTGATCAGGTCCAAAATGACACGTTCATCAGAATTGCATGCCCACTCAATTAGTTTTAGCAAGGGTAGTACATAAAGGACTATAGTTCTATCACTTTAGAAATGCAAGCCATCCCAATATGGTACTGTAGCTTTTCAGTAGGCACTCTTACTGACTGGGCACTGATCTGGCAAGGAGTTGCAATGCCCATGCCCCACGGGCACTCCAATGTCCATTGCTTGAATCCTGAAATGCATTCACTGCTTTTAAGATGTGGTACTAATCAAGCTGCAAGACTTTTGCTCTTAAGCAGCAGCCTAAGGGTACCATTTCATACCACAGAACTGGTTTCTCATCACCTTGTCCACAAACATTAGGCCCTACACTGTTGGACCTACAGAAAAATGAGTTTTCCGCTTATCGAACTCCTCCACAAGTCTGTGAACTCTGAACACTAGGAGCAACTCTGGGCCAGGCAAGTTTGGGACATTTTTGATATATTGGTGTCAATTGAGAAAGATTGCAGAAACCAGATCAGCCCAATTTAACATACCCAGGGCAGTTGAACTAGAAAGGTCTTATTGAAACAGTGTGTCTACCCACCACCACTCATAGAATCATAGAGTTGGAAGAGACCACAAGGGCCATTGAGTCCAACCCCCTGCCAAGCAGGAAACACCATCAGAGCACTCCTGACATATGGTTGTCAAGCCTCTGCTTAAAGACCTCCAAAGAAGGAGACTCCACCACACTCCTTGGCAGCAAATTCCACTGTCGAACAGCTCTTACTGTCAGGAAGTTCTTCCTAATGTTTAGGTGGAATCTTCTTTCTTGTAGTTTGGATCCATTGCTCCGTGTCCGCTTCTCCGGAGCAGCAGAAAACAACCTTTCTCCCTCCTCTAGGTGACATCCTTTTATATATTTGAACATGGCTATCATATCCCCCCTTAACCTCCTCTTCTCCAGGCTAAACATGCCCAGCTCCCTTAGCCGTTCCTCATAAGGCATTGTTTCCAGGCCTTTGACCATTTTGGTTGCCCTCCTCTGGACACGTTCCAGTTTGTCAGTGTCCTTCTTGAACTGTGGTGCCCAGAACTGGACACAGTACTCCAGGTGAGGTCTGACCAGAGCAGAATACAGTGGCACTGGAAAGCTTAGGGACTCTTATCAAAAGCTTCTGCTGGACTACTGGGGTCAACTTGAAACAAGTGCCACCCATCAGTACAAAAACTATTGTTATGCATGTTTACCATCTGCATAACTCTTCCGAAACTACATCTACTAACAGGACCCCAAGCAGAAGTATGAAAAAGCCTACAGGGATCAGGCCTAGAGGTCTTCCCAGGAAGGCCTGCTCAAAAGATTGTGTCAGAGAGCAAAGTTCAGCAGGTTAAGTGTTAGCAACATTAGGTCTCCCACTCAGCAGATGGCTTCTGCTACCAATTTCCTTCCCAGCCTCCAAAACAAGAAACTTGTCCTTCAATAGGAACATTCATTTGCTCCAAGCTGCCATTTTTTATTGGCTGTATGGTTTCTTTTCTTGTAACCTTCAGAGTTATCTATGCTGAAGGATTCCAGATTAAGCAGAGGTTTAATAAGCTGCCCAAAGAATGGGAGAAACCTCCATCTCAAAGCAAAGTTGGAAGAGCCTGGTGGTGTGAGTCAATGAGTCTTAAAGAGCTGGGTGGGGTAGGGAGAGTAATCTCACCCCTGCAGAGAGCTGTTTCCCGCAGCAGCCTTCAGTCGGGACACAGGCTCAGTGCATTAAAGTCAAGTTATCTGAAGGGTCTCTCCAGCTCCCAAGACACAGGCGGCAACGAAACAAAGAGATCAAGGGGCTGCTGAACGAAACTGAACTTCACCTGAACAAACAAGCTAAACACTGTGCAAACATTTGCCAGGCTCCTCCACTTTGGACTTTTGCTATTTGTGTTAGATGTCAAGTACATGCAGAAGGTGGTGTGTGGCTTTGGGCTAGAGCACAGTCTTTTAACTCTTAAACTTCTCGTACCCAGATCCAGTACCAAAGACAGAATAAATTACAAGGAGGGCTGTGTGTGCTTGGATGTATATCTTGAATTCAATAGATGCCTGCAAACATACAAAATATGCCTACAGAGTGCAGAGTTTGGCATTTTTTGAGTTTCTGAGCCTGCACATTAATCTGGCATCAACGTCAGGAGATTTAGAAACCTGCTTTTCTTTTAAAATCAACTGGGTCCTCACAGAAAGCGAAATTCTGCAAGCTGTGTGTTTTCTGCACACATGGCAAAAAAAATCTGGGGGGGGGGGCGGGGATAAATACTGCCCTGACTAAAATCAGTGCTACACTAGAGTCCACAGTTTAACAACATATACTATTACAGGATTCTTAAAGCATCTATGGAGCAGGCAAGCAATTGTAGTCCTAGGTCAGCAGCAGAAACAGGCTTTTTTAAAAGCAAAAAACAAAAACGAGCCACTGGTGTGCTACTCTGCACTGCTGGAGTTCTGCTTTGTAGGGTCATGCATGTTATAGCTCTCATCGAAACAAGGATACTTAACCCCCCAATTTTTAAAGAATATGTAAATGGGCGATCTCAAACTATAGCATACTCAGTCACTCAGGTCCATTGATTTAAAAGTATAAACTCAGAGTCATATTCTGAGTAGATCTACAAAAATCAGCATAATTCACTTTTCTATTGATGAAAGTCCATCTAGCTCAACCCCCCTGCAACGCAGGAATCTTGCCCAACGTAGAGCTCAGATCCATGACCCAAGACCAGGAGTCTCGAACTCCACCAACTGAGCTATCCTGGGACTTAAGTTATCACCCAAGGCATTGCTTTTTTTAAAAGGTAATGACATTTTCTGCCTTCCTTATCTTTAAGCCCAGGACTATTCAGTCTGTATTCATTCAACTGGTGTCCAGACATTATTACCAATAGTAGTTTGGTGTTTTACTTCCCTCTCTCAGAAGAGGGAGTGGCCCTGGGTTGCAGTCCTAGCCACATGTGCCACTCAGCAAAGCTAACCTGCTTTTCTAGCCCAGCAATGCTTTAGAGGGCTGGACGTGGACGTCAATCACAGCAGCTGAAAATCCTGATAGGTGGCAAAAGAGAGGAAGCAGGGAGCAGGACTCCCAAATCCAAAACCATTGAAGCTTCTGACAAGTTGGGGGCGGGGAACAGTTTTACAGTGGTACCTCGGGTTAAGAACTTAATTCGCTCTGGATGTCCGTTCTTAAGCTGGAACTGTTGTTAACCTGAAGACCACTTTAGATAATGGGGCCTCCCGCTGCCACCACGCGATTTCTGTTCTCATCCTGAAGCAAACTTCTTAACCCGAGGTATTATTTCTGGGTTAGCGGAGTCTGTAACCAGAAGCGTCTGTAAACCTGAAGCGCCTGTAAGCTGAGGTACCACTGGATTACTCAATGAGGGTAGGGGATGAGATACAGCTGAGATCCACAAAATGATGTCTTCTTTTGAGGACGAAGGGGAAAGTGCAAGTGGGTCAGAGCAAAAAAAGAAAAGAATGTACAGTGGTACCTCAGGTTACATACGCTTCAGGATACAGACTCCGCTAACCCAGAAATATTACCTCGGGTTAAGAACTTTGCTTCAGGATGAGAACAGAAATTGTGCTCCGGCGGCATGGCAGCAGCGTGAGGCCCCATTAGCTAAAGTGGTGCTTCAGGTTAAGAAGAGTTTCAGGTTAAGAACGGACCTCCAGAACGAATTAAGTACTTAACCCGAGGTACCACTGTATAGACAGGAAACACCACTGAGAACACTGCCAACAAACTGAGGAAGAGCAGTAGCAGGAGAAAAGCTTAGCAAGAGGCCGCAATTTTCTCTCTGCCAAACGATGCATCTAATTGGATACAGAGGCAAAACAAACAAACAAACAAAAAAACAGATAAAGATTGCAGAGCTCCAGAAGGACCTCTCCAAACAGAATGCATGGAGAGTAAAATGGCAAATGGAAGTCACTGTAAACAAGGGTTGAATGGTGTGTGTTGGGGCAAAAAAATCTTAACTTCACATATACTATGGAGTTGAACTGGAAGTGACAGACCAGGAATGAGATCTTGGGTCATGGTAGATAGTTTGATGAAGATGTCAACCCAGGGTGCAGTTGCTGTGAAAAGGCAAGATCCAGGCTAGGAATCATTAGGAAAGAAAATTGGAGAACCGTAGAATTGGAAGGTCATCTAGTCCAACCCCCTGAAATGAGATGGAGGGAGAATGGATTCACTGCTGGTTAGTTTAGCAATGATCTCTCTCTGACCCACCCCAGGCACACACACCACAGAGAGGTTGAAGTTATAATGGGGGGGGACCCAACACAAATTTTATTAATGCAAACAGTGGCTGGGACAGACAATATTGAAGATGCTTGTTCAGTCCAGCCTAGGGATAGAGGCTCTGCTCCATTGAGTGTGCCAAAAACACACACCAGCAAAGTCACTTACAGCAACCCCCGCAGAGAAGGGTGGGAGTGTGGCCCTGGCAGGGACCTAGAAGGCACCCATCACATGTAGGCTGCAAACGAAGAAACTCTGATGAGGGTGCCTTTCTCAGCATCAATTCAGGACCATTCCCGGTCACGCCACACTCCCAGTTCGACAAAGCATGTTGTAAACAGAGTAGTAGTCCTTTGGATAGTTTGCTATGCAGAAGTTGCTTGGCCAAAGCACCACAGAGGTACAAAATAACTGGGGCCACCATAACTCTGGGGACTGGGGTGGGGTGGGGAACTGGTCCATAAATTCCTTGCTGGCAAGGAGAACCATTCAGGCACACAAGTCCAGTACAGAAGAAGGAGATTCGTTTATATCATCATCCCATAGAGCAAAGACTCTGTCCATCGCCAAAAGTAAGGGTTTAAAAAAATAGTCCCATTAGTTGGGTTGTGTTCCATACCTGAACAGAGCATTTGCAGGGTCAGAGGACATAGCAGGTTGGAAGGATCCAGACTTTTCCTCTAAGATTACTTTATTATTTAGTAATTAAAAGGACTGCAGGGCTTATAGCAATTCCACGTCACTTTCTGCAGTGTCTAGAATAATATACTGTGGCCAGACTAGGCAAGGAGTTAAGGAACACCCAGTCTTGGAAGGGGCAGGTTAAAAAGAAAAAGGAAACACAACTGGGAAGTGGGAAGAGCCCTTGGGTGGAAAGAGATATTGCCAGACAGACTCTTTCTAAGTAAAAATGCATTGTGGGTTTTGAGGGGGGGGGGGAGAGAGGAATGACCAGAAACAGCACAGAGGAAAATCAGGCCCACTGACTGGGTTGGGTGGGGGCGGGGAAGCACATCAAGGGCATATCTTGATCCAACGTCCTTAGACCGCAGCTTTGGCGCGTGTGGTGTGACATTTTCTACACAGCACGTGCCCGTCCAGGGGGAAACAGCCATTGTCATCTGCTTCGATGGAAAGGGGCTTCCCACAATCCTGAAAAGAGGAGGGAGAAAAGGAGAATCAACGCCACTGAGGGGGCAGAAATGTCAACGAGGGACTGGCGGGAAGGGGAGAAGGGAATTGGCTCACCTCACAGCGGTAACATTTCATGTGGAAGTTCTTCTCGAGGGCTACCACGCGGACGGTCTCATCCTTTCCGGGCTCTGGCATGATGGGCTCAGCACAAACTGAGCAGCGCGGGGCATATTTTCTGCAAGCACAGAAGAGGCGGTATGAGGACTCAAACTTTCGGTTTCAACCTTCTAGGCCAGACTTGCTCCGGTCCATGTCACAAAGGTCCCAGGTGGAGGAAGAAGACGCAGGAAATGAAGGAGGAGGTCACCCACCTGTGATAGTCGTCCACGCAATGTGGCTGGTTGGCTTTGTCCACAATGAAGGAGGCTCCCTCGAGGGCTTTGTGGCACACCACACAGGTGAAGCACTGAGGGTGGTAGGAATTGCCCGTGGCTCGCAGCATCCTGTCTGTGATGGTTTGCTTGCACACACAACACTTCTCCAGGGTGCCCTGAAGAACAAAAACAGGGTCAGAAATGAAGGAGGCCTGTCCTCCAGAAACAGAACCATTTGTGGAGACATGTCAGAGGAAGAGATTATAGGATGCACTCAATCCCTGAGCTGTGGGGCACAGGCTGCCTCATGAATGTTCCCTACTTTAAGGTGTGACACTGACAAGCGTACAGAACAGATATCCATGTATGGGGAAATGATCCATAATGAATTGGGGGGGGGGGAATGTTTTAATGGACATTCCCAGAGTTCTTTCTGTTGGGGATAATTCAGACTGAAATTCCAAGGTGTCAAAAAAAGGTTATTTAGGTATGCTACTACTGCGGCCTGTGTTTTGTTAGCCCCAAAATGGAAAACGAGCGAGGTCCCAACTAAAGAATAATGCAAACTTAAGTTGACAGAATATGCACAACTTGCAGGCTTAACATACAGGATAAGAGAAGATCATAGGTTTAAAGAGGTTTGGAAAACGTTTACTAAATATATGGGAAATAATTGTGTACAGCTAAAAACGCTGGCAGCGTTAAGATAAATTCAACAGTGTAAATAAGTTTTGATGGATGCAATAATGGAATACTGATTAGTATAGTTAACCATGGAAAGAGAAGAAGGGAAGTCATTGATATCTTAAGGGTGTAAATGGGAGAAAACAGGCAAATTTAAACAATTCTCATCCAACCTCCCCACCTCCCAAAACAATACAAAGCATAATCCCTCCCCAGGATCGCATACTCAAGATCTCTTTTGACACCCATCAATTGTCCTTTAACAAGATTAACCAAGATTGGGCAGCTTAGCAAACAAGAAATCTGTGAAGAAGGCAGCCTTAATCAAATCTTACACCAGCCATGAACTGGGTGTCTTCAGAAGCTGCTGCCCAAGGCAGAGAGCATGACAAGTGTGAGGACACTGGAAGTGGGGACTTGCTTGCATGCAAAAGCCCCCATCCACACTTTGAGCTTCTGCGTGTTCAGGCAAATGCCTGGTCACACCCACAGTGTACAAGCACACGGTGGTATGTTTGCGACGCCACCGAAAGAGACTGTTGAAGCCAGTTCAGGTGTAACTTTTGTGGCACGAAGCCATTGTTGCGTGGCACAGGTCCACACTGGGTTGACCTGGTAATGCAGACAAAGACTCCACCGTGAGCTTGGCAACTTCACCGCCCTGGGATCTTTGGATTAAAGGGTGGTATAGAAAGTGAACACATAATAATGATGATTTATTCCCACACTAGGAGACTGGAGTCAAGGGGTTGCGGTGTTCAAAAATGCCGGCATCTCGAGATGAATTGACCCCATCTTGGCCACCAGACCCAGCAAATGGACTAATATCTGAGGTACTTGAACACGTGAAGAATAGCTGTTTTTAATGAAAGTTGCTTCCTTTCATAATGAACTTCTGAATGGTTTCTTTTGAACAATGTCAGTATAGCAAATAGGGCAACTTTTTCATTCGGGAAACTAGCCCAAATAATGAAATTCTGACCAGACGAATTAAAAGAGAAAAAAGATGAAGAACTCTAGCTGGTTGCCGAAGCAAGATGTGGCGGCCATTTTAAGACATTCCAAAATTCGCTTGGGGAAAACAAACCCTCTGTTGCTGAGGTAACGCCACAGCATGGCTCCTTCCAAAATGCCCTGATGACTGTGATTGGCCACCCTGAATAGGAGCCAACTCCTAGGGGCTGAGGTCTCTTCAGACCCACCACAACAAAGTATTTGCTCCCCCCCACAAACACTGATAGACAGTACCATTGAAATGGTGTGTGTTCACTGTGACATGTGATTGATTAGGTGGGGCGGAGCTTACCTGTGCCCCACCCCCCATATTTTATTCAAGAAGGCGCCCCTGCTCTCCTGCATTTCACTCACCGCATAGCACTCCTCGCAGAAGGGCTTTTCGTCCACGTTGTAGAACTGCTGTCCCTGCAGCTGCTTCTCACACTTGAAGCAGGTGAAGCACTCCACATGGAAGAGCTTGTCTAGGGCGCGGACAGCCGGCTGCGTCCGCGACAGGGCTTTGTGGCACAGGCCACACAACTCTGCAGCGGCAGGGAGAAGGGGGAGAGAAAAGAGGAGCGTGAGAGGCTGCTGGCAGGTCATCCACGCCATACGTATCCAGGCAAGAAAGGGGAAGAAGAAGAAGAGTTTGGATTTGATACCCCGCCTTTCACTCCCCTGAAGGAGTCTCAAAGCGGCTAACATTCTCCTTTCCCTTCCTCCCCCACAACAAACCCTCTGTGAGGTGAGTGGGGCTGAGAGACTTCAAAGAAGCATGACTGGCCCAAGGTCACCCAGCAGCTGCATGTGGAGGAGCGGGGAATCGAACCCGGTTCACCAGATTACAAGACTACCGCTCTTAACCACTACACCACACTGGCTCTCTGAACACAGCTACCATCTCCATAAGAAGAAGATCGTAGCATTCAGTGGCTGGGAGCTGAGCGGAGGGAAACGCGTCAGCCCACTCCCCCACCCCCAACCCTCTGTGTGTCTGGTTGCTGATGAAGGCACCGTAGCAGAGAGAAAAGGCCCACTCCCCCACCCCCAACCCTCTGTGTGTCTGGTTGCTGATGAAGGCACCGTAGCAGAGAGAAAAGGGGGTGGCAACAGTAGACCGAAATCCCATTCACTCTCCATCACCGACACATGCAAAATATTTAATGTACACACGCACCAGAATTGGAGGCCTCTGCATGTGGAGGTTGGTCCATGTCCTTCATGAGCTTCTGGGTCAACATCTCCAGCTCCTCAACCTCTTTCATTGTCAGGACAGAGTTGCCCCTGGGAGGGTCTGATCCAGTGTTCACAAAGGGCGCTGGGTTACGCTGGACAAAGAAATCAAGAGTCACTGAAACCAGAACGTCCCTCCTGCTAGCCTCTCAGACGCCACATATTCCAGGGAACAGATATATGCTCAAGATCACTTAGTATGGCCAAGCCACGTTTTAACATTGTTCTGCAATGCAGATATTCCTCTGCCTGTCCACACATGGTTTTTTCCCCGTTATCCAGCCTGTACCCTTCCTTCTCCCTGATGAGACGCCACCTTGCAGCTCACTCAGTTGACAAGATTTTCCTTTTCCTGTAATAACTGTATTGATGAAGAAACTTCCTTTTGAGGAACTTCTGTCCTCTGTTTGCTTTGCAATGGTTTTGCTGGATGATAAGATTCAACAGTTTTACCTCTGGGTTTCTTTGTTTTTAAATTCCTTCTCTATAAAACCAGTGGGAGAAAAAAGCACATGTGCCCGGTGCTCTTTTGCAACTGCCCTCAATTGAAAGGGCTTAGTTGTTAAGCTGGCAGAGGGGAAATCTCTCTTACCAATACAAGCACAGAGGAAGAGAAAGAATGTAGCTTCATCCTTCTGGGAGCCCACAGACCCACAAATCTTACTGAGGCCTCTCTTTTAAAATGGCCGCTAGGAACTACAGCAACAGATGTGGCATCCAGCCAGATTTGATTTATGGCTGACTGGTATAGCTCAGTCATGGGACCCGGGTGGCGCTGTGGGTTAAACCACAGAGCCTAGGACTTGCCGATCAGAAGGTCGGCGGTTCGAATCCCTGCGACGGGGTGAGCTCCCGTTGCTCGGTCCCTGCTCCTGCCAACCTAGCAGTTCGAAAGCACGTCAAAGTGCAAGTAGATAAATAGGTACTGCTCCGGTGGGAAGGTAAATGGCGTTTCCGTGCGCTGCTCTGGTTCGCCAGAAGGGGCTTAGTCATGCTGGCCACATGACCCGGAAACTGTACGCTGGCTCCCTCAGCCAATAAAGCGAGATGAGCGCCGCAACCCCAGAGTCGGCCACGATTGGACCTAATGGCCAGGGGTCCCTTTACCTTTTTAGAATGTGTGTTTTTATTTAAAACGCATCTCAGGGTTATTTGTGGGGCATAGGAATTCGTTCATTTATTTTTATTTTTTTCAAAATATAGTCCAGCCCCTGACAAGGTCTGAGGGACAGTGGGCCGGCCCCCTGCTGAAAAAGTTTGCTGACCCCTGATCTAGATGACTCTCGTGGTCCCTTTCCAACTCTATAATTCTAGTCTAGTCTAGTCTAATTTATCTGCCCATATATGAATCCTGAATGAAAAGTCCATCCAGCTTTGCACTCTTCCCTTGTTTCTCCACCCCAAGTTGAGATTTATTCCCCACTCACCACGTCTCGCGGGGCAGGCGGTTGTCCAACGGGACGCGGCTTCTCCTGAACCTGGGGCTTTTCTCGCTGTTGTGCATAGGTGAAAGCCGGCGGCTGTGGCCTCGGGGCTGGCCCTGCGCCAGAAGCGGGTGGGAAGCGAGGCTGCGGAGGGGCAGCGGGCGCCTGGCGCGGGAAGCCGGACGGGATCCCTGCAGCTGCTTTGGGTACAAATCTGGGGGCCACGGCAACGGGGGGTGGAGTGTATTTGGGGGCTGACGGAGCTGGAGGAGGGGGAGGAGGAGCCGGCGGTCCTGGAAGCTGTGCTGATGGCGAGTCTCTACTCTGCTTCACCCACGGTGGAGGAACAGAAGCCGTTTCCCTCTGCGCTTTGGGCACGTAGCCTGCGCTGGGGCTGGAGGCAGCGTTGGAAGGGAAGGAAACAGGAGCTGAAACATCCTTAGGTGGAGCAATGGTCTCTGGGGAAGCTTTAGGTCCAGAAGCCAGGCCTACGTGAGCCATGGAACCTGGAGATACCTGCAGAAATAAACATGGTTATCAAAGGGGAGAAGAGGCCAACATCGTAGCCTCCAAACCAGACCCATCTTGGTCCAATCTGCTCTCAGTGTGGAGAAGAGGAACAGAGAGGAGATTTGGGGGGGAGTACAGGAAAGAGGGGGTTGTTGCAGCCAGACATTTGTCCACACACCTGCACCCCATAGCGTGGTAAAATCCTCCTTATCCCTTGGCAAGCAGATACAGAGGCTTGGCTACTCCAGGGTGAGAAAGCTCACCGGAGAGTAACTTGTCTGAAGACCAGCTTTGTCCTTAACAAAAGCAGGCTTTGGATCCCAAATCCAAGCATAGTGAGCCTGGCTCCATCCTCTGTCTCTCCTGGAGAAACCATAGCTGGTCCCCAGTACTCACTGAGGGGGTCAACCTATCGCTGGGCTGCACCACTTGTGGCTGCCAGTGGGGGCTTGCCTGGCCGAGTGCTCTGTTTTTTTAAAAGATAAAAAAAGTTCTCTTCATGCAGAAAGCTAGCATGTCAGGCAAAACAGTGGCATTGAGCTAAGTTTTACTCAAAGATGACCCATGAAGTGAATGAACATGACAAAGTTAGGTCTGTTAATTTCAATGGGTTTATTCCTCCAAGTGAAACTTAGCTGAATATCACTCTTAACATGCTAATATTTTAAAAATATAGATATACCCAGGGCTTTTTTTCATCCAGAATTCACTTCTTATGAATTGCCATTTTAAGAGAACAAGGGAGGTGTTCATGGTGAGTTCCGGCACCTCTTTTTTTTATATAGAAAAATAGCAATGGATATACCTTCAAGAACTTTTTGCATGGGGAAGGGGCTCTTCAGTCCCTGGCGCCGTCAGCTGTAGCCTGAAGTGACCAGGCACAGGCTGACCCCCTCAGTGAGAACGAGGCCTTGGACAGACTACCCTGTTATTGCAGCTCACCCGCGGTTTGAAGGGGTCATTCTTCTCCATGTCATCCAGCATTGAGGACAGAGTATCAATCTCCAAATCAATGCTGCTCATCTTTCCACGGGCCTGCCCCTTCCGTCACGGAGAAGAAAGGAAGTTACAGGTTAGAGAGGGTTACCAAGCCCGTCCTGAAGGCTGTCAGTCAACAACAGCCTTTCACATCCGTTGGTTAGCGCACTTAGCAGGAGAGCAACGGGTCGGAAGGGCGCAGAGCAAAGTGCTGGAACTTTGAATTGTGGGAGAATCTCGGCTGCTGTGGTTTGCGTTTTCAAAAAGGGAGCTTCTAGCCGCCAGGATGCACTTTGAGATAGAAAAGCTATTCGCCTTTCCCCCCTTATTTTTGAAAGATTGCAAGGCTGAAAATGAATTGTGTATATTGTAAGCTGCGGCCAAAGTTGACTCATGCCATAGCATAGCAGAAAAAAAACATTGCTGTGCACTAGACAGCCAGATGGTGGAGATGTCAGGCGCTTATCCTGGCACCCAGGCATCTTCACTTGGTCGCAAGTACAGTGGTGCCTCGCAAGACGAAAAACTCACAAGATGAAAGAGTTTTTTGTTTTTTGAGTTGCTTCGCAAGACGAATTTCCCTATGGGCTTGTTTCGCAAGACGAAAACGATTTCATGCATAGGAATGCATTGATTTTCAATGCATTCCTATGGGAAACCGTGCTTCGCAAGACGAAAAATTCGCAAGATGAGAAAACTTGCAGAACGAATTAATTTCATCTTGCGAGGCACCACTGTAGCCAATAGTCAGGTGCAAAATGCGCCTGGCCTCTGGCTAATTTCGAACACTGCTCAGAAGTGTATGAGCAACGCCTGGTGAAATCTCAGTAGCCAGATGATTGGCTTAAGATGTATCGCCACTGCTCAGCGCATGCAAAACATAAACCTTTGCTCCTCCCCGAGCCACTGAATCAGAAATGTGCAACGCAGTGAAGTATAAAATATATCATATATATATTGCAGAATTATGTTCCAAGTAAGAGCCATAGCTCAGGGTGCTGGGGAGGTAAAGAGTCCCAGTTAAATTCCTAGCATCTCCAGGAAATTCCAGGGAGATCATCCCTGTCTAAAGCCCTGGGAGACGTTGCCAACAATGATGAGTCAGATAAGCCAGTCAAAGAATCACAGAATTGTGGATTTGGGACCCACGAGGGTCATCCAGTCCAACCCCCTGCAATGCAGGAATCTCAACTGAAGCATCCATGACTGATGGCCATCCAAACTCTGATTTGTACTAGACCAGTTTTGTGTAAGGCAGCTCCCTAGGTTCCCATTTCAGTTCATTTCACTTTTAATTTGTACACCGCCTTTCTATATTATTATACACAAGGCGGTCAACAAGCTGAAGAAACAACTAAATAGTCAGAAAAGATCTCGCACACACACAATCTGATCCAATACAAACAAGTCACAATAACTTCAAAATAAACAACTTAAATCAAATAAAGCAATATTCAACAATCCATTGGAATATAATAGTAAACAGTAAAATTAACTATCAGCAGATAAGAATTAAGCAGTTTACGTTTACCAATTACAATAAATAATAAGGAAACTATAATCAATAAAAATAGCGGCAAGTCACAATGCATAAAATACCACAAAACATGCAAAACCATGCAAAAGGATCCAATTGAGAAACAAGGACAACTTATAAAACATTTTTTTGAAAATATCCCTTAACCCCTCTTCAACCATATACCCATTTTTCTGGATTGGTGTGCAGCATCATTTCATTTGTATGGCTTACTTACAGTGGCACCTTGGTTCTCAAACTTAATCCGTTCTGAGAGTCCATTTGACTCCCGAAAACCAAGGTGCGGCTTCCGATTGGCTGGAGGAGCTTCCTGCACTCAATCGGAAACCACAGAAGCTGCGTCAGACGTTTAGCTTCCGAAAAATGTTCGTAAACCGGAACACTTACTTCCAGGTTTATGGCGTCTGGGAGCCGATTTGTTCGACAACTAAGCTGTTCAAGAGCCAAGGTACCACTGTATTTCCCTATCTCTTGGTGCGAAGTTTTAATATAATGAAGAATGTGCAGGACGCCTGCAATCCTGGAGAAGGCCAGAGGGAGGCGGCAGTTTTCTCATCTCCATCCCATTCTTGGGACCACCTGATCGCTTGCTTATCATGCAGTCTAGACCGCACCTCAGCACCGCTATGGGCCACACATACAAACATCATGGGAACAGGAGAACACGGGCGTAGGCAGGATTTTTCTTTGGGGAGGGGGACAGGACTTGATTGAGGGGGCTGGATTTTTGTCAAGGGGGGGCAGAACCAACGTGATTGGTCAGTTAGTTATTTTTGCTCTAGAAGACTCACTTTTTCCCTCCTAAAAAGTAAGGGGAAATGTGTGTGTGCGTCTTATGGAGTGAATGAAGGCTGCGCAGCTATCCCAGAAGCCAGAAGAGCAAGAGGGATTGCTGCTTTCACTGCGCAGTGATTCCTCTTGCTGTTCTGGCTTCTGAGATTCAGAATAATTTTTTTCTTGTTTTCCTCCTCCCAAAAGTGGGTGTGTCTTGTGGTCTGGTGCGTCTTAATAGAGCGAAAAATACGGTAAGTACAGTGGTACCTCGGAAGTCGAACGGAATCCATTCCAGAAGTCTGTTCGACTTCCAAAATGTTTGGAAACCAAGGTGTGGCTTCCGATTGGCTGCAGGAAGTTCCTGCAGCCAATCGGAAGCCGCGTCAGACGTTTGGCTTCCAAAGAAGGTTCACAAACCGGAACACTCACTTCCGGGTTTGCGGCATTCGGGAACCAAAACATTTGACTCACAAGGCGTTCAGGATCCAAGGTAAGACTGTATTTCTATTGTTTTACTTGATTGGGGGGAGGGCATACAGGACAACTATGGCAAAACAGGTCTTTCTCAATAAACCTTCCACTCCCCCCAACCACCATCTGCCCACCTTGACAGCATTAACCTATATGAATACTCACCTGGGGGGCAGGTAGCCCACTCAAAGCCACCGGTTCCTCCTCCAGCATTGGCGGAGGAGGCGAAGGGAAGACGTCTTCTGGCGCTGGGGGAAACGGCTCCTCGAATGGGGGAGGCGGGGGAGGGAATGCGCTGTTTGAGGAGACAACCATCTCTTCCCCAGGAGGGGGAGGCGGAGGGGGTGGAAGTTCTGCAGGGAACAACAAACAGGCATGTATTATTATTATTATTATTATTATTATTATTATTATTATTTCTGTCACAGCGCCCCTTGAACACACCCTGTTAAAATCAGCAATTGAAAATCTCCAGGCACCATTTGCAACTGGCTATCGGCCACTTGCGACCAAGTGAAGATGCCCAGGTGTCAGGATGGCGCCCGATGTCTCCACCATCTGGAGGCACATGCCTACAGAATCCTTGGATCTGAACTGCTTTCACTATTAATAATAATTTTTATTTTTTATTTTTTATACCCCGCCCATCTGGCTGGGCTTCCCCAGCCACTCTGTGCGGCTTCCAACAAAATATTAAAATACAGTAATGCATCAAACATTAAAAGCTTCCCTAAACAGGGCTGCCTGCAGATGTCTTCTAAAAGTCTGGTAGTTGTTGTTCTCTTTGACATCTGGTGGGAGGGCATTCCACAGTGCAGGTACCACTACCGAGAAGGCCCTCTGCCTGGTTCCCTGCAACTTGGCTTCTCGTAGTGAGGGAACCGCCAGAAGGCCCTCGGCGCTGGACCTCAGCGTCCAGGCAGAACGATGGGGGTGGAGACGCTCCTTCAGATATACTGGACCGAGGCCGTTTAGGGCTCTAAAGGTCAACACATCCTGTAGAATTTTATCTGTTATGTCAGGCATCTCCAAACTCGGCCCTCCAGCTGTTTTGGGACTACAACTCCCATCATCCCTAGCTAACAGGACCAGTGGCCAGGGATGATAGGAGTTGTAGTCCCAAAACAGCTGGAGGGCCAAGTTTGGGGGTGCCTGTGTTATATTTTATCTGCACAATTAGGATGAATTTCAAGGGACCTAAAAGTCCCACAGTATTGGAAAAATACAACTTTCGAGCCATCTGGCCCAAAAATGATAACTAGGCATACATCGTCTGAAATCTGAAAGAGGAAACCAAGCCACACACTCAAGAACAAGAAGCCAGCAGCACATCCTTGCAAATGCAACAATTTGCTGACCTTGCCAGCAGCACAAAACAAGACCTGCTGCATTCCTGTATCATCCTGGGAGGAAGGGGGGGGGGGAGAAACCTCAGCATTTGGCCTTTGGGGGCAAATACTGACCCTGCCTACTCTCAAAGGATTACAGCCAGATTACAGCCAGGGCAGCCATAGGGGAGGCACTCTATCCTTGTAAGAATCTGGGCCGCAACAGCAACAACAGATCCCCCCTGCTCTCTCCCACTCTCCCTCATCATGCAAAACCAAAAAACAACATTAACATAGCGTATTCAGAGTGTTCATATACATTGTTTCAGAAATCCTTTCAGGAACTCTGAGGAGCATTCATTCCTATATTGCAGGTCAAACGCAAAGAGAACATTGGTTTGCCTATAGCAGGCATCCCCAAACTCGGCCCTCCAGATGTTTTGGGACTACAGTTCCCATCATCCCTGACCACTGGCCCTGTTAGCTAGGGATGATGGGAGTTGGAATCCCAAAACACCTGGAGGGCAGAGTTTGGGGATGGCTGGCCTATAGGCTACCTATGGAGTTTGTGGTTGAGGCCAAGTTTAACCCCAGAGCTTCCTGGCTCATACCTCTAGGCCACTAAACCTCAGGGAAACTAAACTCTCATGTTTCCCTGACTTGTATTTTTGCTGGGGAGAAAAGGGCATGACAAGAGTTAACCTCAGGTTGACCAAGCAGCACATATGAGTTCATCCTTGGGCAAAGAAGTGTGAGACACAGTGTGTGTGTGTGTGTGTGTGTGTGTGTGTGTGTGTGTGTGTGAATACATACACTTGGACGTACTATGGCAGTTGCCCGGCTCCCAGACAGGGTGTTAAAATTCCTACTGTTAGAAAAAGCTGATTAGCAGCTGATGTAATTTCAAGCCTTATTCTACAGCACACTGGAATACAGCACAGCAGCATTTCTGCCGTTCCATCGTATCTTTTAAAAAATATTTCCTTTCACCTCGCGGAACATTTTTGTTATCGGAGGCAAGAAATTAAGAGGGAGGAAAAAACAGAGCTCTCTTCATCTAGTTAAAAGATACTTAAAGCTACCTTTTGCTTCTGTCGTGGCCATGTGACTTAGATCGCTTTGCACCTGGTACTATTAACCTGATTGGCATCATCTGTGGCACGGCCACTGGTTGCATGCTGTGTTCTGGAGCCCTTGTGTGGAATGATCCGTGAAGGAATTGTCCCATGCAGGATCGGTGCAAAGTTGCAGAACAGAGTTTCAGAGTGACAGAAACAACCAACCAGAAACCCCAACAATTAATTGCCAGGAGTAGCGCTGGGTGATATCTGGATTTCAACACTGCAATATATCACCAGCTAAACATCCTGATATGCAGATCGATCAGGATGTCTGAAATAAGGATAGAACTACGCAGAGGCATTGGCTGGCTTCATAGTTTTTCCTGCATTGTGATTGTTGCATAGCACACACACACACACACACACACACACACATCATGATTCACAATATACTGCCAGGTCAAAAACTATGAAACCGATACTGTGATACAGACTTTGTTGTAAACAAAATCTGCCCTTTTTCCCTTATCCAAGAGCCCGTATAGAGTCCTTACGTGGGTTCCCTATTGGTAGGAGAAAATAACAGAGGCCAACCAGAGCATACTGAGAAGCAAAGCAGCTAGTACGCCTGATCTTTATTGATCTGTTGCAACAGGGTGCTCCCCTCACAAGCAGGAGGACGGAGGAGGACCCAGAACAAAGGTGTGCCTGCCCTTATATAGACATTTTAAATTCCCTACTCTGGAGCTCAAGACCACCCCTCCATACATCAGACATACATCACAGAAGGGGTGAAACCCAAGACCACAAACATCAAACCTACATCACAGAAAAGGTGATCTACAACAGAAATTTGAATGTTGAATGTCTGCCAGGTTATCTGAGAATGCCTTATCTGATTGCCTTGCCTGGTAGTCTGGCCATTCCTTTGAGATGGACCCAATTCCTGAGACAATGGGAAGGTTCCCTCACCCCCTCCCTCCTTGCAGAGAAAACATTTGGTCAGTCAAAATGGTTTCAGGATAGTCTTCCTGTGCTGCTTCAGACATGTAGTTTATATATTTATGTACGTGTTTGCTTTGAACATTTATGAACATTTATTACATATCACGGGTGGCACTGTGGGTTAAACCACAGAGCCTAGGACTTGCCGATCAGAAGGACAGCAGCTCGAATCCCCACAACGGGGTGAGCTCCCGTTCCTCGGTCCCTGCTTCTGCCAACCTAGCAGTTTGAAAGCACGTCAAAGTGCAAGTAGATAAATAGGTACCGCTCCGGCGGGAAGGTAAACGGCATTTCCGTGCGCTGCTCTGGTTTGCCAGAAGTGGCTTAGTCATGCTGGCCACATGACCCGGAAGCTGTACGCCGGCTCCCTCGGCCAATAAAGCGAGATAAGCGCCGCAACCCCAGAGTCGGCCACAACTGGACCTAATGGTCAGGGCTCCATTTACCTTTACCTATTACATATCTAAGACCTTAAAATTCTTATAATAACTTCAAACCAGTTTTGGGAGATATATTGATATATCGCCTAGGCCTAGCCAGGAGTACGGATAAGCCCTCAGCAGACACCAGCAACAAATACCCACTACTGCCAGCCACCAAATCTGCAACATCATCTCCAGATCTAAGGAAGAGCCTTGAGGGTAGGAGAGGTGGGAAGACAGCAGGATAGATCAATAAACAAATAAAAGGTTTCCACATACCCAGGGGAGAGGGAGAGTGAGCACAGATATGCTCCCATCGGCTTTTCTCTCCCTCCCTGCCACCACATTCCTACCTACCATGGTTTGTTGTGGGTGTAGAGTGTTGTTAGGTGACCCTCCCAGAGTTCCTGTTCAGATGGGTTGACTGTCAACCCACTCTGGGAATTGTAGCTCCGCTGAGGGGAAAAGGAGTTTCCTAACAACCATTAGCAAACCGTGGCACCCATAATTCCTTGGGGAAAGCCATGGCTTTAAATGTATGGTATGAAAGCGTCCCTAATATTTCTACAAGAACCATTAAAGCCCCTGGTGACTAGATTTTTGCATGCCTGCTTAAAAATAAGCATTCTGATTTGAACGGAGGGCAGATAAGCCAGCAAGATCAACTTGATGCATTCACATCCACTCAGGCAAGCAGAGAGGGCTCTTTTAAACCCCTCTTTCCCCCTCTGAAAAGCCTTACTAAACAATACAGCCATTAAAACTTGCATGAGCCAAGGTACAAGCGGGTGGGGTGTTAAAAATGCCTTTGTCCGTGCATCAACTCTCAGGAGAAAAAGCAGAGCCAGGAGGAGGAGTCCACGGGACTGGAGATTGCGATGGCTGCTAACGCAACCCTCAGGCTATATATCCCTCTGTTGGAGTTGGGAGTCAGGGAATGAGGACAGCGGAAGTGAGCAGGCAGATGACTATGTCTGCCAGAAATGACAGCAGCCCTCTTCTTTTTTGGGGGAAGGGACTAACGCAATGCTTCTTGATATTTCTGTCCTGCTCAGATGTGAGGGCTCCTTCGGCTCACACACCAAGACAAATGGAAGTTTCCCAGCTTTGTTTGACCAGGGTGTGAAGGACACATGTTTGCGAGTGGTTGGTGCAACCATACTAATGACAGCTTTTATCATCCCTGCAAACTGATAAGATCAAAACACACAAGGCTAGGTTCCAAAAATGCCCCCCCCCCCAAAAAAAAAAACAATCCTCGGGTTTACCAGTCCTCACTCTTTTTCTCATTTCTTTTCTGGGGGGAAAAATGAGATTTATGTTTCACCAACTGCCTTCCAAAGTCCTCAGAATGAGTCACAAAGCTTTAGGTTTCACAGATGTGACACAATTTTCACCTTGCAGGCGAGTGATGCGAGGCAAGGTTCATTTGGCCATTCAGAGCCCAACCAGGCCACTCTGAGGAACGTGGTAAAGGTGACGGGACCCCTGACCATTAGGTCCAGTTGTGACCAACTCTGGGGTTGCGGCGCTCATCTCGCTTTGTTGGTCGAGGGAGCCGGCGTACAGCTTCTGGGTCATGTGGCCAGCATGACAAAGCCGCTTCTGGCGAACCAGAGCAGCGCACGGAAACGCCGCTTACCTTCCCACCGAAGCGATACCTATTTATCTACTTGCACTTTGTGCTTTCGAACTGATAGGTTGGGAGGAGCAGTGACCGAGCAAAAGGAGCTCACCCCGTCGCGGGGATTCAAACCGCTGACCTTCTGATCGGCAAGCCCTAGGCTCTGTGGTTTAACCCACAGCGCCACCCGCGTCCAACAAATTATATTATGGTGTTGGCGTAAGTTCTCATGTTTTAGAGCCCACTGCATTAGATGCACAGAGTGTGATCTACAGTTGCCAAATATCCATTTGCCCATGGGAACAAAGCAGGGGTCAGGGGAAGGGGTAATGTGCCCCTCCTGGCCCCTCTGGGCCCCCACAGGCCCCACACCTCTCTCTCCATCCCTGCTGTATGTCCACCTCAGGCACATTTGCCTAGCAAGCATGTGCATTTAAGGTACTGCCTGGATGGAGGGTGGCGACACTGAGGATGTACATACAAAGCTCTGACTTCGGAGTGGCTTGGATTACAAAAGGAAGGAGTCCCACCCATGGCCCTGTTCCTCCACCTCCCCACACTCCTGCCAAGTGGCCCCCAGAAGAATGCATGGGATGGACTGCGGCCCTTAGGATGAAAAAGCCCAGCCCCTGGTGTATAAAGGAGACAGGGGGAATGTATAATGTGGAGTTAGATGGCAATGGGATGCAAAAACAAACAAACACACACGTCTGCAGCAATTACATCAGAGCTTAAATGTATGTAAAATAATCCCTGGCAAAAGCCCGATCTGTAACAATTACATCAGAGCTTAGGCACATGTAAAATAATCCTTCGCAGCAGCAGGAGGAGGAGGTTACCAACTGGGTATTATGCGCACAGAGGGAAAGAATTATAAACAGTGGTGTCAAGAGAAAGTAACATGCAGGGAGGAAACTGTAGGTACATCACAGTTTCCCAAAGAGCACAGGGCATCCAGCAAAACCCAGGGACCCAGTGGGGCAATAGTGCGGTCAGGCAAGTCATTCCAAGCCAGGCCGCCCCTTCCAAAAACTCCCCTCCTCCTCTATTTAGGTGGTTACCAGAAAAGAGAGAGCAAGAAATAGCACACGTAAAGGCCTGGGAAGAACAAGCCTATGGGAAGAACAAGCCTGAGCAGCTTGGCTGGGAGACTGCGCACCCGTGAGGATGGCAGCAAGCTGGCAAGGGCAGGGAGAGGACTTATCTGAATTTCCAGGGTGGCACTGCCGCACTCTACTCCAATGTGAACCCTGGCTCCCCAGAGAAAAAGAAGAAGAGTTTGGATTTGATATCCTGCTTTATCACTACCCTAAGGAGTCTCAAAGCGGCTAACAATCTCCTTTCCCTTCCTCCCCCACAACAAACACTCTGTGAGGTGAGTGGGGCTGAGAGACTTCAGAGAAGTGTGACTGGCCCAAGGTCACCCAGCAGCTGCATGTGGAGGAGCGGGGAAGCGAACCCGGTTCCCCAGATTACAAGACTACCGTTCTTAACCACTACACCACACTGGCTCTCTCTGTTACTCTCTCTGTTGGGAGTAAAACTCCCATAATCCCCAGCCAGCTTAGCCAATGGTCAGGGATGATGGGCGTTCAAGAACATCTGGGGTCCCCAAAGCTGGAAAGCTCAGAGCTACTCTGCGTACGTGAGCCCTGCAGAACGGCACTCGAAGAAGTCTCTGGATGGTTAAAAAAAAAAAAAGCCAGGAGCAACCTACTCTGAAGTAACAGCAATTGCTGGAAAATTGGCACAGCAAGAAAGAGGAAGGCTTCCCTAACTGTGGTCTGCAAGCCACCAGCGGTTTGCAAGCTTCATTCAGGTGCTGCTGTGGACGCGGTAGCTGCAAATGAGGCTCCATTGCATTAAACCTTCTTAACGATTTTGACTGTATTGTTTTCGCTTCTTTTATTACTTGCACTGTATTTTATTACAGTGGTACCTCGGGTTAAGTACTTAATTCGTTCCCGAGGTCCGTTCTTAACCTGAAACTGTTCTTAACCTGAAGCACCACTTTAGCTAATGGGGCCTCCTGCTGCCGCCAGAGCACGATTTCTGTTCTCATCCTGAAGCAAAGTTCTTAACCTGAAGCACTATTTCTGGGTTAGCGGAGTCTGTAACCTGAAGCATATGTAACCTGAGGTACCACTGTATTGCATTATGATCTGAATTCCACGGAATGAAAGTTGTAATGCAATAGATAAATATGAAATGAAAGAAGTGATTACAAAATACCATTTTAAAATCACACAGGCATCTATCACGGCGCGTTGCAATTACAGCAGGCAGAAAAACTGCCCTGGGGTGGGGAAAATTGCAGAACTACTGGGCTAGAAAGAAGGAAGTTCACTTTCTGTCATGGAGAAGTCAGTCTCAATGCTAGCTGAAGTTCAATGATCAGGCTGCTAAAATTCAGTTAAGGGACTAGGTAAACTTATGAAGCCACAAGCAACACGATTATTCTCTGATATCAGTCTTCCACAACCTGGTGCCTTTGAGATGTTTTGGACTATAGTTCCAAATGGACCACAACATCGCAAGAACAATCAGGTTGGAGAATGCTGCTCTAATTGATCCATCCCCAATAAAATTGGCTCCAGTGTGATGTCAGTGTAATGCAAAGTTGGGATCCGGCCTTGAAAATGGCTCCAGGACCTCAAAATAATTTCCTCATAGCTGGGCAGACGGAGACACAGGGCTTTTATCTGAGACACATTTTCTTGGGTTTACCTCAAAGGAGATTTTTAAAAAATGTATGCACGCTTCCTCTTTATATCTTGAGAGGGAAGTGCTGTAACATTCTGACAGCTCTGCTGTGAAGTCAAGGACACCGTGGAGTCCTTGAATAGCGGCCAGCTGTAACAGGGTGAAAATATTAAAGCTATGTCTTTGGGAGCTCTGGGAGCGAAAGAACAAAGAAGACTCTCTCTCTCTCTCTCTCTCTCTCTCTCTCTCTCTCTCTCTCTCTCTGGTTAAATGCAATTTTTAAAAACACACAGGCAAAAAGACAGACCAACTAAACACTTTGTCCAAATCTAACGTCACATCTGCACCATACATATAAAGCAGTATCCTGCTACTTTAAACAGTCATGGCTTCCTCCCAAAGGATCCTGGGAACTGTCATTTGATAACTGCCACAGAGCTACAATTCCCAGAGTTCCCAGGGAGGAGGAATCCATTTTTAAACTACTCTGGAATTGTGAGGGGAATATGGAGTTTCCTGAAAACTCTCAGCACCCTTAACAGTTAACTACAGTTCCCAGGATTCTTTGGGAGAAACCACAACTGCTTAAAGGGATAAAACAGTTTGCTTTAACTGTGTAATGCAGATGTGGCATTACACATTTAAGGGGAGCAGAGTTAAGTGGGAAAATATCCCACAGGACTTAAGTCCCTCCACCGTTTTCAAATATAAATTCTAAAACAAGTAGTACCTCTGAACATGTACAGAGAGCCTTCCACCTCATGGTGAGCCACTGCAATCTACCCTCACATTTAAAATTAAGTAACAGGGCTTCCTTCAGGGATCCTACATACAGGCCTCTGCCCCGACGCCTCCCACGTTAAAAATTAAGCCTTGTCTCTATGTCCCTTGATAGCAATCTAACACAGAGTGCCAAAAATAAATGCATATGAAGCCTGGTAAAGCTAATTTATGCTGGGACTAAATTCTACATCATTGCCCAGTTCCTGCCTGTACCTGCACACTTCCATTGCTGCAAGAGGAGGCCACACCCAGGCTAAAAACAGTTTGGCTCGCTTGCTTAAGGGTACTTATTTGAGTTCCCGGCCAAAAAGCTAGTCCTTATTGCTAACAAGGAACTTTTATGCAGCCGAAGAACTCCTCACACAAATCGCGAGCGGCTCCACCGAGCCGTGTGGCATTCTAGAAGGCCCAATTACAATTCAGTTCAAGTCAATTACCAGGGCACAAGAAGATGAACCCCTTCGCTGCAAGTGCTTTTTAATCCCTCCCGGGGGGCGAAAGCATTCTGACAGCCCCACACAACACAGGGATCGTTGCATTTGTTTATACTGAGCAGGACCAGAATTCTGCACAAACGCCCATTTCACAGAATCGTAGGAGTTGGAAGGGACCTTGAGGGTCATCTAGTCCAACCCCTTACAATGCAGGAATATTTTGCCCAATATGGGGCTCGAACCCACAACCTTAAGATTAAGGGCTTCATGCAGGACTGAGCTGGTCCAGCAGGCACAAACTAACTAGAATCCTGAGGAGAACCTCTGTCTTTCCGACGCTGGTCTAGGACACAGCTTTGTCTTTTTTCCAGTCCCAAGTGGAACTGAAGGAGCACTTACCTTCACAGAGGGAAAGAGTCACAGCTGCTGGGATCTCCCCCACTTTCCCTATCTGGGCACAAGCCCCCGGAGGAGGGGGCGGAAACGTCTGCTCAGAAGCATTTTCCGGAGCCGATCCGCCAGCCTTGAAGGGGTTCACTTTGGGCTTAGGGGCAACAACGGGTGCAAATTTCTTCTGAGGGCTGTAGAAGCTCGGGGTGGAGATGTTTATGCTGACTGTGGATGTCATGCGGGTCCCCGGGGCCCCCGACGAGGCCATCCTGCCGTGGAATGGATCAGGACCTATGGAAAGGAAGAGTGCCGTCAGAGAAGAGCAGGCAAGTGGGAGAGGTGGAAACAGGGAAGGATCTTTTGCGGAGAGCATGTAAAGGTGGTGGCAAAGGGGCATTTTGTGTGTGTGTATAGTGGGGGGTTGTGCATGCATGCATTCTTGCAAGCAAGCACGGAGCATATATTAAAAACCTGGATCCAAAGACCTGGAAAATCTCCTCCTCCCTCTGGGGCAATAAAAGGCAAAATACAGGCCAGGCCCCAACTTCTTCCCTGTTTGCACACTGGAGCCATGCAAGCTTTATTTTGGGAGCGGCAGAGGAGAAAGAGAGAAGAGGATCTAAAGGGGGGGGGGGACACATTACAGGAGAAAAGAAACCCACAGCGCAGGAGATGGAAAGGGGACAGAATTCTCAGTAGCCGAAATAGGCGTCCCAAGGCTGCGTTTCAGAAATAAAAATAAGAGCGACTCTGGAGCATTCCTTTTCGACTTTGCAAAGCAACTGGGGAGGGGGTGGTCTGCTAAACAGAGCTTTCAGCATGGCTACGGTTCGCTCACAGGCTAGGAGACACACAAACACACACGCACCCCGCCCCTTAGAACATCTCCGTCTAACCCCCCTCACCTCTGCTTTTGTGTTACCTCAAGGCCCCTGGCCCCGGCTGGTCAACGCGGACCGTTTGCAGCTGGAGCAGAACAAAAGGAAACCTGGCGATGGAACCCATGCCATGGCGGTGTCTTCAGCAAGGGAGCCCCTTCGTGTGCAAACATACACGCACGAACACACACGAACACACACACACACACACACACACACCCTCCTCCTGCCAGAGGTTTGTCCTCTTTTCTTCTGTCACTGTGGCCAGAGACAAGCATCCCCGTTCAGCATCTCTGCCTGCTCTGCTGTGCCGCCTCCATCCCTCCCTCCCTCCCGCTTGCACAGGAAGCAACTCCGGGATTCAGCCAGGCTCGCTGACACGTTCCTGGAGTCACCCGCCTCCTTTCTGAGCTCTAGCTACACACACACTCACACAGGGGAGAGAGACCGCCCATTTTTCGCAGGGGCAACCAGAGGCACAGCACAGGAGGGGGGAGCAAAAAAATAAAAGACCCCTTCTAGCCACTTAATAAAGTGGTACTTAATTAAAGGAAAAGCTGATTTGGGAAAGGGCAGCCCAGAATCCCCGGAATTGTACCAGCAGGCAAAAAGAGAGAGTGTCCTGGCAATACAAGAATATAGAAACAAAATGCAAAATCCTAGATAGGACACTTTGCCCCAGTATCTCAAACACTGGATGGAGGCATGTGCCATATATATGTTTCTTTGAACGTCAGCACATGCACACGGTCAACAATAACTGGTATGCATTTTTTTCTGTTGCATGTTATGATTTTACTTTCGTTAGCATATTTCAAGAGGCCTAGGCATGGTCTCCGTTCCCACCTTGCCACCAACCACCCACAGAGAGAGAGATAAAACTTTAACCACCAAGGATTGCAAATATCTTGTTCTACTGGTACTTCCACAACACTCTGGACTCTACGAAGGCTGAGAGAGCAGTCCAGCAAAACGAGTCTGCCACCGACATTCCCCTCAAAGTAAACAGAGGTATTGAGAGGGTCAACACAGCCCACCCCAAATCCACCATGGGGCCCATTTCCAAGGTTCTTGCTGACTGAGCAATCCAAGCTTGCCAACAACACCCATCAACTTCCAATGGGCTTCAAAGCTGACCCCCCAAACAAAACGCAACAGGAAGCCTATCACCGCCTGGTGGGGGTGTCCCACCATCATACAAGACCCTTCCTGACCTCTTCCAATGCAGTCCTTCCCTGTAACCTCCCAGTTGAATCGCTGAGATTCACAGAATCATGATTCACAGAATCGCAAAGTTGGAAGGAGACACAAAGTTCATCTAGTGGTCCAACCCCCTGCAATGCAGAGATCTTTTGCCCAACGTGGGGCTCAAACCCACAACCCTGAAATTAAGAGTCTCATGCTCTACCGACTGGGCTGTCCCAATGCCCAACTGGCCTCCACAGCCGAGACATAGCTCAGTTGGTTAGGGCACGGTGCTGATAATACCAAGGTCCAATCCCTATACGGTGTTGTAAACAAAAACTGCATATTCCTACATTGCAGGGGGTTGGGCTAGATGATCCTCAGGATTCCTTCCAACTCTATCACTCTATGAGAGTGAGTTCTATAAGTATTTCGTGTCGCCAGACCCAAGCTGTGGAACACACTTCCAGCAGGGAGGCAGCGGGCACCCTCCTTTCAGATTTTCAGGAGTCCCTTTGCAGCTGTTTAATTTGCTGGTCATTTTAATGACTGTCTCTATTGCTTCTAATTGTGCTTTGCCACCACCCCTTTTAATAATCCCCCCCAAAATATTTTATGATATAGGCATGTCAATAATTTTATAAATAAACAAACAAACACACTTGGTGCCCAACTCCCATCATTCCCGGTTAGGACGGCCACTGCACAGGAATGATGGGATTTGTAGTCCAACGACATCTGCAGGGCACCAAGTTGTGGGAAGGCAGAGCCAAGGCCTCAAATGACATCACTGAAAGCTTCCGGTTGGACGCATGCGGAGACAGAATTTACTGATGAGTCCATGGGCATCTTCTACATGTGGCAAGACTGGAACCAGCCTACTCTGGAGCCTGCCAAATCTCTCCAGCATAAAATCCCACGACAAAGAAATGCTCCAAGATGCCCTGTTTCCCACACAGGACTTTCCCATTAGGCCTTCTGACTTTCCCAGCATTTGGCAGCTTCCTGCTACATTCTGCCCTTGGCGAGAGTTAAGGCCAGTCCACCTCAATCTCAAGTGATTTTTTTCAAAATCCCTTTGCTGGTTTAAAGGCAAAATGTTTTGGTTCTCTTAAATTTGCAGCTTGTACTTGGTGCATTAACCAAAAGGAGGAAAAAATGGAAGAGCACAACATGGTTTCGAAGGCAAGAGAGTCAGCTGCCCCATGGAGACACTGAATTGCATAGACCGGGCAGCTGTTCCCGTCTCCTCAACCTCAGGACAACGCCGTTTCCCCACTTGCTCTCAAGCAGCTGCCCTGCTCATCTTACTCTTTCTCTCCCTTGCTAGTGACCTCATCCCCAGCCCCAACCCAAGAGAAGTCAACACTCCTTCTTATGATTTGCAGCCAGTTCCTTAAGTGACACTTGAAATGAAGTGTCCGCAGATGAAAAGGGAGCCGAACAGGGTTTCAAGGAATCCAGATATGGGAGCCATTGAGAAACACTTGGACACAACTCAAGACATGTGTATCGCGTATCAGAAACCAAATGGGAGAGCTATGAGATGCAGTCAACACACCCACTGTTCACATGGACAGGAAAGACTGGGGCATGCCCCAACGAGTTTTCAAGTTTGCCCAGAGGGAAGAAGACGTTCCTGGACTCCAGGACAGCTCTGGCACTACCTCATCTTGCAGTTATTTGAGAGGGATTGGGGTGTAAAGCAGCCAAGCTGTTGCCAAAAAGCAGAGATGGCCCTGACCATGTTCTTGGGACGACAGCCTAGTGCCTTCCAGATGCTAGTTGGACTCCAACTCCCATCAGCCCCAGTAGGCACGGCCAGTGATCAGGGATGATGGGAACTGTAGTCTAACAGGATCTGGAGGGCACGAGGTAGGGGAAGGCTGCTTTAGGGAGAGAATCATTCTTAAGCAGCCTATGCTCAAGAAACATTTATTCCTATGTTCTAACGCTGCCCAAAGATGCAAGTGAAACCCTTCAGATTTCTGCATTAGAGGCCAATGGCAGCTGCAAAGAGCGGGGCTTTCTTAGTGGTGGCACCTTTCTTAGAGAATTCTGTTCACAGGGAACCACACCAGACCATTTCTATTGCAAAGATTTGAAGACCAGTTAAAATACGTATTCCTCTAGTTGGCTCGTTGTAAAGGGAATACCTGTTTGTAGGTGTATGTGTAGCATTTAACATGAAAAGTCATTTTGCTTTTATAGCTCTTATGTGTAAGTCACCCTGAGAGCCTCTGAAAGGAAAGCATATATGTTGTTTATTGTCGGAGGTGGTCACTAGGAGCTGCTGGAAAGGTTAAAACACATTTTAAATAAAACACTCATGATATGTTCACTATCCAAGTATTTCTGCCTGGGGTGTTGAAGGGCGGGACGTCTGACAATATTGCCCACCACAGTTTCTGCCGGTTAACTATAATCTCACAGTGCATCTCTTTTTATATTATTATTAAAGATTTCCTAGTTTACAAAAATGCATGCACTGTCTCTTTTTTCAAGCTGTGTTTTCTACAGATCAGTTTCATTGGTTGCGAGACATTAATGTTGCACGCAGTTATCACAGTGCATCTCTCGACGATTTAGGCACGCAGTCAAGTCAACTGGCACCCACCCACTGAACCTTCTGCAATTAAATAGCCAACGGGGAAACAACAATTAGGAACTGTAGGGCTGCATCCCTGTAGGATAAGGAACATTTTAGCAAATAAGCTGTTGCCTATTAAGTGCGAGATTTCCTGCAGAAACTTTTTGGGGACTATGCAATCAGTGGCATGATGGACAAACCCTGTTAAATACAAATTATGATATAATCTGGCTATTGTAGGCCTCTCAATAAAGGGATTAACACCAGGCTCGTGTGAGCTGGTGCAGAGTGAATTCTGACAGAGGGGAGGAACGTTGACCGGGAGCCAGTTTATACACTGAGCAGAAACAAACGGTGAAGCTTTTCATGGGCTGCACCATTTCAGGCAGTGGGTGAAGAACGAATGTTCTTTGATGGCAGCGCTCTAAGCCTAGAAAAACAGCTGTGTTCATCAGCCTAGCCTTCCCTTCTGTGCTAGCTGTCTAAGTGCAGGAGGGTTTTCTCAGGAGGAATTCAGAAATGCCACCGTACTACCTGCAGTGCATTAAGTTTCACAGTCCTGCAAAAAGCTTTATCGCTTGGTTCTGCTGACTGTATATAATGGCCATATAGATCTTTTGGCTTCTGCCATTCCCAATAAGGCTCTGGAAATACACAAGAAATGTCTGCCTTGCCCTTCATCATAAGATCTCAGATCCTGCCTTGAACAGCGTTGGAGTAGATGAACACCAAGTTCCCTTCTAATTTCTATAAGCCCATAAGCCAGTATTAATGGCTGGTGTGTTGTGCTACGATTGGTGGGTCACAGGTTAGGCAGGTATGTTTGTGTATGTGCCATCATATAGTTTAGTCACTAGGTGGCACTGGGCTTAATAAAAGCATCTGGGTGGAGTCAGGAGTTTCCTGTTCGGCTCTTATTTTAAGACATAGTAAACGTTGTGGTCTAGTAGCTTGGCTGATGTGTCTTAAATAATAGCAGGCCCACCCTAGAATCAGATGATGAACTGGGCAGGTTTGTGCATTCATCTAACCCTAAAGAGACGCAGCCCACACACGTCCTAAATTTAGCAGGTCTGTTTAACACGGCCCAACATTTTAGCATTTGAGGCATAAAGGCAGCTCATGAACTATGGCCAGCAGGGAAGTGAAACTAGCTAGTCGGAGCACCGTTAAAAGTCAGCCCGCAACATCTCTCCCAACCCTAGACCACACCCCTTTCTGTTATTGCATACTGATTGTTCTGAAGGAAAACCCAGCGCGTATCATTTCTGTGTCTGTCCAGTGAAAAGGTTGACATGATCTTCCACTGATGTAGAAAATATTTGTTGTTTAGTCCTGTCCGACTCTTCGTGACCCCATGGACCAGAGCACGCCAGGCACTCCTGTCTTCCACTGCCTCCCGCAGTTTGGTCAAACTCATGTTCGCAGCTTCGAGAACACTGTCCAACCATCTCACACACATATACAGTGGTACCTCGCAAGACGAATGACTCGCAAGACGAAAAACTCGCAAGACGAAAGAGTTTTTTGTTTTTTTGAGTTGCTTCGCAAGACGAATTTCCCTATGGGCCTGCTTCGCAAGACGAAAATGTCTTGCGCCTTTTTCAATGCATTCCTATGGGAAACCGTGTTTCGCAAGACGAAAAATTCACAAGACGAAAAAACTCGCAGAACGAATTAATTTCGTCTTGCAAGGCACCACTGTATATGGAGAGTCATACCAGAACTTTGAGAAATTAACGCAGCAAACTCTCAGTTCTGTTTTCCAAAGACACTGATGGCCTGCTCAAAATAACTCCAGTTATCCTTCTCCCATAATGTGCAAACTCACTGGTTGAGCTTTTAAACCGGTAAGGTTGTCCAGGATCACCCCAAGGCAAGAGTCCCCTTTGCTGGATCAAACCAAGTTTCCTCCAGCATCCTATCCGTAGCAGGGGCCACTGAATTAAGCTCTTTAGGGCACGAATAAATGCACCAGCCTTCTCCTGTGGTCTGTGCACAGCATTTGGCATTTAAAGGTAGACTGCTTCGGAACAGAGAGGTTCTCCAATGCTAGCTGGGCAAACACCCAAGCAGCTCAGGAACAGGATGCAAGATTCTTGCTATACCATTCTTTCCCTCTCCCCCCCCCCCGCCCCCACGCGCCTGCAGGGATCCACTGTTTCTAGGGATCTCAGCGCTTCTTCTTTTCTGCTTTGTGATCAAAAAGCAGTAAAAAGTACTTTCTTGTGTAGACCGCAATAAGCTGGAGAACGCGCGTGTGCAGAAATAACAGTGCGGCCTATGCTCAGTCTAATACAAGCGGCTGACACGTCCACACCCCTTTTCTTTGCTGAAAGTAGGGGAAAAGTCTGGCCGAAAAGAAGTGAACTTGAAGTCTTGATGCAGCAAGCCAGCCTCCCTGTAAAGGGCGCCGACATATCGCAACAGTTGCGTCGCCCCCTCCCCGCTGCCCAACCTTGCGGATTCTTCCCGCTACTTCGACTCAAACATCTGGAAAAATGCTCCGGGCCGAGGCGGGCGCACACCCCTTCCTGCAGCTCCAAAGCAGGCAGGGAGCAACTCCCAGGCCGCTTCTCCGCTTTCAGCCGCTGCCAACCCTTTAACAAGAGAAAGGAGGAGACTGCCGGAGGTATTTCCCTTCAGGAGGGGAGGGGGGCTCGCCAGAGAGACCGGACGGCAACGGCGCGGCGCGCCTCGTCACCGTTTCCCCAGAGGAGGAGGAGGAGGAGGAGGAGGGGCGCTCGGCAATCCTGCAAATCTCTCGCCCACGGGAGCGTTTTCCCCACCACCACCCTATTGCGATCCTAGACTTCCTCGAGAGTAAACCCCCCGCGATCCAGGGCACTTTCGAGGAAACGCGCCCCTAGTTTCTCGCTCTTTTCCCAAATGCCTCCGGCTGTGCAGCTTTACGCGCGCGTAAACTTTTACGCGCACTCAGCCAAGCCCCGCGTTGCAACGGGGATGTGCGCAAAAGTGGCCCGCGCGACAATCCATCCGGCCCGCCGGTGCCTCCGAGGAGGCAGGGGCACCTAGCCCTCCCTTCGAGCACGAGGCACACGTTTTAAGAGCTCTTAAAACCACGGTAGAGCTTCCGGGGGGTGGGGAGGTGGAAGGAAGCCCGGAAGGTTTCTCCAAGGAGAAGGCAGCCTTACCTAGAGGGTAATTATCTGGTCCCAGCAGGAGCCGCGGCGGCGGCGGCGGGTGGCGCAGCTTTAGGGCGCAGCGAAAGAGAGCTGCCCTGGGATCCCCGGGGGACCTGAACGAGGACTGTGCGCGCTGCTGCTGCTGCAGCTGAGGATCACAGCCTCTCCTCGCGACTCCTCCCCGCGGCCAGGAGGGTTGTGCTCGCCTGGCCCGCGCGCAACTTTCTGAAGCTGCTTTTGCCAAGAAGGGGTGTTGAAGAAGCTCGGAGGGGGCGGAGGAAAAAGGAGCTGTTGTAGCCCCGACACTTCCGAGCTGATCGCAACTTTTTCTTTTCTTTTTTTTTTTTTAAGGGAGCCTCGGCTCTGCCCAAGCTGTTTGACCATAAAAGGAGAGAGGCTGCTCGGAGCGAACAGCTGAGCTCACTCATCGGGGAATGTGGCAAGGAGGGGAGGCTGCCGGCGACCACGCAGAAGAGGAGGAGGGGGCTTCCTCCCCTCCCAAAAGGCTGCAGCCCCTCGATGAGTCCGAGCCTGGGCATGTTTTTGCTCTGTGGGGCCCGGCGGCCCGATGCGGTGTGGGGGCCGCCTCCTAAGACTAACCGCGTGCGCAACGCCCTCCTCCTTGGGCTTCCTCGGAAGTAAGCGGCGCCCGCCTCCCCGAGTTCACTAGCCCCCATAGGCCTGGTGTTCTACTCGATCCCCCACGGAGGATCTGTTGAGTGTTTTTCCCAGTAGGTGAAAGTTCGCCACGTTAGCGCCCCAAGCCTCAAAAACTGCTGAGAAGGAAGCCTCGAGACAAGAGTTCAGTAGTATAAGGATGCGTTAAGATTGCAGTCCGGAAGGAATGGGAAAGGCGGCAGCGCACAGGTTAATGCGTCTCCGTTTCTCTGGCCTGCCTTTTGGTGTTTCATTCCTCCCCCAGCCCTTTTCGTGGCCCCTGTCCCCCCCCCCCCGGCCCTCAGCTCAAGGCCCTGGTGAGGTTTGTGGTTTCCTTCATACTTTTGCTAATCTCTTCCCCTCACCCTTTCTCCAAAACCACCTTGACTCTCTGGGTGTGTTCCCCCCCCCCTTTAATGTACATCTTGAGTTCGCCTCCTGCAGCCTCACTCCCTTTCTCCCTCTAGGAATGACTTCATTTCCTTTGGAGGCGCGCGCCCCCCTCCAAAAAGCTGTTCTTGATGAGTCAGGGTCTGCCTTGGCTTCTCCTCCACCCACCCACCCACCCACTCCCTCCCCTCCCTGCCCCAACCAGCTGCAAGGCTAGCATCTGACTCAGAATTTCCTCTTAGAAAACTGTGAGGAAGTTTGTTCTTTCCACATACAAAAAACCCAGTGTTATCATGACCCAACATGGGGGTTTTTTGTTTGTTTGTGTGTGTGTGTGTTCTTCTTGTCTTCTCTAGCCTGGAGTGCGAGTTCAGGGTACAATAGGAACTCCCTTCCTAACTTGAATGGCGCCATTCAGAAGCATCAGGAATGATGGAGGTCTCCTGACATGAGGGCCACAAAGGGGGGTGGAGTGGGAGGGATACAGTTCTTCGAATATATCTGTGGTGTTTCTCCGTCCTGGACTGCAGCCCACAAGACGTCGTCTCTTTCCCATTCCCGATTTGTGGTTTGCTTCTGGGACCCCCTTAGGTATAGATTCATTTTTTCCCCTACGAAGAATTCACCTATGCAATGCTGTCTCTTTAATTTTAGCTGATGGAGTCTGTGAGGTCTGCATTTCTATACAGTGGTACCTCGGGTTAGGTACTTAATTCGTTCCAGAGGTCCATTCTTAAGCTGAAACTGTTCTTAACCTGAAGCACCACTTTAGCTAATGGGGCCTCCTGGTGCCGCCACGCCGCCGGAGCACGATTTCTGTTCTCATCCTGAAGCAAAGTTCTTAACCTGAGGTACTATTTCTGGGTTAGCGGAGTCTGTAACCTGAAGCATATGTAACCCGAGGTACCACTGTACAACCTTGTCTGTCTTGCACGATTCAGGTGACTAATAAAGACTGAGAAATCCTGTTCCTAGCTTGTGCTGGAGATACACCACTGCTATGCAAGCGAAATAAAAAATAAAAAATAAAGTTAGTGTCTACACAAACTAAAGACTTCTATGTGATTTACAAAAAGCAAAAGACTCCCAATGCCTGCTCAGTGAGGGGAAATACAACACCAAGAAAATATACAGAAATGGGGAAATAACCAACACACCCAGCCCAGATTGTCTCTGTGTCAACATGTCGTGTGGACACAGTGGCAGCCAGTGAACTGAGTAATAGGGACACGTCCTCAGAATTGCCACAACATGCAGACATCCTCATGCTCCCACCGGCACAGCTAGGAAGTGATTTGGCTCGAATCCCTTGACGCCAATCCCTGCCATTTTTGAGCGCAACATCTGAAGGGGCAAAAGGGGCACAACATGGCACCCACGTGGCTTCCAGGACAAGAGGAAGCCAGTCCTCCTGGGACAAGGGTTCAAAAGCCACTTGGAGTGGGAAAGACAATCCTGGCAAGCTGCCCAAGGAAGTGGGGGGCAAGAGAGGCAAGGAGAGCAGCCTGCCGGCACACATGGACCACATTGACTTCCAGTGGCCTTTTACCTGGGGCTGGGAAGCAGGACTTAGAAGCCTCCACTGGGGAAAGGGAAGAAATGCCCCCTATTAAATGCCTTACAAAGAACAGTCCCATCAAGGGCAAAAGAAGGTGATCTCCTGGGAGTTGAATAGGCACCGCAAACCCCACTTGGTCACAGCAGCACACAGAGATCAAAACGCACCCTGAGGATTTTCTGCAGGGGTTGCGAAAGAATCTCTAGGTGGGTGGAACAGCTTATGTTTCACAGCAGCCATAGCCAATGTGGTCCCGTCTAGATGTTGTGGGCTGCAACTCTCATAATCTCTGACTACTGGCCACGCTGGCTGGGACTGATGGGAATTGGCATCCAACAACATCTGGATGATGCCGCCATGTTGCTATTTCAAATCCACAACAGGAAAGAGGTGAGGCCCTTTGGTAATTTGACACACCAACATTTGGCATGCGCCCCCCCCTAAATATTTCTTGTTTTCACAATAATTCCCATAGATCCAGTTGCTTTTTATAGATCTCAGTAGGTACCCGTATAAATATAGGCTGGTAGTGGTGGTTGTTTTGTGCCCTCTTGGCTCGGGGCCCTGAGCAGGGGAACTTCCTGCACTTTCCTAAATCAGGCACTGCCCCCCCCCCCCCCGCAATCGGGGACACCTGATGCAGTCAGCAAAACTGCTGCATAGGCCAATAACTAGCCCTGCTGGCCGCCCATGACAGCTCATGTGACCAGTCCGCCTCCCCTGCTCTGTGGTTTGATAGGTCAGCCCTGCTAGGCAGCATGATCCCGCAAAATACCATTCCCCTATGGTATCCTTCCCTCATTTTCCCTCTCCTCCCCACATGGCATCTGGGGGGAGCATCACCCCCATAGGCCTATCCCATCGCAGTCTAGAAAACCTGAGTGGCCAGAGAGAGAAAGGACTCTGGACTGCACCTCTCCACTCTTAAAATCACATTCTTATAGGTTTGCAGGGATCCCCCAAAACCCTATAAATTAATAAATGGTAGGATATTGATTGGGTTAAACCACAGAGCCTACGACTTGCCGATCAGAAGGTCAGCGGTTTGAATCCCTGCGACAGGGTGAGCTCCTGTTGCTTGGTCCCTGCTCCTGCCAACCTAGCAGTTCGAAATCACATCAAAGTGCAAGTAGATAAATAGGTACTGCTCCGGCAGGGAGGTAAACGCCATTTCCGTGTGCTGCTCTAGTCCGCCAGAAGCGGCTTAGTCATGCTGGCCACATGACCCGGAAGCTGTACACCGGCTCCCTCAGCTAATAAAGCAAGATGAACGCCGCAACCCCAGAGTCAGGCACGGCAGGACCTAATGATCAGGGGTCCCTTTACCTTTACCTTTAGGATATTGATTATGTGAAGGATATTGATTATGTGAATTATTATACAAGCTGCAGAGGAATTCATGGGCTAGCCTATGTAAACTGACCTGGCCAAGCTCGGGTCATTAAGAAACAATACAGGGCCACTGAGCACCAATGGCAGTGCAAGAGAACTGCCCCCCCCCCCCCGTCCTGAGATGTGAACAAAAAGACTGGGGGTTGGATGTTTGCTAGGGTAACTGAGTGTGAGGTGACAGGAAAAGAGAGTATTGAGCAAGAGTTGCTGGGAAGAAGAAGGATTGGGATCCATCTTGGGCAGGCTGGCTGAAGGCTGGCTGGGAGAGATGCCTTGGATTCCAGCACTGAACTGCTGGGGAAAACAAGCCCCTCTTGAGACGACCATGCTGTAAGATCTGGACTACTTCCATGAAGACTGAAAGTGGAAATGTGTGTAATTAAACCATCTTTCTTAAAGCTACAACAGCCTCAGCCGTGTCTCTATTCTCCAAAGGAGCACAGACCCTGGTTGAGGGCCAAGGCCTCTGGAATCCTGTGCAATAGCTTGGCAGGGATATCAGTATCAAACTAGAGCGGAATAAAGTGTGTCCCTCCCCTTCCCTTGTTTACTTCTCTGTATACTCCTCCCAGGAACCCTCAGTGGTTGGGAACGGAATTTGGTGCTGGATGTTTGTGTGTCTGGAGTCCAAAGCGAGGTGCCTGTTAGGGTTCTAGGCAGCAGAGGCTTAGCAATGTGCTCAGGTATGTTCTGAGGCCTTGCTGTTTCATGCGAAGTCCTTTCTCCACAGTGTCCCTTCTCCACAGCCTCCTCACCCCATGAGCTCTGAGTGTGTGCAACCTGAGAGATGCCAGAGAGATATGCAGCTTTATGTCAGTACTATACCAACTGCACTGGCTCCCGGTGGAGTACAGGACGAGGTTTAAGGTGCTGGTTTTAACCTTTAAAGCCCTATATAGCCTAGGACCCTTGTACCTACGGGACCGCCTCTCCTGATATGTCCCACGGAGGACCTTACGGTCTTCAAATAAAAACATCTTGGAGGTCACGGGCCACAGAGAGGTTAGGCTGGCTTCAACCAGAGCCAGGGCTTTTTCGGCTGTGGCTCCGATCTGGTGGAATGCTCTGTCACAAGAGACTAGGGCCCTGCAGGACGTGACATCTTTCTGCAGGGCCTGCAAGACAGAGCTGTTCCCCTAGGCCTTTGGCCAGGGCACAACCTGACCCCCTCCTTTGGCAATCCTCACAGAACTCTAGCCCAATGGTTGCCATTAATCTGATTTGAACTGATTTTATAATGAAATGGTTTTAGAATGTTGTATCATTTTACTGTTGTTAGCCGCTCTGAGCCCAGCTTCGGCTGGGGAGGGCGGGATATAAATAACATTTTATTATTATTATGTGCTCTATCATCTAAGTTCTGCCCTCTTTGTGTGGGGTCTATAGTGGTGTGCTGCAAGTGGGTGTTGTGTCATATCTTATGCTCTGTGGTGATGGCGTGAGTCGGTTGTGGGGCTTCCTCTTCTTTCTGTTGAAATCAATGGGAGAGAAATTTGTTGTGCTAGGACTGGGGTTGAATTAGCAGCGGAGGTGCTGACTGAAGGGGTATCGGATGTGGCATAAATGTGCCCCTCCCTTGGTCTTCCCACCTGCAACTCGGCCCTGTCTGTGCTGTTCCACCAGCGTATTTCTTATGGCGCCAGCACACCTTGCGTTCTGTCAGCAAAGCACCATGTCTGCTGCCTCCTAAAGCGCCTTAGCCATTAGTGAAGGATCGCAAACCATGCTTTGCAGCATACCACCTCCCCAGTTAAGGTCAGCTGCCGTAGTGTGATGGCAAACAGTTCTGAATAAAAGCAGAATTCTTTACACCATGAGAAGCCAAGGTAGTGCTCTCCCTATGTCTTGGACTACAACTCCCATCATCCCTGCCGATTGACCATGCTGACTGAGGCTGGTGGGAGTTGTAGTCCACCATGTCTGACAGGCACCACATTGGCTATCGCTGCAATGCACACTATCCTGCACAGCAATAATTCCCAAATTATGTGTTATGCCTGTATTCCCCCCCCCCTTTATTTTGACAAAGTAATAATAATAATAATAAATAAAAAAGAATAAAAATGTGCGGCCCATTCCATTGTAACTATCTAACCTCCCAGAATTTCAGCACCTCTTGCGATGGTTTGACCCCTTTCTGTTTTAACAGTGCAAATTCTGCAAACACCTTCCCTATCTCCTCAAAATAATTACTCCTGCATATTCCCCGTCTTGCCTTAATGCCACACACTCATTTATCATTAATAGCTACATCCCACACCTCTTTATACCATTCTTCCATTTTATATTCACCTTGCCCCTTCCACTTCCTAGCTATCGTAATTCATGCAGGTGTCAATAAATTTGTGAGCAAGTCCTTCATAGCCTGTGAACCTTCCACCCCATCGTAAATTGATAATATTGCTACCTCTGGACTTTCGGTCAGCTTTAACCCAGTGGTTTCCGTTATCTCCTTAAACACCCTCTGCCAGAAAAATTGTACATTTTTACACCCCCACCACATGTGAACATAATTCCCAGTGTCCTGGCATCCCTTCAAACACCGTATATTCCTTGTTTATTTGATTTAATCTGACTGGTATTAAACACCATCTCCAAACTACAATGGCACCTCTGGTTAAGAACTTAATTCGTTCTGGAGGTCCGTTCTTAACCTGAAACTGTTCTTAATCTTGAGGTACCACTTTAGCTAATGGGGCCTCCCGCTGCCGCCGCGCCACCATCGTGCGATTTCTGTTCTCATCCTGAAGCAAAGTTCTTAACCCGAGGTACTATTTCTGCGTTAGCGGAGTCTGTAACCTGAAGTGTCTGCAACCTGAAGCATCTGTAACCCGAGGTACCACTGTAATTTATAATAATTTTCTTTTAGTCTTATAGACAACATTTTCAACGTACGATTCTCCCATATTTTCTCATGCCTGTATTTCAAGAGAATGACTGGTGCATTGCAACAAACAAACAAGCTCTCCACAGTACCCACTTTCAAAGGACTGTGCCCATTGTAAAAGGTAAAAGTAAAGGACCCATGACAGTTAAGTCCAGTCGCAGACGACTCTGGGGTTGCGGCACTCATATCGCTTTACAGGCCGAGGGAGCTTGTGTTTGTCTGCAGTTTTTCCAGTTCATGTGGCCAGCATGACTAAGTCGCTTCTGGAGCAACAGAACATCGAAACCAGAGCAGTGTGAGGAAACACCGTTTAACTTCCTGCCAGAGTGGTACCTATTTATCTACTTGCACTTTTTGGCGTGCTTTTGAATTGCTAGGTTGGCAGGAGCTGGGACTGAGCAACGGGAGCTCACCCCATCGCGGCATAATTCTCAGCGTAATTCACTGTTCTGGGGTTGCCTTTTTGCAGTCAACCTCTCCTAGTGATGGCTCTGCAAGTTGCCACTGCATGGTTCAACATTCTTGATGGAAAAACACAGCAGAATGACTCATTCTCAGAGGAAGTGGCAGATAGTATGTTTCTACATGAGTAGAATACTTCTCTGTGGGCTGGTAGTTCCTGCTGCTGCGAACTTTAAAAAAGTAAACATTTCCGACTGTTAAGATGGAAGTGTGCTTTCGTTTTTATGTCAGAAATCTGAAACTGAAATCTTCCACAGGCATCAAAAACCTGGGAAATACTGCCCCATAGATTGTGGTATTTCTAATTACAGTGCAACAAAATATGTAAGAGGCAAAAAAATAATAATTTAGGAACGCAAACAGCTTTAGATCTTAATGAGAAAATTATCCTAGAGAACAGTTAGTTTATCACCGGTAGGCAAACATTTATCTCAACACGGCCACTCCCTTTCTGATACCTTGTCTCCTGCCCTGATCTAGACAACACCGGAAAGGGTGTGCTCCTAGGAACTAAGAGACTTTTAACTCTTGTTGCTGGCATGAGACAATTGGTTTAAAAGATACCATTCTGCTTCTGAAGTCATTGTAATAGTTTGTAGCCCCCTGCTGGTCAATGTATTTTGTACAGTATCTGAAATGTTGCCTGATTGGCACCCACACTAGTCGTGGCATTTGTTTGCTTACCTGATTTGCCTTCCTGTACAGTTGCTGCGAAGCTCAGGGAAAGGACCCGATAATGTGTGTCCAACCATTTTCCTCCCATGCTTACCCTATATATGCCGACTTAACTGCTTCAGTCAAGCTATACTCCTTCAGACCTTACACTTTCAAAAGTGCTATATAGTTTGTGTTCTGCATTTGCTAGAAATCAGTCTGCTAGTCTGCTCTGGAATCCCTCGCCTTCGCTGTTCTGCTTTCGACACCTGCTAATATTTTGTTTTGCTTAGGCAAGCCTACCCAGACATATAATTTACTTATGTCTATTTGTTTTTAAATTCTGATTTTATCTATATTTATGATAACCTTATTATGTCTACTTGTTTTTTAAAGTCCCTTGATCTTGTCAGCATTTTTAAAAATAAATATTTTACACTATTTTTTTAATATTAAGGGGTCTGGTCTATAAATTCTCTTAAATATAAAAATAAAATGCTATTTTCATGATGCAATTCCTTTCTCCCCTGACTGCTATTAGCTGGCGCCTTCACCTTTTGAGGGGCATGCACATATAGGTATTTCTGTATCTGTGTGTGCATCTTCAAAACGTATTTTTCACAGAAAGCGCACAGAGCAAATGTTATCAGCCCCTGGCTATCATGCTTCAGTATGGGCAAATGGAGTTTTTAGGGGCAGAAGGCAGCAACATCCATTTACATTTGGTGCTTAAAAAAATTATACAGAGCTCTTGTGCAAGACTGATATTTAGCTATACTTTGTTGTTGTTCATTTAGTCGTGTCCGACTCTTCGTGACCCCATGGACCAGAGCACGCCAGGCACTTCTGTCATCCACTGCCTCCCGCAGTTTGGTCAGATTCATGCTGGTAGCTTCGAGAACTGTCCAACCATCTCGTCCACTGTTGTTCCTTCTCCTTGTGCCCTCCATCTTTCCCAACATCAGGGTCTTTTCCAGGGAGTCTTCTCTTCTCATGAGGTGGCCAAAGTCTTGGAGCCTCAGCTTCAGGATCTGTCCTTCCAGTGGGAACTTAGGGCTGATTTCCTTAAGAATGGAGAGGTTTGATCTTCTTGCAGTCCATGGGACTCTCAAGAGTCTCCTCCAGCACCGTAACTCAAAAGCATCAATTCTTTGGCGATCAGCCTTCTTGATGGTCCAGCTCTCACTTCTATACATCACTACTGGGAAAACCATAGCTTTAACTATACGGACCTTCGTCGGCAAGGTGATGTCTCTGTTTTTTATGATGCTGTCCAGTAAAGAGGTCTTGCAGAAGACTTCTATGGGGTTTTTTTGTACTTCAGGTCTCAATCACACTTTTGCTTGCCCCAAATTTTGTTTGGATTGTATACCAATTAATTCCCCCCAGGTCTGAGAGCTTTTCTTGCTGTCCTGCAGTTGTGCCTTGGGAAAATCCAGTCTTACCTGCTGAATCAGAAGCTCGGTAAGCAAAGTCTCTCTTTGGATTTTCCGTGCATGGAAAGTTCCAATTCAGCAGGTAAAATCCAATTTTCGCAAGGCGCAGCCGCAGAGAAGCTCTTAGACCTGGAGGAATTAATCAGTACACAACACAAGCAAAATACAGGTCAAGCAAAAGTATAGATGAGCCCTCAGTTACAATCTCCAAGGTAACTCCCCATGCATGTTGAGATCTTGAGAGAATAGTCCTTCTGAACAAAATTCAAACATACTCTCAGCACTTGGAAAACACAAGTACAGTATGCTCCTGGAAACAAAATGGCCAGCTCGTGCCATCAGGTGAGGAACAAGAGGAATCAGGGTGACGATGGGGACCACCTGCCAAAACGTTGTTTGTGACTAACTGCCCATCCCGAAAAAGCGTGTTAACAGGCTTTTACATCAGCAATGACTGCGGATATATAAAGGTAAAGGTAAAGGGACCACAGAGCAGTGCACGGAAACGCCGTTTACCATCCCGCCGGAGCGGTACCTATTTATCTACTTGCACTTTGACGTGCTTTCGAACTGCTAGGTTGGCAGGAGCAGGGACCGAGCAACGGGAGCTCACCCCGTCGCGGGGATTCGAACCGCCGACCTTCTGATCGGCAAGTCCTAGGCTCTGTGGTTTAACCCACAGCGCCACCCGCATCCCTGCAGATGTATAGTCCGTTGTTTTTACTTAATGGGTTTTTCACAGGAAGAAGTCACCTGGATTAACTAAAAACTAATAAGTATGGGCTGGCATTTTGATTTTCCATTCTGACTGATGAAGATTTATGTGTAACTCAAAAGACTTATTTCTTCTTCATCAATAAAGTGTTGTTCTGTCTTGTTACCTATTTTGTGTCTTTTCAGAACTTGTCTTCAGATGTTACACAGACCTACAAAGTGGATAGCCATGAGCCATTAATTCGTTTTTGTCCCTCCCACAAAGCTACCTGTGAAATGGACATTTTCCCCTCTTGCTTTGCTTACACTGAGGTCCAGCTCCGAGGGCCTTTTGGCAGTTCTCTCACTGCAAGAAGTGAGGTTACAGGGAACCAGGCAGGGGGCCTTCTCGGTAGTGGCGCCCGCCCTGTGGAACGCCCTCCCACCAGATGTCAAGGAAATAAAAAACTATCTGACTTTTAGAAGATGCCTGAAAACAGCCCTGTTTAGGGAAGTTTTTAATGTTTGATCTTTTAGCGTGTTTCTAATATTCTGTTGGGAGCCGCCCACAATGGCTGGGGAAACCCAGCCAGATGGATGGGGTATAAATACTGTATTTTCCTGTGTATAAGACTATATTCTCCCTGCAAAAAAAGTTAAGTTTAAAATTGGGGGTCGTCTTATACAATTAATGTTGCAATTAATTATTTAATTTTGGGCTCAAAAAATAGGGGTCGTCTTATACATGGGGGCGTCTTATGCACAGAAAAATGTGGTTACAAATTATTATTATTATTATTATTATTATGCCTCAGGGAGGACTTTTGCTCCAGCCACTGTGGAACTGGTTCTCCAGAGTGGCATGAAAACATGGTTTCCTGTGTTATTTATTTCCTTAAACTAGATTCACTGAGCTTGCTCTGCAACTGATCTGCAAGCCTAAATTAACACAGAACAAGCTTGTTCAGCAAGGGTGGTGAATACATCCTTAGAGGACAAAAAATTGTATGTCTCATCTTATCCAGCCACACATTCATATGAGAGCATTGCGCTGAATATGACCTCTAAGGACTTGGCGGAGTCCAGTGTAGCTACAGAATGGTTGATGCAAGAAACCAGCATTAACTTCAGATCAGTGTCTGTGTGATCAGGCTGGTGTACAATTTAGTTGCAATATGAGCTATGCTCAACTATCCCAGAACGGACATTGTACAAATAATCAGGTACTGCTTCATCTTCACAGCATGAGACTTTCAGCCCTGGCTGGATGTGTTCCTGGAGGTTTCATAGCATGATGTCATGGCTATAGATTTCATGCATTCCTGGGGAATCTGTAGTCTCGTTGGTTTTGGAAAAACAAAGACACGAAGAGAACTAACAAAGAAAAAATAACACCAGTGATTCCTGGAACAAGTCTCTGCGATGTCCCTCCTTTCCCCCGCCCTGGTTATTTGCAGCGCAAATATGTCCTGGAAAGATGTCTACCATTCTTGGGAGACTTCAGAACAGCAGAAAAAGGAATTATCCACCTTTCAGAATCAAAGGGATTAGATTATAATGAAGTAGTTAATGGGATAGAGGAGAGATACACACGGCCTTGGTGACTTAAGTCGCATTAGTCTGCACAGCACGACACGCAGCAGCCGTGGTCAGGACCAGTTTCCTCGTAAGCAGCATACCAGGGGCTTCCAGACTGTTGCTGTTTTGGACAGGAGTCTGTCACGTAACTAGTAAATTCAAGTTGCGCAACTATAGTTCACTGGAAGGTCTTGTGCAACAAGCCAGCTTTCCCTAAAGGTCAGATATTTTTTTGGTGATAAGTAAAATGACTTGAAAGAGTACTGGGAATCGTAGGAGAACACTTGCTTTGGTGCAACTGTCACCCGGCTTCCCCCTCAAACAAATCAGAGGGTGTAATGTACTGAGTTGAATAGGATCCAAAAGGCAGCAGTCTGATTGGTGCTAGAACAATAGGATTCAGAATGCAACAGTCTGATTGGTCCTGGAACAATAGGATCCAGAATGCAGCAGTCGGATTGGTCCACAGGAGCCACCCAATCCAGCTCCAGGTGGAAGGGACTCCGCAACCTGATTGGCCTACAGGAGAATCCCAGAACTAGCCAATCACGTGGGGCCCATTGTGTAAATAATGTATATCAGGCAGACATTCTGGGGGAACTTCCATTCCTCCTCACCGCTATGAGCTGAATAAAGAGTATGAAATCCACTCTCGACTTCGAGTATATTTCAGAGTGGATGTTAATTAAATAGCAAACATTGTATACTCTCCCTGCAAGTCAATCAGGATGAATGCTCATTATTCAGGTTCCCCGGAAGTGGCCTAACTTATGCAAAAACGCATAAAGCTTAACAAATGTTAAACGCAAACAAAACACACAAAGCAACCCCAAAACAACTATAAAAGTGGACAGTTTAAAACAGCTGCAGAATCTAAAGGCTGAGAATGCAGCAGAGTTAAGGCTCCTTCCCAGTGGAAGTTTTAACACTAATGGGTCATTTCAGACCTTCCACAAATCCCTGTTTCAGTCACCGATTTTCATTGTCACTGTGCTGCTTGGTGTCCACATCAGGGGACAGAGCTTGGTGGTATATGCATCTGGAGGCGCCAGGTATACAAGTATTTCTACACCTGTGTCTGCACATCTTTTTTCTTTTTAACATTTTGCAATTGGCAAAATGGAGGCTCGTGCATTTTTCAAGGTGGCTGAGCAATATCCATGCCTGTTTGGGTTTTTAGCAGAAGTTAAACATGGATGTCTTGAACAAGAGTGATATCTGTGTAAAACTCACACAAGAGTGATAAAGGGGCCTTGCACAAGACGCGTGTGGCGCTGTGGTCTAAGCCACAGAGCCTAGGACTTGCCTATCAGAAGGTCGGCGGTTCGAATCCCCGCAATGGGGTGAGCTCCCGTTGCTCGGTCCCAGTTCCTGCCAACCTAGCAGTTCGAAAGAACGTCAAAGTGCAAGTAGATAAATAAGGTACTGCTCCGACGGGAAGGTAAATGGCGTTTCCGTGCGCTGCTCTGGTTCGTCAGAAGTGCCTTAGTCATGCTGGCCACATGACCCGGAAGCTGTCTGTGGACAAACGCTCGCTCCCTCGGTCTGTAGAGCGAGATGAGCGCACAACCCCAGAGTCATCTGAAAGTGGACCTAACGGTCAGGGGTACCTTTACCTTTACCTTAAACACGAATGTCTTGAACAAGAGTGATATTTGTGTAAAACTCACACAAGAGTGATAAAGAGGCCTTGCACAAGACCTCTGTTTTATTTATTTATTTATTTATTTAAAACCAACCCAATGTATGCACTATGATTACAAACCCTGAGGCAATTCCCCATTTGTGTTTTGTGGTGAATGTGAAAGAAGAGGTCCTCAAGCTTTGGCTGTTTAAATTCAAACATGCCTTCAGCCTGTTGTGATTGGTGGAAAAAGGCCTTTGGCCTGTCTGAAACAAAATGGCTGGTTGTGCTCTGGTGAGGAGCAGACAGGAGATGGGGTATGTGGCATGTCCACTGAAACATCACCACATATATCATGACCCCCCCCCCCCAATAAAAAAGTCCCAACCCACCACAAACAATATTCCACATCAGCAGTGACTGTAGATGTACAACGGACGGTGCTTGCTTTTGGAAATTTCCACAGAAAGGGGCAATTCAGATTAAATGCTTAAAAATCTGGCATTTTGCCATTGTGGCACAGCTGCACTGAACTTGTGTGCGTGAGCAGCACTCCTTCCACAACAAACTCCCACTCAAGTTCAGTTACCCGCTGCCTCACTGGCTATCTCTGAGACTCAGATGGACAGATCTGCTCTGACCCCTTCAGCCAGCCAGGATGGGCAAGGCCTAGAACCTCAAAGCAGCCTGTGCAAATCCTCAGGGAGAACCGAAATATATCCATTGCAACATGGACAGATGGTGCCTTAGCAGCTCCCACCTCTGACCGTGCTCCCAAAGTGGAACCCAGGCATTTTTAGAGCATTTCTGTGCAACATCTGCTTCCGTCCGGACTCAAATACACACAGAGGCAGGAATATTCAGAACTGTGTGGGGCTGCCCCATGTGGCGGGCAGCTGAACTGCATGTTGCAGCAACTGCATAAGCAGTTTGATATACTCATAACCCACTAACGCAGCTTCCTAGAATCATAGAATCATAGAATTGGAAGAGACCACAAGGGCCATCGAGTCCAACCCCCTGCCAAGCAGGAAACACCATCAGAGCACTCCTGACATATGGTTGTCAAGTCTCTGCTTAAAGACCTCCAAAGAAGGAGACTCCACCACACTCCTTGGCAGCAAATTCCACTGTCGAACAGCTCTTACTGTCAGGAAGTTCTTCCTAATGTTTAGGTGGAATCTTCTTTCTTGTAGTTTGGATCCATTGCTCTGTGATCCTTAAGTATCAAGACTTCTCTGAGTTCTTGTGTTTCTGCATCCTTTGATTGCTCTTTGCTTCTGCCTTGTTTTTCTCTACCTTTATTTCTGGTTGTCCCTTTGTCCTGGCTTTGGTCTTGATTGGCTTTATCCCATGGTTCCTGGCTCACCTGGTTGCTGGCCCATGGCCCAGCCCCATCGGGTTCCTTACAAATATACAAGGTGAGCATTGGCACAGGTAAGCATCCAGACACAACGCTAGCTTTAATACCACATCAGCGCCCCTAAAGGCAATCAGCATCTCAGCACTGTTTGGCGGAACGACAGGGTACAAGTGGAAGAAGCGAATACACGAAATGACTTGGGCATTTGAACTGCCAAAGAGTCTCCATCATCTGACCTGGTCCTGAACGTCGTGTGTGAAATAGCTAGTAGCCACCAGCCCTCAAATGACATTGAACAAGCACCTCCTAGCCTTTAGTGCCTATTGAAGAATCACAGTTGGCTCTTGAACTTGACACAGCATATTTATCTGGTGTTGTGCCTAGTCCCAGGGCTGAGGTTGGATGGTTCAATGCAACTGTGCCCTGCATGTAGTGACAGTTGTGAAGTAGGAGAGTTGGGGGGGGGGGAATTTCACATCTGGCAACCTTGGGTTTCAGAAAGTATATAGGTAAAGGTAAAGGGACCCCTGACCATTAGGTCCAGTCGTGGCCAACTCTGGGGTTGCGGCGCTCATCTCGCTTTATTGGCCGAGGGAGCCAGCGTACAGCTTCCGGGTTATGTGGCCAGCATAACTAAGCCTCTTCTGGCGAACCAGAGCAGCGCACGGAAACGCCGTTTACCTTACCACCGGAGCGGTACCTATTTATCTGCTTGCCCTTTGACGTGCTTTCAAACTACTATGTTGGCAGGAGCAGGGACTGAGCAACGGGAGCTCACCCCGTCACAGTGGTGCAGTACATGTGAAAAGGATCTAGGAGTCTTGGTTGACCACAAACTTGACATGAGCCAGCAGTGTGACGCGGCAGCTAAAAAGCCAATGCAATTCTGGGCTGCATCAATAGGAGTATAGCATCTAGATCAAGGGAAGTAATAGTGCCACTGTATTCTGCTCTGGTCAGACCTCACCTGGAGTACTGTGTCCAGTTCTGGGCACCACAGTTCAAGAAGGACACTGACAAACTGGAACGTGTCCAGAGGAGGGCAACCAAAATGGTCAAAGGCCTGGAAACGATGCCTTATGAGGAACGGCTAAGGGAGCTGGGCATGTTTAGCCTGGAGAAGAGGAGGTTAAGGGATGATGTGATAGCCATGTTCAAATATATAAAAGGATGTCACATAGAGGAGGGAGAAAGGTTGTTTTCTGCTGCTCCAGAGAAGCGGACACGGAGCAATGGATCCAAACTACAAGAAAGAAGATTCCACCTACACATTAGGAAGAACTTCCTGACAGTAAGAGCTGTTCGACAGTGGAATTTGCTGCCAAGGAGTGTGGTGGAGTCTCCTTCTTTGGAGGTCTTTAAGCAGAGGCTTGACAACCATATGTCAGGAGTGCTCTGATGGTGTTTCCTCCTTGGCAGGGGGTTGGACTCGATGGCCCTTGTGGTCTCTTCCAACTCTATGATTCTATGAGGGATTCAAACCACCAACCTTCTGATCGGCAAGTCCTAGGCTCAGTGGTTTAACCCACAGCGCCACCCACGTCCCAGTATATAGGTAGATGAGTCTAAAAAGCCCGGGGCACAACTTTTCACAGCCCTCTAGCGGCAATCCAACCATCTGGTAGTTTCAAACTTGCTTGCTCAGGATTCCGGCAAATTGGGAGGTGATGACAAATTTGGAACCTTGCCTTGACCTCGAAGCAGATGTGCAGTCTCCACAATATGTACATGGGACAAAATCTTGCAGCTACGTCATAAATGGCAGCCATCAAGTGTGGCAACCTCTCACCATGAGGCACAAGAAAGGATGAACTGAAATTTTAAATGTCCCACAAACAAGAGAAGAAATCTGAACCACTCTCCCGATGTGGGAGAGACATGTTTTGTTGTAGCTGAGGCAGATGTTGTGCTGTTGCAGATGCACCGTGGTTTTTCTCCCTGAGCTCCTCCCAGCACAATTCACTGAGAGTAGGATTTTTAAAAACCAGGCACTATTTCTGTTAAGTTGTGGGTGAACATATCAGACGACACAGCGATTCTTCAAACAGCTCTTGTTTATTCACAGGCCAGAACAGAACTGAAGTGTTCAGCCAGCCTGCTTATATAGAGCTCCTCTAGAACGCAACAGTAACCATTTTCTGTAACTATCCAATCACTGAACGTCACTTTCGATCCCTTATTTGCATATGTAGACCTGAACTATCTACAGTATCCCCCTGCTGGCCCAGGGTGAGAACTTCAGTACATAACAATTTCGGCTATGGCTTCAGGTAACACCTGAACTGGCTCAAACATAGGAAAGAAATCATTGTTCAGCAATAGTATGCCTGATTATTATTAAAGATGACATCAGCTGGAACTGTGGCCCAGGGCTGAGAATGTGTCTGTGCATAAGATCATGCACTTTTCCCAATGGTTGTATACCAACTCCAGTGTCAGAGGGTGGAAGACTAAGAATTGCAGGAGCTGGGGGAAAAAATGAGTGGCAAGCTTGCTGTGGTGCTCAGGTCTTGCTTGCATGCGGGACTAGATGAGCCTTTGGTCTGATCCAGTAGAACTCGTCTTATGCTCGTGTTATAGGAACATTGGTGAACTCACTTGTCCATCTAGCCAAGACTGTCTATCCTGTCTGGCAGCGGCTCAACAAAATCTCAGATTTGTTGTTGGCTGGATTGATCCTGAGACCTGTCCAAATATGTGCTGTGCTACTGAGCTACCTATGGCACACATACCCCACAGCTCTGTTCAGTGATACCCCCCCCCCCCCCGCTTTTTGCAGTTTGGCAATGGGAGAAGGAAGAACTTAACAGGTTCCGTTCTCATTGCTGTGATTAAAACAGTATTTGGGCTGTACCACTCGTTCTTAAGTGGACACCTTCAGAACAAAAATAATAAAACAAAACGGGCATGTTAAGGAGTTAAGCTTAGGAGACTTCTCCCTAGAAAGGAGCTTTCAATGGGGAAGGATCCCATTGGAAACAGACTAAAGTCCGCACTAATGTTGTGGGTCCAATTGCTCAACATGGTCATTCCTGCTAGCAGAGCAATAACAGTTGCATTTGCAAGCTTTCGCAATGTTTGGTTTGTTGACCTTCATTCACCAGATGTCTCTCCCCAGCTATCGCACCATTGGAATAGCAATGCTCATTAACTTGGGGAGGGGGCGGCGGCCCCCTCAAATATTGCATGGGGGGGCAAAGGAATTGGCTCCTATAGTCTGGGGCAATCACCACCCTGCTGGGGGATCTGTGAAATGGTGTTGTGTGGGGAAGTCATGCGTACCTGTGGGTTCTGGCCCAGGCAAGACTCTGCCCCAGTATATCTGTCAGTGTTTCGGGGTTGCTCTTTCGCCCCCCCCCCCCCGCAAGAGACGACCCACGTGGAGGGATAAGGGCTGTCGGCGGGTCTGCCGGGCGTTCCCCGAAGATCAGGTCGCCGGAGGAGGGGCATCTTTGGACCGGATCGACAGCGTGGAGCTGCTCAGGTCGTCCCGGTGGTAGCTCGCTCCTCCCTCCCCGTCCCGGCCGGCTACCGCCCTCCTCTAAGCTCTCCGTCAGATCTGCCTGCTGGTTCCCGGCTCCCGAGCGCGTGCCGGGGATCCCCTCCTTCGCTACTCCCTCCCGCCCTCCCCGCGGACGCTCCGTCTGCCACGGGCAGGAACCCCCCTGGCACGCGCCGCAGACAATGCGATGGATGCCGCGCCGTCCACTGCGGGTGTGGTGCGCGCTCGGAGGCGCCGCTGCACTTCCCGGCGGCGGACGCGAGGAGGCTCCGGCGCGCGCGCCTCCTTCTGGGTCAGAGGCGCAGAGCCCGAAAGCGCCACCAAAAGAAAAAACGCGGCCCCAGCTTGCTATCCCTCGCCGCGCACCTTCCGTCCGCCCGGGGCAGAGGGCTTGCCAGGGGTGCCAAGTTGGATAAAATAATGGGGGGGGGGGGCAGGTAAATCCCGCCTGGCATAATCGATCGTTTGGTGCCATGCACGCACAACTATTTGAATGGCAATGCCCGTCAGCTGGGGGGGGGGGGAGGGATAAAATATTTCAGAGGGCTGCCCTCCCCCAAGTTGATAGGCATTGCAATTCAAATAGTGCGCGTGCATCCCGCCATGTGATCGATTATGAGGGCGGGGCTTACCCACTTCCCCAATATTTCATTCAAGTGGGCACCCCTACGCTCCAATATTTTTGGGGGGGTCCCTCGGCCCCTAGGAGTTGGCTGCTATGGGGCTTGCGATGCCCCGGAGCTGGCCTCGCCCATCCCTCTCGCGCTCTCTGTCCCGACGGGCCTCGCTGTTCCTCTCCTGCAGCGCCCTCCTGCGCCCGTCGACTCGCGTTAGGCGTGGGCTTCCTCCCCGGCGAAGGCCGAAGACGACTGCAGTCGTAGCCGCTCTTCGCCGGCTGCCCTTCTGTGCGCAGTGCCCTCTCCCGGGAGCCAGGTGGGCGCACGCACAGGCTTGGCAGCCGCAGCCGACCAGCGGCGGCTCTGCTTCTGGACAGGTGCGGATTACGGCGCCCGCCGGACTCTCCTCCCCGACCCTTGACCCGAGGCGACGACCCTGGCGTCTCGTCTGAACCCCCGCCACGATGCCACCCATAGAATCCAGGAACCGTAGAGTTGGACGGGACCTCCAGGGTCGTCTAGTGCAACCCCCAGCAATACAGGAATCTGGAGTGAAGCATCCGTGGCAGATGGCCGCCACGCCACCTCCTAGGGAGGAGAAGCCGCAACAACCCGTGTGAACACTCACGGCTGGCTGGCTTTCTCCACCCACCCGCCCCGCTTGCTCCTCGGTGCCGCTTCGTAGGGCGGCATGCCTCAAAATGGCCCCCTGGTAAAGAGCGGAGACCCGCTCTGCTTTCTCGTGTGGACGTGCCAACACGCCGCTTTGCAGCTTCTCCTCTCCACCCACCTGCCCCCCCCCCCGGCATGGCAGGGCGTGTACCAGGCCGGCTGCTGGCTGGCAGGCAGCCCCCCCCCCCCAGCAGCGCGCGTCTCCTTGCCGCCTTGCGCTCCTCGCCCGCTCCCTCCTTCCTCCCGCCGCGGCTCCGGCTCAGCCAATGGCAGCGCCGCGCCGGGCTGGGGAGCTGTTTACCCAATCTGAGCCCTCCTCCCTCCTCGCCTCCCTCCCTCGTGAGCCCCGGGAGCATCTTCCTTCCACCGAGCCGGGCAGAGAGCGAGGGAGACGGCAGGCAGGCGGGCGGGCGGGCAGGAGGCGGGTCTGGCTGCTCGTCGGGGAAGCGTCTCGCGCGGCTCCCTCGGGGCGCCTCGGCCTGCCGGGCTCGCGCGCGCCTTCGCCCCTCGGCGCGGGGATGAGCAGCCCTGCGGGGCCCCCGGCGGGCCGCCCTGGGGACTCGCCGTGACGGAGCCCCCGCTCCGCAGCCCCGCTCCCGCCGCCGCCGCCGCCGCCTTCTGCTTCGGTGCGCACAGGCTGCGGCGGCCGCTTCCCCCGCCGCCTGCTGCACCTGCTCCTGCGCGCCCTCCCCGACGAGGGAGCCCCGCGGGCCGGAGGAAGGATGGGTTGCATCGGCTCCAGGACTGTCGGTAAGGAGGGGCGGAGAAGCGCCGCGGCGAGCCAGGCGGGGAAGAAGGGGCCTTGGGCTGGAAGGGCCGTCTGCCCCCGTCTGGAAGGATGGGGAGGGGGCCTCGCTGCTGGCCCCACGTCTGGAGTGCGGGGTCTCCCCTTTGCAGCCTGGGCTGCTTCTCACCTGCTACCAGGATGAGAGCCCCCCATCCCCAAGGGGTTGGCAGCGGCGGCAGGTGCCCTCGGAGGCAGGAGGTGTGCTTCCCCTGTGACAAGGAGAGACAGAAAGAGAGTCACCGCCTCCGTCTTCCCCCAGGAATGCCCGTAGCTTGCTGGCCTAGGTACCTTTGGCGTGGAGATGGATGGAGAAAGCCTTAAGGTAAAGAATAGGGAATGACAGTGGCCAGACCATTCCACCACTCCTTGAGTGAGTTTCCCACCAGCGCCCGGGTTGCCGGCTGATCCCTTCCCCTCCCCTTCCTGGTTATTGTTATCAGATTCTCCATATCACTGCAGTGATGGCTGCTCATCCCTCTCTCCCTCCCTCCCTGTGGCTGCCCACGCCACAGCAGAAGGAGCAGCCACTGGATCCCTCCCACAAGACCGGAGCGCCTTGCCAAGGGCACCCCCGCTTGCTTCTGCTACACAGCTCCTCGCATCCCTCTAGAATCGAATGGCACCCGCCCACCACGGTCCCCAGCGGGATTTACGGGCTGCAGCCTCAGGCATTGCAAAAACGAAAAGGACATATTCTGGGACGAGTCTTTCCAAAGGCCCTTCCAGGCACGAGGCGTATCAGGGTGGGTTTGGGTACCACTTAAGAGGCGTCCAGGCTGGGCTTTTGACCCATGTGCCACAACCTTCCAGGAAGGCTCAGTGCAAAAGGGAGGAAGGTGCAGAAAAATGGGTTGGATGAGTATTGCCCAGGAAAGCCGTCCCAGTGGATTATGCCCCACCCACATTGTCCATTAGTGGTGGTGCTGCCGTTTAGCTTTTCCGACTCTGGCACTGAAATGCTTTTCGCCCAAAAGCTCTGCCTCTTTCCCCCTGTGCGATGTTTGGCATATCAGTTAAATTACTCTTCCGCGTTTGTTTAACGTTCCTTCCCTGCCAGATCTCAGGGGCTCGTGGTGCATTGCAATATAGATCCCGTTTCACCCTCACAACGCAAGAGTAAATTAGACAGAGGCAGCAATTGCAGCTGCACTTGGCAGTCCCTTCACGGACTCTTGTTATTTCCAAGCAAACATGCTCAGGAATGGCAGTGACTTGCCCGTTGCGTTGCCCACCCAGTGAACTTGGTGGCTTGGCAGAGATTTGAAGGGGTCCTGACGGACTGACTGCATCTCTCCCTTCTTCCTAGTAACCAATACATCTCCTCCCCGTATCTACACTTCAGAAAGCATAGCAGTCGCCAGCAGGGAATTGGTGCTTTCTTGAATAAGGTGTCAAGAGGGCATTATAGGTAGCAATTTGTTTGGAGGCTATGGAAGCCTTGCTTCCTCCAGATTCATAGGACCTGCTTAGTAGGTACGTACCTGTGGCCCCAGTATGGGCAGTGACACAAGAGACCTGAGAACCCTCACCCCTTAAATGTGCTCTATAGGAACATAGGAAGCTGACTTACACTAAGTCAGATCATTTATCTAGCTCAGTGTTGCTGGCTGTGGCAGTGCCTCTCCAGGGTTTAAGGTGGGTCTGTCCCAGCCGTACCTTGAGATGCCAGGGGTAGAACATGGAACCTTCTGTGCATGAAGTAGGTGTTCCACTTCTGAGCTTCCACAACATACAGTGTGTTGTGCCACGTACTAAGGATGCGGTCCTGCGTTGCTGAAATGGAGTTGTACCCTGAAATGAGTTGTAGCCTAATTTTTTCTCTAATGTCAGAGTTTTCTTCTAGCAATGCTAGTGTTGGTATTCTGCTGTACCCTTCATTGGAAGTGAGATCTTATGACTTTGCCAGTGTAGGGAATCTGGTGACTCTTACTAGTGGCCCTAACCTTTGGTGGCAGAGCGGGAGACAACCAAATCTGGATCGATAAGCCCCAGGTAGGAGCCATTCATTAATGCAACAGCGGTCTTGCGTAGCTTCTGTTCCCTTCAGTGATACTTACGTAGGAGAGCTTTCAGTGCTGCATGCCCGTGAATGATGTCTAGGTATCTTCTGTCTCCGTCACTCAAATGCTTAGACTGACCTTTACTCTAAAATTTCAATATTTTGTAAAATGACTGTGTTAAATGTATGCATTTGACAGCCACATAACAGAACGTTGAGCTGTAGGGATGGAAGTATTTTGGACTTAGTTTTCAGGTGTCCCACCAGATCTCAAGGAAACATATTGCACATTGGGTGGTCCCTTGCTTATTAGCATGTTAGGATTCCCTTGAAAAGTTGCCCATGCACCTGATGAAGCAGCATCTTTTGCAAAAAAACACACCCAAAAAACCCACCCTGTTGCCATCATAAAGGCGTCAGACTACCAAGTTGACATAGGATTTTTTACTGGTTTTGCTGTGACACGCTAAAGGCAAACATATATTAAAGTCAACTGGTTGCTGCTTCTGATTGAAACTACTTGGGAAAATTGGGGGAGGGCGTGATTTGCAGCAGACAGGGAGGAATGCTCGCCGTGATATCTTACCCAGGGCTATTAAGAAGTATGTCTCGTTTGAGTTCAGTGGGATTTCCCCCCAGGAGTGTATAGGATTGCATCACTAACCCTTCCCCCCATGTACTGCTTTCCCCATGTTTGCAAGGGTTTAGAAGGGCTGATAGGCAGGTAGGCTAAAACATCTGGACTGCTCCAAGTTGGCGAGGACTATCTTAAGGGCTGAAGACTGAGCTTTCACAATGCACTGGTAGCTATTGTCCGTGCTGTGCATATCCATCCCACGATTGCCTTTAGATAAATAGATCTGATAGGTTTTTATACTGCCTCGACATTCTGTCACACCATATCCTGCAACCAATGGATATAGTTGGAGTATGTTGCTTTTGTTTATTTGTCTTTCAGATTCTAATGTGTTAAGCTGAAAATAACAACATATTTATGGGAGGTGATCTACAACCGGTTTGAGCCAGGGGGTGGTCAAACAAAGAAATGAATGTTAACACCATGGGTAATGATGACTTTGTCATTCACATAGGTATAAACAAAATCTGGAATATAGGCTAACCCAGTGTTCCCCAGCCTTGTGTCCTCTGGATGTTTTGGACAACAGTTCCCATCAGCCCCAGCCAGCATTACCAGTGGTCAAGGATGATGGGTGCTGTAGTCCAAAAAGATCTACTGGTATATAGAGCAGTTCATTGGGTAAGGCTGGACTAACCTGTGGCCCTGCAGGTGATGTTAGGCTGCAACCAGTAATCCCTGATCATAGGCTGTGCTGACTGATTGAAGTTGGAGTCCAACATTGTCTGGAGAGTCACCAGTTAGCCACTCCAGGCCTCAAATGAGATGCAGTCTGAACCTCTGGTAAGAATGGAATGCCACCATTAGCTATGGTTTCCTATGGTAGCATTGCTCTGTTTCTTGGGAAATCTCTGTGGTGCAAACCATCTGGATGTGAGAGTGGGGGGATTCTTCACCAAAATTGCCAGTAAGGACTGTGACGGTAGTCATTGTGTGTGACTCTAGATCTTCTCCTAGATCTCTGGTAGTGATGGGAAGCCTGTGGCTCAAGGGACCATATGCACCCCTAGATCTAATGTGATTCATGTGGAAAGCGATTCATGTGGCTTTGGTACCACTGGCCACCAGCTGCAGCACACAGCCCCAGAGGTATAACCTCTGAGGGAATGTGTCCTTGAGGGGGGAAAGGAAGGGTCTCCATCTTTGAACTACTCTCATCATGCTAACTTCAGCTCTCCCAAATCTTGCTTGTCTCTGGCCCAATAATACTTCCTGTCCTGTTGTCAGGTGAGCAATAAATTACACAGAGTAAGTGAAGTTAACTTTGTAATAGAAGAAACAAGGCTGCTCAGTTATGCCAGGCCTAAAGAGCACAGCAACTCTTCCCAGTAGGTTGCCTCCCATGTGAGGCGGTTGTGGAGAGTGAAGCTCCCCGCGTTCCCACAGCTGCCTAAGACTTGTGGTTATCCCGGGTGCTTCCCAAGCAACCTGAGACTCAGCCGGCACTCCTGTCTCTGCTCCTCCCTCTCTTCATACCTCTTCTGGACCCGGGAGACCAGTGGGGAAGGGAGCTTGTTGCAGCAGGAGTGGGAGACACCCTGGTTTCTTCACGAGGTAGACTCATCTCTGCTTCTTGGCCTCCTCTTCTGCTTCAGCTTCAGCTTCTGCCTCTGATTCTGGTCCCTAAGCCCTGATACCTCTTCAGCGTCCATCACCTCCTTCTCCCAGTCTTCTCCCTCTGACCACTTAATCTTCCACAGCTGGTTCCTCCCACCATTCCTCTGAGTCTACCCAGTCCATGACACATGAACATATGCTTCTGTTTACTCAGAGTAATTGATAATGTCGCCTTTTAGTTCCCCCTTCCTGAGTTCTGCCAGCTTCCGACACCTTCTCTTCCCAGTCTTCTCCCTCTGACCACTCATCGTTGTCTCACCACCACTCCCCAGGCTCTGAGCCTTCTTCCTTTGGTGCCTCCTACCACTCCTCTGTGCCCAGCCTGTCCCTGGCACCTGTTGAAGCCTTTTCCTTATAGCATTTCAGCATGTAGTCAAAGGTGGCATGGTTCAAGAATATTACCCATTAATCTAAACCAAAACCAGTCTCATCTGTGTCCCCAAACATACTGCACTCTTTCTCTTGCATACGAATCCACAGCATCTGATGATCTTCCTTTCCGTATCACCCACGCATTCTCCTAAAATAACAAGCGCCCTCCCCGGTGACACCCACTCTTGGTTGGCCAAGCATTTAACCGAACTGCTCGTAATTATCTGTTTAGGAGACTTTTAAGGCAAATTAGGACCAAGTGCCTGAAGCAAACAATATTGTGAAGGATCAAGTTTATGCATATTCCCACAAGGGTTCTCCTGCTGAAATTGTGTAGAAGAAAGTGGCAGTCATGGATGGTTGATGGCGGTGGAGAAATCCCCCACTTAAAATCTCACCTCTGCCGTGAGCTCCCCTCCTCTGCCTGCAATCTGAAGATCATAATTCCCCCAAGTGGATGGGGCTTTTTTAATTGAATAAATTTGTTTATGGCTGTGCTGTTGCTGACTTGACTGCAGTTTTCATGCGTACACACCTGTGCTGTCTCTTTCCTTCCCCCTTCCAAAGCGACTGCACAACGTTATTGAGTCTGGGTAGAGTAGGACGCATTGCAATGCACTTGCCTTGCCCAACCTGCCACTGTTTAGTATTCTCAGCTCTGTGGGGGAAGCATAAATCTCTCCGCTGATGCATCTTTGAAATGCCAAGCTAGTTGGGGGGTTTAACAGCCTCTGAGCAATGTGAACAAGGCTCCTGGTAACATGGGATATGATTCAGAGCTTGCTGTGGGGATGTGGTTCTCTTCCATTGCGGTCTCCAACTAGTCTCATCATCTGGGAAGCACATCAGCTGTGAAATTTGAGGACAGCAAAACTGATCATAACCAGGACTGCCAATTTCATGCTTTAGTGTGGGGGGGGGGGATCTTCTTAAAAACAAGGTACTACATGGTGCTGTTTTCTTCAAAGTAAGTATTGTTGTGTTCAGGTAGGTGCGCATAGGATTTCAGCCTTAATCAGATTCCTTTTCCTGTTAGGTTTTTTTTTTCTAATAAAAGGAACATAAAATGAAATAAGCAAAAGCAACGTGAAACAAAATGATGATGGGAACCGTAGCATAGAAATAAAACCGAAAACAACATTGTTATAAAACTGATGAAAGGAGAAGAAAGCAAATCAAATAATTATTATAGCTTGTTCATAAAGACAAGGCTAGTTTAAGAAACAGAGAGGGCACCTGCTAAATAATGAGCAACAGATCTGCCGGCTTCAAGCGCTAATACAGTAATATAGAACCTTTCTACCCTGTTCGTTTAACTGAGGCTGCAGTCCAGGCACACTTGGGAATAAGTCCCACTGAACTGAGGAAACATACATAGCATGTCACGAGGTCCATTGCTTTTCTAATCCATTTCATTTTCTTCATATTTTCTTGCTTTCCTGTCTTTTGCATGTGTCAACCGGGCAACAAGATGTGTAAGAAAATATTGCTGATAAATTTTTTTATTGAGAAATGCCGCCATGTAACTTACGGGTAACACTGCGTTAAGAAGGGATGTTATAGGTGATTCGCTGTATTGTGAAGATCTCATGAGGCACATGAATTCAATGTATGTGTGTGTGTAAAAAAGAATCACCTTTGTGTGCTGAAATAACACCTGCAACATGGATCTTAGTTCTGTATTGTCAAATGACAATGGGTTGCATTGGTAATTGCCTTCTAATATTTGTTGCATGTAAGTGAATAAAAAGTGCTGAAGTTTTGAAATATTTTCTGGTCTCTATTCTATCTAAACATCTACCACTTTATTCACTCTTCCAATAAGGTAGGGTGCACTTCAGATATTTTGGAAAATTCTTCTGAGGATACCTTTTATTGAAATTCAAACTGTCTTTTGTCCAGGTAATAGTGGCTTGGATCCAGAGATCCTGTGGCCCACATAGGAGGTACTTGCATTCATACTGGGTGGGTTGCTGTTACTCCAACCCAACACTACAAATGTCCCTTAAGTAGCTAATCTAGAGGATTTCCGAATCCTCTGAAGCTACTGTAGTTTTCATTAGGAGAGAGAGCAGACAGGAGGACATCAGTGAATCCCCCAAATGAGAGGAACTGACTCCAGCTGCTTCTCTGGATCTAACCCACTAAACCTCTGCTAAAAAAAACAACAAAAAAAAATCTTTGGAAGTATTGGTAGAAAGGCATGGGTCTTGAACTCACTTTATTCAAGTATTGTAGGAATTAAGACTCTGGTCTCTGAAGGCTTTCGTAGACTCTTGTAGTACATGCAACAAGAAACAATAAAACAAAACGTTAAAGCCAGCAGAGCAGCCATAAAAGCAGGGGAGAATGTTCATTTTTAATAATTCTTCTTCCAATGAAAGATCTATTGAAATCAGACCTTAACTTCATATCATTCTGGACCCCTTTCCAGTGATTGGGCATAATTATTTTTAAGTGCTCTGATTGTCATTATAATAAAATATGTCTAAGTGGTATATATGGGCTTTAGTCAGGGTTGTTTAAAAGCAAGGGTTCTGTGCCTTTTTACCAGAAAGACAGCGAGGTGGGGAAAGAGAATAGAAATCTACTAATGAAAATAGTTTGGAAGTTATTTAGAAATAGCTTTTGAGGAGGCTATTGAGCCCTTGCTGTGCCGCCCTGCAAAGGTAGTAGCTTGATGACAAATTGTGTGGGTCTCCACTATGTTAAAAGATGCAGCGCCGGTGATACATAACTTCTCCCCTTCCCCACACACAGATAAAGGAGACTGGAAATTTGAGCTAGAAATGAACAAGTAGAGCGAGTTAGTGTTTGCTATTTTATTTTTGACAGTCTGCACATCACTCGCTCCTTCTATCCTTGCTTGGAAGAAGTAGAGCTGGAGCGAAGGGTAATAGGCCAGCACATTTTACTCAGAGCAGACCTATTGAAATTAATGGGCCTAACTTAGCCACGTACATTAATTTCAGTGGGCTCTGTTCTCGGTGAAAGTTCGTTGAATACCACCTGGAGAGCTGAAATGTCCCATTCTGTCTGCAAGGCACTCCTGAGTCTACTGGGTCAGACTCTTTCTTGACAGAGATAATATTTTCTCTGGGGCTCAGTCACAGATGGCCTCAGCACTAGAAGCCTGTCTGCTTTCTTGAGATCAATTATAAGATGGAAATAAACATCAGATGCTGAACATTCATTATGAGGTAGCAATATGCCCAGCTCTGCCTTGAGAGTTCTTACAGCAAACATTTGGTTAGCCTTGTATGGAGGAGGGCCTGTCATTCCTGTGTGTAGAAGCTGTGTTCAGATGTCACACCATAGCAGGGTTTCCCAAACTTGGGTCTACAAGTGGTTTTTTTGGACTAGTGTTCCCATCATCCCTGACCACTGGTCCTGCTAGCCAGGGATGATGGGAGTTGTAGTCCAAAAACAGCTAGAGACCCAGGTTTAGGAAACACTGTACTATAGTTTAGTAACACCTGAATAAGCCTATCCTCTCCCTAGGGTGACACATTTCGCCAAGAGGAGTTTGGATGCTTCTGCTTTTAGTTAAATATAGCTTGCCTTGTCACCCGGACCCAGAATTATTGATAACTTAAAACAAGCCATCTTCAGAAACCATGACTTGAAGCTGGTTTGTTTTAAAACTAACCATAGTTTGTATGACATGGCAAACCATGGTTTGCCAAAAGTGCAAGCAAACACTTCCAAATGCCGCCTTGAAATGATTCAGAAGGAAGAGGGGTGAGGTATTAGTGTGGGAGGACAAGGGGAGTGTATGCTTGTTCATGTCTTGTTAAGCCACATTTTTGTATGGCATCTGAACACATCCAATCTGTCTCCTTGCAGAACCCCAAGAGACCCATTGCCTCCTGGTTCCAGGATCCCCGCCATATAGAATTCCACTGTTCCTCCTGCCATACTCCATATGCCCCTCAAATAGATGCTCTGAAATATATTCTAATTTTCAGGAGCTGATCGTAAGGGGTGGGGGCACTGAAATTGCTCGGTGAACCATGAAGACGTGCCTGCAGGATCTTTGGATCCAGCTTACTGTCCAGCTCGTTAAACAAGATCTTATTTATTTTAAGTAACAGAGTATTGGTCTGGTACTTGGGTTTGGATTTATAGCCTGGTTTAGATAGAGCTGCACCCCCCCCTGGAATTTTGGTGCATGGTTTGGGGTGTTGCTTTATCTGCTGCTAGTGAGTGGTCCTGTGGTCTAAACCACTGAGCCTCTTGGGCTTGCTGACCAGAAGGTTGGCAATTCGAATCCCTGTGACGGAATGAGCTCCCGTTGCTCTGTCCCAGTTCCTGCCAACCTAGCAGTTCAAAAGCACACCAGTGCAAGTAGATAAATAGGTACCACTGCGGCGAGAAGGTAAACAGTTATTCCATGCACTCTGGTTTCTTTAACGGTGTTCCGTTGCACCAGAAGCAGTTTAGTCATGCTGGCCCGGAAAGCTGTCTGTGGACATGACCCGGAAAGCTGTCTGTGGACAAACGCCGGCTCCCTCAGCCTGAAAGCGAGATGAGCACCACAACCCCATAGTCGCCTTTGACTGGACTTAACCATCCAGGGGTCCTTTACCTTTTGCCTTTTACCTTTTACCTGCTGCTCATGTTAGATGTGTGGCCAGCATTGGTAGTGAAGGTTGCTTGGTGCCAGCTACAGCTCTTCCAGACAACCTTGGATTTTTCAACAATCATTCACATTCTAGTAGCTAGACTACTGGGACACACTTTACATAGGACTGGCCTTGAAAACTGCCGCGTGGAAACTGCAACAAGTTCAAAATTATGCCACCAGGATGCCGTTGGATGCTAAGAGAGTTTTATTCCATTATGCCAGTTTTGCATGATATATATCGGTCACAGTTATTTAACTGGGGCAAAGAACTCCCGACTCGTGACATATTTTAACATGGCACAATGTTTTGATTTGTTAGCTGCCTGGAGTCTCTTCTGAAAATTAGGCAGGATTTAAAAAATAAATAAAGTATGTGTAATTAGTTCTGGTTATCAGTGTAGTTACATGACCCTTTTGAGGATCATCCAAAACAAAATAGTTTTTCAAACTTTGTGACTTCAAGGAACTGTTTTCTAACCAGTGTGTCTACTAAGGTACTCCGTGTCTTCGATGAACTTCTACAGATTGTTGAAGTTTGTGGTGTGGTGGTATGGTGCATTGTCAGTTTGGATGGAGTGCTGGCCACGTCTTGGCCCTCGCTATTGGCACTGCCTGAACTATGAGATCACTGCAGAGTCCATCCAACAATCTCCAACAGCTGCAGAAGATCCAACAGGAGAAGATCAACAGCGGTAGACAAACTATCTTCCAAGAAAGGATTGCTGAGATAAGGCAAGCAAAGTGCCCAAAGTACTGTATAAACACAAAGTAATTTGCTGCTGTTTATCATAATCAGTGTACCAAGTCATGTGGTATTCATTTGGGAGTGGTTTCCTGCTTCTAGGAAATAGTAAGGCATTGCTTAATCTTAAGATGTGTGTTTTGGAGGACTACATTTGGACAATCATATATTGGCTTATTAAGATGAAATACACATGAGCCGATATGGCTGTTTCTCTTCTCCATTTGTGCTGCATAACAATAAAACCAGGAAGCCTCTAATTAACTCTGGTTTGTCTGAACAGGGAAAACCATGGTTTATCAGTTTCTGAACGAGCCAAGATCTCAAACCACAGTTTGAAGCACCTTTTTGTTTGTTTCTTTTTGTTTTGCAATCCTAGCTTATACTGAAGGTTTTAAGTATAGTTTTCCGGTTTGGACAGGATGAGAAACTGTGGTTTAATTAGAGACTTTCCTAGTTTAATCATGTGAAGGGGAGAGTGTCGGGGTTGCGTGCACAGGGATCAGGCTAACCAAATGAGAGATGATTATGTAAACCAGGCCAGTGAAAAGGACAGCAGGAAGGATGGAGGCCCTTGAAAGAGAAAGAGCTAATCAAATTTGGCATTATTAAGAGACCAGAGCTGGGTGGTGATAGCTCCATAATGCATTAAAGCTGATTGGGGAGGCAGTGCCAAACCACAGCGTGCCTTCAAGCAGTGAGGAGGAAGGGGAGGGCAAATGGAAGAAAAGAATACAGCGAACCAGGGGGATCTATCATTAAAAAAAGGAAGGTTAGCTGTGCTGGGCTACAATCCTAACTCACTTACCTGGAGGTGATCCCAGTTGAATTCAATATGGCCTACTTCTGAAGAGACATGGCTAGAATTGCATTGTTAGTCTGTCATGGTAAGAAAGCAAAAAGCACAGGCCACAATCTAATTGAATTACCTCTGGCATGAGATTTTCATCTAAGGCAGCAGCCTTTTTCATCAAACCCAGGGCTTTTTTTCACCAGGACTCAGTTCCAGCACCTCTCAGGTAGCCACCATTACCATTATAAGGGAAGCGTTCATGGTGACTTCCAGCACCTCATCGTCTATAAAAACACTACTGATCAAACCTGGAATTGAACAAGAAGTAGGGTTTTAACATGAGGTTTTTAAATGTGTGGACACAGCCCGAGGGCAGGAACTAACTTGTTTTATTGCTCTGTAAGCCATGGTTGGACAGTGTTCTCGAAGCTACCAGCATGAGTTTGACCAAAATGCGGGAGGCAGTGGAAGACAGGAGTGCCTGGTGTGCTCTGGTCCATGGGGTCACGAAGAGTCGGACATGACTAAATGACTAAACAACAACAAGCCATTTCAGCAGGGTGAAAACATTCTTAAACGAAGGTCAGCTTTTCTGTCTGACTGAAAACCATGCTTCTACATGTGGCAACTGCGTATTTTCTGTTTTGCTTCATTTTCATTCACTAGGAAGCACGATCGTAGCTTCCTGGCAGTGCCTGTTACCTGCATGCACACAGCAAAACATATGTGCTATCATCATGCTATCATTTACATATGTTTCCCCAACACACAATAACTCTGTGCAAGAGTTTCTTAATGTTAGAAGCTGCCTGTCCATAGAGAGAAGGCAAAGGACTGTGGAGCTGAGTATAATATGTGAATTAGTAACTTGGGTAGCAGCAGCAGGTTACCAACAGCTTGCACTGAGTTCTTCACTGCCTTGTGATTCCTGGAGCCGCTTTGTCATCCTGGCTGGGGCTGATGGGAGTTGCAGTCCAACAACATCTGGAGGGCTCTTGGGTGGGAAAGGTTGATCTAACGCAATGTTTATCAAACTTGGGTCTCCACCTGTTTTTGGACTACAGTTCCAATGATTGCTGACCATGGGTCCTGCTAGCTAGGGATTAGTAAAGGTAAAGGGACCCCTGACCATTAGGTCCAGTCATGACTGACTCTGGGGTTGCGGCGCTCATCTCACTTTATTGGCCAAGGGAGGCGGCGTACAGCTTCCGGGTCATGTGGCCGCTTCTGGTGAACCAGAGCAGCGCACAGAAACACCGTTTACCTTCCCGTCGGAGCCGTACCTATTTATCTACTTGCACTTTGACGTGCTTTCGAACTGCTAGGTTGGTAGGAGCTGGGACCGAACAACGGGAGCTCACCCTGTCACGGGGATTTGAACTGCCGACCTTCTGATCTGCAAGTCCTAGGCTCTGTAGTTTAACCCACAGCGCCACCCGCATCCCTAGCTAGGGATTATGGTAGTCCAAAAACAGTGGGAGACTCAAGTTTGGGAAACACTGGTCTCATGTATTGTACTACTCTTGCTTATGTGTTGGTTCAGTTGTTGGCACTTTATTTTCTCCCTCTCCTGCTTCTCCTCAGTTTGCCTTCATGCTGCCAAAGCACTGTCAGTCTGCAGATACATTTGTTCATCTGTTTTCTTTCCCCAAACAATGCTGCTACCCTCCATTGTTTAGTCTCTTGACTGTTTTCCAGATCCCACAAAACTGCCCCATCTAATTTCTCTAGAACGGTTTCCGCTTAGCGGTCATACAATGCTGTTTAGTGTGTATAAATCTAGTTCTTGCGCAGTGACATCATTCCAGTACATCAAGAGATGCTATTACACGTAATGGTATTAATATAACATTGACCCCCCCCCCTTTCCTCCAGCTAGCTTCATTCCCTGGGCTAGCTAAGCTCTTTCTGATTTAGTGTGGTGAGAGAGAGAGACAGAGAGAAACAAACTCTTGTTTTTCACTACAGGAAGCAATGTTTTTTATTATTATTATTATTATTATTTTATTTATTGCAAGAATTTAATATCTCATGGTTCAGTTAAAAGACTTACAAAATGTAAAACAATAAAATAAAAATTATTGAAACCAGCAGAGCACCTTGAATTCGGAATAATAAAAGAGTGAAAAATAAAAAGCAAAATTCTGCACCCGGCACAAAAAAATAACAAGGCTTATTATGCCAGGCAAGCCTCCCATGGGGGAAGCTTTCCAAAACTCAGGTGTTGAAGTGGAAAAGGCTTTAACCCTGCTCACTGCCTGCCTCACTCCTAAAGCTTATGGGGGACCCAGAGAAGGCCCTCTGAGGTCAGTCTTAATACTCTGGCAGGTTCATAAATGAGTCCCTAGAGTACCAGCTTTAAAGGTAAGATCAGCACTCTGAATTCTACTTCAAAAGACCAGCAGCCCAGAGCAGTTGTTTCAAGACTGATGCGATGTAATCCATATGACCAATCCCTGTCAACAACCTAGCTGCTGCATCTTGTGCCAGCTGAAATTCCCGAGCAGTCTTCAAAGGCAGCCCTTGTGTAGAGTGGATTACAATAGTCTAAACGAGATGTTGCCTGAATGCTAATGATTTTGGCCAGGATGTCTCTGCCCAGGAAGGCTTGCACCTGGTGAAAGTTACTTTCATGCCAGAGCCGCAGAGATTTCCAATATTCAAGCTGTGGACCTGACTCTTTAGGGCAATGGTTGCCAACCTTTTGGGACCTGTGGGCATGTTTTGAATTCTGAGAATGTGCTGTGGACGCCAGTCATAAAATGGTTGGCAGGAGCAGTTCTGCAAAATAGAAAATTGAAAAACTCAAAAAGAAGTGCCTTTTGACACCCTCTCACACACGAAACTATAATAAGCCATAGCAACCTACCTGAACTCAACAACCACCTCTTGGTCTGTGCATCATGTTGTCCCATCTTTGCTCTCATCCAGAATGGAAAGGATGGGGGCTGGCATCCAATCGGAGTTGCCCTCGGAAAGGGTGTGTGTTCAGTCTACATGTGGCCTAGCAAAGAACTTTGAAACCTGGTTTCTAGACAAGTTTTCAGATGTAGTTATGGTGGTTAGTGGGTGTTGAAGCAAGTGCTTGCACAGATTCCGTGCTACCTATGGGTGTCACCTTGATAATCTCTGCTTTAGGCAATGGAGTGCAACCCTATTTAGAACAGCACCTCCCTAAATCTGGTCAACCATACCCAGTATTTTGTGGATTCAATTTATGCTGTCCCTCATTCCCTTCTTTACTCACTCCATATTTCAGCAGAGCCTCGCCTGAATCAGAGGAGAAGTAGATATGGGTGTCATCAGCATGTTGAAGACACCTCCCTGAAATTCTGAATTACCTCATTCAATGGATTCATGTGGATGCTGAAACAGCCTAGAGTACAAAACGCACACAGTTCCATGGGGCAGAACAATAGCTACCTAGAGAGCCTGATTCCCATTCTGGATAGTCAGTCCAGAAGTAGACTGAGCGGGTTGTAGACAGAGTCAAATGAATCTAGATAGCTGAGGTAATTGGAATGGCCATGGTGCTCAAGGGAAAAGTCAGAATGTGAGAGGGCAGTGAGTGGCCACGGCTGTTAAACATCTCAAAGCCCCTGAGGACTTCACGTGTAGGGGAAAGTTCTACTGAAATTAGGAGGGCAGTTTTATGTACCAGCTGCATAAAGGAACAAGTGAATGAGTACCATTGGCACATCAGGGGCTTTCCCCATGAAATATTTTAATCTTGTATTTATGGTTCTTCATCTTCCCAGCTCACACTTGGGCCTGACAGTTCAGACTTCGAAGATGTGTTTACATTGCAAATTGTCTCCTGTGCCTTTATTAAAATGTTGGCTAGATCACTTATGTTGCGTTTCTGTCTTGCTCCTTCCCGTCTTCCCATAGCTATGGCATTTTTGGACTACCTCTTTTTTTAAAAGTATGTTTCACAAGGTTTTTTTATTGCAGCTTGCATGTCCTTGTGCCTTCATTGTAGTAGTAAAGGCGGGGGGGGGGGGAGGAAACGGGGCACAATTTTTCTGCCCATGTATAACACATAAGATCACCCAAACCCCGGGTTAACTCTTAAGACATTTGTCTTCTGGTGCAAATTAAGCCACCTCCAGTTGTTTTGTAGGGCTACCTTAGTTGTCAGCTGATACTTGGATAGATAGGGGAAGCCAGTCCTTTGTTAAGTCAGTTTTAACTCAAGACAGCTGTGTAATTGGAAGGCAGGGCAAGCTGACCTCTAAGTGGAAGACATTAAAGTGGAATGCACTTGTGCAGGTCACTTTTCGGGGCTGACGTCATACCATGGATCTGCATATTTGCTTGCCATGGTGAGTATTCCACCCTCAAGATCAGGAAAATGCTTGAAGCTTGCAATGTTCACCAGAGAGGCAAGGAACTCCCAACATGAGACTTGGTGGGTGAACCGCAGGGCATGAATGCACAGATTGGTCACAATTGCACTAGAGGGTTTTCAGTAGTACCTGAATTCTAATATTCCAAGTGCATTTCCACCTTTCTGGAAACGGGGGTTTTGTGGAAAGAAGAGACAGACATGGGACAGTTCTTCCTCAAAAATTCCAGGCGCTTAAAAGCCGGAAGGCAAGAAGTTTGCTAGTATGATCTACAAAGATTCTAGATAGATGAAAAACTAAAAGGACTGGCGTGGATTTTCGTGGAAACAACCAAATATAGAACATGGAAGCATTTTTTTTGCTATGTGTAAGGATGCTGTTATAAAAGAAAGAGCCCAATTTCCTACAGGCAGTGAGGAGAGCACAAGAATGATGGGTTCATGTTGCAGCCAACCAGATTTAGGGTAGATACCTGGGATTGCTTTCTAATTGTGAGGACATTTGGACAATGGAACAAGAGGCATAGAAACTTCTGGCAGACTGAATAAGCTTGTGTTGGGAGTAGTTAAGATCCAGGGAACACTGCCATTGAAGACCAGGCTGTGGAGTTGAGCTTTCTTGTTATAAGCTCCAATTTCGGTGACCTTCCAGTTGCAATAGAAGCCTGAATGGGGATCTCTGGTCCAGCTTTGTGTTTAAAGAGTTGTCCACTTACATGTTATATTCAGCAGCAAGGGCACAAAATAGGTTTATTCAAAACCTCATGAAATTCTAGCTTACAAACCTTTGGAAAAAGAGACAGAGCCTTTGCTTTGTAGAACACTGTGAAACTGAGCAGGCTGTAAGTTTGAAGAGAACTGAAGACTCGCAGAGGAGAGAATTGCCTCTGAATTAAATACCAAGTGAATTTCTGCCTGCCCCATTAAGCCGGATTATTTGCATTATGTGACTCTAACCTACTTATATTTGTAATTTGATATTGATGGGGGTGGGGGGAGACCAGCAGGTCAAAATGCATCCGGCAAGCGTGGCTGTTTTTAAAAGCATGTTTATGATGAGCGTGTTATGCTGGCCATTTTATCTCTATTCACTTGTACACTGACAAATGCGCATAATGTTATTCCTGGACAAGTAGAGCTGTCATTTCTCAGTGCGAAGAAAATATACTTTTGCAACATAAGCGGCTGCCATATAGGAAGCCAGATCATTTGTCCGGCCAATGTAGTATTGCCTACCCCAGGGATGGAAAATCTGTGGCCATCCAGATATTATTGGAGCTCCAACTGCCGTCAACCTCGAGCATGGTCAGTGGTCAGGGATGAGGGGAACTGGAGTTCAAAAACATCTGGAGAACCACCGGTTAGCTAATCCTGATCTACAAAAGAACTGGCAATGGCTCTCCAGGGTTTCAGGCAAGAATCTTCCCTAGCTGTACTGCAGATAAAATCTGGGACCTTTTCGCATGCAAGGCATGTGTTTTACCATCGATCTGTGTCATTTCCCAGCTTTTAGCAACTTGCAGCATTTTTTTAAAAAAATATGTATATCCTGTTCTTCAGAAACGTACTCTCAAGGCAGCTGGCTATGAGAACAATTAAAACATAATAACCAAAATAGCAAACCAAAATAGCAAACAAAACCAAAATAGCAAAACAAACATATTAAAACAACAGAGGTCTGGGGAAATGAAAAGGTTTCCAGCTGGCACCAAATGGTCAAGAAAGCCAAACACCTGACTTCAGAGACCTGCGGCACCTGCAGAAGAGCCTTTGATGGAGACATCTGTACACAAGACAGGTTTGGATGGAAGAAAGCAGTCGTTCAGGTTCCAAGCTTTAAGGCAGGAGTGGCTAACCTTTGGTCTTCATATGTTGTTGGACTCCCAACTCCCTTCAGCCACAGCCACCATGGCCCAATATTCAGGGATGGTAAGAGTTGTAATCCAGCAATATTGGAAGGGCAGCCACTCCAGCTTTAAAGGTAAGCACCAACTCTCTGAGGTGCCCCACTCCAAAACAGAATGGCAGCTGAAATAAATAAAAAAATTAAAATTGTCCAGTAGCACCTTAGACACCAACTACGTAAGTTTGTTCTGGGTATAAGCTTTCGTGTGCATGCACACTTCTTCAGATACACTGAAACAGAAGTCACCAGACCCTTATATATAGTGGGAGGGTGGGGTGGGCTTTTTCTCTGAAGGGTTGTAGGATGATTGACTCAAATTGGCAGCACTTGCAGTTGGTTCAAAATTGGCCAGTCTTGGAAGCGCAGCAGCTAAACTAACTAAACAAAGTTAAGAATTCTGTATTTTATGGACTGCTTTAAATAAATAACATGCTGTGCTTTTGAATAAATAGGTCATATCATTTTGGACCCCAAGACCTGAATGTAATGCAGATTTTTGTAAAAAAAGAGTTTATTGCTATAGGGCGCATACACTTTTTAGCTAATGCACAAGCCTCTATACATACTGGCTGTGCATACTGAGTTTGTAAAAGGCTGCACATGGAATAGACACCTTTCAAATGTGATGCAAGTCTGCAGTGGACCCTATACCATACCACACCACAGCCCCATTTTAAGCAGGACACCCTGGGTTTAGAGAAGCCACCCCAACTTCTGACCCAAATCTCGGATGTCCCCTTTTGGCGGACCAAAATAATTCCCCCCCCCCCCCCGTCCTGGCCTGTGGCCCGAGTCAGTTGCACCTGCGTGCCCCCAATCTTCTTCCTCCTTCTGCGGCGGCTTTCCAGCCAACATACTTCCAAAAGCTTCTGGAAGTATGGTGGAGGCAGAGGCTGTGTGATGGCTGTGGAGGCTGCCACTGCGTAGGTGGTGGATAAAGGAGTGAAGGGGGGAGGTAACCGAGGGTGAGTGAGAGGGGTTGCAGCCTCTATTGAGTTTGTGTCCCAATTTCCCTCACTCCAGTATTGGAAGGTATGCTATATGAGCCGGTGCTTGCGTGGCGAGTTCCTGTCCCCCCCCCCAGTGGAAATAAAGACACATGACACAATTGGGCTAAATAAGGCCACAACTTTATTGGTTACAGGTGATGAGCGGTATTGGCTTAGGCATTGGTCCTAACTGACTATCCGGCTTCAGCCTGTCCGCTTGAAGTCCGGGAAGGATTAACCACCAGTAGGGAGAGTCCTGCTGATGCACATCAACTAGGAATTCCCCCGGGGTCTCCGCTCGAGGGCGTGCCTTGGGCCCACACCTCCATAGGCTTCGGGACAGGGCCACGCCCCCTGGAATCCTTTATCGGACTACCCTTCAGTATGCAGGGGAGGTGATGGTGCTTCCTCCCCCCCCCTTCATCTACATAAGAATACCAATACCAATGCCTAACTGCCAATACCAAGGAAGTTGTGATGATTTGCTACGAGGTAGGTGAAAAAGCAAAAAAGGTCTGTATAGTTAAAGCCATGGTTTTCCCAGTAGTGATGTACGGAAGTGAGAGCTGGACCATAAAGAAGGCTGATTGCCAAAGAATGGATGCTTTTGAATTATGGTGCTGGAGGAGACTCTTGAGAGTCCCATGGACTGCAAGAAGATCAAACCTCTCCATTCTGAAGGAAATCAGCCCTGAGTGCTCACTGGAAGGACAGATCCTGAAGCTGAGGCTCCAATACTTTGGCCACCTCAGGAGAAGAGAAGACTCCCTGGAAAAGACCCTGATGTTGGGAAAGATGGAGGGCACAAGGAGAAGGGGACGACAGAGGACAAGATGGTTGGATAGTGTTCTCGAAGCTACCAGCATGAGTTTGACCAAACTGCGGGAGGCAGTGGAAGACAGGAGTGCCTGGCGTGCTCTGGTCCATGGGGTCACAAAGGGTCGGACACGACTAAACGACTAAACAACAACAACAAGGTAAAAAAGCAAGTGGCTGGTGCCAATTTGCCAAGTGGAAAAAATTCCTACCCAGCCCCTTAACGGCAAACCAACCGAGGTCCATAGCAAGGTCAAAGACGAAACCTTGAAGGGTGGGAGAGTGGGAAAACCGGAGCAGCTGGAGGCAGCAAAAGAGGGAGATCCCTGGCTGTGCCAGTGTTAAATAGTGCAGGCCACACCCCCTGATCCAGCCAATTGGCTGTCCAGGGGATGATGCAGCTGGGGATTCCCTCAATCGCGTGGAGGCTGACAGCCAGCCGCTGCGCGCGTGGTGGGGGCATGCAGCCTGCAACTCCACCTCCTCTTAAGGTGGAAGTGGCTTTTTAGCGCAACTCATTTAAATTGGACCTACTTACTGAGAGGCAGACTAGAGGTGAGGCAGTGCCCTGTGCTTTAAACATAAAAATGCTCCAGTTGTGCTGATGGCACTATATAACTGATGATAAATTAGGGAACCAGTTTCAGCATGGAGTGCTCCAATCAGTCAGCCTCGCCAGCCTCCACCATCTTCCATTTCATTCCCCCCACACCTCATTTCCCACAGATAGATGTTGGATAGTCTTTGATATGACTTTCTGACATTGATTTAAAACCGAGCTTCCAAAACTTTGATTTATCTGAAGAAGCCAGGTATCTGCGTTTGCTCGTTACACTTTCCACCCTTCCTTCAAGGAGCTCAGGGTGGCATACGTGGCAGCTTCCACTTTTAGCTTTGCAACCTCTCTTGGATTTGGGCCGAGAGAATGATTTGCCTAAGGCTGCCCAGGAAACTTGATGACAGGCTGACCAGATGCAGTGCAAAGTATCATATAGAAATTGAAAAAGACAAATGCTGCCTCTTGAACCAAAGGGAACCAAACAGAGATGATAAGTTTAAATACGTAGGTTTTGGTTCGACCAAGTATGTGTGGAGAGGCAACCATCCATACTTCAATAGCACTGTATTTTGTAGGGAGAAAATTCTTGGTGTGTACACACATTTATCAGAAAATTGGAGCTGGAAAGTTTTCTCTGTAATCTGGTACAGTGGTACCTCAGATCAAGTACTTAATTCGTTCCGGAGGTCCGTTCTTAACCTGAAACTGTTCTTAACCTGAAGCACCAATTTAGCTAATGGGTCCTCCTGCTGCTGCCGCGCCGCCGGAGCCCGATTTCTGTTCTTATCCTGAAGCAAAGTTCTTAACCTGAAGCACTATTTCTGGGTTAGCGGAGTCTGTAACCTGAAGCGTATGTAACCTGAAGCGTATGTAACCTGAGGTACCACTGTACTGTTTGTTTGTTTTTAAAGCACCAATAGATCGTGCCTGTGACCATTCCCATAAATTTCCTACATTGATGTGCAAGTGAGCTGCATCTTGCAGTATGTTAAGTGGAGAGCAATAGCACATTAAGGCACCCATGCAGATTAACCTTCAAAACTTACTAGCCGCCAGAAATGTTTAATGGCCAACCTTTCCACATGTACCAACACTAGTCCTTTGGGGGGCTGTAAACTCATTTCCAGTTTACAACAGCTTCCTTTCGGGGTTGACAGGATGCAATTCTCACTTGCCACAGATGACCAAATTAGTAGCTATACACAAGCCTGCTCTCTTTAGTGATGCAAATCTATAGGGCAGGAGAGAGCAACTCTCTTTTCTTAGACCACATATTAAAAACCACCAGGCTTGTAGAATGCAATTAATTTTCGTTCTGATTTTGTTGATGGAAAAACTTGTGTATTGTGTAAATCTTCCAAACCGCACAAGATTTCTATCAACAAAATAAACTTTAAAGAACTACAGCAGGTCCAGGAAAGCCCTGTGTTAAACAGTGGCCAAAGCTGAGCAAATAAATTAAACAAGCAGAATGTTTAAGAACAACTGATGTGTGTGTTAATTATATACTCCATGGAAACCCTTTCTTTTCCAGAGTGACAGTGGCACAGTTAGGAAATTTTATACGACGGGTTTATTAGCCTTTTGGGCTCCTCCTCCTTAGATGGTTATATATATATAACACTTGTTTCCAACTCTGGTCCATTTCAGGGCCATACTATTTGGGCTGCTATCTTGCCATCTTAAGTTCACACCAAAAGGTGAGGCAAAATTGTACAGTCCCCACCCCTGGAGCGCCTTGCTTTCACTAGGGGGCACCCAAAAAGCAACAACAAAAGTGGGGGGCAGCCTTGGTGCAGCCCAAATGCGGCAACTTCTCCTCTTTGGCCCGCCACAATGCAGCTGCACTGGTTATAGGTCCATGGGCTGAAAGTGTCCCCAGGTATCTTCCTTCATCTCCTTCCTGCATCCCCAGGTATCTTCCTGCATCTCCTCCAAGTTCCACCAGCCTTGTTGCTTCCTGGCTAGTCCAATGTGCAATGCCATCGGTGGCAAATTGCTTGGACTCTGGAGGGATGTTGCTTCTGCCGTTCCACAGCTCCATTTGGCCACTGCTTGGTAATGGGGCAGGAGAGCTGAAAATAATGCCAATGTATTTCACACCTTTTGTTTTAGATAGTACACAGGTAAAAGGTAAAGGTAAAAGGTCCCCCTGCCCGTACGGGCCAGTCTTGACAGACTCTAGGGTTGTGCGCTCATCTCACTCTAGAGACCGGGAGCCAGCGCTGTCCGGAGACACTTCCGGGTCACGTGGCCAGCGTGACGAAGCTGCTCCGACGAACCGGCACCAGAGCAGCACACGGAAACACCGTTTACCTTCCTGCTATAAAGCGGTACCTATTTATCTACTTGCACTTAAGAGTGCTTTTGAACTGCTAGGTGGGCAGGAACTGGGACCGAACGACGGGAGCTCACCCTGCCGCGGGGATTCAAACCGCCGACCATGCGATCGGCAAGTCCTGGGCACTGAGGTTTTACCCACAGCGCCACCCGCGTCCCTTAGTACACAGGTAGACGAGTCTAAAAAGCACGGGTCACAAGCTTTCACAGCCCTCTAGCAGCTATGTTGACTCATTTACCAGAAGCAACGTATTTAGCGTTAACTCTGGAAGTGTATACTCCTAGGAGGCTAAGTTTGGTCAGAATCAAGTATACACTTCCAGAATTAACACTCAATGCATTACTTCTGGTAAATGAGCCACCGTAGAGGGATGTGAAAATTTGTGTCCCGGGCTTTTTACACTCATCTACCCATGTACTATGGGACGCGGGTGGCGCTGTGGGTAAAAACCTCAGCGCCTAGGATTTGCCGATCGCATGGTCGTCAGTTTGAATCCCCGCGGCGGGGTGCGCTCCCGTTGTCCGGTCCCAGCGCCTGCCAACCTAGCAGTTCGAAAGCACTCCCGGGTGCAAGTAGATAAATAGGGACCGCTTACTAGCAGGAAGGTAAACGGCATTCCGCGTGCTGCGCTGGCTCGCCAAATGCAGCTTGTCACGCTGGCCACGTGACCCGGAAGTGTCTGCGGACAGCACTGGCTCCCGGCCTCTAGAGTGAGATGAGCGCACAACCCTAGAGTCTGTCAAGACTGGCCCGTACGGGCAGGGGGTACCTTTACCTTTACCTTTTACCTGTGTACTATCTAAAACAAAAGGTGTGAAATACATTGGCATTATTTTCAGCTCTCCTGCCCCATTACCAAGCAGTGGCCAAATGGAGCTGTGGAACGGCAGAAGCAACATCCCTCCAGAGTCCAAGCAATTTGCCACCGATGGCATTGCACATTGGACTAGCCAGGAAGCAACAAGCCTGGTGGAACTTGGAGGAGATCAGCTCTCCTACGCCATTATGTGGCAGATGGTGAGTTGCTGGGTTTGGGGAACATGTGCCACCGCTGCCTGATCCTTGGGAGGCAGGTATACCTGGTGCTGAGTTTTTTTGGCTGCCAGGTACTTCTCAGCCTGCATCAGGCTGGCACTGGAAGCAAAGGGTGAGAGGTTTGTGTGGAGAAACCTGTCTCTTCCTAGCTGCTATTTCAGGAGAGATCAGGAGTGATGGCCTTGTAGGCAAGTTACTAGTTCTAATGCCTTTTTCTACCCTGTCAGCCAGTTCCATAAATAACCCCTGTCAGCTTTCTTTTTATAAACTTACTTTAAAAAAAATTCAGAGGGAAATGGGAGCTGTAAGGAAGCTTCTAATAATGAAGGAAAAGCATATGTATATATATGGTGATAGTTTTAAGAAAACACCAAACACTGGGGACAGAGCCAATAAAACAAATTATGGCTTAGTGGAACAGAATCTCTTGGCGTTCACCTTTGAGAGTAGGTAGACATAATTGCGTATTGCATACTGTTTATTACATTTACTGTATATGGGCATAATTTAATTAGCTGGCTTTAAAAAAAAACTACTTTTAGTTGTGTTTCTACAGTCCTTGTTAATTTCTGCTTATATCTGCTTCCTGTTGCTATGGTTGTGTTATCTTAAGGAGTGTGTACAGGTTTGGTGCTGTGAAAATGGTAGAGGCAGTTTTGCTGCTTTTGTAAAACGAGTGTGCTACTTCTGTTTTGAGGCAAGTTTTTGTTTTTGTTTAGGTTCCATAACATGGTAGAACTTAAATATCAAAAGATCTGCCTAGAGGTGCTGTCTTGTGGCGTGATGAATTTACCATTCTTCACAATCTCCACCGCAATTTTTCAACATTTTACGTTTTAGGGGAAAGGAGGAACATGGCTGAGCACTTGATTGAATAGTTTGCAACTCTAGAATAATAATAATTAAAAAAAATCTGACCAGCAGCCACTTGCTCAGGGTGTTGAGCTGTTAGTATTTGTAATTTCATTGAAAATGTATTTCACAAAGAATAGATGGAGAAAGGAGGTGGTAGTTGACAATTGACAGTTGGAAATTGGCAGTTGGCAGTTGGTTGGTTTTTTCTGTTAGTTCTATTTTGACTGTGAAGGTGAGAGGTGTGGAGATTTCATGCAGACCCTGTCTGGAGGAGTTTGTAAATAATACTGTTGCCAACCTGACAAGTAAAAATTAAAAATATTTTCAACTATTTGTGTAAGATGTACTTTTTTCCCATCAGAAATAGCCAACATGAGCTACTGTCAAGCAATGTGGGACTGAAGCTGGGGACTGCAGGCAGCAAATCCCTTAGATTTGAGCAGCCAGGATTGTGAGTTGAAGGAGGGAGCTATGTCCACATTATTATTATTATTATTATTATTATTATTATTATTATTATACCGCTCTTCATTTTAAAATCTCAGGGTGGTTCACAGGATAAAAGAACAAGGTAAAATAACAAACAAATACTTAAAAACCCAAACAAAACCCCATAACCTGCCCTCCCACAAACACATTTAATAGGCCGTAGAATATTCATCAGCCAAAGGCCTGGTTGAAGAGGAACATTTTCGCCTGGCAGCGAAGATATAGGAAGGCACCAGAGGAACCTCCCTGAGGAGAGCATTCCGCAAACAGGGAGCCACTGCAAAAAAGGCCCATTCTCATGTTGCCACCCTCTGGACCTCTCATGGAAGAGGGAGGTGAATGGCCTCAGATTATGAATGCAGAGTCCGGGGCAGTTTATATGGGGAGAGACAGTCCTTGAGGTATTGCGGTCCTGAGCCGTTTCCCATCAGGCAACAGGCAATATTGGCCCAAATCCTCCTGATTTCAGAAGTCAGGTGACCTAGGAGAGCCAGCCCTATATACCTTTGCCATCTATATAGCACCAACGTTTGCTGCACTTCTCATTCAGGATGAGTTCTGGTTCTCCATGCTACTAGAGTCTTCCTGTGCCTGGGTTTTGTTTTTTTTAATGACTTAGGTTTCTTGGCCTATCCATCTTCCCAGATGCCGCAAACACAGGAATCATGTCAGTGGCTTTGCCACTGCCATCTCAGCTATGGACTCTACTGTTATGTACTGAAGTTCTCACCCTGGGCCAGCAGGGGGATACTGTAGATAGTTATGCAAATGAAGGATCAAAAGTGATGTTCAGTGATTGGATAGTTTGTATGCAAATGAAGGGTTGAAAGTGATGTTCAGTGATTGGATAGTTTTAGAAAGTTGCTACAGTTACGTTGTACTGGAGCTCTATATAAGCAGGCTGACTGAGCGCTTCAGTTCAGTTCTGTTCCAGCTTACAAATAAAGAGCTGCTTTGGAAGAATCGCTGTGTCGTCTGATATGTTCACCCACAACTTAACATCTACTACCCTGGCAGGCCCCATCTGCTTTGAAAGCCTGACTAGATCACCAAAGCAACCCTGCCTGAAACAAATTGCCTAGACTGGAAAAATCAAGGTGGGCTCTGGGCAGCATGTGTACAGCAGCCCTTCGAAAGAAGCAGATCTACCTAGGTTCCTTCATAGCGAGGCACAATTAGGACTGGATTCCCCCCCCCTTCCCCCCAGCCCCCTGCGGTGGTGCTTTTAGCAGCGGCTTTGGCCTGTAGGAATTAGCAAGTGAGATTGTAAAATCCCTCATGCTGCAAAAAGCTTCCCCTGCTGATTCCTAAAGATCAAGCCTTTCTAACAAAGAAACAAGAAGCGATTCACCACGCTTTGGACTGCGTGGATCAGAGATGGGTGAGGAGCAATTTGGGGACATGCGTGGACTCTGTGTGATGGGTTTCCCTACTTCCTCAAACTGCTGGCTGCTGGGAGGAGGGCGAGTGAAAGTAGGGTGCTGTGGGTGGCCCCCAGCCCAAGCAGTGCAATGCAAGGAGGCCGATCTAATCCCTCTCTCAACACTGTATGGTCAGCCATACGTTGAATGCTGTAATACAGTGGTACCTCGGGTTAAGTACTTAATTTGTTCCAGAGGTCCGTCCTTAACCTGAAACTGTTCTTAACCTGAAGCACCACTTTAGCTAATGGGGCTTCCTGCCGCCGTGCCGCCAGAGCCCAATTTCTGTTCTCATCCTGAAGCAAAGTTCTTATCCTGAAGCACCATTTCTGGGTTAGCGGAGTCTGTAACCTGAAGCGTATGTAACCTGAAGCATATGTAACCTGAGGTACCACTGTATTATGAAAGTGGTAGAGGGGAGGGGAACCAAACTCTCTTGCTAGTGCTGCGTTGGCAGGTTCAGAACCAGCATAGCTGTGTTGCATTGTTGTAGAGGCGGGAAAGAGAATTTGGAGGTAGTTGTGCAGCAAACTGTTCAACCAGCTCACAACCTGAGAGCAATTTGGTGTGGAAGAGAGCTCTACCCACTCCTCTCCATACAGGGGCAGAGTGTGAGGAAAGGGAATCTTCTCTTTAAGGTCTAGTCTCTCTTCCCCTGCTTTCACCACTGCCAGAACTTTGAAAGTGTTCTCTAATGTTCTTGTATGGGAGCTGTTATGTACTGAAGTTCTCACCCTGGGCCAGCGGGGGGATACTGTATGCAAATAAGGGATCGAAAGTGACGTTCAGTGATTGGATAGTTTTAGAAAATTGTTACAGTTACGTTGTACTGGAGCTCTATATAAGCAGGCTGGCTGAACCCTTCAGTTCAGTTCTGTTCTGGCCTGTGAATAAGCAAGAGCTGTTTGAAGAATCGCTGTGTCGTCTGATATGTTCACCCACAACTTAACAGGAGCAATTTGAGCACGTACAGCCCTCAACAGGGGTGCATTCTCTCTCATCAGAATAATATTTTCCCGCATGCCTGACAAACCCCCTAGCACGCAGAACAAAACCAAAAGCCTAGTATGGATCACTGTCCACTGTTTGGCTGGCATGCATTCACCAGTTTGAAATTGGTTCCTCCCATCCCTTTGGTTGCTTTTATACAGTTTATGTCAACCGACTCGTCCTGGAGTGAAGGTTGGTGTTGTGGTAGCATCATGGGGAGTTGCTCCCATTTGGATTTTGCAAATCACGTTTCTGCAGCCTAATGCTACCAGAACTTCCTACTGGAGCTTTAAAGGATGTAGGTACAGTCATGGGTGAGTGTATGTCATCCTACAAGGGGAGGAATCTTCTTTTCTATGTGCCACCACTTCTTTGAATCTTTGTTGATGTTTTTGCTCCGGCTGCAAAGCACAGCAGCAGAAGGCCAGCATATTATTTAAGTAGCTGGGCTCCTTCCCTTTGAGTAAATCTGTCTGGGTGGGCTGCTGCCTGCTACCTCTGGCGGAATCTGCTCCAGATCCACTTCAGCTCTCCTCCCGGAGGGAACATTTACTAATGGATCATTTCTCTGGCAGGGGTGGAGCTCCATCTTGCCGTTTAAAACCCTCCTGGTTGACAGATCTACCTGATAAATGGCTGCAGCAGATCTGTCAGAGCTGGGCTCCGTTTCAAGCCGTAAATGGGAGTTCTTCCCAGTTGGCAGGTCTGATGGTCCCGTTATGTGTGTGTCCTAGGGCTTTTGCCCAATTTAAAGAAATGGTGTAGCCTAGTGGCAAAGAGACTGGCCCTGCAAATCAGAAGGTTGCTGGTTTGAATCTCATGTGTCTGCTATGAACACAATAGGTGGCCTTGGGTGACTCAATCTCCCTGCCCCAGTTGGTAATATGGGAGATAATTATACTTGTCGTACCTCACAGGATGCTGTAAGAATTACATCTAGATAATGCATGTGAAGGGCTTTGAGCACTGCATATCGCTATGCAAATGTTATTATTAATTGATTGATTAGCTTATTAAAGCTGCATATATTTGCATATGATTAAAACAAAGATCAAGAAGCAAAAGGAAAAAACCAGTAGGGTACTGCATGTACTGGTACACTTGGTACTGTGTATGTATGAGAGAGAAGAAAATAGGATGCTTCTTCTGAGATGGTACCACCGTGCCAAGTTTGTGGTAAAAATATAATTTAACACATTTAAAAATTAAAAATCTGCCTCATTTATCACATAGGGTTTTTTTTAAAAAAATTATCAGCAGGTTTCTTGATGTTTAACTGGTTTGCTGTGTTGTTGTTGTTTTTAAAGTTGCAATGCTAGTTTTATGTGGCTCTATAAACATCCTCCTTGCCATCAGAGTTTGGAGTGGGACACCAGTCAGCGACTCCGTCCTGGATCTGATACCAACGACATCAGCTTTTTCTCATGCGTGTCCTGTGCACCCTGCCCTTCCTTGTTGCACCCAACTTTGGGCCTTACATTTTCTGTTCTCACCGGCCGCCTAATTGCAGGAGCTGCTTTCCCCCTGCGACTTTTAAAATGTCAGTAATCCTCTTCAATTTTCCGATTCCGCCCAGCTTCACTAATGGCTGATGCACTCAATGAGTCAGACGATCTCTCCTAATCAGTAGCATCTATGCACGGTGGCAACCCGTACCGCTTGCTTCTGTGCAATAATTCAGAGCCAACTTGAAAATTATCTAAATATTGTAATTGCTTTTCTCCTATATTAAAAAAAATTAATTATTTGTCGTTTAGCAGGGTGCAGATGAGAGTCCACTGCTAGCGTATTTGACCAATGATGGCTTCATCTTATATGAAGCAAATGAGCTGAGTTATTCCGTATGTTGGAAGCCAGCTGGGTAAGACTCGAGTCAGAAAGGCAGGATGCTCTTTGCCACTCGAGGCAAAACAGATAATGTCCCACCCCCAACCCCCACTGCCTCCACCTCCTCTTCTGCAACCCCCTGCCCCCAGTACTGAAGGCAGCAAGGGAGTAAAGTAAAGAAGTCTGGAGAGGAGCAATCAACAAGCATTTCACTCCTCAGAGGCTGGATCTGCTGCCTGAGGCAACTGCCTCACCTCACCTCATGGTCGGGCCCAGTGCTTTTTTTCAGCCGGAGCGCAGTTCCGGCACCTCTTAGGCGGGCGCCTTTGCAGGCCAACACTCCTCCCACCCACTTCTTGCCTTGACATACTTCCAAGAAGCCCAAAGCAAACACTTCAACTCAAAACCAGCCAACATATGCGAATCTACACATCCATGACTTCACCTAGCTTCTAGCTGCTGCTAGCCGCAGTTGGTCAAGCTACTAGGTGGGGCCAATTCACATTTCCTTTTCTCCCGTGTAGTAGTGGCAGGCTTTAAGCTTTCCACCCAGGCCTCTAACATTGTGTGCGTTTGCGCAAGGGCCCTTCCGAGCTGCCCTAGCCATCTGCCTGAATCTAAGAGAACATGGGTACATGGGTGCATTTATCTGACCTGTGCCAGAACCAGGACCGACCCCCAAACCAGTTAGTGAGAGAGTCTGCCGTAGTTTTTAGCAGCTCTGTGGGTGTGTGAACGTAGCTGTTGTCAGATTGGCATCCATTCAGGGCTGCTCCATGGTGAGTTCTGGCACCTATTTTTCTTTTTAAAAAGCACTGGGCGGGTCAGCCCTGTAGGTAACTTGCAGAATACTAAAGGTACAATATCCTGTGAAGTAGTAAGGTAAAGGTAAAGGGACCCCTGACCATTAGGTCCAGTCGTGGCCGACTCTGGGGTTGCGGCACTCATCTTGCTTTATTGGCTGAGAGAGCCGGTGTACAGCTTCCGGGTCATGTGTCCAGCATGACTAAGCTGCTTCTGGCGAACCAGAGCAGCACACAGAAATGCTGTTTACCTTCCCTCTGGAGTGGTACCTATTTATCTACTTGCACTTTGACGTGCTTTCAAACTGCAAGGTGGGCAGGAGCAGGGACTGAGCAACGGGAGCTCACCCCGTCGCGGGGATTTGAACCGCCGACCTTCTGATCGGCAAGTCCTAGGCTCTGTGGTTTAACCCACAGTGCCACCCGCGTCCCATTCTCCAGTAGTAGCCGCATGGTAATCAATGAGCAGTAGTGTGCTTTCATAGGAATTGCTCCAGAGTCGATCCCTGAGCACTGATCCCACCTCTGGGAGTTTCATGAGCATTAAATGGGCACATAGATGCACTGCCCACCTGCAAAAGACAAGTCCAAGTACTTTGCTGGTCCAAATGACTCTGGACTATGAAGTGGCTGAATATGGATGTGACACCAGTAGCCCCTGAACTGCAGAGAGGTTTGGTTGCCTAGCTATGGGAAATAAGTTCCTGCTATAAAACGAGAGAAGAGCAGCTGCAGGAAAGCCACATTGCTGCCTTTTCCATAGTGATGGGCTCCAGGCCAGATTCAAGGGGAACCCTGTTTTAACCGTAGGTGCCACACACTTCAAAGTCAAGATTATCCTGGTATCTATAGAGACCTCATGCTCCTGTCCTGACTATTCCCTGCTGAATTCTACATTTCCTAGTGTTTAATATCTGATGTCGATGGGCAACACAGGAAGAACTCAGATGTAATCCTGTCCACAGGTTGCTGTACTTGTGTTTGCAGAAGCACATTTTTGGAATACTATATAAAATACAGGATTTGTAAGCATCTGGGAGGGGGGGAAATACTACAATATTTTTAGGTAAAGGTAAAGGAACCCCTGACCATTAGGTCCAGTCGTGACCGACTCTGGGGTTGCGGCGCTCATCTCGCTTTATTGGCCGAGGGAGCCAGCATACAGCTTCCGGGTCATGTGGCCAGCATGACAAAGCCGCTTCTGGCGAACCAGAGCAGCGCACGGAAATGCCGTTTACCTTCCCGCCGGAGCAGTACCTATTTATCTACTTGCACTTTGACGTGCTTTCGAACTGCTAGGTTGGCAGGAGCAGGGACCGAGCAATGGGAGCTCACCCCGTCGCGGGGATTCGAACTGCCGACCTTCTGATCGGCAAGTCCCAGGCTCTGTGGTTTAACCCACAGCGCCACCCACGTCGCAACAATTTTTTTAGCAGCCAACAAATAATACCAAGCCAGTCTAGTTACTCTCATGCACTTATACCCACCCTTTCTTCCATCATGGCTATGTTCTGCCTGCACTGTTGGAGGCAGTGGACCTCTGGATACTAGTTGCTGGAAATCCTGAGAGGGGAAAATGATGTTGCACTCAAGTCCTGCTTGTGGTCTTCCCTTGGGCATCTTGGTTGTGAGTCCTGGAAGACCTGCTCTGTGTCTTGCAGGCCTCTTTCCACCTGACCGGGGCGGGTGGGACCTGGACTGACTCCATCTACAAAAGCGGAGGCTTCTGAACAGACACTTGGGCTGGGGTGTTATTTAGGAGGTTTTGGTGTGGAGGTATTAATTTTTGTGTATCCTTATTTTAGATGCTGTTGGGATTTATGTGGAAATTGCTTCAACTTGGTTTTGTACTTTTTGATGTTTTATTTATTGGTTATGACTACTTTTGTTATATGGGACGCGGGTGGCGCTGTGGGTTAAACCACTGTTCTGCTTGGGCTTGCCGATCGAAAGGTCAGCGGTTTGAATCCCCGCGACGGGGTGAGCTCCCGTTGTTCGGTCCCAGCTCCTGCCAACCTAGCAGTTCGAAAGCACGTCAAAGTGCAAGTAGATAAATAGGTACAGCTCCGGTGGGAAGGTAAACGGCGTTTCCATGCACTGCTCTGGTTCGCCAGAAGCGGCTTAGTCATGCTGGCCACATGACCCGGAAAAACTGACTGCAGAAGCGGACAAACACTGGCTCCCTCGGCCTGTAAAGCGAGATGAGCAACGCAACCCCAGAGTCTTTCACGACTGGACGTAATTGTCAGGGGTCCCTTTACCTTTACCTTACTTTTGTTATGTTTGTAATCAGGTATTTTTCATGTTGTAAGCTGCCTTGAGCATGGTTTTAACAATGCAAAGGCTGGAAAGGCGGCGTACAAATAGAATTATATGTGTATCTTACAGAATGCTGAACTAGATGGGCCTTTGACCTGATGCAACAGCGGCTTTCTTAGGTCCTTAAGGTGGAATACATGTGATTTCCAGGAGGTCTCCTGTGAAAGATGCTGACCAGGACAAGACCTGCTGAGTTTCAGCAAGATGATGGCCTTGTGCCTTCTGTTCAGACCATATCTTGAGAGTTTAAATGCTTTAGGTCGGACAACTGGTTTGCTGTACAAAGGCAACACACTTTTGCTTGCAATATGGGCAATGCACTTTTATTTAATTATAGAGAATGGCAAATGCTAAAGTCATGTGGGCAGAAAAGCTGTGATTAATGCACAGGTAGAAAATTAGGCTTATAAAAATGCACTTGAAAATATGAGCTAATGGATCATTGCTGAGCAGGAAAGGGACTTACTTGGCTGGGGAATAAAAATAAAATATAACATCTGTTGCCGCAAATATGATGCACTCAGAGCCATGAAATAAAATTAACATTTTAGAAGGTAAGGGTTCTTAGGGATCTGGGTCACTTTCTCTTTCAAGCTAGTAATGGGAATCTCTGTGTCTATATTATTGTCATCAAGTCTCACAGGTGCTTTGTGTGACTATAAAGTTTCTTTTGGTTTATCATCGTCTCTCACCTCAGGATCAGATGTTCTGCTTTCTCAGTTTCAAACCTTGTTTCAAGGCTACCTATACATTCATCCTCAGTCTTTGAATAGTTGATCTCACAGTCCCTCTTGCAGGCTTCTACATTCCTTCTTAACAGATGATAACTGGCTTTATTGCACTCAAAGGAATGAACACAAGACAACACGATATGTGCCATTCAAGCTGTTTTTCTTTTAAAACCACCTCTCTTGTTTGAACTCTTCTTTCAGCCTTAAGAATGATGGTTAAGGAATTAGATATTTGCAAATTCCTAAATGAAATGACCTGATCCACACCTCTTGGACCAATGTGCAGGTCAAAATTTGTCTACCCTTCACATTTCACACTCCTCCAAAATCTTCTGGTGCAGTTCAGACAGACTCTTGAGTAAGTCATGGAATATGAGGAGATGTCTTCATGTGGAGAAGTAACTGCTTAAGAAACAGGAAGCAGAGGTTAAGCATAAATGGACAGTTATCTCAATGGAAGAATGTAGAAAGTTGAATCCACAAGGATCTGTATTGCATCCTATTTTTGTTCTGTTATTTTTCTGTTTAACTATTTTACACCAAATTTAAATTTATCTTTGTTTGTAGATTCAGTAAGGATTGCACATAGACTGTTTCTGTTTCTGTTTGGCATTTGATATTTGATATTTAAGGGTGTGTTTACAGTCCTATATTATTTGAGCAGTTGAGTGGCTGTGGAACATGGCTCAGAATACTACAAACACAGAAGGCTCCCTGTTCAGGATGAAGCTAAGGTGGGGAACCAGTTAAGCCAGTTTGTAGCTGAAGCTGGTTGTGAACTGTACTAGTTGACCAGCATGTGGGGTACCACTAATCCTTCTCCCTAGAAAGGTTTTGCAGCTCCCTTAAGATGGATTTTGCTTTAACAACAACAAAAACAAGAACACATTCATGTTTAATGTATAGACATTAGCTCTATACTTTAAAAAATAAATAGGGTAAACAGCTAGCCTGATGAAGGAGTGAGGAACAGGGAATATGTTTGATAATGGGGTCTGAATTGCTAGTAAGGAGGACATCTGTCAAAGGCATTTTGAAAGCTAAAGGAGCTGGGTTACCTTATGAGCGGTAAAAAAGCAGAAAGCCCTCCACTAAAGGTCTGTCTGAACACATCCTATTTGAAGCTTGCCTTCAAGCAGTACTGAATAACTTATGTTTTATCATCAGTCACCTTTAATAATCTGTATTTTAAAACAGAATTATATTTTATGTATTCCGTATTTGATCGATGATATAGGTTGTTGATAACCAATATTTGAACTTAATATTTAGAGTTTGTGCTGATTTTATTGCACCTGGAGCAAAGTTGTTTTACCTCTCCGCTTGACTAGTATTCTGCATTGAAATACATCCGTTGTCTTTAGTGGATGGTGAGCCCGGGGATTTTTTTTTAAAAAAAGAGCCTTTCCTGGCCGTCACAGGTATTTTTCCTGTTGCTATCCTGTAAGAATGTAAAGTGAATTTGTGGCCTTTGATTTGTTAACCATAAAACAACTCCCCGTCCTCTCCTTAATTTTAACAAGAGCGTGAGTTACTGACCCAACGAATAGCTTGTATCACTATGGCTTGGATAAATGCAGTGGATGTTCCAGTTTTGGAACGAAATCTGTATGATGGAAGCAGCAGCAAGCTCTGACGCAGTTTCTGTGCGATTACAGGAAACGAGGTGATTGCTGTGGACTGGAAAGGACTAAAAGATGTTGACCAGATCAATATGGACAGCACCAGCTCACTCCATGGCAGCAGCATCCACCGGCCGTCCACCGAGGTAAGGATCCATTCCGTGTCCTCTTAAGAAGACAGGGTATCAGGATCAAGTTTGGAGATCATAAAGTGACAGAAGGCAGTGTGCTTCTTTGTTTGCATTAGAGAATGAGTCCCAGGCATAGTTAGTTTTATTCATTTTCTGCACAATTGAATTTTGAGTTGCAGCAGACTGCTTGATTAGAGCCAAATGAGTTTGATTCCAGGTACATGAAACTTTGGGACATCTCAGATGTTCTCCATGAAGTGGGTGTCTGGGACAGTCTAAACAATTTGCCCAATGGTCTGGATGTGTGTTGGCAATACTGTGATATTCTCTATACTGTGAGCCAGACCATTATCTCCCCTACGTCTCATGGGCCGAGTATGACAGGTGTGTGGGACCACCCACCTGTAATCATCTGATGTCGCAATGATGTTGGTTGCCCTGTTCTGCCTGCATGGATCTGAAAGAGCACTTTGCAGAGATAGCCACTTTCAAAGTGCCACTGGTGGCTGCCCAGTTGGCGGAGTGACAGGGCCTTTTCAGTGGTGCTTCCCCATTTGCAGAATGCCCTCCCTCATTATTGACTTTTGGAAGGAATTTAAAAACATTCCTGTTAACAGAGGCATCAGGTGGTTGAAAGCCACTGTTCCTGGCAACTCTGAGATCTCGAGTTGATAATGTTTGCAATGGTGTTTTTTTAAAGAATGCTTGCAACTGTTTTAGTTTTAGTTGTTGCTGTTGTTGTGTTTTTAATGTTTTATTATGTTTTATAAATACCTTGTGGGGCACTTTATAAGACCTGGCAGAGACGTGTGCACAGCACTTCATATAGGGATTTTCAGGCATCACCTTTTGACTGAACCAGGTCCTGCTCCATACCTGATCTCATAGACAACTGATGACAAGTTGGCATGACTTAGCCAGCATAATTAGGTCTGGAAGTTGCCCACTCTTGGTATAGAGGCAGGGGTCCTGATAGCCAATTTTCAACAAAAAGAGGAAGAAGAAGAGTTTGGATTTGATATCCCGCTTTATCATGACCCGAAGGAGTCTCAAAGCGGCTAACATTCTCCTTTCCCAACAAACACTCTGTGAGGTGAGTGGGGCTGAGAGACTTCAGAGAAGTGTGACTGGCCCAAGGTCACCCAGCAGCTGCGTGTGGAGGAGCGGAGACGCGAACCCGGTTCCCCAGATTACGAGACTACCGCTCTTAACCACTACACCACACTGGCTTCTCAAGGAGAAGCTTCCTTGGATGGCTGCAGCAATGCAAAAGGATGCTACAGAATCTATAGCATATTCTTGCCTTGCTGTTGCCATACAGAGAAGAATCTCCTCTTTTTGCTCTAAATTTGCTGTCAGATATCTGCCGTTTGATTACCAGGCAGTGGTTTCCGTAGACGGTGTTATTTTTGTTGTTTGGCAGCCGCTTCTTCACCATCTGTAATTTTATGCATGTGAGTTATCTATGTAATAAGCTTCAGTGAATGCAATCTGATGAGACCTTTGGTCTTTTCAAAAGATGAATACTATTTTTATTCAGACAGGCCACTTTAGCTTTATGAATCTCTCACCATTGCAAAATGCAATGAGGTTGAGAGTTTCATTTCAGTACATCTCTGCTAAGCTGTAGGGGATGACTCCAGAAATCCCTCTCTTTGTGCGATGATGGTTGGTGTCAGTGAGTTACCAGGATGCCACCTAACCCGCTGGCACTAGAGTGGCTCAAGAGGGGACTCATTCAGTGCCATCTTGCTGATCTTGTGAACTTTCCATCTCGTTGCCCATTGTTGAAGAGCAACTGCTGGACCAGACAGACCCTAGATGTGATCCAGCATAGGTACTGTCTACTTTGACTGGCAGCATCTCCCAAAGTCTATGTTTAATATTCAAGGCTTATCTTTAGAATAACTAGCTAGACAAACTCCCTCCCTCAGCTAAGGAGATCTGTGCATATTAGCAAGCCTGTGAGACACATCTACTGCCTGGATTTGGATAAATTGGATGTGCATTCAGAGGCGCACTGTGCATGAATTTGAATGGTGGGCACATTTCTGTGTGCTTTCAAATGTGCATCCTCATTCTCCTTTCCATGCAACTAGCTGTGCATTACCGTCATGTATATTCATGACGAGCTGGATTGTGCATAGGGTGTGTGTCACAGTTTTTGCTTGCGAGTTTGTAATTTGAAGAAAACGGGACAGAGCATGAAAGAGACTGAAGAGGGGAATTGAAGGGCTGAGCTGAGATGGGGAGGGAAGAGAAACAGTTCAGTCAGGGCAGGGCTGGTTAGCTTGTGGCTCTCTAGGTGCCGCGGGACTACAACTCTCATCAGACACAGCCAGCAAAACCAATCATTGGAGTTGATGGGAATTACATCCCAGCAGCCCCTGCAAGGCCACCCCTGAACTGGGGACAGAAGCATGTGAGAAAAGCTAAATTTTAATGTGTGTATAGCCAATGCAGAACATATATTTGCAGTGAAAGGGAATTCTGAAAGTAAGATGGCACAATAGAAAATGGAGGGCTAAAGGAAAGAAGAAAAGGAAGACAGGGCTCATGAAGAGAAGTTGGAAGCAGCAGAACCAGAGGAGCTTGAATGAATGTAGAAAAACAGGGGGGGAAATGGGCAGCATGCAGGGAAGCAGAAGAAAGCCTCTAGCCTCAAGGTACAGAGAGCTCCATATTGTTGTATAAATCTATATGCACTTAATCATCCGTTACTGTTGTGAATAAGCTTTTAATCTTGCACATTCATCCCCTTTGAATGTACGTCTGCTGGTGTCAGAGATCTAGTGTTCAGCCATAAAAGACTGAAGGGGTTTGATCGCCATGGGATTCCTAATCCCAGAAGAGTTTTATATATATTTTCTGCGTGTCTGTGGTTCTCTCTCCCTTTCTCCCAGCCCACCTCTGTTCTTCTCTTTGTCTCTTCATCTTTCTTATTCTTTATGTAGCACATGATGGCTGCACACGTACGGCTGTGGCCATCAGGAGCAAATTGGACAGGGATGCTCTTCCAAGCGTGCACCCTTAAAGTGAAGGAGTAACACCCTTTTTCAATAAGCGATTAAGTAGGAGGTTGCTCAGAGTAACCAGTAGGATCAGCTGGTAGAGGAAGCAATGTATGTTATACGCAGGGAACTCACACGTGACATTAACTTGGCCTCTTCTTTCTCCATAGCAAACACGGACAGATTTCTCCTGGGATGGCATTAACGTGAGTACCGTCCCCATTCCCTAAGACAGAGGTTGGCCCTCTGGGAATTGCTCAACTACATCTCCCCTCATCCTTGAGCAGTGGCTGTGCTGACTAGGACTGATAGGAGCGTCAGTCGAACCACATCTGGAGGGCTGCAGGTTCCCCCCTGTTGCCCCAAGAGATTTTCTTGCATAGACTCCATGTGTCTGTGTGGGAGCCTATCTTGCTACTGGTGGGTTTTGGATTATATCTCAAGATGGGTGTATTGCTGCTTCCAGTCTGACCCATAGTGATTACATGGGTGCCTGCTGAACATTTAGGAACCGCATCAAATAAAAATGGGCCCTCAGAGGGCATGTGAATGGCCCAGCACCTCTCCCTGCAGTCATTCCAGTGAGGACTGGCACCTCCTTGCCACCCACTCCTGCTTTGCATTAGTTACCCAGAGGCAGGGAAGCAGCAGCAGAGATCTGTACTTTTGAATTAGGTGGATGGATAAATGAATATTTATTTTGCTAAACGTTTTAACTATGCTTTCCTGCGTTTAAGGATTTCGGTTATGAGGGCATCTCTGCGGCACACAAGCACTATAATTTGAAACCACAATTTGCCTACTTTTCTCTGTTCAGTAATAGAAGTAGTGATTTGCCTCATACATTTTAGTTTAACTCTTCATATTGCACTCTTTCTAAACATAGGAGGCGCTCCCATTTATTTTGAAATTTTGTCACTCTCCTTTACTCAGTGTGGACATCATGCCAGCTATGGTTTGTGCTGCTTATAGTTTAGAACGAAAGCCATGGGCTTCTCCTTCAGAAAGGCAAACACAGAGTTAAAGCCATAGTTGTGCAGTGGTTAGAGTTCTGCCCTAGGACTAGGGAGACCAAGGTCACTCTGCCATGAAGCTCACTGGGTGACCTTGAGCCAGTCACTGTCTCTTGACCTAACCCCTGTAGGGTTCCTGTGAGGATGAAATGGGGTGTCACCTTGAGCTGATTTGAAGGAAAAGTGGGATACCAATGAAATAAATACATAAATAATCCTCACAGGAACCCTGCGCAGTAGATTCGACCAAGTGACTGGCCCAAACTCACACAGTGGCTAAATGTGGATCAGAATCCTTGTACACGGAACTTCCATTCTTAGCTAATAGCTGCTGGTGAATCTACCCTCTGTGAATTTGTGCCTCTAACCCCTTTTAAAAACAACCCAAGCCAGATACAAATAGGATGTGGGCAGGAAATGCAAGTAAAGCTGAAATATACTCAGAGTCAAGAGTGGATTTCATGCTCTTTATTCAGCTCATAGTGGTGAGGCGGAATGGAAGTTCCCCCAGAATGTCTGCCTTATATACATCATTTACACAATGGGCCCCACGTGATTGGCTAATTCCGGGATTCTCCTGTAGGCCAATCAGGTTGCGGATTCCCTTCCACCTGGAGCTGGATTGGGTGGCTCCTGTGGACCAATCAGACTGCTGCATTCTGGATCTTATTCAACTCAGTACATAACAAAAGCTTTCCTTCATTTTTTTTAAATGAACAAATCCCTTCCATTTTTATACAAGAATAATAAATTCCTGCTGAAGTGAACTTTATTATGTTTGGCTTCTGTGAGGAGGAGGAGTTGGAGAAGGAGGACAACTTAAATTAGCTTTATTCTGTTGGGCCGAGCCTGGAGTTGCAGAGCTGGGATGGCCTGGGGCTTATTGCCACATACACCTGTACACATGCTCACCTAAGATCAATAGTTGCAAAGAGTTTTGCTAGATAGCATGGCGAGCATCCTCAAGAATGGCCGATTCAGACACCTATCAGGCAAGGACAAGGGTACAATGGCTTGAGTGAAGCATGCTGGCATGCCTGAGACTCACCTGCCCGGTATGGCTCACCCTTGTGATTCATGTTTTACTCCCTCTTTTTCACAAAGAAATTTGTGCTTCTCTGGAGAGGTGCTAACCTTTCAACAATTACTTTGTACATCCCCTCCCCCCAGATCCAGAGGGGTAGCTGTATTAGTCACTTCCACAAAAGCTTCTGCCATAGAATACATTTGTCAAATCTTTTAAATTGCCGCAAGACTCTGGGCTGTTTTTTAACACAATGTTCCTCACCCCAGCCATTATTCTAGTCTTCTTCATTAGCAAAGCCTTTTTATTTAGGGAGGGAGGTGGAAATAGAGAGAGATTTTCTTTTGTACAGATCGACTGATTCACCATCAACACAGTGTTTAAGGTTCTGGAATGGTTTTGTTCAATGGCAGGAAAGGAAAAGGTTCGATTTTATTTTTTTACCTCAGCGTCACATTCCCATGGAGACATCTCCAGGTGATAGAAATCCTTATACAGAAGGCTTTGACTACTCAGCAGAACTATACTATAAATGCAGCCCCACAACCTCAAGAATAGGAAGCATGAAAGCGACCATACAGATAAACACAAAGCATCCCCTTTCAGGTTATCTCCTTTCCCTTTGTAACATTCAGTTCCATTTGCCCCATGGCCCACGCCAATTGCACTGAGTGTTGCTCCTCCAGTGATAGCCAATGTTTTGGGGGCAGAGGCAAGGAAATGAAGAGCACAGTGACATCAGAATGTTAAGTAAGTTATGCCACATGTTACTGAACTCAGTTATGCCACAGTTTTCAACAGCAGTCCTCTGTTTATTGTAATTTTAAAGCCCTGCTCTAAACATGGGGCAAACTGAAATAAAAAAATGTGTGGCACCAGGGACACTGGCCTGGACACCTGCTTAGTTACATTTTTTAAAGGACCTTTCTGACCTCCTTTCCTCAGTAATATCTTCATCCAGTCAGTATTAAACTTCTCCCATTCTTCTCCTTTCGCTCCAGTGCTGTGTATATAGAACAATCTTTAGGGTTGTCGTCGTTGCTGCTTGTTGTTATCTTCATCTTTTCATAAATACTTCACCTGAACAAATTTCTGGCCAAAAAAAGCACACCCGACTAGTCATGAGATACATCTTAGCACATCAGGGCTGGCCCAAGACAGGAATATCCAAAATGGCATACACAATCCAATAATTCCCTCCCATGGGCAGTCCCTGACCAAGCCCCATGCAGGTTTTCAGTCTAGTTACTAATTTCCCCATCTTTATTTGTCCCTTCTCCTTTGGTTTCTTCTGCTTCCCAGTTCCTTGTTGTGTTCTTAGAAGTCCAGACTGGAATGTCTCCTTCCCTCCCCCTCTTACCTTTTCATTCCTTTTACATGATCTCTCTTTGCAGCTCTCCATGGAAGACACAACCTCCATCCTCCCCAAGCTGAAGCGGAACTCCAATGCATATGGGATTGGAGCTCTGGCCAAGTCTTCCTTCTCTGGTGAGGATCTCAAACCTGTGGCTCTCAAGCCATCTCTCTCACTTTTCACCAATCTTGGCTTTATCTTGCGCATATATATGTATATGTATATCCCTTACTTTACACTGAACCACACATACCCTTTTAAAACCGGAAGTGACTTCATTACCCTCAGACTCCAGGCTTGTGTCTCAATATACTCACCAGTTCCATTAAGACTTGCACTACGACTTCCTATGGCAAATTTCCATTGTGGAACAAGTGAATATCTCAAAATGTGTGACTAGTAGAATACCTGTCCCCACCTCAGAAAGACATTGTGACAACTCAAACGCCTTTAGTAGCATATGGCTTAATTGCATTTCATATGCGTGCATTAGCAAAAGAAATTGGATACAGGCCACCAAGGACCCATGGAGATTGGTGAAATGATGCGTTTGCATAAAATTTCTCTCCAAAAATATCCAATTGCTTATATGTTGTCAGCTAATGGAGAGTGCTTAAGACCGGGGGGGGGGGGCTGCTTTATATTTGCTTATGTGTGCTGAATGTTATATAAAATCAGTAAACTTTTTTTTAAAAAAGAAGGAAATTGACTAAAATTGTTTTGATGCGAATGATCTTTAGACTATGGGGAGGTTGAGGTTTTGTGTATTTGCTCATTAGTGGGTCTGAGTATTGCTTTGTTCACTATTTGAGTATTTTTAATGGATTTTATATGATATACTAATGTATTATATGACTCCCCCCTCTCCCCCCCCCCCATGGTAATATGTGTAGTATACATTTTTTCTCTTTTTTTGCTGTAAGTTGCTTGGAGATCCTTGGGTGACAAGCAACTAATAATGAAAATGAAATAAATATCAGTGATTACACTGTGGCCCCCAATAACCAGATGCCCAGTCCATTTCCCCCTTTGGTATGATAAAAGGCTGCATTGTCCATACTTTGTCAGATTAAAACATGGCAACTAAGTTCATTATGGGGCCCCATGTCTTATGACTTTTATGTGTTTCCTTACTTAGACCAGCATATAGATAGAGTTTTGGAAGCAGGTATGAAGGAGGAATGAGAGAACTGGGTGAAAATGGGCCCATCCTAGGTTGACGATCAATGTCTCTGGAGCAGTATAATAGCCCCTTTTCGTTTTCCTAATGTCTGGCGCCTTAGGGATATCCCGCACCATGAAGGATCACGTCACCAAGCCCACGGCCATGGGGTCGGGTCGGGTCGCACACATGATTGAGTGGCAAGGCTGGGGCAACGGCAACACCCAGCAGCAGCAGCACACTCACGAAACGGTGCGCAAGGACGCCGACGCTTACTCTGACCTGAGTGATGGGGAGAAGGAGGCCCGATTCCTTGCAGGTAGGCTGCTACTGTTTGGCTGTCCATCAGTGGGTGTGGTGGAACAGGAGAGTATGGGGTGGGAACAGTTCAACTGGACTGGATTGGTTGAGCCATTTCTTTGAACCCACTTGATGTCATGGGTGCAGGGGAAACTTAGAAGCAATGACCTTTTGATCCCTTCCTTCTTTCTGGGAGCAAAGTGGAAATAGCCCAAGAGGCATTTCCAAGGAGAACACGCATGCTGAGGAAATTGTTGTTGTTGTTAAAATTAATATACTGCCCTTCATCAACAGATCTCAGGGAGGTTCACAGAATAAAATAAAAACAAGTAAATAATTAAAGCAAAACAGCAAAGCAATAACTCTTCTCAACAGACACTTTAAAAAGGCTATAGGATATTAATCAGCCACAGGCCTGGTTAAAGAGGAACATTTTCGCCTGGCGTCTGAAAAATATAATTAAGGTGTCAGGAAAGACTCAGCGCACTTATTGGGCCAGAGTCAACTCACCATCCTCACCAGCGAAAGCTTGCATGAGGACTGCCACTAACTCAGAAGGGCTCCCCCACCTCCTGTGCCCACGGTATTGACTTAGGGGGTTAGGAGAGCCCCTAGGGGGGAAGGAGGGGGGAGATTGTTTCACCAAGCAAGCCAAAATGCTTGTGCTGATGGAGCGATCTCCTTAGTGCTATGCAGAATTCCTCTGGTTATCTGGCTGTGAGATATACTGGGCACGTCCCAGTCCCATTCCATATTGCTGGCCTGCCACTGGTGGCGGGGGGGAGGGGGAGGGGAATTCTCCGTGTAATGACATCAAGACATGGGGTAAGTATACTATGCACTACAGAGCAGGGAAGAGGAAGCTCAGCACAGGGCTGCCGTTTGCCACTCTCTGCCCTGCGTTCCCTATTAAGGTTCAGTTGCAACAGGATGCTTACAAGGGTTACATTTCTTCCACGGCCCTTTGCAGGCATGCTTATGAGAATTAGTGGAACCAGGGTAACGGCAGCTATTCTGGATTGGGGTTCTGAACCCTTCAGAAAACCAATTCCTGATACTTGGGTTGGGAGCTTGGGCAATTGCACAGAAGATCAGGCTACTCCATATTGCTAAGTTAGGATCCCAGCCAGAGTTTCTCAGGAACTGGCATGGACTGGGCAATGGGACCCAAGAGGCAGGATCTGCGGCTATTGGCTGGGGGAGAAGAATGGGGCAATTCCATGTACCGCTATCCTTCTCTCTTCTCTGCTCAACACAGGGGTGATGGAGCAGTTTGCTATCTCAGAAGCCACCCTCATGGCCTGGTCTTCTATGGATGGCGAGGATGTGAGCGTCAATTCTAACCAGGAGAACCAAGCTGGCAACTACAACGAGAACTACCAGGAGATGATGGAGAACCAGGGTGAGCATTGGCTTTTCCTCCTGGATTTGGTTGAAGTGAGCACAGGTCCACAGGGAATTATTCAACAAAGCCAATTGGTGTAGGCAGCTTGACTTTCCTGTGTTGGCTAAGGCTATATTGCATTTTTTTGGGTGGGGAGAAGCCTTCATTACCCAAACCTGCCCATTGTTGACACTTTCCTTTCTCAGTTCCTTTTAGGACATCCATCTGCCCCATTCTAGCCATTGCTAGTACAGTATCGTAGCTGAGAAGGGTGAACATAATAGGTGGTCTTAAGGAAGCTGCTCTCCTCTGTCAGGCACACAACCCTCCCTGTCCCCATCTGCAATTCGGGGTGGGTGAGGGTTAATGATAAGGACCTACATTATATGGATATTGTGAGAATTGTTGAAATGTGCATGCACACGAAAGCTCATACCAATAACTAACTTAGTTGGTCTCTAAGGTGCTACTGGAAGGAATTTTTTAATTTTGTTTTAGCAATGAGCATTCTGAGATAATTCTGATAAAACAACAGAAGCATTCTTCACAATAACTCAGGGCAAGTCTTTCATTGTAGCTGCCCCTGTTCTGTAGAACTGCATCCCCTCTGGAGATACAATAGACCAGTCGTTCCTAATTGGTGGTCTATGGACCCCACGGGGTCTGCAGTGCCTTTCATATCACTAAAACTATGGTAGAGATACCAAAATTTTCAAAAGCACAGGGCCCATGGCTAGGCTTTTGAAAAACCGGGAGTCTGCAGGACTTAGCAAATTGGGAGCCACTGTGGTGCCTCTCTATACTTCCCAGAAGGCACTTTTGTTTCCACAAGTATTTCCACCAGAGTGAACAGGCCTCTCTGCCTTATGTGTTTATTCTGTACTGTTTTAAAACTTGCATTTAATTTGCTTATTCTGCACCATTTTGAAAGCTGCTTTTAGTTGTTTTTTACGTAAATCACCTTGAGATTCAAGTGGATGGTGATTTGTAAATTAATAACGTATCTAAATACTAAAGCACTAAATAAATGCTAGATGTTTGTTTATTTCTATTTCTATATTTCTATATTGTTTCTATATTTCTATATTATTTCTATACTTCCATATTTCTATTTGTAAACCTCTTTCCCCCCAACCCTTTCTGGCATCTGTGGTTCTCAATCCTCTCACTGAGGGGGATTTTGGCCTAATCTAGTGGTAGGAGACTGTCTTGGGCATTTGGGGAGGCTCCTCACCCATTTTAAAACCCTTTAAAGAGGCATGGGAGCCTCCACAGAAACAAAGAGCTCTCTATAAGAGGTAGAAGGTTAATTTAAAAAATGGTGGAAAGGTAGAGCTAACACATTTGTTCCCATTCCCTCCCCCCCCCCACCCTGGGTGTTTTCTTAGCCCTATTTGTAACGTCCAGAAATGGCTGGACTCTGATTTCCTTTCTTCCATTTTTAAATTTTGTTTCTCCCCCTGACTCCTCCCTTCCCTGCAGAGCACCTGGCCCAGGCACAGTATGACACTTGGCCTCACTCCTACGTCTCGCAAGGCATGTACTGCCTGGGTTCCTCCGACGCCTGGGAGACCAGCGACCAGTCACTCATTGCATCCCCAGCGACTGGCTCCTATCAGGGCCAGAACTTTGAAGAGTCCCAGCCCAGCTTGCAGGAAAGCGTTCTGATCCAGAACAACCTTATCCAACAGCATCAGTTGTTGCAGCTACAGCAGCAGCAGCAGCAACAACAACAACAGCAACTACAACAACAACAGCAGCAGCAGCAGCAGCAACAACAACAACAACAGCCACAACAGCAGCAGCAGCAACAACAACAACTGCTTTCTAATACTAGCCTTGTGGATGTATGGCCTGCTCAGACAGTTCCTAGTGGCGGCGGCAGCAGCACAGATTCCAGCACCTTTGTGGGAATCCACACAGAGGAGGAGGAAGGAAACCCCTTGCTGGAGAAGGCCCCCTTACTGAACAAGAAGCCCTCGCCCGAGGAGGACGATGCTGTCTGCCGGGACCTGGAGTCCCTGTCCCCCCGCGAGGAGCCGGAGCCCGCTGCCCTCAGCCGCAAGGTCTCCGACGTTACCTCGTCCGGGGTGCAGTCTTTTGACGAAGAGGAAGGTGAAGCCAACAACTGATGCTGCCATGGAGGAACCCTTTGCTCTTATGCATGGGAAACACACGGGTGGGGTGGGGAAAAGTGATAGGGAAACCCCCTCTCCAGCTCCTGAAGTCCCCAAGCGCACGAGCACACTTGTTTGTTTGTTTTTAGTTTCACGGCAAGGTAAGCCGAGGACCAAAAGTGCTGGGCAATGCTAAGTCTCCCCCACCGACCCACCCCTTCCTCCTCCACATGTTGGGCTGAGCCTTCAAGACCTACTGCCTTGGACACCCAAACACAGAGAGCTCAGGGAATGCAAGACGGTGGCCTCCACTGGCTGTGTGGTGGATACAGGTTGTGCTTTTAGCAGAGATGTGGGGTTTTTTTGAGGGGAGGCACACATCCGTACTTAATTCAGCGACGCAGAAGATGCTGCTACGATGTGCTTTGGCTCTTGGGACTGGAGGGTCATTGAGGATACAGGCAAGAGTTTCAAACGGTGGCATTATGGAAAAGGAACAGCGAGGGCGTGCGGCTTTGTAGACAAAAATGTACCGCAGCAAAATTTGCAGCCCCAGGGCCCGTCCTAAAGTGCGGTGCTGCTTGGAGAGGCACTCTGGACTTGAGTCCGAGAAGAGAGTGATGTGTGGAGAGAGAGTGACTCTGTGGATGTGCAGGCCATGCACCAGAATGAGGCTCTGTGGGTACCAACTATCCTTTGATGTGGACAGAGCTGCTCTATGAGTCCAGCCCAAACCTCATTCTCCAGCCCGTGTGCGTTGTTGGTTGGCCTCTGCAGAAACCTTCCTTATTAACCCCGTTACCTCTGCCTACCTGGGAGCTGGAGAGAGGGGTTTCTCCCCCTATTTCATATTGGATACTGCATGCAGGGTAGGGGAAGGGGGAGGGTGGGTCATCTGCCAGTTTTCTATTTTACGCAGCCATGGAGTCCTCTCCTTCCAGCAGTCTGCAGGTGCAGAAACCAAGGGAAGCAAGCATGCGTGGCTTCAGCACCACCCTTTCCCAGTTTCTGTTAGAACTTTGGTCGCTGTTCCCCTCTCCCTAATTTTTTTGTATTTCCAAGTAACAGTTTTTGAAGCAGAAGCTAACAGAGAGGGAATAGCCTGGGTGCCACTTAGCGTGAGGTCATATTCCTTTCCTAGCACCACCAGATCTTCTGTAGTGCCAAAATACTGATGAAGCAGAGACTGGGAAAAGGGCGATTTTCCTCTTTCCGTTGAAATCTCTCTGTCTCCTTTTTACGTTGACAATGTAAATATTTCTCAGGCTTCATCTTGATTAGGAACGAAGAAAGGGTGAGTTGGGGGTTCTTAAGTTTTGCAGGGCATTTATTTATTTTTGACGGGGAGTGATTTTGTGAATGAGAAGTCATGGCTTATAGGACATACTTTTTAATCTGAAGTCCATCCTCAATTGCTGCTTTGCTGCAAAAGACAAGAGGGGTAGTGTTTTATCAGCATAAAACCCACATTTTTATCCTCCTGCAAGTCTCTGGAAAATTATTTTTTAAAACTGGAAGAAAAGGATGGAGTGAACAGTTACATTTTGCTGGGCAAAACCGTTTGTTATTGAAGCGGTGGAAGCTTATTTCTGATAAGGAAAGTCTTGCCAAAGGTGACTGTAGGGCTATGTGATGAAGGGAATTCTTCAGGAAACAGCCCTGTCTCTGCTCCTCTCCAAGCCGGACCTGTTCTGAGGCTTGCCGCTAATTACTTTCGGCAGACTACCGGTTGCAAGACCGAGGAGTGCACCAAGACGGAGGAGTGCTTTGCTTACCCATCTGGGGCGCTTCGTGCAGATAAAGAAGATGAGTGTTCAGCTCAGAACACTCTGGTTTGCATCCAGAAGTTGTGAACAGAAGGTGAACAGGACACTGTTGTTCATTCACTTTTGATGGAGAGAATAGCGGGAGGTTTTTCAGTTCATGGATTTCAAAAGCTAAGAGGGCCCCGTCTTCCCTCTCCACTGCACTTTCCTTGAAAAAGCCTTCACGACCGCGGACACGTGCTCAGGCAGAAGCAAGCGCAGCAGATGCATGAATGAGAAGCCTCTTGGCAACCCTTCCCCTACCCTTCTCTCCTTTCCCGTCCTCTTCCTGGCTCCTCCAGTGGAGAGGCGGCTCGGATTCTGAGCTCTGGGGAATCCACCTCTCTCTTTTAAAAATATGTTTACATGCTACAGTGCCAACCTCTGAGGGCTAAGAGGATTGGATACAGCACTGCTCTGAATATGAGGGCAAACCCTCGTGTTCCTGCATTTATCTTAATTGCTGCGTTCTGGCTGGCTGTCAGGTTTTTTTGGGGGGGGAGGGGGGGTTCTGCTGGTGATGATGTAGAAGCAAGAAAGTGCAGAGCGCAACTTCTCTGCAAGTGAAGAATGGATGGAATTCCAGTTGCCCCGACATTTTAGAGCCTTCGGGTTCTCCAGAAAGCTTTGAGATGTCCTCAGTATTGGGGCTGGGGCGGGGGCAGTGAGTCAGGCAGCCTGATACTTCTTTCCTCCAAACCATTCTTGCTCCACGTGCCTATCCAGGACCAGGACTCAACCTGGATGTTTACGGTAATTCTGTTTCAATGTAAATGTATCCTGCTGTCATCTTGGCACTCACCAGACTCGAGACAAGTGGTTCATCTTGTCCAAACCCGTTCTTTTATTGTCTGTCTTTTTTAAAAACAAAAAATGCAAGCAACTTGTGTGCATTTGGTAATATTATGTGACACTAATGTTTTGGGAGACGTATATTTCTTTTTTCCTCTGTCTGAGATGTGGTGCATAAAGAGAGCAGCTTTCCCCACCCTTGGGTCTCCCAGATGTTGTTGGGCTACAACATCTGTTGCCTTTTAACCAGCATGGCCAATGGTTAGAGATGACGTGGGTTGTAGTCTGAGTGCGCTAACTCTAGGGGGCAGAGGTGTCGCTCAGCCCCTTGAATATTGAGGGAGGAGGCTGAATCACTGAGCTGAGCGTGGCACAACATCAAAAGCAGGCTCCTCCAGAGTTTGAGAGAGGAGGAGCTGCGGCCATTGAAGCTGTGCGGCGCTAGGCAAGGCGTGACATCACAAGCATGCGACACGCGAGTGATGTCACAGATGTGACGCGTCGCTGGGGCCCCCCAATCTTCAGCCACAAGCGGCACCTCTGCTGTAGTCTAACAACATATGGGGACAAAAGGTTTGGGAAGGCTGCTATGGAGGGGCACATGGCTTGGCATCTAGCAAAGAAACAACAGGAGAAAGAGAAGGAGGCTAATTTTGTGTTTTGGGGGAACCACGCTGAACATTTCTGTAGAGTGGAATAGAGAATCAACTCTGCTGTAGCATTCTACAGCCTGCCACTAGAAAGTCCTACTAAAAAACAGAGACTCCATTCTCTATTAAACTGTACAATTCCTGGAGACGTTTTCTAAATAAACATTATTTCAGGACCATTCAACTCAATTTTAACTTATTTTTTAAATAAGGGGGTCTTGCCTTGCCATTCTGAAATTCGTCTGACATTTAAGGCAGTGTGTGTATGTGTTTCTAACTCTGTCCTTAACCCACTACCAAAATCTTGCCTGGCTAGCAAGAATTCTCTCTCTCCCCCCCCCCCCCCCAATTTTATACTTGGCCTTAGATTAGAAGAATTATTAAACTTCAGCCCTTTGTTGATGTTGCCTTCCAGGCTCTCAAGAGGTAAGGGACTTGGTTTGTTGAGCCGAATTCAGAGACAATAGTCAGCAAAAGCACTTGTGGCCCCCTAAAGATTAAGCCACGTGTCTCGTGGCATCAGCTGAAATGGATGAGGGCAGCTCAAAAGCAATTCCTGACAGATCGGATAGTCATTAGCAGCAGATGTCCTGAAGGAGCTGTTAAGATAAACCGGGACTCCATGTGGTGAGGTTAGAGCGGTGTCCTCAAACGTAAGTAAGCCGCAATAAAGTGGTAGGTAGAAAAATTGCTCTTAGCATTATCAGAGAAGCGGCAGATAGGAGAGCGTAATGAACCCCCCCCCCCCCCGCCACTCTCCCCCCACCACTCTCCCCTCAGGATGTTTTCTCCATTACCTCAATTTATTTCTGAACATGAAGCATTGCTGAGAGAAAAGCAGCTGGGGCAGGGGCAGAGTTTTGCAAGGAGAAAGTGGCAGCACTTGTGTTCCTGTATTTTGAAGCCCCCCCCCCCCCCAGCCTGATGTTCAGTTCTTGTAGAAAGCTCAACAAGGGAGAAAAACTGAAGCTTTGCTTGTTTGGAAAGCAACCATCTAGGTCGAAGGGTGCCATGTTTCTTGACTCTCACTGATTATAAATTAATATCTGCATGTGCAGTAATGGGTCCCCCCCCCTCCTGTATTTTGCTATGGTACCTGAGTAATGTACATGCAGCACATCTGAACTGCGCGTGCATTTATTTATTTTTAGTTGCTTGGTCTCTCCAAAGACACGTGAGCAGTGAAGAGGATCTGGTCTCCAAGGCCAGCTTGGAAACCACACAGTTCAAATATATGGCCCATGGCAAATGTATTTTGTACTCCCATATGGCTTATGTAAATTGATCAGCAATGGGCTTTAAGCAGTGGATGTTAAACACGATGAGTGAATGGTCTTTGGTTTGTAGAGTAACATCAGTAGAATTAATGTGTGCTCATGTACAAGATATTGTTACAAGGTGCCTGGAGGCTTATGCACAAAATTACTGATTTATATCCCTTTTCCACATAGAGGGACTATCTTTGAAATAATTAGAAATAGCCAGTTGTTAATGAGGTGGTATCTGGCTCTGCATTTTCATGGCACGGCTGTTTGGGTTCAGCCCATTAGAAGCCTTTAAAAAAAAATCTGCCGCTTAGTCCCTTCGTAGGAATGCAAAAGTACCATTCAGCAGAGCCTAGGAAACAAAGACCAGCATATCTGTCTGACTACATAGTCCACTCTGCTGCAATATCATAATGCACACTTGGCTACATCGGCTATATAGTTTTATTTCAATTTTTTGCTTCAGTTTTAGAAAATTTGCTTGAATGGGTAGTGAAAGCACTGCCAGAGCATTGTGGAAGGGTAGCTTTGTAAAATGTCTGTTGTTGAGAGCGCTGGTGCCTTCAGAGTTTGGGGCCCCAGGTTAAAGACCTATGGTTCTTCCCGTCCCCCCGCCCCCAGCCATGAATCTTATCTCACCATCCGCATTGCTGGAAGAGCAGTAAAGCAAACTAGGAGTGGAGCATGGGTTTCAGATCACACCACGCCTCTTGTGGGCTCTTAAAGCAGCCACAGATAATCAGACACCTATCTAGCCTTGCTGGGTGCTGGCACTGGGCATAGTAAACTAAGAAATTTAGGAATAAATTCCTTTTAAAAAAAGAACCAATTTCTGTCCTTGAAGCCTGAGGGTCAAATTAAAGGTGATGTTTCTTTAGGTTCCTTGAATTTGATGAGGCTGCTGCTGGGAGAGGTACTTAGCCTTTCAGATTGACCCAGCTCTGAGGGGGGAAATATGTCGAGTCTTATCCCTTGTGAGGGGAGAAGCAGATGGGTGGAGTGTTTTGTTTTTAGAAAACTAGCAGCCTGCAGAGAAAGGGTTAAGGCAACTCCCTCCACCCTATAGCTCAAATAAAAATTTGGAGCACTCTGCAGCTGCACTAAAGGAAATAAACAAGACGAAGGTATTTTATTATGCCTCCTTCATCAAGCCTAGTTTAGGCCTGAGTGCAATGCATCCATCATTCATGATTCTCCATTTCTCATCTGGTAGCGTGTTGTTAAGCAGCACCTGCTGTCTCTGTCTCCTTCCTTAGTAAGGCATGCAGTTAAACCAACAGAGTCATACATCCTGCTACCAATGGGCGGGCAAACCCAAGGTGGCTTGAAAACCTTCGGAATTCTACTTCGGTTTGTAGAATATGTAAGACTTTCCCCAAGCGCTCAGAATAATTCACGTACAACCTCTGCTTTGTGAGACTTCAACAAATTACCTGGGTGGCTTGCATAAGGTGACTTGCACAGTTAGAATACCAAGTAGCCAAAGTGCATAAGGAATGCGTACCTTAGTATAGGCAGCACACAGCAGAGTTGAAATCAAATTAGAAGAAAAATGCAACAAAAGACTGGAAAAAACAAAAACAGAATTGGTTTGAAGCTAGAATGACATGAAGGCAGGCGCCAGGCAAGCCTCTCTAAGAAGAACATTTCCGCCGCCATCATGACAAACCTGTAAGTTAGACAAGTATGTCTTGGCCTCATTTCATCACTGGAGTAGATGATGCTGAGGGGATAGCAGCTCACCTTTCACAGAGTCATACCGTTGGTCCATTTTCCTCCGTATCGTCTGCACTCCCAGTGGCTCTCTCAAGATTGCATCCTCACCCTACTTGGCGATGCTGAAAATGGAACCTGGTGCCTTCTACCTCCTAAGCTATGGCCCGCCCTGGGATTTCGTGGCAGAGATACTTGAACCCAGAGCTTCCCACATTGCAGCACATTCTCTTAACCAGTACATTGCACTAGTTTCTTTGACAGCTTGCCCTCAGATCAAGCAGACTGAGGCCGTGGTAATTTCCATGTCTGATTGACGAGCTCGGAAATGGAATGGCTTAGAGAGAGAGATTTCAGGCTGAGATGCGTGGCTTCAGTTTCAGTGTGTTTGGCAGGATAGCCTGGGTTTAATAGGCTTTGATAACCCTGTTCAGGCGTTCACCCCACGTGTGGGTCAAATTGCAGGGGTTGCGGAGGGGCCCTCTGCTGCCTTCTGCCACGTTTGTGTTGCTCCGCTTCCCCTCAGTAAGCTAAAGAGGTGACTTCAGTGACAGGGAGCCTGCCCTAGCCATGTAGGCTTTCTCTGTGCATGGCATAAATGCCCCAACAGAGGGCTTTGTTAGCTGGTTGAGTGGCTCTGAGCACAAGCAGGCGCTGCGATTCTGTGTTTCCTCTCTTGATCCAGCTCACAGGGCTGCATGTATTTAGTCTCAAGTAAGGTAAAGGGACCCCTGACCATTAGGTCCAGTCGTGACCGACTCTGGGGTTGCGGCGCTCATCTCGCTTTATTGGCCAAGGTAGCTGGCATACAGCTTCCGGGTCATGTGGCCAGTATGACTAAGCCGCTTCTGGTGAACCAGAGCGGCGCACAGAAACGCCGTTTACCTTCCCGCTGGAGCGGTACCTATTTATCTACTTGCACTTTGACATGCTTTTGAACTGCTAGGTTGGCAGGAGCAGGGACCGAGCAACGGGAGCTCACCCCGTCATGGGGATTCAAACCACCGACCTTCTGATCGGCGAGTCCTAGGCTCTGTGGTTTAACCCACAGCGCCACCCGCGTCCCCATTTAGTCTCAAACACAGTGCCCAAAGGACTCCACCTCTTTTCAACGGACATATTCAAGTTTGGCCTGATCTGCCACTACCGGCGCTGTTCATCCAGCAGTTGCTAATGATGCCATTCAGCAGTGTTTCCCAAACTTGGGTCTCCAGCTGTTGTTGGACTACAACTCCCACAAGCCCTAGCTAGCAGGACCAGTGGTCAGGGATGATGGGAATTGTAGTCCAAAACCAGCTAGAGGCCCAAGTTTGGGAAACGCTGCTATTCAGGATGGAGAGGGTGGCGTCCTGGTTTATTTCCCCCTTACCAAACAGCTGATCAGGGTGGTTTCTGCGAAGCTTTTCTACACCAGTTCCATCAAAATGAGCCAGTGCATAATGGATCCTCTTCGTGTCAATGGAACTTGTTTTGTGCTGTTTTAATGAATTGCACTTCATGGGTTTCCAGGTATGGTCTGAAAGCACATGAAGCCACCTCTTTGTTGAAGCTAAACAGGTCTGGGTCTGAGCAATGCCAGGATGCCAGGCTACCTGGGAATCACAAACATAATGCCTTGTGATCAGTGATGAACACAAGAAAGATGGGATATAGATGTAAGAAAAGAAATAAATAAGATACATTAGTGGAGGGGTGTCATTTGGTTTTTTTCCAACACAGTCCTATCTCAGACTGGCCTAGAGGGAAAATAATTTTCTGTATTTGTTGGACAGCCTCTAAAGCTAGAAGTGTTGTACAACCAGCCATTGTGGCCCATAAACCAGTGTGCTGTGGAAGGGAAAGTTGGACGTTGGCTAGTGCCTCTGTTTACCATCCTTTCTCTGGTTACTTTGATAAGATTGAAGTCTTGAGTCTCGGGTAGCCAAGCCGTGGCTGAGCTGGTGCCCTCATTTTAGGGTTTTGTGGTCATGTAACAAATAGGTGGTAAGACGGCAGATGGAGGTAGGTGATTTGGTTGCAAAAGGAGTGAAATTCTGTAGCCGTTTCCCACCTGAATGTCCCCTTTCCATGCATCAAATCAGCTCCGGCACCAGAGGTTTTGCTGCAGCCTTGCTCTGGGTCTTCCTTTAATTTCATAAGCAGGAGAGAGGGATACTTATTCTGGAACATCCACTTACCCAAGACTTTATTTCTGTTTTCTTAAAAAAAAAAAAAGCATGAAATGCTTAGGAGAAGTTTTTATAGTATCTGTACAAGGAAAGAGCTCTTTATCTAATGGTGGCACAACCCTTGACTTGTGAGCAAGCTGAGACCATTTCATATAAAAGCCATGGGAGTGGGAAATGATTGAAGTGAGAAGGAAACAGGCAAGTATTTCTACCCTCTCCTCCCAAAACTGGTTTCCCTCCAGCTGTTTTCTCCTTGCAATGCTTGCACGGTCTGAAGACCCTGCAGGGAGTGACATGGCAGAGTAAAATGGGGGGGGGGGGAGAGAGAGAGAGAGAGAGAGAGAGAGAGAGAGAGAGAAAGAAAGAAAGAAAGAAAGAAAGAAAGAAAGAAAGAAAGAAAGAAAGAAAAGCACTGGAAGTGTTTAATCCACTCTAGTCTGAACGCTCCTCCAGACAAAATAGAGTACTAGATGGGTGAAGGGTTCTAACTTAGACCTCTCCCCAACATAGGTTTTCCATGTGCAAGGAAGTTTTTGTATGTAAGAGCGTTCAGTCGCGTGGACCCCCAGTTGCAGCCTGAAGTGGTGCAGTCCATATGCAGAGTTACCTAAAAGATAAAGAAGAAGGGCTTCCGTGTTCTCTGAAATGGGTTCCACTTTCCACACGTTCCAGGCCAGGCTTACCCGAACCCTTTTCCTGCAGGCATCTCTTCAGACCCAGAATGCCTCTTCCTTAAAGTCTACAACCGCCTATGTCTGGGTTTTGTCCAAAAGTCCATTTGAGCAACCTTTGCTCCGATTCCTTCTGTTGTTTCCAGAAACCATGCTATGTGTGAGACAGAAACAATTTTGTGAATATAAGCTACTATCCTTTAATATTTATCTGGTTCATTTGGTGCTGTGCATGAAGTGGTGGAATCCTTGGGGTCCTCCCAGCTACAAAATGAGCCTCAAAAATAATTTTGCAATGAGCAAATTCTTTTTTTTTTTTAACAGCTATTTTCAGGGGTGGGCGGGGGGGGGGGTGTACTACAGATTATAGGGGTTGTGTGCAAGGGAGCAATGGGGACTGATCTATTAAAGCACGTTTAAAAGTTACCAAAGGTTGGGGGCTTAAGTTTGGGTGGTTTTTTAAATATATATATATGAATTGCATCAGGAGATTACGAGGAGAGGGGCAGCTCTAAGTCCTTTTCCTGCTCTGAATTTCTGAACAAGGGGTGAAGCGTAGAATCTTCCCATCCTTTACGGATGACATTTATTGAGGTCTGTGACTTTTCAGGGAGAAAGGAGGGTAATAGGGAAGAGCAGGAGAAGACATGGGTCTACAGTTGTAACCCTCTCACCACTACCGACACCCCTTCTGTCTAGGGGAGGGGGGAACCCCCTACCAGACAAGCAAACAAACAACAAAACAACAAACAGATTTGCCTTTGGTCTTCCAGCTCCAAAATGTCTTTGCTTGAAACTTTTTTGCTGGTTATTCTGCGCATGTTTTGATAATGTGACTTATGAGAATTATATCTTCTATAAATATATATATATATATTACCATATATATAAATATATATATGTAACTATACAAATAGATATAAAAACTATCTGGCGACCATGCCTGGTTGTGGTTCACACCCACTGAGGATGTGGGAACATGGCCTGGAAGGGCATGTATGAACCTCGTGAAGTTATTGTTATTAAACAGCACGTGGTTTTGCCATTGTGGTTGGTGGAAGTGTGTTTTATTTATGTGCAGGAGGTCTTACCAGTTGCACTGTGTGTATTCTGAAAGGGAGGTGGCGGGTGTGGCGATCACACAGGGTCCCTGGACCTCTCACCGTCTATTGATCCCTGTGCCACCACTTTATTTCTCGCTGCCACCACCCAGGCCTTACCTGGTACAATACTGGGCCCAGTCAGGGTTAAATTGGAACATAAACTTTTGTTTATTTATTGCAGTTTAACAAGCATGTGGTTTCTTAAACAGTATCGGTCAATTACAAACATGGGGTGCCTATCCGGACCTATAACTTCCATTCCCTGCTCTCACTCACTAAACCACCTCTCAGATATTTACTTGTCTTCCTAGCCCCTAACTATTCCTAACTCGGCTTATTTCTCTACACTAACTCAACCTACCCACAAACTCTATCCCAATTCACTCCCACTCCAACCAACCACTCAACTCCCAACAAACTCCTCAACGAACTCCTCCTCCGCCCCTCCCAGAGCTGGTTTTATAGTCCCTCTGACTCCACCCCCCTGGGTCCTGATTGGGTAACCTGTTTAACTATTTCACCTCCATCACTCTCATATGCTAACGTCACAGCAGGGAGCAGGAGAAAAGGATGGGAAAATGTGGCTGGGCTGAAAAAGCACCAACGATATAAAACCCACCCACCCACACTTCCACAAAAGCTCTCGTTTTGTGTAGACAAAGTATTGCTTTTCTCCACCGAGTTAGAAAAAGGGCACTGTGGTATTCCCAGTTCATGTCTGGCACATATTTACTACCTTTTTGACTTGCAGAACACTGGCCATCTCTAGGTCACCGAATGGCGGCAAACGCCACCCAAAAGGGCAGCCATGTTTCTCCCCTCCTCCATAAGGTCTGTAGAACTTGCCTTAGTTCATGTCACAATTTCACACATTTCCCTGCCAGTAGAGCACGAGACTCTAAATCCCAGGGTTGTGGGTTCAAGCCCCACGTTCGGTGAAAGAGTCCCGCATTGCGAGGGGTTGGACTAGATGACCCTCGTGGCCCCATCCAACTCTACAATTCTATGAAAAGCCAATGATGGGGTTGGGGGTGGTGGGACAGATAACAAGGACATAATGATGGCATAACCCGAGGGAGCGCCCACTAGACTTTATGGAGGGGGGTTGCGATTTCTGACAGCGAGTGCATCTACAGCAGCTGTTCCCATCCTGGTGCCTTCCAGCTGCTTGAGACTACAAATCCCATCAGCACCAGTTTGGGAAAGGTTGGTTTATAGTGATTATGTTTTGGGGGCTTAGGTTGTGCCTTTGCATTGGCCGAGCTCCCAAGCATATGTAGCATATTCAGCCAGACGACGCAGTGTGTATTTTAAAATAAGACAAAGTTTAATGTTTCCGTTCTTTAACTTTACATACATTGTTAGACGTTAGGATTTTCATTTTGGGGCTCCTCCTTCTATCGATGGAGATGATGCTCAGACACTGCCTGATACTAATGAAAGGTAATATGACCTGTTGCCAGAAAACAGCCTTTTTGGCAGTGGAGATCCTGGCCTGGCCCAAGGAGCCTTGTAACCTCCTTGCCCCGGCCCCTCCCCTGCCTCAGAATGACATTCCATTACAGTCACATTATATATGAAACATTGGGGATGGGGGGGATCATTCTATGAAAGAATGCAGCATAACCCAGAAGAGGAGCACAGTTCTAAGAGCCAAGATCAAGAGGCAAACAAACAGAGAGTAGCAACTTCCAAGAAGAACACTTCTCCTCCATGCTAACCAAGGCCTGTGCTCTCAGCGAAGACACTTCCATCCACACATGTGAGCAAGACCATTATCAGAAGAATTTTTTCCCCACCAACTCCGAGAAGTGCAGCTTGACAGGTACTGGACATTTTATGTATCCCCGGCACAATAATAATAATATACCACCTGTTGAGATTGTTGGCCTAGAAACCAATAACCCAACCTAAAAAGCTATGGGTACATCCCAGACCCTTCAAAACACAGAGTTGCTTGCTGACTCACACAGCAAAAAGTAACATACATAACATGCTTGCTGTTTTGGTTTCTTTTTAAATCCCGCTTTATACCTTTTTGACCAGTGTCTGGGCTGTACAATTTCACACTGCTGACCCTTCAGAAAGGGGTGCTCGATAGCTTTACCTATGAAATCCTATACGGAGGAGCATTCAGTTCTCTAAGTCCCCACCCACTCCTGCTGCCGAAAGCATTGGGACACAGATATGGGCTGATGCTGTCCATGAGAACCAGGCCATATTCTGTTTGGGGGTGGGGTTTCTGTTTTTGTTTTTTAAGTAAAATGTCCAAGTGCTGTCACTGTGTTCACAGAATATGTATCTTAACATTTGTATGTACTAATAAATATATTTTATATGTGTCGTCGTAACTTGGAAGCATATTTTGACAATATTTATTTATTGTATGGATCTGTGTGCTGCTGTAAATGTTCAAGGTGGCTCACATTAGTATAGTTGGGCCTAAGCCAAAATTGTTACTATTCCCCAAGGTGTGCACATATGCAGCAGCCTGTGAGTTTGTCTTAGCTTTTGGAGCTTGCAAAAGCTTTCAAAATTCCCATAGGACTCAGCGTTTGAGATGCTGGCCTAATTCTTACAGTGGCAGTAGCCCTGCATCTGGAGTGTAACACCTGCCTGACACTGAGTTTTCTATGCGAGAAGAACTTTGGGATGGAGAATAATAATAATAATAATAATAATAATAATAATAATAATAATAATAATAATAATAATTTTATACCCCGCCCATCTGGCTGGGCAACCAGCTTTCAACCAAATGTTAAAATACATCAAACATTAAAAGCTTCCCTAAGCAGGGCTGCCTTCAGAGGTCTTCTAAAAGTTTGGTAGTAGTTCTTCTCTTTGACATCTGGTGGGAGGGCGTTCCACAGGGCGGGCGCCACTACCAAGAGGGCGTTCCACAGGGCGGGCGCCACTACTCTGCCTGGTTCCCTGTAACTTGGCTTCTCGCAGTGAGGGAACCGCCAGAAGGCCCTCGGTGCTGGACCTCAGTGTCCGGGTAGAACGATGGGGGTGGAGACACTCCTTCAGATATACAGTGGTACCTCGGGTTACATACGCTTCAGGTTACAGACTCCGCTAACCCAGAAATAGTACCTCAGGTTAAGAACTTTGCTTCAGGATGAGAACAGAAATCGTGCTCCGGTAGCGCGGCAGCAGCGGGAGGCCCCATTAGCTAAAGTGGTGCTTCAGGTTAAGAACAGTTTCAGGTTAAGAACGGACCTCCGGAACGAATTAAGTACTTAACCCGAGGTACCACTGTACTGGACCAAGGCCATTTAGGGCTTTCAAACACGTGAACTTCCACATGCAGTCTGAAAGGGTGCTGCCCAGAAGCAGGCTTACTGCTTCAAGAACTAGGCCTCTAAAGGCAGATTTCCAGGGTGCTGAAGGTAGGGCTACAGGTGCAGCAGACATGAGAGGCAAGTACAAGAGGAATAAAAATAGTTTTTGCTGTTGAGTCACTGTGCCATGTTTACCGCTTGGCAGGCACTATGCAGTTCTTGCCTTCCATATCCACAGTTGAAAACTCTGCAGAGCACTGAAGTGCATGCAGGTGGCAAGCAAAATGAGCACGTTTGGCAGCAGACCTGCTTCCCTTTCCCCACAGATTTTGGAATCTGCCTAGAGCTCAGAACTGTCTAACCTTGAAATCTGCCCAGAATCACATGTTTAAATAACCAGGTTAATTTAAGGTTACCAGACATCCCCGTTTCCCGGGGACAGTCCCCAGATTTACACATCAGTCCCCATACAAAATCCGTTGAAGTTGAAAAGTGTCCCCGGATACATTGAAAAAAATCTGTAACCTTAGGTTTATTATTATTATTATTATTATTATTATTATTATTATTATATCACTATCCCCTTTGTGATGAATGCATATGTCGGAATCCCCATTCTATGCACACTCCTCTTTAACAGCAGTGAATGTGTCACCAACAGGTTGCTTAAATGTTAAGATGCAGCTGACCTGTCATTAATCCTGCGCCTACACCCTTGGGCCTGACCACATGGGGATTTTATCTGTGACTGAGCATACTGATTCAATACATCCAGTTTTGCCACAAGCTCCCTGGGAACTGAGATGCTGCTCATATAATAGAACAGGTGAATTGCTGACAAAAGACAGTGAGCTATACCAAAACGCTGTCCAAAATAGTTCTGATGGAGTTCGGGTAAGTAGACAACTGATGTCAAGCTTAGCTTCCAAACCCAGCACAGACAGGATTGCCACCATCTTTCCCCAGAAGGGCTCCTAACAACTGCATGGCAGACAAACTCAGTAGGTGATTTGTTTCCTAGCGGTTACTGAATTTCCAAGTAGCATGCAGCTGTTGAAAATATGCCCACAGACACCCAAATGTGCCATTTCTGAGCCTAAGAAACTACCATCACATGAGTGTATTCATAAATGTCCTTTCCAGTGTTTTCTCCATGTGTGTGAGACAGCTTTCGGGCTGGTGATTTCTGCTTGTAATAACTTTGTTTTTATTTCCCCATGGAACTGTCCAAGAGGGCTGGAGAATTCTAAAAACGGTAAACATTGCATGCCATCAATTTCACATAGGCAGGGCAGGCACTTTACTCCTCCAGGTGGTATTCCCCTGCATGTGCAAGAAATGCCAATGCAGATCCTCCTCTCTGTAAGCCAAGGCTTGCTCAGGAGTAGGAGCAGGAATAACTGAGACCACTTCACAGACAGTGGCTGAGGAGCTTTGGCAAAACTGTGTGGAGGCATTTGGGGGTTGAGCAAAGGCAGATCTAGGGGGGCACAACCAGTTCAGGTGCAGAGTTTTTGGGGTGCCGCAGCTGCGAAGTCCAACGGAAGGTGCCAGATTTTGACGTTGCACAGAGAGCGTATACTGGTGTAGAAGCGTCCACAAAAATGCTAACCCTAACGTACAAAACACATTGCATTAGGGAAAATGGCATACAAAAACGTGTATTAGAAATTGGCCCTAAAGTGTTGATGAATTTTAACGAGGGCTTTATTATTTTTAAAGAAGAAAGAAACTGATGTGGCGAACTGAAATTAGCGCAGGAAAAAGGAGGAACCAAGAGAAACGAAAATTGACTGATTCCCCCACCCTAACTGAGCAGCGAGGGAACTGGAGTGCAGGACTGGAAGACACAGCTAAGACTTTGGGGAGGACCAAACTGTGTTTGTAATGGCAAGCTCAAGAGACAGGCATTTTCCTCTCTTTTAGATACCACCCACTTAAAACAGGGTCAACCGTCATTCTCTCTCAGGAAATGTCATTGCAGATTGTTCATAATAGAATGTTCAGCACCTTTGCCAAACTTTAAGTTTTGGGGAGAAGCCATGGCTGTTAAACTGGTAGGAAGCCTATAGGTAACTGTAATAGAGATGCAGCAACTGTTTCTTCCTCCACTTGCCGCCTCTTGTCTTCACAGGAATTCTAGTGATTAAGACAACTGCTTTGCATAAGTGTCCATCATGTCATGATAAAAATGTAAAAATTTAAAAAAACCATTTAAGACTATGTGCTACCTTGCTCAAACTTTTGCCCCGCTAATGATCAGAAAACTTCAGAATACTACCCTTTCTGGTTGGTATCATTTTCTTACAGCCTTCAGATAAAGCTGCAGCCATTATGTTTGCCAGAGAAGCCTTCTGCATAGGTCTCCCTAGCTGGGTGGAAGCTATATGGGAGCAATGCGCTGTGTATATGCTCATTTCTCTAATCCAGCAGATGTGGTGGTGGTGGTGGTTGAATTTGTTTTTATTAATAGATTTTCTGGGGTTGAGGTGGGGGCACTAATTTATTGGGTTTCAGGGAGCCAGATTAATTCCCCTTCTTCCCGCTCAGCAACCCAAAGCAGGATTTTAAAAGACTTCTGCAAACAGAGCCCTGGTTGTGTTACATTTCCTACAGTGAGTCTTTACTTCATTTAATTTTCACATCTCCAAAAAATATACAAAACAAGTGATCAGACTGAGCAACTGCCTTCCTACTGCTGCCTTCTTTTTCTCTAGCGGGTGGGGCAGAGATGCTCTTCTCTATTCAGATTGAGCTTGGCCTTTAAATTCCATAACACATCCTGACCTGAGCCACACACTTGAGTGGGATATATTGGGGAAATGTTGTGATTTCCGGATGGGAACATTGGACAAGGATGGGTCCGGAAAAGCAGCAAAAAACACATGTGGCTTAAAGCTGCAATTCTCAGGAGAGGGGCTTCTGAGACGTGCAAAGTGGTAAAGACGAGACAGTTTCACTCCGGGAGCACGAAGGGAAGGGCACCACCGCATAAATTCTCCACTTATGGGCCTGTTGACAACCTGGGTTGCATTCTTTCCACAGCCAGTCTGGGTTAAATCCTTTGTCTACTTCCTCTCTAAGCTAAGTATTTCATCAAGCAAGGCGAGGAAAATGTTGGTGGCAGTGTCATTCAGTCTAAAGAGAAGTTTCTGCACAGCCTGCCATGACCATCTCTCCACAGGGGATGGAGCCCTATGGAATGCCTAACACAGCATGGTAATCAAAGTACACCCCACCCCATTGATAGTGGCAGAAGGAAGAGTCAGCCCACGTAGCCAAGGCTCTCCAGTGCGAATTACCATCCATTAGTGCCAGAGAAGCTGCCCACAGGCCTTTCCTTGAAGCGCAAGTATGGCAGGAGTAGCTTGGGTGAAGGGGCAAGACGGGTGCCTCCTCTGTACAATTATAGTGGCACGTCATCGTCGTCATCCTCAGACACGTCTGGGGGGCGCAGGTTGAGGTCCTTCAGGATGCCTGAGATGTTCTCAGCAGCTGGGCCAGAAAGCTCCAGTTCCTCCAGTTCCATATCAGCCACTGAGGCAGAGCGCACCACCGCCCTCCCTCCACTGGGGGCGGGAGAGGGTGGCGGGAAGGGAGAGCCAGGGGCCACCGGGCTCTCTGTCCCTGAGTCTACTGCGGTACTGCTCGGAGCTGCTGCCGCCGCCGCTGCCGCTGCATCACTGTCGTGCTTGCTCCACATCTGTGCAGTCCACTTGGCCTGCTCCTTGCCACCCGCCGTCTGGGTAGTGTCACGGAAGCTGGCCAGGGGAGGACGAAGGCGAACACCAGAGCTTGTGGTGCCCTCAATCGCTTTCTGGAGCTGCGAGTTACAGAGAGGGAATTAACAGATGCACCACCACCACCAAATAAACAAGTCTACAGTTCTGAAGGACCTGGAAGTCTCCGCCAACATTCACTGAGTGCCCGGCGCCTCCTTGGCAGGTGGGGGTGAGTATGGCTATAAATGAGTCCATCTCGAATCAAAAGATCAGAAAATATCTATGCAAAGGATGCTGGGTCTCAATTTGTGGAATCTCAGTAGAAATACTCGGCCATATCTACACCACAGATATCAGTGGTTTGAGCAGACATTGCGTCATCCCAGGGGACCCTGACAATGACAATTATACGTAGGACCTAAAGGTAAAGGTAAAGGACCTCTGACAGTTAAGTCCAGTCACGGACGACTCTGGGGTTGCGGCGTTCATCTCACTTTACAGGCCGAGGGAGCCAGCGTTTATCTGCAGTTTTTCCGGGTCATGTGGCCAGCATGACTAAGCCGCTTCTGGCACAACAGAACACCGAAACCAGAGCAGCGCACAGAAACGCTGTTTATCTTCCCACCGGAGTGGTACCTATTTATCTACTTTTTGGCGTGCTTTCGAACTGCTAGGTTGGTAGGAGCTGGGACCGAGCAACAGGAGCTCACCCTGTCGCAGGTATTCGAACCTTCTGATCAGCAAGCCCGAGAGGCTCAGGGGTTTAGACCACAGTGCCACCCGCGTCCCTACATGTAGGGCCTAGAAGCCTTTAATAAACAATCAGCACCGTCATTAAGCTAACATCCCACTAGTGGGGCAACTGTGAGATAAAACCAGCAGGAACTCGCTGGAACTGAGATCCGGCACCTCTTTTTCTAGAAAAATGTTAATGTACAAACATGGCAAAACTGCCCTGATCATACCTCTCTTTAAAACTATTTGTCTGCCTTGAATCGTAGTGGCTGAATCTTTTACTCCTCTAGGCAAGAGCCAACTGGCATTGGACAATGCAATGACTATCTGAGACTGATCAAAGGAATACAAAGGTAGGAAAGTTAAATTTACCTCTTCCAGGGCAATCACACCTCTCAGCTTCCCCATACTGGTTACATAGGCATGGCTGAGTCCCAGCAATGAAAACAAGGTGTGTGTCTGTGAGAGGGGAGAGATAAGACAGTTTCTATCAGTGAGAAAAGAGAACAGGGCGGTCATTGTAGATTCATGGAGAATCTGAATCAGACGTGGTGGATTTTGTTGCACGCAAGTCCAGAAGAGAAAATTCAGCAAAGCCAAGAGATGAAATCTTCGTGCTTGGACCTGAACCATTAATGGGGCAGATCCCACCTACTATAATGTTTTGTTGGTGTTAAGAAGAAATTGTGGCAAGTCAGCTGGTATGAAGCATAACATACTGAAATTAATGTAGCATAAGAACCATAACTACAGAAACTGAATTACAGATTATGTTTTTGACTGAATGAATCTGATGAGCAGTTCTGTACTACATGTGACCCTCCAAGCTCAGCCCAGGTCACTGCCAGGTGTTGGCTTGTCAGGTGCTTGAGAACCTTTTGTGTCTGCCCCACCTCCCCCATAAGTCCAGGCAAGCAGCATAAACAGACAAATGACACCACACAAGTTGGGTGACCCACCAAAGTTTCAACAAACCCAGGGCTTTTTTGAGGGAAAACTCATTGGAACTCTCAGGTGCCATTCTATTGCCATTCTATGAGAAAGAGAGAGGTGTTCATGGTGAGTTCCAGCACCTATTTTTCTAGAAAAATACCACCAAACAAACCTCTTGTTTATGGAGCTCACCTGAAACTAAAAAAACCTAAAGTTCTCAAATACCTGGCAGCTCACAGTAGACAGTTGATGATGGCTGTGCTCTACTTGGGAATCACAAGTTGTCCAGTTTATGGTCAGGAATGGCTGTGCATTCCAGGGGAGGTGAAGTGGGAGGGAAAAGTAGACAAGATTGGAAAGCAAGAGGAGGGCTGGGGACTGTGGGGGCTGGCCAAAGACAGTGGCGTAGCGTGGGGGGTGCAGGGGGGGCCGGCCGCACCGGGTGCAACATCTGGGGGTTAGGGTTAGGGGGCGCAAAACCGCGGGTTAGGGGGCGCAAATTACTTGCCTTGCCCCGGGTGCTGACAACCCACGTTACGCCACTGGCCAAAGATGACAGTGGAAGACGGAAAGGGACAGGGCAGTGACACTCACCTTGTGCAGGGATGTCCTCTCCACCAGCTGAAAGGGCGAGGGGTCTATGCGGCAGCTGTTGAAGCACACATTTTTCTCTAGCTCCTCCTGCTCCCAAGCTTCTATCTGACACAGGAAAGATGCATTCACACACAGAGGTTGCACTCCTATCTTTTCCCAGGCTGCTCCTGCTCCCACCACCCATATCCCGTAGACCATATATGCTCTACCTTCCTTGGGCCATTTCAAACAACTTTCCCTGCACTTAGTGCCCTGGAAGCCTGCCTGAAGCCATTTCTAACAGGGATTAAGTTCTCCTTATTTCCTGCCTTCCTTGCAAGTCTCTCCTACCCCTTTCGCCCTTGTTGTCTGTTGTGCTTGGAACTCCTTGTCAGAACAACTTCCCCTCTTCCCAGCCGACCTTTTCCATAAAGTCTATGGGTTTAACTCATTACTCCTCATCCCCTACTGAAACTAATTCTTCTTTGGAGATCACTCATAGCCAAGTAAAATTGTCTTCCATAAGCACGGTCTTAACAGTGAGTCCGTAAGTGACTGTGGAGGCCAGTTCTGGTTCCACATGTCCTTCCACAGTGGGGACACAGGTTTCCAGGTGGGAGTTGATCATGGTGAGGGTTTGCCAAGTGTGCCTTCCTCTTAGCATGTTTCTGCCTTTTGTCCTGAGTTTGAGTGTCTTCAAAGCCCATGACACCTTTGGTAAAGGCTGTTCTCCAGTTGGAGCGCTCTCAGGCCAGTGTTTCCCAGTTGTCGGTGCTTATTCTACATTTTTAAATATTTGCCTTAAGAGAGTCTTCACTTAAACTAGTAAGTTTCATGTCTGAAACACTCTTCCTGCCTTGAATTCTGAGCACTGCCATTTGTTATGGATTACTGGGAATTGCAGCTCTATGAGGGATAAACTACAGTTCCCACCAGAATTCTTTTGAGGGGGGAAATGTTCTCTGAAGGTATAGTGTATACACAGCTCAGGTTTGTCCTGGGTCAGACTAGAAATCAAAGTAGCAATTTAGACCTTGTGTCCTCACCAATATGCCACTTGAGCAAATAATGAGAGAAGTTACAGACCCTTTTCTATGACCATAATAAAGATTTGATTTGATTTGTTATAGACCCTTCTCTTAGGACATTATTGGCACACTAACGAAGAGTTAATGTTCTAGGCTGCAATCCTGTTCATGGCTATGTGGGACTGATGGGGTTTAAGAAGCAACACAGATTAAAATAGTTTCATTTCCTTTTTTGCAAATTAATCTTGAAAGGATCTGTCTCCCTAAACCTTGCTGACAATCTCTTTTAGAATCCACTCACCCAAAAATATCTGAGACAGTTCTCTTAGTTCACATCTAGGGCTGCGCACACAATTTACCTTTTTATTTTATTTTTAATATTTTTTATTAAATTTTACATAATTTTATCATCAATGTATCATTCACATAACAGAAAAGAAGAAATACTATTCCCAAATCTCCCCCACCCCTCGTGACTTCCCTCAACTCCCTCATCTGTTTGTTTCTTACATATTAATTTCTCCTGCTTGTTGGGTATTCTAACTTTAAAAGTCTTTAAAATAGTTATTATTGTCCTCTTGATATTTTAACATCATTGTTATTAGGGAAGCTTTTAATGTTTAATAGGTTATTGTATTTTAATATTCTGTTGGAAGCCGCCTACAGTGGCTGGAGAAACCCAGCCAGATGGGCGGGGTATAAATAATAAGTTGTTGTTGTTGTTATATTTTCTGTATCTATTTTGGTAATTGTAAGTGTTTAATCAAAATCTACTAGTGAGTCCATTTCACCGCATTGGTTCCGTAGGTGTAGCATAAATGGTTCCCAATCTTTCTTAAAGTCTCTATTGTCCTTATCTCGAAGTCTTTCAGTTAACTTTGCCATTTCAGTGTATTCCATCATTTACGCAATTTGCCTTTAAAACACATTTCCCGCCTCAAAGAATTCTGCTTTAGAGGCAGAGCAGAAGATTCAATATGTGTAGCTGACCTGAATGCATATATGTGTCCTCCTACGTTTTCCTCCATCTTCCTCCCTCTAGGTTAAATTTTAGATTGTGAGCTACCTGGGACAAGAAGGTGCTTACTGTTCATTGCTATGTAAAGCACAAAAGCCCCAACTTCTTGCCAACTGAGAAAGGGGGCAAATATTGCAATTTCTTTCCAAAGCAATCCCATGACTGGTCCATGGCATCTCCTGACATGGGGATGGCAGGCTGGTCAGTTCTTCCCCCCCCCCCCGCCCCTCTCTTATGCTTCAAAACATACCTCTTCTGGCTTCATTGGGTCTTCAAACTCTGGGGACTCCTGGTGGGAACAGAAAATAAATCCCAAGATTAGATCAAGTATTGAATACACATCAGATTCTCAGGATAGGAGAAATGCAGTATCTTCCTTAATAAGCCTCAGGGTTTCCTTATTTTTATTCACTTTCTTTACATAGTACAAATATGTAGAATGTTGATGTGAGTTTTAATCCGGTTTTAGGTCATCAAGGATTTAATTTTTTTTTTTAAAAATGTTTTCAATGTTTTTACTGATCGTTTTATTGTTACGTTCTTTTTTATTTTATGAAATAACAAACGAATAAATAGTGCTCATCCCACCCACCTGGATATAACGGCACAAAGGCCCCAAAACAGATATAAAGCCCAAAATGCAAACTATATACCTGTGAGGTGAAATTGTCTGCAATCCAATAGTACGAAAGCAAAACAGAAGAAACACAATAGGGACCAAAAGGCAGTTTTAGGTCAATCAAACGTTTTAAAAGGCTCCCCGCCCCTGTCCGCTGCCATTTTGGTCACAGTCCTGGACCAACCAGTCCGTCATTTTGAGGTGCCATCCCAACAAATGCTCCTGTCTTAGAAGCCAGCAGCTCCTGCTTTCCAGTCAGGCACAAAGGCCTCCTCACCTGCTCAGCCATCTCTTGCTGATGTGGAGGGTGGTAAAGGCACAGGAGGTACCGTATCAGTCTCCTCAAGCGCCAGAATCTCCGTCCTGTGGGAAGTAAGACCAGAGGAAGGAATGTGTGGTGCCCCTACCTACTCCATAATCTAGACCAGGGGTCAGCAACCTTTTTCAAACCATGTGGTGGGTCGGACTATATTTTGGAAAAAATCTGAATGCCCCAGAAATAACCCAGAGATGCATTTTAAATAAAAGGACACATTCTACTCATGTAAAAACACACTGATTCCCAGACCGTAAAAACACACTGATTCCCAGACCGTCCGTGGGCCGGATTCAGAAGGCGATGTTCCCTACATTAGGACAATAAAGGGTTGTTCACACAAGGGTGAATACCCCCTGATGACTCAACACCTCATGGCTCACAACAACTGAATTTGTGAAAAGTGTTGTGCTTGGGGTTGATGTGCGGTCGCATAAATGCGCTTTGCGATGCTTCATCTATGGCGGCTCATCCACACATGCAAGCAACCACCTGGTGCTGCAGACATCAAGTGATTAACCAGTATACGTGATCAAGTGGGATGGGGAAAGAAATTTCTGGAAGGGATGAGTTTTAAAGGGCAAATGATGAGGCACAGCCAGGGATTTATTCAGGGTGATGACGGGACCAGATACCGGGATGGAATTTCCATAACAGCTCAGCTAAGAAAGGGGGGTAAGGCCAAGTAGGGCTTTCTTCCCTTTTCCCAGGGACACAGCTACACTTGTCAATTATATCATTATAACTATCTTATAAACATATACACCAGATGGCTCTGTAGAGCAGTGATCCATCACCAATGGAATTTTGCATTGAGAGCTTTTATAGCATTTTTTCCCTATAGCGTGTTTTTTTTTATCAGTACAGATCCAGCCCAGCAAACATGTGGCCTGGCAGCTAGTTGTCTAAACCACAGGGATTATCAAAGAAAGAGGATAGGAAGCAACATGACTGAATTTGTGAAACAACAGAAATCATTGTAGCAGCATGAAGGGAAGCCTTGGCAGGAGAGGTGACCAAAGTATGGGGCTTCCTGTATCTTCGCACCTGTTTTCCTCCAAGTGAGCAAAGATGAGTACCGTATTTTTCGCCCTATAGGACGCACTTTTTCCCCTCCAAAAATGAAGGGGAAATCTGGGTGCGTCCTTTAGGGTAAATGCAGGCTTTCGCTGAAGCTTGGAGAGCGAGAGGGGTCGGGAGTTCCCGCAGGGCTGTCTAGGCTGCGAATAGCAGCCTGATTCCCGGAGCGCCGGGCGCGCTGAAAACAGAGCACCTGGCGCTTCGGTAACACATCCGCAGCCTAGGCAACCCTGCGGGAGTTCCCGCAGGGCTGTCTAGGCTGCGGATAGCAGCCTGCTTCCCGGCGCGAGGGACGCCCTGAAGCAGAGCGTCCCTTGCGCCGGGCAGACATCCGCAGCGTGGGGAGCCCTGCAGGAGTTCCCCGCAGGGCTCCCCAATCTGGGGATAGCAGCCTGCCGCCCGGCGCGAGACGCGCCCTGAAGCAGAGCGCCCCTCGCGCCGGGCAGACATCCGCAGCGTGGGGACCCCTGCAGGAGTTCCCCGCAGGGCTCCACACGCTGCGGATAGCAGCCTGCCACCCGGCACGAGGGGCGCCCTGAAGCAGAGCGCCCCGCGCGCCGGGCAGACATCGGCCAGCCCCACAAGCTCGGGGGACAGCAGGGAGGCGCAGCGCCACCATCCCGCTGCTCCTCGACCTGGTTCAGTTTCCCCAACCTGGTTTTGGAGGGGAAATAAAGGGGGGGGGAATTTCCTTTATTTCCCTCCAAAAAAACTAGGTGCGTCCTATGGGACGGAGCGTCCTATGGGACGAAAAATACGGTAGATGACGGGACTCATGATCCACTCTGTAGCATCATACTTGCGGTCTCTATTCCCCTCCCATTTCCCACAGAACAGATGAGCAAGGGCAGTCAGCTTCCAAGTGCTCACTGGGATGGCCACCAGCTTTGATGGTTGTAAAAGAAGATTAGACAAAGTCATGGAGCAATACCAGTTGCTGAAAACCACGGAAGGGGAGAGTGCTATTGCGCTTGGGTCTGGCTTGCTTGGTTTCCCATAGCTATCTGGTTGGTCCCTGTGAGAATAGGATGCTGGACCAGATGGGCCACTGGCCTCATCCAGCACACTCCTCTTACACTCTTCTGTCCCACCCCAAGACAACAGGGTATATATTTCTGTACCTGGAGTTTCCTGAGGGGTTGGTGACTCTGGCAACGGCTTGTGAGGAGCCACTGGGCCATTGGGTGGTTCTGAGAAACTGCTGATGAAAGCAGGCTGTTGTGGAAGCTGCAGGAGAAAGGTGAGCAAAACAAGGACCAGGATTTAACTTTAAATATTTTCCATCTATTTTGCAACTTTCCCAAATATCCTTTGCCTACATTATTGCAGCAATCTTTGCATTAATCTCTCCAAACATACATTACAAACAAAATAGGACTGATGTTGAATGAGAAGGTTCCCCATGAGTGAATTCTCAACAGGTGAGATTTTAACCAGAGACTTCCAGGTCCAAATCTCATCTTCTTATAACAATGCTACTCTTGTTTTCTCTCCCTTTCCTTATTCCCATTCCTGTTCCTTCTTTCACTCTCCTCCTTGGCTCAGTTCCTCACCTTTTCCTTCACTACCTCGGGCTTCTCCTCTTCATCCTCATCCTCATCCACAAAAGCAAATGATTCGTGCTTCCACCTGTGCCCGTCATACGGTGTCTCGGCCAGTTTCTGCTGCTGTGTTTCCCTGGCCAAGCGCAGACGGCGCTCAGTGCTGAGGTGCCTGAGCAGAAGGGCCTGGAGCTCTGGCCGCTCCACAGAGCCCAGCAGGATCATGGACTCTACAGGAGGAGAGGGAAAGAACGAAAGCAGGTAAGGCCAAGTAGGGCTTTCTTCCCTTTCCCCAGGGACTCAGCTACACTTGTCAATTATATCATTATAACTATGTTATAAACATGTACACCAGATGGCTCTGTAGAGCAGTGATCCATCACCAATGGAATTTTGCATTGAGAGCTTTTATAGCGTTTTTTTCCTATAGCCTTTTTTTTATCAGTACAGATCCAGCCCAGCACACATGTGGCCTGGCAGCAAGTTGTCTAAACCACAGGGACTATCAAAGGAGGAAGGCCCCAAGTGGGCTGCTGAGTCAACTGGACCATCAAACAGGGGCGGAGGAAGGTGGGTGCGGACCGCCCTGGGTGTCACCACTGAGGCGGGTAACAAAATGCCGGGCGGCACTCACTGCGGGGCTGCAGCGTGCCCAAGCCACTCATTTCTCCTGGGAGAGATGTGGTGGTTTGGGGGCGTGCAGGCTCCATGCTGCCCAAATGGTCTGCCCGCTGGCTCCCCCCTCCCAGCTTTAGGGCAGCTGAGTAGGAGGAGCCAGGCAGACTCTGGAAGCCCCGTGGTGCGCCCCATTCCTATGGGCGGCTCACACCGCCTCAGGCACCCGAGTGGTTTCCTCCACCGCTGCCGTCAAACTCATATGAGGAAGACAAGGTCTCTCTAGAATGACCCATGGGTCCTGACATGCATTTTGTCTAGAAAGACCAAGAACCAGGCTCTAGTCATGCAGCAAACAAGGTGCCACTGAAGCAGAGATTGCCAGCATAGTCAAACTGCCAGTCTCATCAGCCTCACCAAGTACAACTAGGGATAGTGAAAACTTTAGTCAAACATGGGGAGAGCTCAATGTTGGCTGCTACTGCTCTGAAGGCTGGATCATACCCTACTCCCCACCCTCCCACCCTACACAACAGGCCAGTTCTATGTAGGCTCAAAGGCAGAGAAGTGTCCACTTAGTATCTCTAGGAATGCCACTTCATAGGAATGCCACTTCAAGGAGGGTGACCATCTCCACAAGTTCTAGAGCACTAGTCTTTTTGAAAAAATAAAACTGTGTTCAGAGGAGCTCTAGTGTCTCTTGGAAGCTTATATTTGTCTCCTCAATGAGAAAACCAGGAATAATAAACATGTTTTCATAAAAGACAACTTCCCTATCTTTACTAGGTTTCATCCTTTGCAATATGTGGTGTCAGAGAAGCGTTAGTTGCATTCTAGGCCTCTCGGGCCCATTCTCCATTCACGTGGGGTAAAAGATAAGACTCAACAGGGCTCTGGCCAGTTTCCTGCAAAAGAACCAACTGTACTGCATAGAACATGCCCCAGAATCCTCTCTGCAAACTTCTGGAGTCCCTTGGATGCAGAAAGTGTTCTCTGAAGGTAGAACTTTTGGGAAACGCTGTCCTAGAGACCTGACAGAATCAAAGCCATTTTGGATAGGAAAAGGTGGCACCCAAGGTTATTTAAATCTTTGGTCTGGAGCCAGTATGTGGTGATATAATTTTCCACTTGGGAAATTCTGCAAGGTCCTGGTTTTCTTAGTCAAAGCTCGTTGCAGCCGAACAACCTGCTTCTGGCTCTCATCCTAGCTCTCAAACACATGCCTAACCACACTGCTGTCCCTCTAGAAATATACTCATCTTTCTCCTGTGCCTCCTCCCTCTTCACAAACAGTATGAGGTGTTCACACAGAGCAGCAGCAGTTGAGCCCACTCTGTATCTGACACCAGCCTGTTGAAGCCTCCTCTCCCACAGAAAGCACCGGTCCATCGAGCCAAGTGGTTGGTGGCCAATTCCTGCTGTTCATGCCTTCTGTTGCAGTTTCCCTCTTCTCCTGCCAAGTTCTCTGAGCAGATTCCTCAACCCTCTCCACCAGTCATAACTCACAGAATTGTACAAGGCATCAGAAGTGACAAAGGCATTCACATGACTTATTATTAGGCAGGCGTTCAGGGTTGGTTGTGGGGGTTTTTTTAGTAGACCTGAGAACAGTTCTGGTGGGATCTGATGGCTGCACTGAAATTTTACTGTTTCAAGACCATGAAATACATGCAGATTATTTTCAAGACAGTTTCACCCTGGAGGCGTAGAGCCTACAAACTAGACTTGGGAAAGTCTTGGCCCTCTAGGACTAGCTTGGGAAACCATTCATGAGCAAATACAGAAAAGACTTTGGAGAATTAGTAGAACATCAACAGGAAGAGGTGGAAGAAGGCAAAAGAGAAGAAAGTGCAGAAGGAGAGGAGATAGGTAGAGAAAGGAGGAAGTAAAGAGGAAGGGAGAAGGAGGGAGGGAGGGATAAGAGAAGAAGAAGTTATAAAAGTAAAGAGGGTAAAAAGTTAAAGTTAGAATATAGGAGGAGGGTAGGGGAAGAGTAAAGAGAAGGAGAAAGGATGGATTCGAAAGTACTATCATGGAACATAAATGGTTTGAATATTAAAAGCAAAGAGAAACAAAATAGGACATACTTTAACAAAAACTAGATATTATTTGTCTACAGGAAACACATGTAAAGAGACTTGACAGACGTTTATTGGTAAACAAAGGGTTGAGCCAAGAATTCATTTCATCAGACCACACGGCTTCTTCAGGCCATGTCCTCCCAAAATAAATAAAATACTAACAGAGGATGAAAAAAAATCTAATCCAATGAAAACCAGAGTTGTCTTTAAACAAAAAGTGAGAATGAAACCATGCAGATAGTTTGGCTTTAGTGCTAATTGAGTTTTCCTCTGCCAACCAACAATATGTTATCATGCCAAGGAACTGACCAGGAATTCAGTTCTTAGGGTTTGCTGAACGCCAAAGTGCTTGGAAACTTTGGGGGGCGGGCAGGGGGACGGGACGGATGTGAGCTACCTCTGAATTCATCAGTGGGTCTGGTCCCTCGCCCATCTCACCTGGTGAATCCACAAGAGGAAAGGTCTTGACAGTGGTGTGCTCAAGAGCATCCTGCAGGTCCCGGTATTTGCAGTTGGAGGAGATGAATTTCACGTCGCACACCATAATATCCTCCACAAATATATTGTATTTGCTTAAGTGGAAGGAAGTTAAAATCGAAGGGAAGAAAATGAGTAAGTTAAAGAAAAAAGAGGTGGTGGCTTAATTAACTAATTTGTCAGCTAGTTAGTTAATAGCCCTCCACCCACCCACCAGCAACTGTATTCTGTTTGAAGAATCCTCAGGGCAGCTGCTACATATAAGATTGTAGTAAAATCCAGACAATGAAAATATAGATAGATGACTATGAGAGATAAAATGGTAGTAAAATCCATAGGAGGAGAAATTCCACTTAAAATAACTTCAAATGTCTGCCAGAATTATATATAGGAGACTTCTTGAAACAGACTATCAAGCAGGCTAGCCAAATGCCTCCAGGGAGGGAGTTCCCCAAAGAGGGGTCCCCCTTCTGAGAAAACACTGCCTCACACCAGTTTAATGTTGCTGCCACTTGGAGCAGGACCCTATCTGAAGACTGAAGATCCCAGGAAAGCCAGTATGGGAGAAGGACATTCCTTGAGGTAGCCTGGGTGCAGGCTATTTGCTTCAGGAAGAAGAGGAGTTAAGGTCATAGAGAAATGGAAGCAATGCAGTTTGCCTCAGACAAGAGGCAGGAAACATACTGTGGGCTTATCCTCTTGTCCTGCTGCTCTCCCCCAGGGAACACCACTCTTTAGCATCAATTGGAGCAAACAGCAAATTGAGTTTTCCCCAGAACACCATTTGGTGTGCTCTATTGCTAAATAGACGATGTGGGTTATTGCTAAATAGACGACGCGGGTTATTGCTAAATAGGGACGCGGGTGGCGCTGTGGGTTAAACAACAGAGCCTAGGACTTGCCGATCAGAAGGTCGGCGGTTCGAATCCCCATGACGGGGTGAGCTCTCGTTGCTCGGTCCCTGCTCCTGCCAACCTAGCAGTTCAAAAGCACATCAAGTGCAAGTAGATACATAGGTATCGCTCTGGCGGGAAGGTAACCTGCGTTTCCGTGCACTGCTCTGGTTCACCAGAAGCGGCTTAGTCATGCTGGCCACATGACCTGGAAGCTGTACTCCGTCTCCCTCGGCCAATAAAGCGAGATGAGCGCCGCAACCCTAGAGTTGGTCACAGCTGGACCTAATGGTCAGGGGTCCCTTTACCTTTATTGCTAAAGAACAGGGTTTCCCTCGGAAAAGGGATGGGGCAAAAAGGGAAAACCGGGCACAAAATTTCAACACCCAGCACTGCCTCAATACAGTTGTGTGCTTCCATCACTGAGCTCCATTGAAAACGTAAGAAGTGACCTCTCCAGCAAACCAGGAAGTGTCCTCTCCAAACAACGTAAACGAATCTTCTTATCACTGCACCTGCAATCTCCTGGGTGATGCAGACACCGTTAGGCAGCTGAATGCGCATGCATACTCCTGTCCATTTTCCTCCCCTGCTCTACGCTGCCCTGGGCAACATGCAACCCACGCTACACCACTGGGTGGACTCATCCGCACCCCCTTCTCATCATCTCATCATTTGATTCCATTCCCTCCCTCTCATCTCCTCTTATTGTTATAATACCTTATTTGATTCCATCCCAAGTCCGGCAAATAGGGCAATTTCTTAACTTGGATGATGCTGTCGTAGAGACTTGGCTGCAAACTCTGGGCCACCATGTTGGCAAGGATGACGGCCACCATCATGGGCAGGATGTGGGAGATCTGACCTGTCAGCTCAAAGCAAATCACTGCTGTGGACACCGTGTGGCTCACTGCACCAGTCAAAGCGGCGGCTCCTTTTCCCAATTAGAAAGAGTGGGTAAGTTAGCAGCATATGGACCATCCGTAGCTTAGATTGAGATTTCAACCTAAGGAAAAAGGGATGTGGACTTACCAATCACGGCATAACCTCCAGGTAAGATTTTGTAAACAATGTCATCGAAGACAATCCCATCAGGAAAAAACCAGGCCATGATTTCACCAACCAAGCGTCCAAAGGCAGCCCCTATAAGCCATCATGAGACCACTGGTTAATACAAGATCAATAAAAATTCTTTCCCCTCCCTGCCTTCATAGCTGTTCTGCGTCTAAGTGTGTTCTGCTAACAAAGTACAAGAAAATATTGAGCAGTTAACGAGTCCCACTAGTAGAAGGCGGCAGAAGTTCTTCCATTAGCACAATTGAGCTTTTCCCTCCTTCTCCTCCCTCTGTGCGTCCCCCCCCCCCCCCACAAATTAGCCCTGGGGTATTGGGGAAACCCCCAGAACAGCCAGGGGGTGGTTCTCTAATACCCCAGAAGAAGAAGAGAAGAGGTCATTTCATCTGGTAAGCTGAAAGACGAGCTGACAGAACGATCTTCTAAGTCCTGTGATGAATTTCCCACTCTGCCTCAGGATTTGCTAGCAGGCGTCATAATTGATACTTGTGTAATATAATAGATGCACACAGGGCTTGAGCAAACTAACCCACACTTTAAATTTTAAAACTGTACGTCTGCAGAGGAAGAACAATAAGCTTACTGCTGCTCCTTTGGCTCAAGAGGTCTATACTTCAGCTCAAAGGAAGAGCTAGCTTTTCGTTTCTATTTTCCTCTTCTGACCGCTAGTAAGTTTTCTTATCGAAGGAAGGCATTGTGTTGGAGCCACATGAATAGGAGTGGTGCAGCCCAGCATTTGTGAGTTGTAGGAAGTAGCTAGAGAGCAAGAAGGAGCTGGGAGTGAGAAGCTGGCTACGAGCTAAAATGTCAAGGGATTCCCTAATGGGGACCAGAAGGAGAACCAGGGTCCCAAACATTTCAAAGAAGCACCATCCAACATCAATTTGCATCTCTGAGCGGATCAACACCATACATTTAAAGCACATTCAAGGGCACTTTTAAAGAATAGTTTCCCCCTCACAGAGCTACAGTTCCCAGCACCTTTAACCAACTATAGTTCCTGTTAAGTTGTGGGTGAACATATCAGACAACACAGCGATTCTTCAAATAGCTCTTGTTTATTCACAGGCCAGAACAGAACTGAACTGAAGGGTTCAGCCAGCCTTGCTTATATAGAGCTCCAGTACAACGTAACTGTAACAACTTTCTGTAACTATCCAATCACTGAACGTCACTTTCAATCCCTTATTTGCATATGTGGACCTGAGTGAAAACTATCTACAGTATCCCCCTGCTGGCCCAGGGTCAGAACTTCAGTACGTAACAGTTCCAAGCATTCTTTTTTTTTGGGGGGGGGTGTCACGTGTGTCAGAGGTGCTTTAAACATGTGGTGTGGATCTACCTTCATTCAGTTCTCCCCCTATCTCACAATCCCAGCCTCTGAAAAATTCCCCTCTGAGGAAAATACAGAAACTCACCTAGCACGAACACAGGCATGAAGCCTCCGCAAGGTATCGGCATGGTAGTGGCAACAACAGACATCCAGAACTAGAACAGAGGGGACAGGCAGCAATAGTTAGTGTGTGGCACTGGTAGCGCCTCTCTCACAGCTCCACTGAACTTACTCAGAAATGGACCAAGAAGATGACAGATGTGGGGAAGGAGCAAAGGAGTTGGGGGAGCATAAAAGCCACAAGGGCAGTTCAAGAAACCCAGCCGCGTCCCCTAGGGTGGCTGACTGCCCAGGACAATGATGGTCAACCTGGCTCATCACGACCACATTCCCTGTCCCTTCTCAGTCTCAGTGTCCAGTCTGGTTAAAAAGGAAGGAAGCGTTCATAAAGGTATTCCGGAACTTTGTGCTTCTGTGCAAACAGCAGCCACCCCCAAAAGCAGACCTGTGTATATGAGCGCACAAAGAATAAGTTTGTTAATTTTTTAGCTGTTTTGAGTACATTGAGCTGGTCTCTCTTGCCGGAGGTATCACATGTTGACACCTGTTTTCTTTTCCCCACCCCACCTTGTGTGTATATCCACCCCAGGGCTGGTGCAGAGGTGCAGGGAAAGAAATAAAGGAGGCTCAATTTTGGAAAGAGGATGATGGGGCGTGGGAGGGGAGAGTCAAGAGTTTATACCTACAGTTCTTTGAACCTTGCTCTCTGGGAATCTGAGCATTGTTAATGCATTAGCTGCCTGCAGTAGAAGTTCTTTTTGCCCCCTCTTATACTCTGTTTGTTGCGGAATTGTAAACAAATAAAATATTACAAAGGCACCCTAAGGGTTCTGTGCTCGCTCGCTCGCTCTCATCTAAACAAAACCCCAAAAACACCTCCCCCAGAATTTTCCACTGCTCAGAAGTAGGAAACATGTAACTACATTTTTTCCCTATAGGACTTTCATTAAGCTATGGAGGAGGGAGGACTTCACGGAATTGCAGGCAGCCCAAGAGACATATTTAGGTTAATGCTAGCAAAGTGATTTCTAGTTGATGGTACAAAAGCAGTGCACCTAATGGAGAGTATTCACCATTAAAATTCATAGAGGGAATAATTTTGCATCTGCATGAAGCCAGTCTGATTCAGTAAGCCTCCCTAATATGCGTAGGTAGGAAAATTATATAGGTGCTCATTGTGTAGATTGCTTGATACTTTCAACTTCAATACTTGCTATAGCACAAGAGGCTATTTTCTGCCACCCAGAAGATGGAGCAGACTTTTCCTGCATGACTGGAACTCGCAGGGAGACAGGTTTTGGCTAAATATCAAGAGGAGCAGCATGGGAGCAAGAGAGAATCAGCAGTGGAATGATTGCCTTGGGAATCATTTGTAGGCTCTCTCAGAGATATTTTAGCAGAGACTGGAAGGGATGGTATAATTTCATCCTGCATTGAGTAGCAGGTTAGATCAGGTGATGGACCATGCCTATGATTCTGTGAGCCAGCTGAAAAATCTCCAGTAAGGCAAATAAAACCTCAAACACTCTCCGTGAACACTATGCAGAATATCTGCCTTCATGGCTATTGCCAGCCATGTAAAAGCAGGGTCCCCTGGTGCTTATTGTCTATGGCTCCCAGTGCTACATAAAAGAGATGTCAGCTCCAAGGAAGACTTAACATTGCTGCCAGGTGAGCAGCTCTTAAGTAACCTAATCACTGGCATTCTGCTGCAAGCCATGAGCAGATTCAAGGTTGATTTTCCAGACTATTGGAGGTATAGTGTTTTGTGTGCTTGTGCATTCAACACAGTCCCATAGGTGAGGAAGTATAGTTCCCCTGAGCTTTTGAACCACTTATTTCATTGGCACTATAGCACCTTTTAATGCAATTCCAAAGGGAGGGTCACATCCCACCAACTACCACGTTCATCTTCTTCCCCTACTCTGGCTGCAGGACAGATTGAATAAAGGACACACTATATTCAGGTTGTTTCCACACCAGGGCCCCTTAGTGCCCCTGAGGCATTGCTTTTCAACAACCACATGGAAGCAGAATTAACCTAGTGAATATACACAGCACTTTATACTGGACTATATTCTCCATGGGGATGCGGGTGGCGCTGTGGTGTAAACCACTGAGTCTTGGCTTGCCGACCGGAAGGTCGGCGGTTCAAATCCCCGCAATGGGGTGAGCTCCCGTTGCTTGGTCCCAGCTCCTGCCAACCTAGCAGTTCGAAAGCACTCAGTGCAAGTAGATAAATAGGTACCACTCCAGCGGGAAGGTAAACAGCATTTCCGTGCACTGCTCTGGTTTCGCCAGAAGCAGCTTAGTCATGCTGGCCACATGACCCAGAAAAACTGTCTGCGGACAAACGTCAGCTCCCTCAGCCAGTAAAGTGAGATGAGCGCCACAACCCCAGAGTCGTTTGCGACTGGACTTAACTGTCAGGAGTCCTTTACCTTTTTTTTATATTCTCCATGACAATCTCGGAATGCCCCATCCCATATGGGCTTATGTATAGTCAGAAATAAGTTATGTTCAGCTACGCTCCCGCATCCTTTAATTAGTGGCTTCTCACTTTCTTTTAAATGGTTATGATAAAAGATTAATTGAGTAATTAAAGTTTCAGGAAGGGACCCGTTAAAGGGCAATGGCTGCAAATGAACAGGAAGCAACTAATTGGCCACTTTAAAATAAAGGGCTACCAAAATTAAGCTACTAATTAAAGGGGTAATAGCCTGAAAAGCTTCTATAGCACTTGACAAGTCTATACTCGATAAGGCTAGCGCTGCAATTGTACTTTAAAAATAAAAAAATGAGCCTGGAAAAAAGGCAGAAGGATATCACAGAACTCACTGGGATGCAATTATTTGACAATGACACTATCTGGATTGTCCATACCAGCTAAGTGAACAGACATTATCCCTATTCCAGACTAAGTGGCTGATGTGAAAGAAAACCCCATTATCCCTGAATGATCTGGGGTGAATCAGGGTTTCTCATCCACTACATTAAACTCTCTCCAATAAAACCTCTTCAGTTGGCCTGGTCAAAAAGAACATACCAATTGCCTTGGAAAATAATGAGCTGTTTCTCTGAGGACTTTACAGCTCGCTGCTCCCGCTAAGGGGAAATAGCTGCAAGGGGCTAGGAGGAAACAATCCACATTCAGCGCAGTCGGGTGGGCTCCCTACCTTCATGACGAAGAAGAGAAGAATGATGACAAACACACTGACTTTGGGATGGATCCAGACGGCAGATCTCCCCAGGATCTGGGGGTCCCCTGTATGCTTGACCCAGGTGAAGTTATCAAAGAGGCTGCTAATGGCTTCTCTGGGCATCAGCTGCAAGGAGAGTCAAGGCAATGAGGGACTAGGATTTCGCCACAAAGGGAACAATATTCTGTTTGGAAATGTGTGTATTAGGTGCTGAGAAACTGGGGGTTGGGTGGGTGGAGGCTCTTTGTGACAAGGTAAAACAAAATTCAGCAAGGACTGATATTTGTGATCTGCATAAGTTATACAAATTGAACAAACAGGCTTGCCTGGCATTATTTTGCTTCGTCTCGCCTCTGAGGTTTCGTGAGAAATTGCCTGCACACTTTCAAGCACATCTTCAGGGCCATTAAGAGCTAGGAAAATAGTGCACTGGCTTGTGAGTTTTTGTCTTTCCTAATGAAACCTGAGAGACTCGGGAAGCTGGATTCTGTTGCCAGTACCACTCTCTGCAGGTCTCTGTACTCCAATGAAATCATGGCATACACAAAGCCCTGCTTATATCTGGATGTGAATTGCAGAGGCTCTTTCCGCACTTTCAGAAACAATTCTATCTTCGACATCCTCCTGTTCAGTTTGTTCTTATAAATACCTCTTCATGCAGCCGAGAGGTTACAATTGTTCAGAAACCAAAGGGTTTGCAAGGAGGAAATCCAAGCTATGCACACTCACTAATTCTGCGTCCCCACCAATGGTTTGGGAAGTGGTGTACATGCAGCATACCCTGTGTATTGCCTGTTGTTTCTTATGAAATACTGTGTTTTGGTGACACTGCCCCCAAACTAGCTTCGAATTGACAAAAAGAATGACATAGCTATGTTTTGAACCAGTAGCGTGTTCAGAGTCCCATATTTTGCAATATAATTGTGAGCAGATCACAGTTCACAGAACCACTGAAATATGAAATATGCACTCTCTGCAAAACCAAATAAACAGAAATCTTATAAATCTATATGGCTTGTTTTCACCAGATAAGAATCTGACCCATTGCTTCTTTCAGAGACTTGCATAGTCTACAAAGACTTTCAGAGACTTATAAGACTTACGTTTATTTGGTTCTATGTTTTCATGGGAATCCATCTAGAGTGCACATTTTGTGACTTTCATAGATTTATAAGATTTTTGTTTATTTGGTTTTGCAGAAAGTGCATATTTCATATATTTCATATTGTTCAATGTTCTGTATAGATTATATAAAGAATTTATATTGTCATTGCATTGTCATCGTGTTGCCTTGGATATTAGTGATGGTTGTTTGCAACACGGGGTTTAATTGTTTGGTTACTTATTGCCTTATAGGAAAGACAAGATCCTCCATCTTCCTTTTACTCCAGGGGCGAATCTTCTTCAGGGCCAGATTCCCTCACAAGCCAGCCTCCCAAGGGCCACACAGCAGCAGTGGCCACTGTCAGAGTCCAAAGTGGGCCATGCAACAGATGGGAACTTTGTAGAGTGGGCTAGGTACAGCCACAGGTTTCTAGGCACATCCCACGTGGACTTCTTTCCATGCACAAGATGCGTCAGCAAGGAGACATTTCAGCCACAGCAAAGTGCTCTGGGGACTGTGCCAGTGGGAGGGGATGTGACTTGAGGGCCAGACATATAGGCCCTGAGGGCCACATTTGACACCCGGGCCTGAGGTTCCCTAACCCGTCTTAGTCAATGCAAGGTAGGATGGGATTACTACTCAGTGGCGTTGCGTGGGTTGTCAGCACCCAGGGCAAGGCAAGTAATTTGCGCCCCCCACTGCACTGTCCCTCCCCCAGATAGTCCCTCGCTCTCTCTCCGCACCGCACCACATGCCTGGCACACCCCCCTCCACAGTGGGCGGCGACCCGGCGGCTTGGATTGGATTTGCACAGCCAGCACTGCAGTGAGAGAGAGTGAGTGAGCCAGGTAGGGGCAGAGAGCTGCGAGTGCGCCCCCCCCCCCCCAGATGTTGCGCCCGGTGCGGCCGGCACCCCCTGCACCCCCCACGCTACGCCACTGTTACTACTACTTTCCTTCTCAGCATGCACACAAAACAGAGAGGAATGGTGCTAGTTCACTCCCCAACGGAGTGACAGCACAATCAATAGAGAAGTGTTTTCCCCCCGCAGTTGATGGAAGCTACTGTTTTTGGAAAACGAGGCACAGACAAATTCTAGGTTGAGAAAACTGTACCCCTCATTCTGTGAAATAGGCTTTAGGCATTGATGGACCTATGGCAATATTCTCACCTCTCCAGCCATAAACTGCCCGAAGCCTGGGGGGAATGTCAAGGACGCTATCACAAAGGTTATAACCCCTGGATATATAAGGCGGCTAGAATAGAAAAGAAACAGAAGTTAAGGGCCAGCATACATCAAAGCCAGAAAAAACTGCTGCAAAAGCCCCTCTTCCTTGTTTAAACCAAGCCAGAGAGCAATTCTGCCCTCGCCTCTCCTAAGCCCAATGAACTCTGTCAGGGTCTCTAGCCTGACTTCAACAATATCTGCTTTCTGCAAAACAAGAAGGCATTATGGTATTTAAGCTGGCAGCCTCCCTTAAACTTATTCCAAAAGAAAAGCGACACTCATGAAAGGGTATTGTTTACTTTCTACATATGAGAGTGCTTTCTGCACAATGTTTTGCCTGACCAATACAGTTCGCGTTAAAATGAAAATCCCGATCTTCCCTATAAAAAATCAATGCAGCACATTGTCTTTTCAGATGCTGCTGCTGAACATTTGCTTCCCAGCGGCTCCTACTGGCTGGGCTTTAGAGCAGGGTCATTGGTACAGTGGCAGGGTAGGCCCTGCTGCCATTATTCTTGAGCAAAGGAGGAGAATAACTCTAGAAAAGCATACTCACTATTTGGTTAGGAATTGACTTAGAGCCGTATGTCGACGTACACACAAAACCACCTGCCGGTTGAAGTAAACAAAAAACGCTCCAAGGAACCCAGAGCAGATCCTACAGCAAAGGAATTTAAAACAAATAAAATAAATGTGGGCATTGCCAACTTTTAAAAATTGTCTGTGTATGGATTTACATAAGAAGAGCCCCATTGGATCATGTTCAGGGCCCATATGAAACCTAGCACCCTCTTCCCCAAAGCCTAACATTATTCTTTAAGCGAGGATAAGCATCAAAGTAGGCAGCTGTCTGGGTGGTGCTGTGGGTTAAAGCACAGAGCCTAGGACTTGCCGATCAAAAGGTCGGCGGTTTGAATCCTCGCGACGGGGTGAGCTCCCGTTGCTCGGTCCCAGCTCCTACCAACCTAGCAGTTTGGAAGCACGTCAAAGTGCAAGTAGATAAATAGGTACCACTCCGGCGGGAAGCTAAACGGCATTTCCGTGCGCTGCTCTGGTTCGCCAGAAGCAGCTAAGTCATGCTGGCCACATGACGCGGAAGCTGTATGCCGGCTCCCTCGGCCAATAAAGCGAGATGAGCGCCGCAACCCCAGAGTCGGCCATGACTGGACCTAATGGTCAGGGGTCCCTTTACCTTTAGGCAGCTGTCAGGGACTGGGCAGAGGAGGAATGGTGGAGACCCCCTCCCCAGCCTGACCCTTCCAGAGAAGAGGAAGTTCAGAATTCCAAGAGGGGTTTGAGGGAGGTCACAGCTCAGAAATTGATGAGGGGAAAAGTTGGGAAATAATGGGAGAGGAGGAGGAGGAAGCACCAGGAGGGCGACAGCTGACAAACACAGTGTCTTTACAAAGCATTCCAGACCCCCCCCCTCCCAGAACCTGGCGAGCCTTGAAAGTAGGAGAGCAAAGAGCTCAAAAGCAGAGGGAGCTTGTCAGCACCCATAGAGATGATGCATGAGGTAGTGGGAGAGAAGGAAGGGGTGGAGATTCACTCGGGACAATGCCATTATCTAAGAGGATGTGTTCCAAAGCATCTCTCTGAAGAAAAAGCGGGTGGTAAGAAACTTTTATTTGTCTTTGTACATTCCTGGGCTACCGGACGTGGGAGTTGCTTCCAGCCGCCTGACAGCAGCATATCCAGAAAATATATATGAGTAACCAAAAAACCAACCAACCCTAGAGCAGCCTTTCTCAACCTGTGGGTCCCCAGATGTTGTAGAACTACAACTCCCACCAACCCTAGCTAGCAAGGCCAGAGATCAGGGATGATGGGAGTTGTAGTCCAACAACATCTGGGGACCCACAGTTTGAGAAAAGCTGCCCTAGAGCCTGGTCTGTACAAATCCAGCAGAATGAGATGGGTCTTGTCCACTTCAAGCTGCAGCTGGTTAATCCTACAGTGGTACCTCGGTTTATAAACTTAATCGGTTCCGGAAGTCTGTTCTTAAACAGAAACCGTTCTTAAACCAAGGTGCGCTTTCCCTAATGAGGCCTCCCGCCACCGGTGCCCTTCCACCGTTCGGATTCCGTTCTCAGACCGAGGTAAAGTTCTCAAACCAGGACACTACTTCCGGTTTTGCGGAGTTCGTATACCGAATTGTTTGTAAACAGGACTGTTCTTAAACTGAGGTACCACTGTATTTTGAATGCTCCTCCATGTAAACACAAACTCTCTCTCTCTCTCGCTCTCATCAAAAAAATACCAAGTCTCATCAGTGAACCCAGACTCACTTTGTGCACCCCTAATTTTCTATTTGCAGTAAGGGTTATAAAAAAAATCAAAAAAATCAGGAGAGCTCTTAAAAATGTGAGTCGTTACCTGCATTATTACAGGCCATTCTACCACCTCAGGATGCCACAACCTCATTCCCACCCCACAGCCCTTGGGCAAGCCCTGTCATTTTGTCCATGGGGAAGTTCGTAAGAGAGACAAATGAGGTCCAAAAGAGATACAAAAGGGGTAGATGGAGGGGAGAGGATTGTTTCTTTCAACTCAACAAGCATCTAACACCATTTACAACTGGTGAACTTGTTTTTAAATGGCTTTTTTAAAAAAATAAAAAGGCCCCTTTCCCTCAACCCAGCCCTGATAAGTGAACGAAAGCAAGTTCCAAGGCTGATTTAGGAGAAAACGAAACCCATTCTTTGCTGTGGTGGCCAGGAGCAAGCAGCATCCCAAAGTGCCTTTGAAACTTGTGTGCAAGCGGGAATTTTGCCAGCTTTTCTCAACCCTTCGCGACAGCAAGCCGCATCCGCAAAAATGCCCGCCTAGGTGCCATTCAGGGGCGCTGCTCTTTTTCTTTGCATCTGGCCACCTTGCAGGAATAATTTCTCATGAGAAAAACACCACAATGTTTCTATTCTGAACTGAGTCATTCAATGGCTGCTGGAAGCAATGCAGTGAGGTTTTTCCCCTTTTGCTGAATGCTGTTGTGTCTAACCCGGATCCTCCAGAGGACTCTAAGCAAGCAGTAGCTCTGCTTTATACAGAGAGTTTTCAATGGGGGGGGGGGCACTCGCCTTGCATCGTTTTGCATCACAATTACCCACGTCCCTTTGGGCTTACCCTATTACGGCAAAAGCTGGCAGCTCCTGCAGGTCAAAGGGGAAATCCATGCGGAAGTTGGTTCTGAAGAGGGCTGTGATGGTGACTGCGAAGCGAGGGTGAAACAGACAGGAGGAATTACGACCGTGGAAAAACAGAATGTGAGAGAATTTTAAATGTGAACTACAGAAAGCAGGAGCCCCAGGGGTGGTGGAAAGCCTAGAAAAATATGGGATATCAATGTGCAAGCACAAGGGAGCATCGCAGAAGCCTTCCTTTCAGCACTGCCACAGTTCTTAGCACCTCACTTGAAAAGACTTGGTAATGCGGATGTTATTTTGATATGTTTTGGGACGGGCCTGGAATACTTCTAGCCTCAAGAGCACTTCATTAAGAAAAGGTTTTGTTGTTGCTGTCATCAGGAAGTAGTTCTGGCTCACAAGTAGCACCAAATGGTCTGTAGTATTTTGATTTGGCATCCTTACACATTTTTCTCTTTCAGTTTAATAGAACAGGAAGAGGGAAGCAGCTGCTCTTTCAAAAATTCTTCTTCCTGTTTGCTGTTGTTTTGGTATGAATTCCTGCATCGTCCCAGAAAAGTCCAATACTGAACCCTCTTGAAAATAGGCTGCCATTTATATGGATATCAAAGGCAAGCAAACTAGTAGAAAAATCTCTGTGGCCTCCTAAAACACCACAGCACAGCAATGAGAAAATTGGAGGCAGATTGAATAGGGCTGACAATGTTTTAACAGTGGAGGCTGTCATGGTTTCATACCACTGTTCCTGTTTGTAATGTGAACCAATGTTCTAGCCAATGCAGGTTTCGCAATTGTTTAGCAAAGCGGTCGAAGCAAGTGGCTCCATATATGCATGAAACTATCCTGAGGATGATGTTTCTGACCAGGGATGCCAACTTGAATAAAATATTAGGGAGGGGGCAAGTAAGCCCCACCCCATGTAATTGATCACATGATGTGGTGCATGCACACCATTTGAATAGCAGTGCCCATCAACTATGCGGAGCCCAGCCCTTCAAGTATTTTATTGGGGGTGGAGAAGCTCCCTCGGTCCCTAGGAGGTGGCTCTTATGCTTCTGCCTGTCATGTAGATGAATGTAAGAACTGGAACAGGGAGCGGGTAGCAACTCACAGCACTAGAACAGCATGCTAAAAGAGTTCACCTGACTCTCTCCCTCCATCCCTACAACCTTGAAGAAGTCGCTTGTGCAGTGACGCCCTTGGGATGGGGGAGGACGTACAGTCAGAGCAAAGACTAGGAAGGAAGTCAATCCTCGAATCCTACCTGCATCCTTGTTCCAAACAGCAAAGACTCGGAAGACAAAGGCACTGAACGTAGCCGCAAAAAATCCGCGCCAGTAGTTACGAACTGCAAAGTAGGTGGAAGTTACTTCTATGCTGAAGAGCACACCTATGGGGAAGAAGGACGTTCTCAGCAATGCGTAACAGCTCCTCTCACCAACCACAACCTGCTCCCAAAGTCACTTGAGAATACCTTGAATTCTACTCCCCCAGCGCATGAATTAACAGGAATTTGCAAAAGTAGCAGAGAGAAAATAATAGCAGGGTTGTTGTGTTTGAACTGTTTCACCTTAACTCGGTTTCCTTCAGCTAAGGCTAAGCATGAGTGAAAATAAACAATTCCCAATTTCAACAGCACATGGGTTTCCAAACTTTCTGCTTTGAGGAAACCGTCTCTATCTCTGCTGAGGGAACCCTGTGCATTGCAGAGGATTGGTGGATCATATTCTGTGCATCACTTCACATGAAATTATGGACAGTGTTGGTCTTTACTGTGTGAACTGAAAGTGGAGGAAAACTCAATAACAGTGAAAAAAGCTGTTTTCTAGGGAAGCTCGTCCACCATTACAGATGGTCTCATTGAGGAACTATCGATAAACTTCCAAGAAAACCGCAGAGTTCCCCAGAAAGAAGTTTGGAAACCGCTAGCTCAGTGGAGTGGGAACTGCTTCCCAATTGCTTTCCTTCCATACTAGTACACTAATGGGTGCTTCTCTGAACCACAGCATCAGCCCTGGACACACGATTCCAAGGTAAGTGTTTGGCTGGAATGGTATGAGTCGATATGGAAACAGCTTCTGTGCTGCCAGGGTAGAGGTTGTGCTGGCCAGTTATCCAAAACCAAATGCTTAAAAAAACATAGCTAGAGAAGAAGGTAGATTGGGGTCTACTGGTAGATCCCTGGGTGATTTGCTGTGGATCAAGAATGGTTTCTGACTCCCAACTGTTTAAACAATGGCAGGAGCAACATGGCTTTATAAATTAGGTTGCTGAAATGAAGAAAGCTAACCACAAGTGGTCTTTTGTGTGAGATAAGGATGTTCAGTTCCAGTACAGAAAAGCAAATTCCTGTGCCTAGAGGCACCCTGTTTTTTGATTCACCTGTGTATGTCTCGCATATGGTAGATCGTGGGTTTCTAGTTTAACAAAAACAACAACCAAAGAGTCCTAACAAGCCTTGAATCTGCCTGCCTGCATTAGAAAATGGAATTTAGAGGGTGGGTTATAATTTGGGGTGGGTGGGGAGGAGGAATGATGCAAGGTTTCTAGGGAAAGTTAGACGATAGCCAGCATTCACTTGCCTCCCAGTGGTGTCCCGAAACAGCAGCCAACCCCTACTGCACATCCCACAGTCAGGACATCTGTGTAATAATATGGCTGCTACTGGTGGAAGAGACATGAGCGAGAGAAAGACAAAGACACACAGAGACACAGAAGCAGAGAAAGGGAAGAATGAGTGACAGAATTGGTAGCTAGTGCCAAAGAATGATCAATACCGTAGATGTTATCTAACAACGCACACAGAACCCACTGGAAGATCCTGTACAGTGGTACCTGTGGTTACACACTTAATTTGTTCCGGAGGTCCTTTCTTAACCTGAAACCATTCTTAACCTGAGGTACCACTTTAGCTAATGGGGCCTCCTGCTGCTACCGCGCCGCCGGCACACAATTTCTGTTCTCATCCTGAGGTAAAGTTCTTAACCTGAGGTACTACTTCCAGGTTAGCTGAGTCTGTAACCCGAAGTGTGTGTAACTCGAGGTGTTTGTAACCCGAGGTACCACTGTATATGTCAAAAGTTTCCGCCTCATTTCTTACCAACACACAAGCTTAGGTGCACATAGCAAGATGGTGATGTAATACCAAAAGGGATTCATGCAAGACACAAGGCCTCAGCTCTTGTAAATGCAGAATTCCCCCATCTTTCCAGAGTCGCATGTGAACAATGTATTTAAGTATCAATTGTTCAAAGGGTTAAGAGAAGTAGTGTATGTTCACAAATCACACAGCTCCAACCCAGAAGTGTACGAAACTGCAATGATTTATCAAGTAGATGGTCATGTGTGAAAATTCAGGGCATGTGTCAATGGCTGCATGTAAACATGCTAGGAAGCTACAATAGGCAGCATCTTCCCAGTGCAGCGCTTGGCACATGTGTAGGATTTCCACAGTTTCCTGCAATAAAACAACATATGAGCAGTTTGGAGACATTCAATGGAAAATGGCAGAATAGGTGTACAACACTTTCCTTGCTTTGTTGAAGTTTGGACAAGGAAAGATGGGGAAGTTAGAGCCACACTCTATGTGCAAAAAATATAATATGGTTATGGAACTGTGCTACTTCAGAAGGGAAGTGTAAATATGGAAATACAGTGGTACCTCGGGTTAAGAACTTAATTCATTCTGGAGGTCCATTCTTAACCTGAAACTGTTCTTAACCTGAGGTACCACTTTAGCTAATGGGGCCGCCCGCTGCCGCCGCAGGGCAATTTCTGTTCTCATCCTGAAGCAAAGTTCTTAACCTGAGATACTATTTCTGGGATAGCAGAGTCTGTAACTTGAAGCGTCTATAACCTGAAGCGTCTGTAACCTGAGGTACCACTGTACTGTAAAGCTCCTACTCATTTCTATCTGGATAGGCAGTTATGGGAGAAGAATGACAGAGAAGGTAGAACTCCCTGCTGTATCCATGCTAATAATGTTATTTTAAAAGCACCCCAGATTCCCCCCAAGATGCAAAAGAAATGGGGTAGGGGGAAGAGAAACTGTGATTTACTGGAGACACAGAGAGAGCTGGAAAATAGGGACTGTCCCTGAAAAATAGAGGCAGCTAGATTATTGGCATATGTGATTTATGTCATTCTCTGAAGGAGCATCTCCACCCCCATAGTCCAGCTCAGACACTGAGATCCACCTCCGAGGGTCTTCTGGCAGTTTCCTCTCTGCAAGGTTACAGGGAACCAGGCAGAGGGCCTTCTCGGTAGTGGCACCCGCCCTGTGGAACTCCCTCCCATCGGATGTCAAGGAAATAAACAACTATCTGACTTTTAGAAGACATCTGAAGGCAGCCTTGTTAAGGGAAGTTTTTAATGTCTGATGTTTTATCGTGTTTTTAAATATTCTGTTGGGAGCCACCCAAGTTGGTTGGGGAAACCCAGCCAGATGGGCGGGTTATAAGAATTATTATTATTATTATTATTATTATTCCCTGCCCAACACATCCTTGCACCAAAGTCACTTTCTATTTCCCACAGGATGTCCCTTCGCTGCATTTTCTGTTTCTCTGTTGGGTTACACGACATAAAAGAACCACACCGCAGCACCACGACAGTTGTCAGTTGAGCAGAAAACACGGCTTCCATTCCAGAAACTTCCTCGGTCGGGAGCGGGGGGGTGGGGTGGGTAAACACCTGGCATAAATACGGGAATTGCACTTGCCTCCAAGAGGAGCCCCGAAGCAACATCCAACTCCAACTGCGCAAGCCGCCACCAGGAGGTCGAGCTGCCTGTGCACATTCTGGAATAGAGAGCCCGGCCAGAGAGAAGCATGCCAGGGTTAGGAGGGAGCACAGCCACAAGGTTAGTCCTCTCCTCCCTCCCCCTCCTCCTCCGGCACAAAGCAACAGCGAGCAGGAAAACCAGCCTTCTCTCATAGAGGAAGTGAGCAGTGAGCCAGTCACTATACACAGCCAGCAGCTACGGTGACCCCGTTCCTTTCTACACACCGCCAAATACTATATAGCCTATGTGCCAGTTCTCCATACTAGCCTGGCAGTTGTTACCAGCTATTGGAACGGTATTGCGCAGCCAGTCACCAAGCCAGCCACTGCTACAGAGCTCGAGCCTCTTTAGTCGTTCAGCCAGCGTTGTGTGCAATAAGCGTCCGGAGCCACGCCAGCCTCAAAACACAACTGCTTACAACAGCCACGTTTCTTACTGTAATGTTTATGTGTAGTTATTTATTTATTTTTAAAAGCCCCCATCCCACCGGACGTCTTGATGCCTGCTGCTAATGCACAAGCCTCGATGAAATCATTTGTGCTTATTTACAGCTGCTCAACCACACAGTATATATGGGTAAAAAGGTAAAGGGACCCCTAACCATTAGGTCCAGTCATGGCCGCCTCTGGGGTTGCGGCGCTCATCTCGCTTTATTGGCCGAGGGAGCCGGCGTACAGCTTCCGGGTCATGGGGCCAGCATGACTAAGCCGCTTCTGGTGAACCAGAGCAGCTCACAGAAACGCCATTTACCGTACTGCCGGAGCGGTACCTATTTATCTACTTGCACTTTGACGTGCTTTCGAACTGCTAGGTTGGCAGGAGCAAGGACCGAGCAACGGGAGCTGACCCCGTTGCGGGGATTCGAAGCGCCGACCTTCTGATCGGCAAGTCCTAGGCTTTGTGGTTTAACCCACAGCGCCACCCACGTCCCGTATATATGGGTAGCAGTGACCAAAGTTTGGACCTTGTGCGCCAAAATACAAAACACTCTTTCTGGGCAAAAGAAAGTGAAATTGTGCCGGTGTACGCTGTTTTACGTACATTCCACCCCATTTGCAAAATTTCGCTTCCAAGATTCAGGCTTGCAAGAATGCGGATACATGTTTTTACAAAGTCAGGTGTTGAACAGGACAAGTAGAGTGACGCATGAGGAATAGGAGGATGTGCAGATTATCATACACTCATCTCCAGCTATCAGGAGCCCTGTTCAAACCCTCTTTGATTTCTGATCCTTTGACAGAAGTCCTTTTAACTTTTTCAGCAAATGGTCTAGAAAATGGCAATTTGGTTTACAAAGAAGCTGTGGTTTTCAGGGAGCCAAGCTTTGCTTCCAATATTTTAGGATTGCTTGTTTTTGTTTTTTAAAGAAGAAAATAGGGTGACCCTAACTCTGACTACAATCAGGCATGGAGTGGTTTTCGCTTCCAAAGCCTTTTTGGTTCATGATTCTTGGAGGGTTCCTCTGTATTTTATATTATTGTAACACACAGCCAATTGCTGTCATTTCCCTCTTGCCAGCTAGTCTAGAATTATTCTGTTTTTTATTCATTCTGGTTCGGCCTTCAATATTCTGGGTCTCTGAGGCTTCCCCCCCCCCCCCTGATAGCCTCCATCACAGACCAGATGGAGCATGCAGAACACTTACCTCATACACACCACAAAAGATGGACATGAACTTGCTCAGGACGGCAGCACAGATGCTGGCAATATGCACAAAGGGGCCCTGCGGAAGGGAGGGAGGGAGGTTGAGGAGCATCATTCAGTTCAGTTTCATGCCAAAAAAAGTAGCAAAGATTCTGCCTCTCCTAACTGTTTTTATCACTCCCACACCCACCGACATCTTTGTAAGACTCTCTCATGCCACTGAAAAGGCACACTTTCGAAATCTACCTCTAGGCAGCCCATGCGTGGCTGGCAAGATCATAAATGTAATCAGAATGACAAGGTGAGTTAAAGGGTCCTTAATGGGAGAAGAAGAAGGTTAGGTTTGTGTCTTCCTCTGGAGCCTGAGAGAGAGGCCTCCAGTCGAAGGATTGGCTGCTTATGATTTCAAAGCAATGTGTGAACATCAGCCTTCCCCACCTCAGAAGCTCCTGGGTCACATGATAAAGCTCACATAATGTTGTATTTTAATGTATTTTAATCTTGTTTTTAAGTTGTATTCATTTAACTTGTTTTTATTATTGCTTGTTAGCAATAATAATAATAATAATAATAATAATAATAATAATAATAATTATTACCACCTGCCCTGTTCCTCCTGGCCCTGTCCTCATGCTCCATCTTCCAACCTTACCTTCTACCTGCCTCCTTCCCCAGGAGGTTAGACTAGATGACCCTTGTGGTTCCCTTCCAATCCTATGGTTCTGCCTGCTACAGCCACTACACCCATCATTCCCCATGCCCCTTCCTAGGAGCTCGACCAAAGGCAACTCTTCTGCCTGGCCTGCCCCCCCCCTAAGAAATTAGAGTGGCTGAGTTAGCCACCATCAACCTCCTAAGGCAACAGGAAACAGACGGCCACAAGTAGAAACTGCAACAAAATGTTGCAGTGTGGAGTGCCGCTGTTCTGTATCTCAGCTGTTTCATTCTATTCTCTCTTCTCCAACAGCTGAACAGCACTCCGTGGCCACTAAGTACCCTCAGTCCTCAATGGGCCTTTCACTATAGAGTCATACCTTGGTTTTCGAACAGCTTAGTTCACAAACAGCTTGGAACTCGAATGGCGCAAACCCGGAAGTAGGTGTTCCAGTTTGTGAACTTTGCCTCGGAAGCTGGACATCCAGCGTGGCTTCTGAATGGCTGTAGGACACTCCTGCAGCCAATCAGAAGCCGCGCCTTGGTTTCTGAATGTTTCGGAAAGTCAAATGGACTTCTGGAACACATTCTGTTCGAAAACCAAGGTACAACTGTATATGTTTCTATTTTTGCAAACCTCAGGGTTTCCCCAAGCCTGAGAATACTTCCCTTATGTGTAGATGGTACTGTCTGGGCTTCATTAGCAACAGCACTCATAGCCTGAACATCAGAAATAGAGGTGATGGGGATGAAATCTGCCTCCCCAGCACTAATAATAATAATAATAATAATAATAATTGCATACCACCATATACCTGCAGGTCTCAGGGCAGTTACAACATAAAATCACAACATAAAATACATAATAAAAACAAAAACAACCCAGTAACCTCTCTCCTCCCCAACACATTTTTAAAAGGCATTGGACGTCAATCAGCAAAAGGTCTGGTTAAAGAGGAACATTTTTGCCTGGAGCCTAAAGGTGTATAATGAAATTACACCCCCTGCCTTCTGCGACTTGCCCTTTTCCCCTCCCCAAGCCCCGTCGGTGCTCACCTCTTTCCCGACAGGTATCCCACTTCCTAGGCCAGCTGTCAGGCTTACAACTTTGGCCACAAAAGCTTTGGGTGTGAGGTATTCCTTGAGGACGACTCCCCGCATAATGGTTTTCAGCTCAGGGATCCCGGAGCCTGAACAAAGCAGAAAGGAAAGGTGAGGAATTGTGCCACAGAAGAGACCCAGCGCAGAGAGACTGTGGCTCAAACTACTGGTGACAAACACCTGTTAGCTGAAAACAAGGTTGGCTCCTATTGCAAAGAAAGCAGGCGGTTCTGAGCAAACCCTATGTGGGGAGCCAAATTCTTCCCCCTCTCTGTAACTAATCTCCCCCCATGGTCCTTCTTCTGATGTCATCCCCTCACCCCACCCCAATCTTCTGGGAGGAAAACGCCTAAGGGAATTAAGAGGCAAGAACAGAAAAGAACAGCTCCCTTCTTCCTCTAAAAATGGGAGTCGGGGGGGGGGGGAGACTGCATACATGATTGGGGCAAGCCTAGGCTCAAAAGAAATGGATTTGTTGCTGTGGATAATCTAAGGATGCCTCCAAACTGGTGTTTTATTGCAGGTATATTTTCTGCAACATGTTCTTAACACAGTAACAGTGCATTCGCAGTGGGTTTATTCTGCTTTCTATTATTATTATTATTATTATTATTATTATTATTATTATTATTATTATTATTATTATTATTTTATACCCTGCCCACCTGGATGGGTTTTGCAATGCTTCCCCTATGCTACCACGTTATTGCTTTCTGGAGGAGCGATAGACAACAAAGAAGGGACAAAAATATAAACTAGAATGTTTGTGATGTGGAAAGTGGCAGAATTCCAGCAGGGAGTTAAAGTTATGTCCTGACTAGAAATGAAGCAATGCACACCGTCCAACTTTTTCAGATTAAAAAACGGGACACAAGTCTTCAAGGATGAACTCCTGGGCAAGTCACGTGATTCACGCTGCAATCACAACCCCCAAAGTGCTTTAGGGGGCAAGACTGCGGCATGAGAGCGCGTAGCACCCTAAATGGCCACCACGATCTTGCACAATAAAATAGGATTTCCCGTTTTTTCCAGGACACTTGACGGATATGGCTGTGTGACTGCCACCAAACTTTTGTAGGCACAAACTGCATTGAAAGAGGCGTTGTTTGTGACCTTCCCGACAGCATCACCAGCACAAAACATCACAAATGCAAACAAAAAAGATGTCAGGAGGTGTCTTATCCTTAGACAGACAAGCAAATCTTCCCATCCCTTGCTCTCTCTCACCCACAGCCTGCGGAGAGACAAGTTGGCAGAAGAGGGCAGCAAAGAGGATCAGGACGAGCGGGTAGGTCACCCAGGCCAGGTACTGCATAGGGATACTTGGGTGCAGCGAATTGTACATCCACTTGTAAGCTGTAGTGGGGGCATAAAAACAAATGCCAGAAACTTCAGAACATGAAAAGAATCCAATGAGAAGCAAACTAAACCAAATTCCCCAACTTGGCACCCTCCAGCTGTTGAGCATTACAATTCCCATCAGCCACAGTGCTGGAGAGAAATGTTCATTGTGTGCTTCATAACTGATTGGAGTGTTATGGCTACCCAATCTCTTAGTATGTGTCCCCTGACTTCCTGAAGACAGCAGTGGCGGGGTCATAGCTGTCAACTTTTCCCTTTTCTTGCGAGGAATCCTATTCGGAATAAGGGGATTTCCCTTTAAAAAAGGGAAACGTTGACAGATATGGGCGGAGTGGGGTGGTTAAGTTGACTGTAGCAAGGAGACTGGTTGCTTTCCTACCCGGGGAGGGGGGAATATGGGGGTTCTTGAGGAGGAGTTGTTGCTGCAGATAAAACACTTAAATGCTTTTGTTGTTGTTGCAAGGGCACCGAGTCCATGGCTCAGTGGAGATTTCAAAGAAATGAAAAAGAAGGGGGGGGGGAAATGCTGTGCTTATTCTGAAGTATTAATAAACCTCCACAACAAATGAATAATGTTGTTTAACTATTTATCCAAGCATGAGCATCTAAACAGAACTGCCCTAAATCTTAAAATCACTTCTGACCCCCTGCACCTGAAATGCCATGCCTGGTCTTGCACTGAATGTAGTACAGTGGTACCTCGGGTTACAAAAACCTCAGGTTACAAACACTTCGGGTTACAGACTTCGCTAACCCAGAAGTAGTACCTCGGGTTAAGAACTTTACCTCAGGATGAGAACAGAAATCGCGCGGTGGCAGCAGCGGGAGACCCCATTAGCTAAAGTGGTACCTCAGGTTAAGAACGGTTTCAGGTTAAGAATGGGTCCCCCCAATCTATAACACCTGCTTATGCAGGAGGCACCAAAAGCCTGCCATAGCTGTTTGCCTGTGTCACGGTCACCCGCACCCCATTCCCCTAACTCTCTCGTGACTGCTTCAGCTCTGAGTTCGTATTGTGCACCTCAGCAGGGGTCGGGGATTCCCCTCAATGGTCACTGAGGCTGGAGCCACATGCAGACTGAATGCTGTTCCCTGACTCTGTGTAAGGTAAAGGCAGCCATGTCATAAAGGTAAAGGTAAAGGTACCCCTGCCCGTACGGGCCAGTCTTGACAGACTCTAGGGTTGTACGCCCATCTCACTTAAGAGGCCAAGGGCCAGCGTTGTCCGGAGACATGTCCGGGTCACGTGGCCAGCGTGACAAAGCTGCATCTGGCGAGCCAGCGCAGCACACGGAAACGCTGTTTACCTTCCCGCCAGTGAGCGGTCCCTATTTATCTACTTGCACCCAAGGGTGCTTTCGAACTGCTAGGTTGGCAGGCGCTGGGACCGAACGACGGGAGCGCACCCCGCCGCAGGGATTTGAACCGCCGACCTTTCGATCGGCAAGCCCTAGGTGCTGAGGCTTTTACCCACAGCGCCACCTGGGTCCCAGCCATGTCATAGCTATTACTAAAAGCCTGGATAGAGGAACAGGGATCTGGATGTATTTTCTTCAAATTTGCAGGTGAGAGTTGTTGTAGATTGCTGAGGAGACACCCTCCGTCTGCTCATAGCTGTCTACACAAGAGTACATATATGCCTCTGCAAACCTGGTCTGTTGTTTTTTAAGACCTTTCAAACTTCACACAGATCTTCTCCCTTGTTATTGCTCTTCCCAGCAGCCTGTAGCATGGATTCATGTTATATATATATATATTTCTTGGTTTACAAAAATATGTGCACTGTCTCTTTTTTCAAGTTGCGTTTTCTACAGATCAGCTCCATTTGTTGTGAGACATTAGTGTTACATACACCAATTACATGCCCTCTTAAACAATCCAGTAGTAAAATAAGCAGCAGCTAGGCCCTTGACAACCTTTGAAAACCTCCTCCTAACAACAAAGGAACATGGCAAAGGGATGGTATCCGCAATAGACAAAATTCTGCTCCAAAATCCCACAAACCCCCTCAACATAATCAAAAAACAACTGGAGGACAACATAGGCTATGAGATTAACCCTACCTAATGGACTAAAATGTGGTCTAAACCTCCCTTTAAATCCTTATCAGCGAAAAGAACTCACTCTGAAACTCACTTACAGATGGTACCTAACACCACATAAACTAGCGCTGCTACGCCCAGGAGTCTCACCAAAATGCTAGAGAGGATGCACCTCCACAGGCACATACTTCCACATGTGGTGGGAATGTCCTAAAGTCCAACTCTTCTGGATTTGTGTTATTAATGAAGGGTTTTTGGTGTAAACAATGTACCCGGTGAACAACAAATGAGTTGGGGGGGGGATTCACAAAGGGTCGGTCCACCTACCTTGCAGGCTCTTGGCACTGGAGTAATCCACCCCCCAGCTCACCAGTGCCATGACAAGGCCCAGGAGGACCAAGAAGATCCAGTCTTCTCCCATCTTCTTGGTAACATAGTTCTGGATTCTTTTAGCACAGGCTGTGGAGGATAAAGAAATTTCAGACGATAACTGTGCGAGCTGACAAAAAGCTTCTGGACTTGAACCAGCAGAAGCTCAGTATTTCATAGTCCTATTTATTTCATTGGGAGAGTTGGCATGTGCTTAGATCTTTCCCACAGAAAGCAGTGCCACTGAAAAGAAGCAAACTGACACCAGACTGTGCTCTTTTCTTCTCATACAGATGATGGTGCACCCTAAACTTGCTGCTGGTTCACTTCATAACTCAGGTAAAGCTGCAGTACATGGATATCAGTTCAATCAGCTTCAATGAATTCAACAGGAATCAAATCAGCTTCGATCCATGTACTTAATCAAATATTGACTGTGCATTTGGCTTTAAATCAGCAAACAGTAGGCATAAAACAAACAAGAAAAAATAAGAAATGTTTCCCATTTCACCTAATCTGTGAAAATTGTAAAACTGGCAGACCTGAATAGTCCATCTAACAGGACATTACATGTTGTGCATTCAAGAAAAATATGATAAAAGCCACACTGTGGTGTCAGTCCTTCTATGAACTCCTACTTTCCAGAGCTCAAAAATATGAGAGGCGCTTTGAGAGTAAGTTATCATTTCTGAATTATCTTATTCTGTATATTAATGGCCCCGGACACCCTTACATTCACCTAATCCTTTTCTTGAGCCAATTTATTCCACTGTCTTCCTACTGCTATGGCCAGTCATTCCTGGTGATAGCTTCCTTTCGACTGTAAGAGCATTTAAGTCCTTATTTCTACCACCTGTGTCCAACATGCATATTTGTAAATAAACTCAAATGCTACAGAATCCACCATAAATGTCCAGCGACCTCAGAAACCAAACCCAGGAAGCTGCTCCTGGAATGCATCACCTTGCTGGGAAACGAGTAGCACATAATAGTGCCATTTAACCAGTTAGTCACTTGTGAAAAGTTCCTCAACTCTTATCTCAAGCCTGTTTCTGAAAACCTAACCCTCTGTAACCCATGCAGCAGGTGTGGGAAACTCTGGCCTTCCAAATGTTGTTGTGGTACAGTACATCTCCCATCAGCCTAGACTATTGTCTATGCTGGCTGGGGTTGATGGGAGATGTAGTTCAGCAGCATCTGAAGGACCAGAGGTTCCACACCTCTGCCACAGTTATTTGGTGGTCAATGTGCAGCTCCTCAGTACACACCAGTGTGGTAGGAAGGTTCTCCTGAAGGTAGATAGCTTCCAGAAGATGGAATGAAAGTACCAAAGCTTTCTGTTTACCTCTGGGATTGTTTCATTGCATCCACACACACCCTGACACAATTAACTCCATCCATTTTCACGCTGGATAGTGTACCAGTGTGGAGAGCCCGTTGGAAAAGCAGGGCTTCCCTGAGCCCTACCATGGCACTTGGAGTAGCGTTCTGCTTTCACTTCGGCCTGGCTGACTCGCTTCAGGGGCCCCTGGCCATTGCGTTGGGGCCTCTTCTCCCCCAGGAGTTCATCTTCTTCCTTCCGGGAAAGACTGCAGAGGTTGTCTGTGTACTGGCCATAGAGCTGAGGACAGAGGAGTGGGCAGTTAGCACAACCATGTCACTCATAAGACAAGAAAAAGAGGCCAAGCGGACTTGATAGCAGCAAGGCCCCATAGGTGGTTTCCCTAGATCCGTGCCGTCTTTAATTTACATCTACTTTAATGATGTGTAACTAGCATGCAGACCGTAACCACCTGATGAATCTGCATGTGTGATCAAACCATATCTCTGGAGAAATGTTAGGTCCAAACTAGATGCATGTAACAGTCTCCAAACTTGTACTTGTACAGTGGTACCTCGGGTTAAGTACCTAATTCGTTCTGGAGGTCTGTTCTTAACCTGAAACTGTTCTTAACCTGAAGCACCACTTTAGCTAATGGGGCCTCCTGCTGCCGCTGTGCCGCTGGAGCACGATTTCTGTTCTCATCCTGAAGCAAAGTTCTTAACCTGAAGCACTATTTCTGGGTTAGCAGAGTCTGTAACCTGAAGCGTATGTAACCTGAAGCGTATGTAACCCGAGGTACCACTGTACTTTAAAAAAATGAAATAAAAAATGCATTGGGATGTATAGCCCTTTCCTGTGGACCATTTTTCCAATTATGATGTTTTTCCATCTGTAAGGGGAAAGATATGAACACAGACTGTGTGTATTATGTGTACACACAAATCCTGCTTTCTGAACAGAATGCATTCCCAGGAAAATCATTCATTAGGCGAGTGTTCACATAATGAGCTGGTGATTTCCATTATTTCAGACGGGAACATTGCTAATCTGTGATTTGTCTCCTTCTGTCCCTGGTTTCTGCCCAAAAAAGGCAAACAAAGGTGATTTGTCTGATCTCTCCTGCTCCCTGATCTTGCTAATCTCCCTTCTTCCCTCCATGGTTTCTGCCTGAAATGACTGCCAGTGACCAGCAAAACACAAACAACTAAAGAAGTGGGCAAACTCTGGACATTCGGATATCTGAATCAACCATTTGTTTGAGTATAATTCTTTGTGTTCAGATAACTGAAATTTTGCATGAGAAGTAGTCCAATAGCCAGACCTGCGTGTACAATCCCTGTAACCCACATAATCATATAATTTACAAATCATTATCATTTAAAAGGTAAAGGTACCCCTGCCCGTACGGGCCAGTCTTGACAGACTCTAGGGTTGTGCGCCCATCTCACTCAAGAGGCCGGGGGCCAGCGCTGTCCGGAGACACTTCCGGGTCACGTAGCCAGCGTGACATCGCTGCTCTGGCGAGCCAGAGCCGCACACGGAACGCCGTTTACCTTCCCCCTAGTAAGCGGTCCCTATTTATCTACTTGCACCCGGGAGTGCTTTCGAACTGCTAGGTTGGCAGAAGCAGGGAACCGAGCAACGGGAGCGCACCCCGCCGCGGGGATTCGAACCGCCGACCTTTCGATCGGCAAGCCCTAGGCGCTGAGGCTTTTACCCACAGCGCCACCCGCGTCCCCATTATCATTTACCACTGTGTAATTAGTTCTTTGGCATTAAAATCAACAGACCAGCCAGACACAGGAAATAAGCCAGTGGTGCAGAGCAACAGGAAGAAAATAAGATCCATTATTTTCAAAATGACTATGATCAACAATAAATGGAAGATGCTGAGGCTGCAATTTAAAAATAATAATAATAACCCCACCTTAAGACAACTCACCAAATGGAGCCATCGTACACAGAAAGCAATTGTTCCTCATACTTCTGCAGAAGAAGCTCAGAAAATTATCACCCCAACTTTCTGTGTAAACACTTCTGTTCATATAGTCTTTCCACCAAGCATGCCAGCGAAACAAAATGCAGCTGCCCTCACAGAGTGGCACGGGGTTGAGCCGCGGGGTGGCATGAGGATGCAACAGGCATCCCCCCCCCAAAAAAATGCCCTTAAAAAATGCACCCAGGGCCACTGCCCCAGCTGCCCCACCCATGCTATGTCACTGGAATAGCCAGCCACCCGCACCCCACAAAGACTAACAGTGTGGTGTAGTGGTTAAGAGCAGTAGACTCGTAATCTGGTGAACCGGGTCCGCGTCTCCACTCCTCCACATGCAGCTGCTGGGTGACCTTGGGCCAGTCACACTTCTTTGAAGTCTCTCAGCCCCACTCACCTCACAGAATGTTTGTTGTGGGGGAGGAAGGGAAAGGAGAATGTTAGCCGCTTTGAGACTCCTTCGGGTAGTGATAAAGCAGGATATCAAATCCAAACTCTTCTAACAAATCCAAAAGATTTCCAAAATATCCAAAGGATGATACAGAATACCATGACACCACTTCTGTCACTGCCCTGGTGGAGATGTGGAACGGAAGACGATCTGGAGCAATTTGACAAGGTTGCTTCTCAGCATCCTCTCCCCAAATCTCTCCATGACCTGGGCTGGGAAGAAGCTTTACGTCCATTTGCTGGTCTATGAGGTGGCAGGAGGGATGGTGATGAAGAAATCTTTATCCGCTGCTGCCATGTACCCAGTGAAGCTCATCCTTTCAGTCTTCCAGTGAAATTATCAGCCTTCTTCTTACTAATATTCATTAACAAACAGAATTTGTCCCTCAGCCGCAAAATTCACTGAGTTACTGTATTTCACCGCATAATAGTCACATTTTTAATGCTGATTCTTTTTTTCCAAAAAAAGGATGGTGTGGCGATTATGTGGTGAAAAACCGAAGCACAACCATTATGTGAGGAAACAATTTTTTATTACCGAACATGCTTATGTTTATGTTGCTTATTAATTTTACTAACTGTTTTTTTGTGCAATCAAGGTCTCTCGTGCCTCACTCATGGCAGATATGTCCGCCCGTCCGCTCCCGTTGCACCTTCAGCTGGTACTGAGAATGTGCTCTGAGAATGCCCTGCCACTATTATGCAGTGAATGCTTTGGGACCGATTTTAAGGACCGAATAAAGGGGTGTGAATATTATGAGGTGGCGACAATGATGCGGTGAAATACGGTATTTTGTTCCAGCCCTGGTCTTTCTGCCTAACCTGCCTCACAAGGTGTGGATGCATCCAGGCAGCCCAGGCCTCACTCCTCCCAATTCCTGTCAGAAGTCCATTTCAGAGGCTTCTCCCCACTGAGCAATCCACTCCTGGTGCTAATTTAAACGTGACCGTCGTTTGAAATTGCACTTCTCTGAATTTTGTGATGCAGATCGCCAACCAAATAAAGGTAAAGGGACCCCTGACCACTAGGTCCAGTTGTGGCCGATTCTGGGGTTGCAGCGCTCATCTCGCTTTATTGGCTGAGGAAGCCAGCGTACAGCTTCCGGGTCATGTGGCCAGCATGACTAAGTCGTTCTGGTGAACCACAGCACTGAATACTTTAGCACTGAACCTCAGAAGGAAGTACTACTATTTTCAGCCACCGAGGAGACAAAGCATTCCCAGTGGGAAATAACAGAGTCCTCTAGTCCAAGGCTGCAATATATTTTATAATGGGGCTCAGCGAGAAACTCTGTAGTGGCTGTGTCTTGTGCGTGATCTTCCCCCTAGTGGTTCTAGGTGAGTTTTGAGTTGCAATAAAATAGAGGAGTAGTAAAAGAGGATTTTCCACTGCAGCAAAAAAATAATAATCCAAGGGTTAGTTTCTTCCTGTTCTCCCTCTTGCTTCTTTTGTCCAATTTAACTTCTGCTGATGAATGCCCCGGGGGCTTGCAGGCAAGATTGTGGAGCCTAGGTTGGGCAGAGTTCTGAGTTCAAGGTGCTTTTCTGCTCTTGAGGTAGTGCTATGGATCAACAGGGCTTTGAGCTAGCTGAATATGCTGTCTTACACGCCAAGTAGATTTCTGAATCCCGTTTCTCCCTTTCTTTTTGCATGGCCCCCATTTCTCGGTGAGCGGTCTGGGGAAGGATTTATTTGAGAACACACAGCTCTTTTGTCACATGCCCTTCAATAACCCAGCACTGGCTTGAAGGCTCACTAGGAGGCTCGTGTTCCCCCACTAGCAAATGTCCTGAGCTCTTGGCAATTCACACCTCGCAGAACACGGCCCTCCTCCCCATCTTCTGCTCGCACACACACACACATGCTCCAAGTGCCAGGAGGAGGCTGGGCGATGCTTGAATCAGCAGAACAAGACACTGCCCTTGCCACTATTGCTGGGGAGGGACAGAGAGCATTGAGCCAAATAAAACTCAGCTCCCCCACTCTGCATCTCCTACGAAAGGATGGGAGAGGGGTTGGTTGGTTAGGGGTAACCACATGCTGACAAATGTGACATTGTGATTCTTACAGGGAGAGGGAAGAGCCATTGGATTTGCAGGAGAAAGGGTTAAGAATACATGAATCCACTTCTGCTTATTTGTTCCAAATGTCCTCCTCCTTGCATTTATTAAAAATAAACCATGGTGTTGGGGCTTTAAAACACAGATCCGTGCATAATGTGCAATGGGACTCCCTGTTTGGGACATCTTCATTACCACTGATGGTTTTCACCACTCCTAAATGTACCCCAAGGGACGAGGGTGGCGCTGTGGGTTAAACCACAGAGCCTAGGACTTGCTGATCAGAAGGTTGGCGGTTCGAATCCCTGCAACAGTGTGAGCTCCCGTTGCTCAGTCCCTGCTCCTGCCAACCTAGCAGTTCAAAAGCACATCAAAGTGCAAGTAGATAAATAGGTACCACTCCAGCGGGAAGGTAAACGGCGTTTCTGTGTACTGCTTTGGTTCACCAGAAGCGGCATACTCATGCTGGCCACATGACCCGGAAGCTGTATGCTGGCTCCCTCGGCCAATAAAGCGAGATGAGCGCCGCAACCCCAGAGTCGGCCACGACTGGACCTAGTGGTCAGGGGTCCTTTTACCTTTACCTTGAAATGTACCCTCTATTTCCTCATCCATCCTTGTCCTAAGGACCTAAACAATTGTTTTTGGGGGGGCGGGGCATGGACAATAGTTTTTTTCTGCACAGGGATAGCAATGTGGTGCCCCTCTGATGCTGTTGGACTCCTGTCAGCCCCATCCAGTGAGGACAAGTGGTCTGGGATTGTGCAAACTGTAATCCAAGATGCCTCCTTCCTGTCTGGATGGAGAACAGAGAGTCGTGTATACGGGTGTGTGCAGAAACAAGCTTACTATACAAAGGTAAAATTAATACCTGTTGTTCCACACACACTTTGGGCCTGCCCCACACACCGCTGATGAATGGTCCACAGATAGTTGCCCTAAAGGTCCTTAGGCTGAAGAAGGTTCCTCTCTCTTGAAATAAACCACCATTTATCAAAAGGGTGGGCAATCTTTTTCCCCACTTTTCTTCCTTTGAGGGTTCCATTTCCTCATCAGCAGTTTGTTAGGGCACATTCCCATGCCACCAATGTGTGGAGCCCTCCTCATATAACCATAGAGTTGAAAGGGACCTAAATCCAACCCCTAGCAATGCAGAAATCTTTTGCCCAACGTGGGGCTCGAACCCACGAACCTGAGGTTAAGATTCTCATGCTCTACCGACTGAGCTCTACTAACAGTTGGCGGGGTGTTTGCATGCCAGTAAGGGGCAGAGCTAAAGCCAAGGACGGGCAGAACTAACCTGCAATAAACACCTCAGTACATTAATTTTCACAGTGTCTACCTCAGTGAATGATTTCGAATCCTCTGTAGATTTATACAAAAGTAAGACCTACTGTATTTGATAGAGTTACTCTCAAGGACTGCCCACACTCCCGCTTGTCCCATATGTAGAAGGCATGGGTCCAAGCAGTTTATCGTCTACCCCATGCTTTCTAGACACAGGTCTGAGCTGTTTTTCACTTGTCTTGCCGCTTTCTCAGGGAAAACAGGCTCTTTAGTGCTAAATTGGATCCAACGTCCATCTGCAGAAAACCTGGTTGCTGTTTGCTCCGATTCAGCACTAAAGAGCAGGTTTTCCTGGGGGAAAGCAGCAGGACAAACAAAAGCCTGGATGAGCCTTCAAATAAGTATACATATTATTATTATTATTATTATTATTATTATTATTATTATTATTATTAAATGGATCAATACAACTACTGTTCTGGAAAGCAAGTGAAAATAATTCCTTTCTGACTTTACTGTGTCACAAATACACACATGCACATGGTGGAAGCCTACCAACTCATTCCCAGGGAGCTTGGAAACAATGACTTCTTTTCCCCAAAGTCAATGGGATATAGTAAAAAGCCATCAGTATATCAAATAAAATATTTACCCTTCTGACTGTTTTTAAACTGCATAGAAAGAGGAGAAAAACACTTTTTAAAGCCAAGAAATTTAGAGGAAACAAAGAGGGAGGGAGGAAATATGATGGGATAGAATTACAGAGCAGCTTCAGGAAGAATTGCAGACGGCATAAAATGTGACTACCTATGATGTTGACCTAACTATGATGATGCAGCAATAAAGAAATTTAAAAACAAAACAAAAACAAAGTCCTTATACTATACTTATACACTGTAATCCATTGTGTCTTATTTCTATTCAACCATGCTATGACAGGCGTTGATGGTGTCTTAAATCATATTGTCAGAGCTGGCTCCGGGTCCCAGCTCACCAAGGACCAACGCTAGCCGGTAGTACAGTATCAAAGTCTTTATTGAAGAATAGTCTCCATTTACAAATCTCAGCGTCCCAGCTCTACGTCTGAGCTTTAGACCGGCGAAGCTCTATCTGGATCTCCGCCCCCTGTGCACCAGCTTAAAACTCTAATCTTACTCCACCTCCTCCTTCTCTCTCTCTTCCTCTGGGTCTTACTACCCCCCGGGGTCTCTTCCCTCCTGGACTCTTCTGACGCAGAGCTGGACCCCTCTGACTCCTCCCCCTCTCTTCGGCGTGCTTTAGGACCTGGCTCCCTACCCGGGCTGCCCACCTTGCCGCCCTCCTGTACATTTGAACTTGGCGCGCGCGCGCGTTTAACTTTCCTGATGACCGTTTCCTCGCTCCCTGACGAGGGTGTGGCCACTCCTGCTTCACGCTCTCCCTCTGCCTGCGCGCTCCCTGATCCCGATGCCTTGGACTCCTCCCCCCTACTGCACTCTGGGGGGGAAGCTGGTCCGGATTTCCAGCTGTTACTCTCTGAGTCCCCTCTGGCCCCTTCTTCCCGAGGTGTCCCCCTTGCCCTGACCATGGGGGCCCCTTTCTGTGAATCCTCCGAGTCACTGGAGAGACTCAGAGACCTCGGACTACTGTCGCCGCTGACATTTCCTTCCGACTCCTCCCCCTCGCTCTCCGTTTCTTCCCTCTCCTGTGACTCTGCTCCTGAACCCCTGACACATATGAACTAAAGCATGCTTAGCTGAGGACTAAATCGTACTCCTACAGCTGCATACACACTTCAAAGCACAATTGAAGCACATTCTTTCCCCTCTAAGAATTCTGGACACTGTAGTTTGTTAAGGGTTGCTGGGAACTCTTATCTCTGTGAGGGGTAAACTACAGTACCCAGAATTCTTTGCAGGGGGGAATGTGTTTTGAATGTGCTTTAAAGGTACAGTGTATGTACACACATTCAGCTATCACTGAATATATAAAACACAGAATATAAAACACCTGTATTTAGAATGGAAAATACAGAATATAAAAACATCTGTATAGGCCAGTGGTGGGGAACCTGCAGAAAGTGGGATACATGTGGTTCCCAGCCTCATTTCATGCAGAAGGGAAGGGAGGGAAAGAGTCTGAGACAGAGACAGAGAATCCACCTGCTGTTTTCCTTTCCTCCCTCCCCACCTCCCCTCTCTACTGTAGGTTTGGAAAATTGGAAAACTTCTATTATAAAAAATATTTTTAAAAGGTGCTTGTGCATGAATAAACAAATTCTTGCGTATATGCCCAAACTGGACCTCAGGTTTCTGGATTTTATGATGGATGAGTAAGTACTAATTGAGGGGAGGGTGACAACAAGACAAAGTACCAATATCCTCAAGCATTAAAAGGGCAAAAATGTAAAGGACCCCTGGACAGTTAAGTCCAGTCAAAGGTGACTCTGGGGTTGCGGAACTCATCTTGCTTTCAGGCTGAGGGAGCTGGCGTTTGTCCACAGACAGCTTTCCAGGTCACGTGGCCAGCATGACTAAACTGCTTCTGGAGCAACAGAACAACGCGACAGAAACCAGAGCGCACGGAAATGCCGTTTCCTGCTGCAGAGGTACCTATTTATCTACTTGCACTGGCGTGCTTTCGAACTGCTAGGTTGGCAGGAGCTGGGGCAGAGCTACGGGAGCTCATTCTGTCACGGGGATTTGAACCGCCAACCTTCTGATTGGCAAGCCCAAGAGGCTCAGTGGTTAAGACCACAGTGTCACCCACACACCCCATCAAGCATTAATCTACTAGTGTGGAAGGGAAACATGGAGGTGGGTTTTGGAGGAATGAAGCTCAAAGCACTCATGTGGGGATGAAGGCACTTAAACCCACATGTGGAAACAGCAACCCATGTATGTGTGGATATGCCCTAGACTCCCTGGAAAAGACACTGGTGTTGGGAAAGATGGAGGGCGCAAGGAGAAGGGGACAACAGAGGACAAGATGCTGGGACAGTGTTCTTGAAGCTACAAACATGAGTTTGACCAAACTGCGGGAGGAAGTGGAAGACAGGAGTGCCTGGCGTGCTCTGGTCCATGGGGTCACAAAGAGTTGGACACGACTAAATGACTAAACAACAACAACAATGCCCTAATCTGAAACTGTCTAGCACTTACACTGGAATAAATCCATTAGGACTTGCATACAAATAAATCTGAATAATCCAGTGTGTGTCTCTATTTCTCTTACTTCTTGAATTGAAAGGAAGAATATGTTGGACCTGGAATTGTGCCTAGAAACAGGCTGGGGCATCCATCAAGGAGACCAAGCAAGCTTTTATGCCAAAAAAACAGGTCTGAAACATGATTGAAATAGATGTAGATAATTGGTCTCATCTAGGAGCAACTGGACTTGAACTGCAACCAACCACTCAAGCACCTTGCCCAGGAAGGCAACATTTGGAATTTGCCAATATTTATTACAATCTTCTGGGTCTCAGAAGGGCTTTTTCATTAGCGGATGTACGACTGCCTCATCTAGGGCTGCCGGGTCTTTCCCCACTTATGAGGTATTCACTGGCTCCCTGGTCCAGCTGATCAAAGTCCCTCCAGACTTGATGTTATCTGCCGGGAAGGGCACAGGTAGGGCATGTAGAGGTACACCCGTCCAGACTGGTCCTATACCACATTAAGCTCAATAACAAGCTTTCGTCCATGTTTGGCGAGACACACTGTGAGTCATCTACCACCTTGTGTTCAAGCCACCTCCCAAACTGCTTCATAGCTTAGATCTTTCCAGTGAATTAAGGAGCCAGCTGGGCCTTTCTCAGTGGGAGAGGATATTTGGATCAAGTACATCTATTGCCCTAACTTCACAGGGAGACCAAGGCATCAGCAGTACTGTACAGTATTGGAAATCCTGCAAGAGCTCTCAGAAGCCTCTGAGATTCCATTATCTTCCAGGGTCCAGCAGCCCTTCAGAACAGAATAGTCATGCAAAAGAGAGAGTGCAAAATTTCAAAGATGCTAAGAACAGGTTCTTTAGTCATGCAATATGCCCAATGTGTTTTGCCCCAAACACTTTTGTCAAGGGCTTATCTTAAAAGATAAAAAGTAACATTTATTGGACAATTGTTAAAACCACACTTAACAATTAAAAAATTAGATTCTATGTAAGTCCAATGAAAAAACTATTTTAAACTAAAAACAGCTGTAAAACACACACACACTTAGCTTTTTTTTTTCTTACTTCTTAACCAGTCAGTCTCAAAAGTTTCCAGAACTGGCCCTATTGAATATTTTTCAAGACAATAACGCACACTCACGCTACAAAGCACTCATAAGCCACCTACTCTTAGCAGCCAGGAACATCATATCTAGACTCTGGAAGGACCTATCAGGAATGATAGTGTGGGAAACAGCCCTACTAGAAAAGCTAACCAACAAATCGAAACTAGAAACTCGTCTGAACATAATAAAGGAATCAACAAAACACCCACTACCACCATGAGTGTAGCCAGGATTTATTTTAGGGGGAGCAGGCCTTTTGTGGGGGGGGGCAGAACCTCAGTTAGCTATTTTTAATTATTTTTATTGATTGGGGGCCCCTCCCTGCCCCCCTTGGCTATGCCCATGATTACCACTAGACCACCCTTTTCTGAACCAGATAAGAAAACTGTCCCTTGGTTGTCTTGGCTGCCAGGAAATCTAGAGCCTTCCAAACAAGGCAGCGATGACATAAATTTTGAGGGTCCAATGAAAAATACAGACTGGAGCTCCGTAGCACCCAACCACATATTACATCCATTAGCTCAGGTTGGTAGTTTGTTAGGAGTACAACTTTTCCTATTTGAGGATCACGCAGCAATAATCATGGTGACGGAGGAAAGCTGGACCCCGCACACTCACACCACCCCCTCCACTGCTCCCTCCCCAATTTCCTCTGTGCATTCGGGGCATGCCCCCCAATACGTAGAAAGAGCTGGTGAGATGTGCAAGGTGCATGTGTGCAGCATTACTTATCTCTTCTTTGTGTGATCTTAAACACCTGGATAGGGCTAAAGAGAACGCCCAATCTATTTGGTGAGATCAGGGCACAGTACAAGCATTCAACACTGGAACTCATCTGGACCAGAAGGCAGGTGAGGAAAGGCCTCTGCCTGTACCAGCCTTCCGCAAACTGCTGCCCTCTTGATGTTTTAGACTATTACTCCCATTCACGGGTGGCACTGTGGTCTAAACCACAGAGAGCCAGCGTGGTGGCAACCTGGGGAACCGGGTTCGCGTCTCCGCTCCTCCACATGGAGCTGCTGGGTGACCTTGGGCTTCTTCTTTGAAGTCTCTCAGCCCCACTCACCTCACAGAGTGTTTGTTGTGGGGGAGGAAGGGAAAGGAGAATGTTAGCGGCTTTGAGACTCCTTAAAGGGAGTGAAAGGCGGGATATCAAATCCAAACTCTTCTTCTTCTTCTGAGCCTCTTGGGCTCGCCAGGCAGAAGGTCAGCAGTTCAAATCCCTGCAACGGAGAGAGCTCCTGTTGCTCTGTCCCAGCTCCTGCCAACCTAGCAGTTCAAAAGCACACCAGTGCAAGTAGACAAATAGGTACGGCTGTGGCAGGAAGGTAAATGGCATTTCCGTGCGCTCTGGTTTCTGTCACAGTGTCCCGTTGTGCCAGAAGCAGTTTAGTCATAGGCATTCTGGCTGGCCACAGGGAGAACAAGATGGTGATCTAGATGGGGCCTGATCCAGCATACTCCTCTTACATTCTCAAGCCTGGAAAGCCATAGAAATACTCTTTTTGGGGGGAGGAAGGGCAACTAAATTCATTATTTTAAAGCTATAGTAAATTATATAGCTTTGACACAGATTGACTTTACATCCACGTTTCCAAACCTTGGGTCTCTCAACTGTTTTTGGACTACAACGCCCATCATCCCTGACCACCGGTCCTGCTAGCTAGGGATGATGGGAGTTGTAGTCCAAAAACAGCAGAGAGAGGAGGGGAATTATTGTTCCATATTGATTGATAAGCCCCACTCAGTCACAAATATATCATTAAGTTCTCCACCACAAAAATCCCGGGTACAGCCTGGAAACGATGTGACTCAAAAAAACAACTACCTTCTTCTGATCAATACTGAAAATCAGTCCAACTGCTTCTCCCGCATGCGAGCTCTATAATATAGTGCTTGCAAGTTCTAAAGAGAGCTTTTGCAGTATGCTGTTATGCCATGGCGTGGGCACAGGGCCAGGAAGGGCCTGCAAAAATTGCAGGAGATCCTTGGACAGCAGCTGGTGAGGCTGACCTGAGGAGAAAGATTAAAAGAGCTGGCTAAACGATGACTAAGAAGCAATATGATAACGGCCCACAAATATCCGAAGGGTGTAAACATCAAGCAGGGAGAAGCTGAAATTGTGAGTAAAAATGCAAAAATAAGGATAAATGCACACATTGCTACCCGGTATTTTAAATAAGCAGTTCTTAATACCGGAGACTCCTGAACTGCAGGATGTAGTTACACTGGAACAGGGGGAAACCCTAGCGCTTGAGTTGACTCCGATGCAGCCTGAAGATATAAGCGCTGTGGGTGGTGATGACCTCACAAGGTTTTTCATTTACTATTCTTGTCTTGGGCTCCACACATAGCAGCGGGTACACAAAGTTCAGACCCCTTTCCATTCTTCTCAGCCTAATCCGTGAGCTCCTTCTCTCTCCTGATCCTGAACTCCTCCTCACCCCTTGCAGTAGCTCTCCAAGAGCACATCAGGCCAATGTTTATCGCTACACAACCTTGCCGATTGCTATTTCTGTCCTGGGCTCCCCCCATAGCTCTGCCATTGCTCTTGGCCTTTTATTGCTTAACCCTTCGTTAGCAATGCACACACACGTCCTCTTGGGACTTTGAACTGGGAGTCAAAGCAGCCGGGGCAGGGGTGGATAATTCCCCCCCCCCCCCAGTATTCTTAAACACTAAGTCAAGTCTGCAAACTGAGTAACTAAATAATAGTGACATTGCTTTCTTCATTTTCCCCACTGTCGTTTCCTACACCTCCATTCGGCAGTTCTCTTCTCCTAGCTGAGAGAATTCTCCGTTTTTCATCTCTAGAATCAGTTTTAGAGGTGCATCAAATACTCTCAGGTTTAATTTTTTTAAAAGCAGAAATACTAAGTGGAATAGCATCCCCACCACCACTGCACTGATATTTAATTAAACTGTGTGAATATTCACACATGCACCCACTTTACAGGAGGTGGGCAGAGTGCTTCTTCCACTTGCACCTCACATATGCTCCAAGTGTCCCTATTTTCCAGAGCCTGTCCCGGAATTACGAAAGCCATCCTGGCTTCTGATTTGATCCTAGGATGTCCCTATTTCCCCAGCCAGTGCCACCGCCACCGATCTTGCAAATGAGCCAGCGCTTGCCCTGAGTGGTGATGGCAGCAGCAGTGGAGGCTGCAAGGGAGCATCCCATTGCCTCTCCTTGGTCACCACTTCCAGCCTCCTCCTTTGGACAGCTTGAAGCAGCTGCTGGAGGGTGGAAGAGGAGGAGGGGAGGTTGTGGCCACCAAGGCCCAGCCCTGTGTGATGTGCCGGCTCAGAGGGGCAGGCAGAGAGCAGGGCCACCCTGGCCAGGAGTAGACTGGAGTGCAAGAAGTCTTGGTATCTATCTATCTATCTATCTATCTATCATCTATCTCACATATATACAGTGGTACCTTGGGTTAAGAACTTATTTCATTCTGGAGATCTGTTCTTAACCTGATACTGTTCTTAACCTGAAGCACCACTTTAGCTAATGGGGCCGCTGTGCGGTTTCTGTTCTCATCCAGAAGCAAAGTTCTTAACCCGAGGTACTATTTCTGGGTTAGCGGAGTCTGTAACCTGAAGCATCAGTAACCTGAGGTACCACTGTGTGTGTGTGTGTGTGTGTGTGTGTGTGTGTGTGTGTGTTTGTGTGTGTGTATGAAAAGGTAAAGGACCCCTGGCAGTTAAGTCCAGTCGCGAATGTCTCTGGGGTTGTGGCGCTCATCTCGCTTTACTGGCCGAGGGAGCCGACATTTGTCCGCAGACAGTTTTTCCAGGTCATGTGGCCAGCATGACTAAGCCGCTTCTGGCAAAACCAGAGCAGCACACGGAAATGCCGTTTACCTTCCCACCAGAGCGGTACCTATTTATCTACTTGCACTTTGACATGCTTTCGAACTGCTAGGTTGGCAGGAGCAGGGACCAAGCAACGGGAGCTCACCCCACCGCGGGGATTCAAACTGCCGAGCTTCTGATCGGCAAGCCCAAGGCTATATATATATATATATATATATATATATACACACACACACACACCAAATAAATTTAGGAGGGGGCAAGATTAGATGTGGATGCATTATATGTGTGTGTGTGTGTGTGTGTGTGTATATATATATATATATATATATATATATATATAATCTTAAAGGTAAAGGTAAGGTACCCCTGCCCGTATGGGCCAGTCTTGACAGACTCTAGGGTTGTGCGCCCATCTCACTCAAGAGGCCGGGGGCCAGCGCTGTCCGAAGACACTTCCGGGTCACGTAGCCAACATGACATCGCTGCTCTGGCGAGCCAGAGCCGCACACGGAAACGCCGTTTACCTTCCCGCTAGTAAGTGGTCCCTATTTATCTACTTGCACCCGGGAGTGCTTTCGAACTGCTAGGTTGGCAGGCGCTGGGACCGAACAACGGGAGCGCACCCCGCCACGGGGATTCGAACTGCCGACCTTTCGATCGGCAAGCCCTAGACGCTGAGGCTTTTACCCACAGCGCTACCCGTGTCCCTCGTGGCTGGTGCTGTTTCTTTAGATTCTGTTGGGTTTAATTCTGATGAAGTATCAGTTTCCTTATTCGCATGCCAACGGGTTCTCAATGATCTTGCCCCCTCCTAAAATTTATTTGGTGTGTTTTTCTTTTTATAAATCTTTTTATAAATCTATCAAAGAATAGAATAAATCAGGATTAAGGGGTTTGCTCAGGATGGCGGAGGGTGTCTGTGTCCCGTTGATGTAGTGGAAATGCTCGGGGCAGGGGGCAAATATGGGGGGTCGAGGAGCGTCAGTGGAGAGTGAGAAATGTCCCTATTTTCATCTGAGGAATGTTGGAGGGTATGCTCTTGCCCAATCAGGGATCACAGAGTGAATGGAATGATGTGATAACATTGAATAGCAAATCAGATCTGGTTTGGTTAATGAATGTGAACATTTTCACAAGGAGTGCTGGAAAATCACTTTTTAAAGGAAGGGTTTTTTTGTCACTGCTGATTACCTGGAATATGATTTCTGATTTAAAAATATTTTAGCATCAAAATGATGCTTCAACAAGGCATATGAAATTTTTGACTTGTGCACATACTTGCCTACCTGCAAATATGTAAATAGTGTAAAATGTATTTGATATGTATTACAAAGGTGATTAGCTGTACAAAGAAACCTGTTTCTGCACACAGAACTCGTGGCTGGTGCTGTTTCTTTAGATTCTGTTGGGTTTAATTCTGATGAAGTATCAGTTTCCTTATTCGCATGCCAACGGGTTCTCAATGAGTTGGCTGATGAATGTGAGTCAATGAAGGAAGAAGGCACTTGATTATCAAAGGGATGTTGTCAAGACTCTTCTCAGCTGCACTCAGATCCCAATGCCTCATAGAACTGCCACGTTCAGTTACCAAAAAAATGAATGAATGATTACCAATTCCCACTTCAAACAAAATATTCCCAGGAAACCAGCCTAAGTAATTTAGGAGAGCTTCATCTAATCAGCATTCATCCATGCTGCTTTTACACAGTACACCAATTTTGCAAAGCCCCAGAATATGTGAATTCTAGTTGCAAAACTTGCCTATGTCCAATATGCACCTAAGGCCACGTACCATATTTTTTCCTCTATAAGACTCACTTTTTCCCTCCTAAAAAGTAAGGGGAAATGTGTGTGTGCGTCTTATGGAGTCAATGCAGGCTGCGCAGCTATCCCAGAAGCCAGAACAGGAAGAGGGATCGCTGCTTTCGCTGCGCAGCAATCCCTCTTGCTGTTCTGGCTTCTGAGATTCAGAATAATTTTTTTCTTGTTTTCCTCCTCCAAAAACTAGGTGCGTCTTATGGTCTGGTGCGTCTTATAGAGCGAAAAATACGGTATGTGAAGCAGTCGTGATATTCTTGGCCAAGCTGTGCCTTCCATCTTCCTAGAGCCACTTTCCCCCATTCAACATATAAACCTCACCCAAGTCATTAAAAAACAGAGCCATTCTCATGGACCAGAATAGCCAGTTTGGGCATTAAAAATTCAAAACACGCACCATGCCCCCTTCACCCTGCCTTTGCTGTGATGAGCAAGCTCTAAAGGGAGGCTTACAAACATGTTCACCTGAATGCACTTGCAACCTGATTAAGAACCCATTATGCAGGGATCACATGGAAGCATGTTTGTGCACACAGGCAAATACATTTATTAACCCCCTTTAGACTTTGCTGCTCAGCATGGCAAAGGCAGCGTTGGCAAACGTGCCTCTTATTCTGAATATTGCAATGCCTGAAGAGGACTTGTAGTCTGCTGGTTAGAATGATGGGTTTGAATATGGGGGACAAGTTACAAATCCCTCCTACTTTCTGGGTAAGGCTTGGGGGTAGGCCCAATTTCTCAGTCTAGCCAAGCCATGGGGCTCCCAGTACAGTTTCTGTGGGCAGAATTGTGCCACTGAGCACTTTCCTTGGTGCCTGCAAAGCTTCCAAGTTCCTAAGGAGATGAAGGCGGCTATCTTATTCTCCCATGAAAAGTACATGGAGATGAAAGAGGAAGCGGTATGGATGATACTTGTTCCCACTTCCTCTTTCAGCTCCATATGCTTTTCAAGGCCCAGATAACCATGGTGGAAGATGATCAGAGAGTGGAACGATCTAGTGGGTTAGAGGAAATGAGGGAAATGAGAGAAATCTGGGAGACTAGGTAAAGGGTAAAGGGATCCCTGACCATTAGGTCCAGTCGTGACCGACTCTGGGGTTGCGGCGCTCATCTCGCTTTATTGGCCAAGGGACCCGGTGTACAGCTTCCGGGTCATGTGGCCAGCATGACTAAGCTGCTTCTGGCGAACTAGAGCAGCACACGGAAACGCCGTTTACCTTCCCACCGGAGCGGTACCTATTTATCTACTTGCACTTTGATGTGCTTTCGAACTGCTAGGTTGGCAGGAGCAGGGACTGAGCAACAGGAGCTCACCCCGTCGCGGGGATTCGAACTGATGACCTTCTGATCGGCAAGTCCTAGGCTCTGTGGTTTAACCCACAGCGCCACCCACGTCCCAGGAGTAGGAGGAGGAAAAGTGAGTGACACAGTAGTCAGGAAACGGAGAACAGACTGCAAGACACTCTTTATTGCCTCCCTCTCTCAGACACGCAAGTTGGACCCAGTAAAATCAATCCTCTAGAAATTGTTTATTTTTTCCCATGAGTCTCTCCCCTCACCCCCCAACCACCACTGCAGACCATAAAAATCATGGATCTAGTGCTTTCCAGCTTTGCCTTGGTATAAAACCATGGATCCAATGAAGATCCTTATGAATCGACGTAACTTTGAAGGGAGTCTTTCAAAGTCACCATAAAATCATAACTCGCCTCTTTGTACACAGACGCATCCTGTGATTTGTTGGTAATTTTGCTGCTATCCATCCAAGGGAATCCATACCAAACACTGGATCTGTGTTGTTTACTGTGCTATCTACTGATGTAAGCTTTAATCTGACAGTAGGGGGGTTGTTGTTTTTTGGGGGGGGAGACTGTAAAATTAAAAAAACCTCAAGGGATTCCATTTAAATTCTACAGGATCCAAATTTTACCCATGCACCTCGGAAAAGCATAGTGTGTGCTTTGTGTGTCTATGTCTATTCTTTCAGTCTTTTTCTCCAAGGCAGTGAGAGGCTGACCCTTGGGATGGGGGAGAGAACTGACCAGAAGAGGTGGTACCCATGGCACTTGTTCAAAAATCTAAATGTGAAGTAGGCCCAAATTGGTTGGCGACCCCTGGCCTAATCTATCACACAGAATTGTTCTAAGGCAACAGCATCACTCTGTTGGACTTGTTGGACTGAGCTACAAATAACACACTAACAAGATCCTCAGAAGCAAAATACCGTATTGTTCGCTCTATAAGACGCACCAGACCACAAGACGCACCTAGTTTTTGGAGGAGGAAAACAAGAAAAAAAAATATTCTGAATCCCAGAAGCCAGAACAGCAAGAGCGATCGCTGCGCAGTGAAAGCAGCGATCCCTCTTCCTGTTCTGGCTTCTGGGATAGCTGTGCAGCCTGCATTCGCTCCATAAGACGCACACACATTTCCCCTTACTTTTTAGGAGGGGAAAAGTGAGTCTTATAGAGCAAAAAATACGGTACATCCACTTGATATAGAAAGGTGAAAGGACTGAACAGGCTGATCTTTGCTGTGCATAACACCTATATCATTGATTACTTTATACTACATTTTATTTTAGCATCTCAAGGCCACATTCTTACTTCCCACACCGAGAATTCCAATGTGGCCTGGTTCCCCTGACCAGCTCCTAAAACCACTACAGAGGACTGGCCATGTCAACCACACCCCGTGTTAAAGCAAAATCCCAAAGTCTTCTACATCACAACCTTCCAAGTTCATAAACAACCTTTCCAAAATTCTGACACTGAATATATGTAGAAAGAGTCTGGTGAAAGGCGGGTAATAATAATAATAATAATAATAATAATAATAATAATAATGGTCCCTGTACCAGATAAGATTGAACTGTGGCCCAGATGTTCAGGTCTGGACTTTTCCTTCCACGCCATCTCCAAGGAATCCATTTGATTGCTGTGGGCGTCGTGGTGGAAATTACTAACACTTCCATTCAATATATTACAGTGAAACAGCCATCTTTCCCACATCATACATACAGTGGTACCTCAGGTTACATACACTTCAGGTTACATACGCTTCAGGTTACACACGCTTCAGGTTACAGACTCTGCTAACCCAGAAATAGTGCTTCAGGTTAAGAACTTTGCTTCAGGATGAGAACAGAAATCGTGCTCTGGTGGCATGGCGGCAGCAGGAAGCCCCATTAGCTAAAGTGGTGCTTCAGGTTAAGAACAGTTTCAGGTTAAGAACGGACCTCCGGAACGAATTAAGTACTTAACCTGAGGTACCACTGTACATGCCTCCTGGTTCACCTGGTGCTCAGCAAATTTTAAGCAAAAAATTGTTAGCAAAATTTTTAGCCTGCCCTCAGGACCAGCACGCATGTGATGGGCTCCATTCTGACACATCCGCCTATTAGTATTCCATAACATCCACCCTACCTGAACGTGGTTGAGGGCCTTCTCCTGGTACTGCACGCCGTCCCCAGTTCCCCCGGTCTCGTGCCCCACCTCGGATGGGATCCCATAACTGGTGCAATTTTCATAGTGCATGTAGTCGTACTGGGGGGCACCGCCCCACAACGCTGGGCCCTTCTTGGTGTCATCCGCCTTGTGCTCTGAATGCTCCATTGCGCTATACTCGACTTCTTCTGCGCTGGGACACGGGTGCTGCAGGACAAACGCCGAGCCCCACAAGCTGTTTGGCCCAAGGCATGGCCTCTTGTCTGCCGACCTCTCCTTCCCTATCCCTTATGTCTTTCTCACTTTCTTCTCTTCCTAGCCCCCAAAGGCGTCTGGGGTAGTGATAGCTGGGTTTAACTATATTTAGAACAACCTTCTTCTGTCACATGACCCCCCCCCCCCACCAAAGCCACATCTGATCTGAGCAAGAGGCATTAACTCGGCCTGGATTGAATATCAGGTGTGTGACAGGAGGGAACCCTGAAGGAGCGGGGGTGGGGAGCAGAAGGCAGCAATGAGGGAGATAGGAAGAAGCAGCCGGGCAATGCAAGGCCGGCAGGATGGGACAGAAGCACACAGAGTTCCCCTCTTGTTCACGGTAGCCAGTCTTCCCCTCTGCATATTTACGTATTGATACGCTAGGATATGCATTGGTATTGGCAGTTCATTACGTCGGCTGCTAAAGTCCAAATAACAGCACAAATAATGCATGCCCTCCAGCATTTCTCAATGAAAATAGGGAAACTCTATTCCATTATTGTTGTTATTATTATCATCATCATCATCATCATCATCATCATACTCCACCCATCTGACTGGGTTCCCCCAGCCACTCTGGGTAACTTCCAACATCTGTAAAAACATAATAAAACATTAAAAACCTTCCCTATACAAGGTTGCCTTCAAATATCTTCTAAAAAAGCATGGGTAGGCAACCTAAGGCCCGGGGGCCGCATCCAGCCCAATCGCCTTCTCAATCCGGCCCACGAATGGTCCAGGAATCAACCTGTTTTTACATGAGCAGAATGTGTCCTTTTATTTAAAATGCATCTCTGGGTTATTTGTGGGGCATAGGAATTTGTTCATTCCCCCCTCAAAAAAAAAAATAGCCCGGCCCCCCACAAGGTCTGAGGGACAGTGGACCGGCCCCTGAAAAAGTTTGCTGACCCCTGTTCTAAAGCTTGCATAGTTACTGCATCTCCTTGGCTCAGGGGTCGCATAACTATACCCACCAACATTTCTCCGATGAAAATAAGGACATCCTAAGGAAAAGTTCCAGGATCAAATCAGAAACATGGAAGGCTTCTGTAAATTTGGGACTGTCCCTGGAAAATGGGGACACTTGGAGGGTTTGCTAATGCCACCTTCACACAATGATAACCACTTGAACTGGTCATGGCTGCCCCTCCCAAAAAATATCCTGGGAGCTGTAGTCTATGGCAAGGGTGCTGAGAGTTGCTAGGAGACCCCTAGGGACCTCCCAGAACTACAGCTTCCAGAATGATGTAACAACAATCAATCCCTCTTCACAGGGAACTCTGGTTAGTGTAGCTCTGTGTTTCAAATGTATAGGGCTGAATTCAACTAACCCAGTGCGCTTGTGCAAGTCAGCTCAAGGTTTCCAGCTAGAGGAGGAACAGCGCTTTCTCCCCACCCCACCCCACACCCCCATGCTTCCTCTAAGTCTGCTCTGGAGGGTCATGACAACAACTAGAGAATGGATTTAAGAATTATGTACAACTTTATTGTACAAATAACTCCATATTAGCAGAAACTGAGTGATATTTGTAAAGAAAAAGATCAAAGGAATGTCTACAAAGCACAAAGAAGTGATATTATATAATGTAAACCTGTGTAAAAAAGAATGTTATATCAAACAGTGTAATGAGACGGATGGGAAGGATCAGTACTTTTACTATGTAAATAACTTTGTCTTTTTTTCCTTTGTTTCTTATTTTTGTTACTTCTTTATTTTTTCCTTGCTTTATAAATTTTCTATTTTATATAATTTTCTTTTTTTTCTACCTGTTAAGAGATAGTACATAATGTTTGTATAGACATGCAATTTTTTTAATCAATAAATAATATTTTTTTAAAAAAACAAACAAACCCCAGGGCACTTGTGCAAGGCAGCTCAAATTTCCAGCTAGAGGAGGAAGAGGGCTTTCTCCCCACCACCTGCCCCCCGCATCCCCATGCTTCCTCTAAGTCTGCTCTGGGGGGTCATGAGAACCCCCACAAAACTGCCCCGGGGGGAGGAGAGGGAATACTGTTTTATCTAACAAGCAGAAATGTTTGCGCTGATGAAACAATCAAATCAGAGCAGGGTTGAATTCCACGCATGGTGTGTAACGCAGCTCTGGTTCCTGCAAAAAGAACAACTAAACTGAACTGTCATGACAGGATCTTCAAAAAATACCTTTTTGAAAGCGAGGTTACCTGAATTTTGCTTGACATTATTAAAACCAGTCGGCATTTCGCATCCTGAGTTTGCCAATGAAGCAGTACCTGTGCTACTGCCATTTGGTAGCACATACATTTTGCAAGACAGGCTGTTCAGCAATGACTGTTATGAAGAGAAAATGCAACGGCAGGCCGTAGATCAATAATGATCTGAGACCATGTCTGACACTCATCAAACCTCACATTGGCCTAATCATTGGCAAAATGCAAGCTATTCCACCGATACGTGCCCAAATGGGCTTTATTGTGAATAAAACTATTAAAAATATTCATATTTGTGTAGCTGTATGTTCTTAGAATAAATGTTTATCGCTTATGAAGAAATATCATGCAATAAGATCATTGGTGTTCTTACACTCCCCCCCCCAAACAACTGTGATTAACTTTGCCTTCCATTGAGCCATGCAATCGGCTTTGTGTTTCCAGCTCCAGACCCATTGAAGAACATCTCATCCAGTTCAATCTTTGAAAAAACAACTTTGAAAAACTTTTTCATATTCTCCAGTGTGCTACCCTTGCCGTTGTGGCGGCACGGGGTTGCCGTTCTGTGATTGGACTTATGCTACTTGTTGAACGGTTCGTTTATCCAGTCTGTATAACATTTCCTGCACATGTAACTTGTTAAGATGCAGCTGTACATTTATCCACTCCATGTTTACAGTATCTCCAGGCTTTGTCTTGCATATGGCACCTTAGTATGTTTGTTGTTTGAGTGGTTACAAGTCTATCTCTATTCTAGCTATTATTCTAGTAAATTTGGTTTTATACTTATAAGCCAGTTTGTGGTGTTGGTGTTTTGTACGATATATACATCATCGAATTCCACATATAAAAGGGGAATTCTTTGCAATGTTTTTACCTTTCTTTGCTTTTAAATTGTTCTTAACTTGTTTACACTATTTTGTACAGGTTTTTGTTTTTGTTCAATGTTGTAAACAACTTTAGATATATTTTTATGATTAGATAGTATATAAATATTTTTATAAATAAATAAGAGAAAAACAATATAAATGGTTATGAAATAGACATAACTGCAATTAAAACGTATGAAACTGATGGCTGCCAAGGACGTAAGGTCCAAAATTCACTTGTCAACAAACTGATGGGTCATCATACCATAAAGGCTAGGAAACACTGAGGTAGAGTGTCTATTGATTGTCGGAATGCCACTATCCACCCAGTCCCCAGACTCTATGGTTCTCTGCTTAAAGGAGCAGTGCATGTTCTGTTAAGCTGTGGGTGAACATATCAGACGACACAGCGATTCTTCAAACAGCTCTTGTTTATTCACAGGCCAGAACAGAACTGAACTGAAGGGTTCAGCCAGCCTGCTTATATAGAGCTCCAGTACAACGTAACTGTAACAACTTTCTGTAACTATCCAATCACTGAACGTCACTTGTGATCCCTTATTTGCATAACTATCTACAGTATCCCCCTGCTGGCCCAGGGTGAGAACTTCAGTACATAACATGTTCCTTGCTGCTTCTTTAAACCCATAGGTGTACCCCTATGGGTACAACTGACCCCAGTGCTGTCGTCTAGTGCTGGCTTCCCCAACACAGACTTTCCCCCCTTCTCACTCTGTTTTCTATTATATACACTTCTATCTGCAGCAGCTGGGAAGGGACCTGCTCATTTATTTGCTTAGCTGTGAGAAGAATGAAGGGCACATTTTTTCCACCCTGATGGCCCACTGACAGCTCTTGAACCTGCTCATGACTTGGCCTGTCTGTAAACAAGACAGCTTTTACAAGGGCAATTAATAGGAAGAAAAGAGGAAGTGAGTGTGAGACCCCCAGATCATATTCCAAGCAGGAATTGTGTGCAGGGAAAGAAGACCCCTCTGCCAATGAGCAATTTCCAGCACCTCTTTTTTATCTCTTGATCCCAAAGAGAGTATGACACAAAGACAGTGGCAGCACCAGGGGGAGAAAAATTGTAGCAGGGGCATAGGGGGAGAAAAATACATTTTTGTGCCAGTGAACTTGGTCCCCACATGTTGGGGGTGTGGAGGGATAAAGATTTGGGGGCATTTTTCCTGCAGGAATACTTGTCTCCTGCTCATCCTCCCCCCACTTGCCCCTCTGATGCTGTCTATGCATAAACAGCAAAACTTCCTACAACTGGTTAGAAGCTGATTGACACTAAAGTGACAATAATTTCTGCTTCCCAGTTTGCTAACAGCAGCAACAACAAAATACCCCCCCCCCCAATACTCTGAAATGAAGAAAACTTCGGGTGACCTATGGATTTTTTTGCATGGAAGGAACATGGGCTCCATTCAGTACCAGTACAGTGGTACCTTGGTTCTCAAATGCCTTGGTACTCAAACAACTTGGAAGCCAGACACTGCAAACCTGGAAGTAAATGTTCCGGTTTGTGAACTTTTTTCGGAAGTCGAACATGCTCCATTTTGAGTGTTATGCTTCCGATTTGAGTGCCACACTTCAGTTTTGAGTGTTATGCTGAGTTTTTTGCTATTTATTTTGCGTTTTTGTTTTTGCAGCTCTTTTTTGTGTGTGTGTGACTGTGTGGAACCCAGTTCAGCTACTGATTGATTGATTGATTGATTGTGTGACTGCAGTACATTGTTTATTGCTTTCATTTTATGGATTAATGGTATCGTTAGATAGTAAAATTCATGTTAAATTGCTGTTTTAAGGGTTGTTTTTAAAAGTCTGGAACGGATTAATCCATTTTGCATTACTTTCTATGGGAAAGTGTGCCTTGGTTTTGGAACGCTTTGGTTTTAGAACGGATTTCCGGAACGGGTTAAGTTTGAGAACCAAGGTACCATTGTATTCAAAACAAATTCCTGGGATCGGAAGACTTTTAATTTCAAGTGCACACCTTCTGTAACTGGCTCTGGTTGGTGGGTCTCACAAGGAGAGTGGAGCCTGCCATCCTGAAGTCTGCCCATCATAGCTGCCAAGTGTCCCTTATTTGAAGGGACAGTCCCTTATTCCAGCACCATGTCCCACTGCTGTTCCTTATTGATGGATGTCCCTTAAATGATGTCCCTTAAATTTCAAAGGAAGCAGCTCCTCTCCCTCCCTCCCTGCCAGCCAGGGAGGAGGGAGGCTCCAACTGTGTTGCTTGGCTGTGTTTCTCGCCCAATAAGAAGTCTAAGAATGACTGGGGGGTGGAGCTTGCATGCCTTGTGTGTGGCTAGTTAATGCAAGCTGAGGGGTTTTTTGAATGCTGGACGCCATTTTGTTGCACGTGCTGCTGCAAACTTTGCAGTGCAAAGCCATGCCGGGGAGCCATCTTAAGTTGAGGCTGCATAGGCCTTGTGGTGCATGTGATTCAGATTCTAGTCAGTTGAACCTCTGGTTACAAAGTTGGTTGGACAGTGTTCTTGAAGCTACCAGCATGAGTTTGACCAGACTGCAGGACGACAGGAAGACTGGAGTGCCTGGAACAGGTGAGGCTGCAGGTCCCTTATTTTGGTTGCTGGTCCCTTATTTTCAAATCTGTAAGTTGACAGCTATGCTGCCCATCCCTGTTTTAAAATACAGTAAGGCAGCTTTTCAGCTGCACACTAATGAGGCTTAAATATACAGAACCAACTAATTAAAATATGTTAAATACTCAAGGTGTTGGTAATCTGCTAAGGTTTGCTTTGCGTATACATCTGATTCAAACACTATCCATCCATATACTCTCAGCAGAAAAACATTCGCACTGCAGTTCAAATATTAACACATACCGTGCCAAATACTAAATTTTTGACATGAATGTTGCAGTTTCTGAGATCTGCAAAAAACAAAAACAAAAAAACCCTGCCTTTCACTCCACATATTTTTCACACTTGTTTTTAGCTTCTTCAATGCTACTTTTTTTTTTTTTACTTGAAAGGGTTTCTTCACTATTTGATCCCAGCCAATCACATCTGGAATATAATGACAGTAGCAAACCATATACAGTGGTACCTCTGGCTGCAAACGGGATCCGTTCTGGAGGCCGTTCACAACATGAAAAGAATGCAACCCGCAGCGACGCATCTGCGCACGTGCGGGTTGCAATTCGCCGCTTCGGCGCATATGCATGATGTCATTTTACGCTTCTGCGCAAGCGCGAGTGGCGAAACCCGGAAGTAACCCTTTCTGGTACTTCCAGGTCGCCGTGAGACATAACCTGAAAGAACGAAACAAGAAGCGGACGTAACATGAGGTATGACTGTAGCCAGACAGATCTGACTATGTGTTGACTACACTGATGGCAAATAAAGTCTTCTCAACGCCATCGTTTACAGTGTGCATGTGTGAGGTGAGGGATCATATCCCTATAGCCCAGGCAACTGGGGTGATGCTAAGGGTCCAGCAGTTCCATTACCTGCTTTGTGGCATCACTTTCACCCTAAACCAGCTCTCGTTGCATGCAGTAAGTCATGCATGACTAGCTAGGCTGAAATGTGGATAGAGATCTACATCTGGATGAGTTGCCGATTGCTCATCCCATTGAAATTAATGCAGTGTGGATGGATTATAATAACCATATCTGAACGTGCATCTCTCTACATCACATTATGCACTTGTATGCACACTCTGATGTGAATCTGAATGTGCCTCCTTCTCCACATTCAGTTCCAACTAGTCAGCTGCATATGATTGGACAAAGTGCTACATTTGCAAACAGTTTTGCCTCTTTTCACAAAGGACTGGGGTGGGGGTTGGGAATCACCAAATAGGGAGGTCATCTTTCACACGGGACAAAAATGTTCACAAGACATCACTCACTTCTCCTTTTGGCACACCACTAATACACACACAAAAAGAGAGAGAGAGAAAAAATTTGCATTTCAAAGAATCAAAGAATTGTAGAATTCGAAGGGAACCTGAGGATCGTCTAGTCCAACCCTCTGCAATGCAGAAATATGCCATATTTCTAGAAGCTTTTTTTGGATAATGAAACTCAAAGTTGTTGAGATTTTTTACGGAAATGAAACTCAGTATCAATTATATTAAAGCAGTTAAGACACTTCCATGTAACCTAGAAAGCTGAAATATTTTATGCATGTGGCCCAAAGTGCTCCGATTACTGGTAAAATCTGAAAATGGGAGTGATTGCACACAGGGACCTAATACCACATTCTTGCGATATCACAAACTGGCCATTGAGATATCAGGATGTTTCAATTTATAACGTTATAAACAGAAACAGAATATGAATGGGGGACATGGATTGAATGGCATATTGGTGCCACTAATGTCATGTGGATGTTGGAATAAAAGAAAAAAAAACTTCTATGCATGAGCAGTACTGATCTCACAATATCAGTCTAATTCCCCCTTGGCTTTGACACCTGAAATGTATATCTTAGGACCCAACCTATTCTCTTGACTGCAGCTTGTTTTTAACTGTCTTTAATATTGTATTTTAAAAATTGTTGTAACCCACTCCAGGATTTTATGGCAAAGGACGGGAAAGAAATCTAAACAATACACTAACAACAACCACTCACATGGAAATAACGTGGTATTCTTGTGCATGTCTCCCTCAGAATTAGGATGGTCCTGTGTCTTACTCTACAGAGGGCTCTCAGAGGACAGCCATCTATCTGAAAGTGTCCTTAGTCTGAGGGCTCTCCAATCCAAGTCTGGTTTGAAGATAAGGAACCATAAAACAGGAGAATTGATGTTGCTCATTGACAGTTAAATATACCAAGAGAAAAGCCCACCAAGAACTCAGGCCAATGTAAGTTTCAATAGTGGGAGGGGTCCCTACTCACAAATCAATAGTCAATTTTAACAAAAATGATCCATTCAAAGGTATGTATTCTGACAAGGATTACGAACTCAGATAGAGATTACAAACTTTTCTCTTGGTATATTTAATAACAAGAACTCCAATTTATTTAACGTTAGCTCATTGACAGTTGGCAGATTCTAGTCATCAGAGCGAGCATACAAGACGCCTGGTGTTTTCCCCACTGTGATCAGATGTACAGTGGTACCTCGGGTTAAGTACTTAATTCATTCTGGAGGTCTGTTCTTAACCTGAAACTGTTCTTAACCTGAAGCACCACTTTAGCTAATGGGGCCTCCTGCTGCCGCCGCACCGCCAGAGCCCAATTTCTGTTCTCATCCTGAAGCAAAGTTCTTAACTTGAAGCACTATTTCTGGGTTAGCGGAGTCTTTAACCTGAAGCGTATGTAACCTGAAGCGTATGTAACATGAGGTACCACTGTACAATCAGTGGTATAAAGATATTTCTATTCAAATGGTAGTAATTTCTAGATATTTCTATTCAAATGGTAGTAATTATTTCAAAAACATGCATCTATACATATACATTTCCATATGCATATGTTATGCATATTTGTGTCCTCCGGCTCCCTTTTTTTTTCTTTTTGACATTGCAAATTCTCTTCATGACTGGCCACCTCACTCAACATGACTGTTAACAGTCCTTCCATACGACCAAAAAACATGAAATTGGTCCTCAAATAAGATGTGTGTGCATGTGAGTAAAGAATGGGAGAGCCTTGAAAGGAAAGGAAAGGGGGACGGGAGGTGGAGCTCACCTGAGGTGGATGTTTCTTCCCGGCAGCCATACCTGTACCTACCACTGCAGCCCAATTCTCCTTTCTTTCACCTGTTTCGCAGGCTGAAATTCAGGCTGCTCTAATATAGTGCCCAGCCTCTTACTCCTCCCCTCCTTCAGGTCATCGGTTTCAGCATTATGGTGAAAACCCTGAGACTTCCCCTGGCAACCCCTGGCTCTGTGAGGAAGAGGAAAATATACAGACTGACCTTGGGTGCCAATGCCTCTCTCATAGTTCTGCCAAAGGGGAGATTTATCACCTCATATGCTACCACTATCTATCACTGGGGGAAGGATTAGTTTTATGTCCCCCCCCCTCACTTACACCTATTTGTTTTCCTACTCATTTGGGTTAGTAAGTGCCTCTTGTTCCCATCTAGAAGCTGCAGAATTAAAAGGTCTGTGATTTCCCAGGTATTCCTCTCCCTGAAGGATACTAAGGTGTTTGCTTGGGGTTCAGGTGTTTGCTTCAGGTTACAGACTCCGCTAACCCAGATAGTGCTTCAGGTTAAGAACTTTGCTTCAGGATGAGAACAGAAATTGTGCTGCCACGGCACGGCGGCAGTGGGAGGCCCCATTAGCTAAAGTGGTGCTTCAGGTTAAGAACAGTTTCAGGTTAAGTATGGACCTCCGGAACGAATTAAGTACTTAACCCGAGGTACCACTGTATAGAAAACAGGAGGAAGGGGGAAACTTACTGGACTCAACCTTTCTAGGCATGGGGACAAGTGTAGTTTCAGAAGAGCCCTGAGTCAACTCCGCAGGAGAGATGCCCTCCTGGGTCACAGCTGTTTGTCTCAAAAGAGCTATGTGCCAGATATTTAGTTGGTAATGCATACATTGCACAGCCACCACAGGTCTGGAGAGGCACAGCCCATCATGGGAGGTTGAATTGGACCTCCCTAAATCCACAGGTCTGAATCTCTGCCCACGTTGCCCAGACCCTAGTTCCAGCCATGAAGGTTTCAGTCCTGTCAGCTTTATTAAAACTGACATCCAAGGCACTTTCCCATGTCTTTTCAAAATAGATTTATCTTTTTTCCAGGTGGGCGCCATTGCCATTCTAAGAGAAGAAGGGAGAGGTTCATAGTGAGCTCCAGCACCTATTTTTCTAGAAAAATAGCACCGATTAAGCCTGTATTGATGTCTACCTCACAGTCTCTTTGTCCGGCAGACAGAAAAACACTGAAGTGGAAGAACATGCCCTGAATATTGGCTGGGTTATGCTCTGGAATGGGAGCCAAGGTAGGAATGAACCCTATGGAAAAATAAACTGCTGTCTTCTGGACCCTTCCCATAATATGCATTTCCTTCCTTTGAGGCCGTTTACCTCTGTAATCCTATCTATTTACCTGGAACTAAGTGGGTCTTCCTTCTGAGTAGGCATGCATAGGATTTTGCCATAAGATTCTGAGATTTTGGCTCAAACTCCAACACCTGTCAACCCTAGCTACATCTAAATTTATATTCAATATGTTTCCAGTGCCCAGAATAGCAGATGTAATAACGTGTGTTCTGCTGATAATGTTAGAGGGAAGACAGAGCAAAAGGAGAGAGAGAGAGAGAGAGATCCTGGATGTGGAGGAGAGAGAAAAGATTGCAGGATTGTTAATTAAGGGAGAAAGAGGAGGAGGAGGAGAGTTAATGTGGCTCGATATTTTGATGTGACAGCCTGCCTGGGATGCCAGAAAGATATGTGAGAGATTATTTGAGAAGCAATAATCTGGGGCTGGGCTGTGTGGGAGGCTGCAGATTTGCAAAATGTTCTTTTTGTAAGGGAGGGTTGGAATGGTGGACTGGATGAGGTCAGTGTGAGAAGGAAAAAAATACTGAGGGAAAGTATGAGGAATAGCATATACTGGGATATCCACAGGGAAGAAGGGATGGGATTGGGAGGAGGTGTGAAAAGACGGATTGGGGAGGTTTGCAGACAAAGGAATCAGGTGGAAATGAAAAAGCAAAAAAGGTGGAAACGCCAGAGGCATGTAAGAAAAAGAGGTCCATGCGACAAATACCAGAACACGGACTGAATTAATGCAAAAGCCTTGTCTGTTTATGAGTCACGATTACTACATTTTGTGAATATGAATGGTTCTCATAATGGAGACAAAAATGGGATCATTTCCAGACACAAATTATATAAAGGGTAAAAAAAAAAAAAACCCAACTTAAAACAATTCATACAAAATAATTTATTAAACACCCATTTGGTCTTTATGTTATATGGCTTTGATATCGGAAATATTCCATACCAGTTGCAAAATTCAGTATATTTAGAATATCATATATTTATTTTTCTAGTCCTTATGCCTGTCAAGGCATGTTTAAAGTGTGTGGGCATTGACAGGTGAAAGGGAAGACTGGGTGGTGTTTTCCCAAGAGGGCAACGCTCCAGTGCCTCTCAGCTTTTTGCCCAGACCCATTGACCTATAAACATAAATGGCACTCCATTCCTCTATAGAGCTAGCCATGCCTTAACTGAACCTTACCCAACCTTACCCAACATTGGGAGGGCATCAGGTTAAATAAGGTTGCCTTAGCCCACTGAAATCTATGGGCTTAGAAGTACCTTACCTTTAAGAGAACTGGGCTGACCCTATATACATAGTTGCTCGGTTCTGAATAGCCTATGGAGACCACAGAGTCCAACTTTCCATGGCATAGAATTTTATTAATATTTTATGTTAACCTTGGGAACATGTAGCAGCTTCCAGAATTCATGTGCCATATTAAAATACATAGAAAAATCCAGTTCAATTGTTTTCTTCATTTCATTTTGGCAATTCCAACGTGATTTCTTCCTAAGGGATGTTAACTTAATACAGGCAGCACTGCATGGGTGTAGCCAAGGCGGAGGGGCAGCTGCCCCCCCCCTAAATCAATAAAAACACATAGCTAACTGAGGTTCTCCCCCCCCCCAAAAAAAATCATGGCTATGCCCATTGCAGCAATGCTACATGCGAAGTATCATTTAGGGCCCCTCAAGATGATTAATTGATTGAACACGCACAAAACTTACATGGAGGTTAGATCATGTCTAATCTGTTGTGACAATGAGCATTCACCCTGATTTGTTTGTGGGGTGCTTACATGTCTTCCCATCAGCTGTTCATTCATCCCATACTTTTCAATGCATTACTGTCACTTTCCAAACTGCAAACAGTCTCTGTGTTGTCATTTTTAAATAGATTTGCTGTGCTAGGATGAAAGAGCTCTGTTAATCCATTTTAAGTGTGCAAACCTAGAGTTCTGCTCTGTGCTAGAATCCTGCAAAATAGTAACCGTCTGGAGGTGCTCTGCCTCTTGTAAATAAAGCATATGGAATTAAACCATAAATGTTTCCCAGACTAATTAATTAAGGTTTTGAGTCATCTGAAGGTAGCAGGTGTTCTGTCTGTTTTGTAAACGGAACAAGTCACTCCAGAAAAGCACATATCCTGAAGACAGATCCCCTCCTAGTGCTCAGTCTCAGGAATCTCCGTAAGGGTACCTTTTAAAAAACGGTGCCAGGACTCTGAGGTTGCTTACAGCCTTAAAATAACAGCTGCCTCCTGGAAGAGGGATCAGTTTCAACAGCTCTCTAATGAAAAGAAGAGGCAATTCATGGACCGTATCTTGCTATCCGCACAGCAAATCACAATCACAATCCGTTTGAATTTGCCTGTCTCCTGCCACTGTGAATGGAGTCTCCAAACTGCTCCAAGCTGTTCTTCCTCAATCGAGAGCATTTGGCTGTGTTGGCAGACACAGGTGACACAGAGAGTTTGTCTGTGGGCACCTTACAGCTTACTTTGCATTCAGTGCACTCCCCCTGCTAGTTTTTGAAGCTAAGTACACCTAGCAGTAGCTACTATCCATATTGATCAAGTAGTTTCTTGAGAAATGCTGTTGCTTGATGCACTTTTTCCCCTCTCAACCAGCTTCAGCCCAACAAGAAAAATTAAACCTTGTTGACTTTGTACAGTGGTACCTCGGGCTAAGAACTTAATTCATTCTGGAGGTCTGTTCTTAACCTGAAACTGTTCTTAACCTGAGGTACCACTTTAGCTAATGGGGCCTCCCGCTGCTGCTGCGCCGCTGCTGCACAATTTCTGTTCTCATCCTGAGGTAAAGTTCTTAACCTGAGGTACTATTTCTGGGTTAGCGGAGTCTGTAACCTGAAGAGTCTGTAAGCTGAAGCGTTTGTAACCCGAGGCAATTCATTCTGGAGGTCCGTTCTTAACCTGAAACTGTTCTTAACCTGAGGTACCACTTTAGCTAATGGGGCCTCCTGCCGCTGCTGCTGCGCCGCTGCTGCACAATTTCTGTTCTCATCCTGAGGTAAAGTTCTTAACCTGAGGTACTATTTCTGGGTTAGCGGAGTCTGTATCCTGAAGAGTCTGTAACCTGAAGCGTTGGTAACCCGAGGTACCACTGTACTTAAGTCCAGTGTGTACATTTGATGCAGTATTTGCACATACGCATGTAAGAGCTTAATGGGGGTAGGGAAACCAAAGAGAGCATGCATGTCAGGTGAAGATAATGGCTACCCGGCTCTCTAATGTGTACAGCAATGTGCAAATGAGACTCTAAACAAAATGGGGGGAGGGAAGGACTGTGCTGCATTTTAAGCTGCTAACATGTACAATACAGTGGTACCTCGGGTTACAGATGCTTCAGGTTACAGACTCCGCTAACCCAGTAATAGTACCTCGGGTTAAGAACTTTGCTTCAGGGTGAGAACAGAAATCGTGCGGCAGCAGCAGGAGGCCCCATTAGATAAAGTGGTACCTCAGGTTAAAAACGGTTTCAGGTTAAGAACGGACCTCCAGAACGAATTATTTTCTTAACCTGAGGTACCACTGTACATAGCCTTAATCTCTGATGCGCTTATAACTAAGGAAGACGAGGGGGTTGTAAGATGAGAGGAAAAGCTCTGGTTCACACCAGTCTTCTTGAGACATTATGCCCTCATGTGCCTACTGTCAGGATGGCCAATGTGATTTGCGGAAAAGTCTAATTCTGGAAAGGAAAACTCATACTTTTTAATATAGAGATTGTGCCCCGCTTTTAATGCAATATCCCCCCCACCCCTACCCTCCATATTCTGGCCCAGGACACCCATTCAGGCCCTATCAAGTGTCTCTCTGTCCTTCCCACCTGCCCCTTGACTCTGCAGAGGAAAGAGCGTGCCAGCTTCGGTGCCCAGCAGGTGGCTTCCCTCGGCCCTTGCTGGCTGTCCCTCACCCTCAGCGCTCACTGCAGCAGCCAGAGTTTCTCAGCTGCATAATCTTCGCCAGCTTTTGGTTTTACAAGCTTTGCAGGGAAAGTGCCTGATGCGCCAGGCAATAAATTCAGAGCCAGCCAGAGCTCCCTGCGCTACCACAGTTTCAGCACAGCCTCGCAACACACGTCCTAACAGCCTCATTGCTGCTGCCCCCCTGAAACTGAAATCTCTTTCTCTCTCTCTCTCTCTCACACACACACACACACACACACACACACACACTCCCAGGCTCCACAAGTGTCACAGTGTGTTTTGCTGTCATCCCCTTATCAGAGGCCGGTGACAGTTGTTTTACAAGACAAGTAGATTGCTTTGGCCTTGCCTGTGAGGGATTTATTACATTTGGCAGTCTTGGAAGTTGCTTCCCCCCTCCCTCATTTCTCACTTGCTGTGACATGATTGTCGGTAATTCCAACGTGGGAAGCAGCACAGACCTTTCTTTTTTTTTAAATTTTATCCCACTGGAGGCTAACCAGTTTCTGACCTTTCAAGTGTCCCTATTTTCCAGGTTAACAGAAGCCGTCCCGGTTTCTGATTTGATCCCGGAATGTCCCACTTTCTCTTAGGATGTCCCTATTTTCATCAGAGAACTGTTGGAGGGCGTGCAATTTCATAGAATCATAGAGTTGGAAGAGACCACAAGGGCCATTGAGTCCAACCCCCTGCCAAGCAGGAAACACCATCAGAGCACTCCTGACATATGGTTGTCAAGCCTCTGCTTAAAGACCTCCAAAGAAGGAGACTCCACCACACTCCTTGGCAGCAAATTCCACTGTCAAACAGCTCTTACTGTCAGAAAGTTCTTCCTAATGTTTAGGTGGAATCTTCTTTCTTGTAGTTTGGATCCATTGCTCCGTGTCCGCTTCTCTGGAGCAGCAGAAAACAACCTTTCTCCCTCCTCTAGGTGACATCCTTTTATATATTTGAACATGGCTATCATATCACCCCTTAACCTCCTCTTCTCCGGGCAAGTGAGCTGCAGGGCCAGTCTGGTAAGGCTTCGTGATGGAAAATCTGTTTAAATATGGAGATGCCCCAAACACATCAAAATTGTGTGTGTGACCATTTTAACAGCAAAGAAGCATTTGCTGGCGAGGGGTGCATAAACTTCCCCAATCCACTGCTTACTTTCCCACAGCCTTTCCTTCCAAGTTCTTTCTCTCACCTGAATACCTTTGAGGGATAGGAGCTTAAGTGAGGACAATGGCACTGTAGAGGGCCGACTGCAGAAGAGATATGCTGTTCTTTGGGGTTCTGCCTTCCTTACCTTCCTATTCGCTTTGCTATTAAAAACTGGCCCCACTCCCTCTTTTTATGTGGCTGGGGCAGACTTTTGCATTCTTTTGAGTTTGGGTCAGGTTTGGGGAGGGTGTACCTGCTGGTTTTGCTGGAACAATGGCAGTCACATGCCCTTCAAAGACATTCCTTCAAAGAAATTAGGGATGTCCTACTCCATTATTATTATTATTATTATTATTATTATTATTCCCCACTCTTTCTGATTGGTTTGCCTCAGCCACTCTGGGCGGCTTCCAACATATATAACATATATAAAAACATAATAAAACATCAAACATTTTAAAACTTCCCTATATTGCCTTCAAAGGTTGTATAGTTACTTATCTCCTTGGCTTAAGTCCAGTCACGGATGACTCTGGGGTTGCAGCGCTCATCTCGCTTTACTGGCCGAGGGAGCCGGCGTTTGTCCACAGACAGTTTCCAGGTCATGTGGCCAGCATGACAAAGCCACTTCTGGTGAACCAGAGCAGTGCACAGAAAAGCCATTTACCTTCCCGCTGGAGCGGTACCTATTTATTTACTTGCACTTTGACGTGCTTTTGAACTGCTAGGTTGGCAGGAGCAGGGACCGAGCAACGGGAGCTCACCCCGGCTTGGGGGGTCATATAAATCCATACTCTCCAACTTTTCTCCAATGGAAATAGGGATGTTCTAAGGAAAAGCAGGTTGTTCTGGGATCAGATCAGAAGCTGGGGCAGCATTTGTAAATTTGGGACTATCCATGGAAAATAGGGACGCTTGGAAGTTCTGCATTCAATACCAATGACCATAATATCTTCCTGGGTCCTTTGGTTGACGTGGGCTGTGGAGCATTGTATTATGGTGGTTCTCATCACCCTTAAATGAATATTCCTAGCTGGTGCTGAGGGGCTTATTCTCGGCCCCCTGGACACTGGTCTGTGAGGTTCCTCAGGTCCTTATTTTGTCCCACATGCTTTAAAGCATGCAGTTGCTGCGAAACGGCATCTGCGGTTTTTAGGTATCGCCAGTCTAGACAGGGTGGAGGTCCTGATGGTCAGTAGACAAAGTGATCCAAAACTGGGAGTACAATGTTCTCTAAATGTGCTGGCACACCCTCGAAGGGATTAGGTTTGCAATTTTGGGATGCTTTTGAATACGACATTGATTTTGGATGTGCAGGCCACTGCTGTGGCCAGAAGTGCCTTTGCTTAGCTTCAGCTGGTGTGCCAACTGAGCCCCTCCTGGAGAAGATGGATTTGGTCACAATGACATTTATGGAACACCCTCCGATCCGATGTCAAGGAAATAGACAGAATATATGAAGGCAGCCCTGTATAGGGAAGTTTTTAATGTTTGATGTTTTATTGTGTTTTAATATTTTGTTGGGAGCCATCCAGAGTGGCTGGGGCAACCAAGTCAGATGGGCAGCTTCTTCTTCTTCTTCTTCTTCTTCTTCTTCTTCTTCTTCTTCACTAAAGTTCTCACTCTGGGCCAGCAGGGGGATACTGTAGATAGTTTTCACTCAGGTCCACGTATGCAGATAAGGGATGGAAAGTGATGTTCAGTGATTGGATAGTTACAGAAAATGGTTACTTTTGCGTTCTAGTGGAGCTCTATATAAGCAGGCTGGCTGAACCCTTCAGTTCAGTTCTGTTCTGGCCTGTGAATAAACAAGAGCTGTTTGAAGAATCGCTGTGTCGTCTGATATGTTCGCCCACAACTTAACACTGGCGACGAGGATGGGATCGATGGACATCAGAGCACAGCCAGATTGTGGCCACCCTCTGAGCTGAGCTGAATCACTGAGCGAAATCACTGAGCGAAATCACTGGACAGAACCAATTCAGAGCTGACTGTTCTGGCTAGAGCACTGTGTTCCATCCATCGCCCTCTACGCCGGCATCAGAACCATGACTTCACTTGTGCCTCTACCGCCGTTTGCCCCAGCCTCTGAATCATGGGACTCCTACCTTGCTCGGTTCGACTGCTACCCCCAAGCCAACGAGCTGACGGAAGTATCACAGGAGCGTAATCGGGGCCTATTCCTCAGCCTCTGTGGGCCTGAGGTGTTCGAGATAGCCCAAGCATTGGTTGCGCCTGTAGCAGTCCAGGCAGCACCGTGGGACATGATTCAAGAGAAGCTCTGCAACCACTATGCACCAAAGCCATCCAAGATTGCTGCCCGCCATGCATTCTACCACCGGAACCAGGCAGAGGGGGAGTCAATTAACAACTACACCACCGCCCTCCAATAGGCTGCAATGCACTGCAAGAATTATTATTATTATTTCTATTATAATAGATTATATTACAGCAACATGCTCTACCTTGCATCTACCCAGTTGGGAAACTGCAGGTTATGCAAAACATTGTGGCCAGGATGCTTCATGGTGTTCCGTTTTCAGACTATGTTATGCTAGACACGCATCAGGAGCACTGCTCACTCGACATCTTCCTACCAGTTGCACTTCCTGAAATGCCCTGGAAGCTTGTTCAGTGCAATGCAATGTGACGCGACATCACTCCTAAAGCATTATGGGAAGTATAGCCAGCAGACTATCGCAAAGACACAACTCATGCTGTTGCAGGCAGTGTGGGGCTTAAATTCACACACCCACACCCCTTCCCCCTGACTGACAGTTAACTTGTAAGGTTAAGCAAGCAGCAACATCACCCCCTTAAAATACCCCACGCCAAAGAAAGCAGTAGAAAATCATTTTCAGGAGTGGGTGATGTTGACGATGTTTTTGAGAAACATGGGCGGGGGGAATTTCAGCCCAGCCTTAATTCTCAACCACAACAAAACCTGAGACTTTTCTTTTCTCATTCATGAGGCATAAACGCATGTATACCTCACAAATAAAATGCCTGAGCACTATGCAAACAGAAGAAAAGGCAGAATAGACTAATTTGTCATGCAGATGAGCATTCTGGGCAATAGCCTGCCAAACCCTCTGGCTCTGGATAATGCCTGACCTTGCAGGGGGAAATGATACTCTAGTACAAACAGGAAGGTGATATAAAGAGGCATTTAAACACGGTTATGATAGATCAAGGCCACTGTGATGAAGAGGCCCCTCTGGTGGGAAGTTACAGTGCGAATTAGCTGTACTGTATATTTTAAGTTAGGTCAGTTAAATTGCTCAACTCCATGTTTCTGTGTGTGGCCTAAAAATCTCATCTGAGAACAACCTCCTCGCTCAGACGTGTGTGTGTGTGCACACACAAGAGGGCACACAATTCCCCTTTGTGTGTGGGAGCAAACGCCTCCCAGATCTTTCCCCATCTTTCATCCTGTGCGATGTGTGCTGTTTGACTAATGTGCTTAATTACAGGAATGTCTGGCTTCATGGCTGGATTACCTGTTGTGAAGTTCAAGTGGGTGAGAGAAAAGGCTGTTGTCGTGTCACCCCTGTGGCGATTGCTCAACACTTTGCACAAAACTAATTCACTTTCCCCGTCCGCTTTCAGGAGACGGCAGGTGCAGGCAAAGACCACCTCAGAGCCTGCACGGTCTAGATTGCTTCTTGTACTTCACAGGGCCTTTCTGCCCCCAACTGCTCTGTGAGAAGCAGCTGATTTTTTAAAAAATGTTTATGTTAATAGTATAGTGGTGCTATTATTATTATTATTATTAAATTAAGAACATAATTATTAAATTAAGAACATAAGAAAAGCCCTGCTACATCAGGCCAAAGACCCCGTTTTCAGACCAGCTCTCTGTTTTCTCACAGTAGCCAACCAGATGCCTATGGGAAGTAAGAAAGACCTGAGTGCAGCATCACATTCCCTGCTTGTAATTCCTAGCGCCAGGGAGAGGGTGGCGCTGTAGTCTAAACCACTGAGCCTCTTGGGCTGGCCGATTGGAAGGTTGGCGGATAGAATCCACGTGACGGTGTGGGCTCCCGTTGCTCCGTCCCAGGTCCTGCCAACTTAGCAGTTTGAAAGCAAACCAGCACAAGTAGATAAACAGGTACCACTGCAACAGGAAGGTAAGCGGCGTTTCCGTGCACACTGGCTTCTGTCACAGTGTTTCGTTGCACCAGAAATGGTTTAGTCATGCTGGCCACATGACACGGAAAGCTGTCTGTGGACAAACACCGGCTCCCCCGGCCTGAAAGTGAGATGAGCACCAGAACCCCATAGTTGCCTTTGACTGGACTTAACCATCCAGGGGTCATTTACCTTTACCATAATCCCTAGCAAGTGGTATTCGGATATCATTTCATGTTACTGGTAAGCTGCCTTAGAAGGATTTGTATCCTGAAAGGTAGGGTGTAAATAATTGCAATTATTGCATGAATAAATACAGTCGTACCTCGATTTTCAAACGTAATCAGTTCCGGAAGACCCATTGAGTTCTGAAACGATTGAAAACTGAAAACTCAATACGGAAGCCTCAATACGGAAAACTCAATACGGAAGCTGTGTGGCATGTTCAACTTCTGAGGCATGTTAAAGAACCGAAGCATTTCCTTCTGGGTTTACGGTGTTCAAAAACCGAAATCTTCGTCAACAGAGACGTTCGAAAACCAAGGTACCACTGTGTTTGATAGCTTAACACCATACAGAATTGAAATCAACAGACTGAGGAGCAACTAACTCTGCATTGTTCTTTGTCCACAATGCCAAAGGAAGCAAAGCAGACACAAACATCCAGTACTTCTGGAAATCAGCTGATATTTATTTATTTATTAAAAAAGAGTGCTGTCTCAGACAAACACATTAACGGTCTCCCCAGAAGAATTGAATTGTTTCTCCAAGTAACGTTTCTGTGCACCGTGTTAAAAAAAAGAAAAAAGGGGTAATGAATAACATTTGGATTTAGTTAGCAGTCATCTCTGGCCAAGTGCGCCTGTAACAATGAACCAGATTTTTTTGTTTATTGGGATTAAGCCATATGCTGGTGTTGCGCCTTTTTTCCACCCCTGGTGCGATTGGAATAAAGAAACCAGCAAGCCTTGTCTTCCTTTTATGTTCAAACTAAGGATCATGGTTTGTGGCTGCCCAAGAAGCCACAATTAGCAAGCCATGGCTTCAGATTAGGTAGCGAGTGGCGCTGTGGTCTAAACCACAGAGCCTAGGGCTTGCCGATCAGAAGGTCGGTGGTTCGAATCCCCGCGACGGGGTGAGCTCCCGTTGCTCGGTTCCAGCTCCTGCAAACTTAGCAGTTTGAAAGCATGCCAGTGCAAGTAGATAAATAGGTACTGCTGCAGCGGGAAGGTAAATGGCGTTTCCGTGAGCTGCTTTGGTTCGCCAGAAGCAGCTTAGTCATGCTGGCCACATGACCCAAAAGCTGTCTGTGGACAAACGTTGGCTCCCTCGGGCAATAAAGCGAGATGAGCACCACAACCCCAGAGTCGTCCACGACTGGACCTAACGGTCAGGGGTCCCTTTACCTTTACCTATGGTTTGCTAGGGAAAAGTAAACCACAAACCCTAATTTGGATATAAGGAGAAGCCAAGGCTTCCTAATTTGTTTTCCCCCGCACTTGCACCAGGGAAGGAGTTTCTGATAAATCACCCTAAACTGACAAAAGTTGGCTTATCATTATGCGTGAGTTTTCTTTGCCTAATGCTTTCCCGCTTGAGATTTAAGCAATGTCTGTCTCTCACCAGTCACTGCAGTTATTATTCTTGCGGAGCTCCCTCTAGTGGGAAGTTCTGCCACAGTTACCTCTGGGGAAAAACAAGTGCCTTGCAAAAGCCCTGCATCATTCTCAAAGAGGGGGTGGCAAGTGTCTTCGAGTCTGCTGTGTCCGGACTGTGCCCCCCTCTCCGGCAACACCAGCACTAACTGCTTCATGAGAAGGATCCCAATTACTTTTCATAGGCTGGTATTGTTTATTTTAATAAGTGTGGTTTGACGTTTCTTGCATGCTGCCTCAGTATCCAGAGCCTGAAATACAGAGTGTAAACAACTGTAATATAACTAAATAAACAAGACACTGAGGCAAAATCATCCTAACCAAGGATTTGGTGAAACAGGGAATTCATAAAGGCAAGGAAGGAATAGAAGGGTCTTAACCCAAAGCAATATATTTTCTCTCACACACATATCCTTACGTTTTCAGGTTTCCCATGTTGCCACATATCATTTCCACTGCAGACGTAATGTTGGCTATAGTAAAAAAGCAGGTGTGTGTAATGCCTCTGTTTAATAGAGAATGGAGCTTTCACATTCTCTTTATACGTCAAGAAAAGGAACTAAAGGACTGGGGAATACCAGCCACAGCATTCTCCATGGGGCTACGCTTGAGGGCAGTCCAGAGACTGCAGCTGGTGTAGAAGGAAACCGCACATGTTTTAAGTGGTACGGCAAGAAGGGATCACATAACACTGACCCAGCACAAACGGGGCATGGGCTGCCCATTTGCTACTGGACCGAAGTCAAGGTGCTGACTTCAGTTGTACAAAGTCCTAAACAACTTAAGAGACACTGAGTGGGATTCCTGAATGGGATAACTGTGCCCCTGAAGGATCAGGTGCGCAGCCTGGGAGTCATTTTGGACTCACAGCTGTTCATGGAGGTGCAGGTTAATTCTGTGTCCAGGGCAGCTCTTTACCAGATCCATCTGGTATGCAGGCTGAGACCCTACCTGACCGCAAACTGCCTTGCCAGGGTGGTGCATGCTCTAGTTATCTCCAACTTGGACTACTGCAATGCGCTCTATGTGGGGCTACCTTTGAATGTGACTTGAAAACTGCAATTAATCCAGAATGTGGCAGCTAGACTGGTGGCTGAGAGTGGCCACCGAGCCCATATAACACCGGTCCTGAAAGATCTTCATTAGCTCCCAGTACGTTTCCAGGCACAGTTCAAAGTGTTGGTGCTGACCTATAAAGCCCTAAATGGCCTCGGTCCTGTATACCTGAAGGAGCATCTCCACCCCCATCATCCAGCCCGGACACTGAGGTCCAGTGCTGAGGGCCTTCTGGCAGTTCCCTCACTGCGAGAAGTGAGGTTACAGGGAACCAGGCAGAGGGCCTTCTCAGTAGTGGCACCTGCCCTGTGGAACGCCCTCCCAGCAGATGTCAAGGCAATAAACAACTATTTTACTTTTAAAAGACAACTGTCTTCCCTGTTTAGGGAAGTTTTTAATGTCTGACGCTGTATTGTTTTTAATATTCAGTTGGAAGCCACCCAGAGTGGCTATTCACCTAAGAAGTCCTGCAAGCAGTAGGACCCCCCCTCCCCCAGCGCAAGGACTTCCACATGCACCATGGGGCTTCAAAAGTGGCTCAGGGGTGAGAACCACCCCCCAGAGGCTAAGGAAAGAAGTGAATGTTCAGTAAGGCAAGCTGACATTCCCCGCCTCCGTTTGTGCAACTACCTCCTATATAGATTTTGTGTGGCTTTTAAAGCACATCTTTCCAGACAGTCCTTTGGGAGACGTCTGCCAGTGGCTGTGGTTATTTCTGCTGCTGCTACTGAACTGTTTTTATTGGACTAGTGTGATTTTAAAAAAACGATGGTTGAATTAGTTTGTTGTGGTGTGTGTTCACCAACTTGTGATCCTACAGGATATGGGAGTTTATAAATGTAATAAAAGATACAGTTAAGAAATAGGGGCGGGAGTGGGGTCTGTAGGTGCTGTGCTTCTGTAACTAACCACATAAAAACCACATTTTACCATCCACATCTCGTCAGGAGTAGTTTGAGAAAAACATAGCAACGCAGGAAAGTGTTAAACACAATGACTGGTGTGGATCAGCCTTCTTGAACTTGTGGCAGCCATGAGTGATGGCAGCTGTGGTCCAAAACATCTGGATGGCAGCAGGCGAGGGAAGCCTCCCCAGTTTCAAAACCCAGTGTAAATATACTAGCAGATTCTCTAAATCAGTCTTTCGTCACGGTGCTTGTTTATCTTCTTATCTGCGACACGTTCAAGGCTGTAACTTACGCAGAGAGCAGATTTGGAAGAGGATGTATAATTGATAATGGCTGGACTTTGTCCCCTTGTTGCATTGTTCATCTAGGATGGGCTTGTCGTTCAGGTGGCATCAGGAATGTCAGAAGTTCCCCAGAGAGAAAAAACAGGCAGCTTTTGTCCTGGGGCACTCCTGTGCTTTGTCCGGGAAGCCAGGCATACAGAATGCACAAAGGATGCTGTCTCTTACTGACCATGTGGGCTGTTAGGGAGCATCCCTGGGCAGCTGTACATTTAGAAAGGGGCCACCTTAGCAGAGCACAGAGTTGGAATGCAGAAGGCTCCAGGTTCAATCCTCAACGCCTTCGAGTAGAAAGAATCAAGGCTGAGAAAGGAGCCTTAACGACACACTTGAGCCCTTAAGGTTGGGCCAGAAATGGCAAGGATATTCTAAAAGTCCGTATAGTTAAAGCTATGGTTTTCCCAGTAGTGATGTATGGAAGTGAGAGCTGGACCATAAAGAAAGCTGATCGCCGAAGAATTGATGCTTTTGAATTATGGTGCTGGAGGAGACTCTTGAGAGTCCCATGGACTGCAAGAAGATCAAACCTCTCCATTCTTAAGGAAATCAGCCCTGAGTGCTCACTGGAAGGACAGATCCTGAAGCTGAGGCTCCAATACTTTGGCCACTTCATGAGAAGAGAAGACTCCCTGGAAAAGACCCTGATGTTGGGAAAGATGGAGGGCACAAGGAGAAGGGTACGACAGGGGACGAGATGGTTGGATAGTGTTCTCGAAGCTACCAACATGAGTTTGACCAAACTGCGGGAGGCAGTGGAAGACAGGAGTGCCTGGCGTGCTCTGGTCCATGGGGTCACAAAGAGTCAGACGCGACTAAACGACTAAACAACAACAACATTCTAAAAGTGGTGCTAAGATCTGCAACCTGGCTGTCTCCTTCCACAAGGAAACCTATGGCATGACTACTGGGTACAATTGTGAACACTGCACCTCAGAAAGGATATAACAGAGGTGGGAACAGCAACCAAAATAATCAAGGGCTAAAGGAACTCTTGTTGGAGGAAAGGTTACATCATTTGGGGCTTTTTTGTTTTTTCAAAAAGACACATCAGGGGTGTATAAAATTAGGTACTTTGTGGAGAAAGGAGATAGAGGGGGCATCATCTCCCTCTCTCATTTAACCTTTATTAAAAGGAATTTAAGGCTGCAATCCTAACCATGTCAATCCAGAAACGATGAATTCAGTGGTGCTTATTCCCAGAGCGAGGATTGCAGTTTACAGTTTGTATCCAGGACTAGTGGATAATATAGCCTTCTGTATGAAATGACAACGGTTTTCCTACCAGCAATATGAACCGCATTTAGCTGAAACTGACCATTAATTGAGGGGGGGGGGGAATAGAGTTCTCCTTCATGTTTGCACGCCGTTGTATTTGTTGTGGCACTATCTTCCTCCAATTTATCGTTTGACTGTAACTGGCTGCAATGCACGTTCCGTTTCAAGTTGACTCCTTCCTGCTTTTTCTGCCCTGCATTAGCAACATTCACAAGTGTCTTAGCACCACTTGTGAAAACGCTGTGGGTTGCTTGGCAGCCAGTGCCATAGCAACCTCAAACATATTGCTTCCCTGGTCCAAAGTTGCTCAGGGCTGTAATCTGATAGCCTTCCTACTGGAGCCCGATTTGGCTCCTGGAGATGTCAGACGCTTCCTGACTTAACCTAAACTTAATCAAAACAGAAGCTTATGGGGATAGGGAGAGAAATGAAAAGTTGGTCTCTCGCGTACGGACAGACTTATTGCCCTTTCCTTAGGTGCACCAAATGCATTTGACAATATACATTTGATACTATGGGATGATGAAGTGTCCTGAGTGCCTCCTTCAGAGAAGGTCATCGGTCTCCTCGTTTCAGATAACATCTGACTTTTCCTAGAGACTACCTATATTTTTATCCATGTCAGAGGGTCAATACACTGGAGGTTCAAACGACACTCTCTTGAAGGTCTAATCTTCTTTTCCTGTGAAAAGACCTTCTTTTCCATGTATTCTCTTGCAAAGCAGTCCTGCAGAGCTCCAGCTTGATTGCCAGAGTGGAAGCCTGGTTAGTCTGTTGTAGCAAAAATAAGAGAGTCTTATGGCCCTTTAAAGACTAACACATTAATTGGGGAGGGCTCTTTTCCCCCTCTTTCCTGCTTGGTATGAGTGTAAGAATGAAACCTTGCCATATTTATTTCATTGGCATTTTCCTGCGGTGAACTGTGGAGCCACTGACATGACTATTACAGGTACCTCGGGTTACATAGGCTTCAGGTTACAGACTCCACTAACCCAGAAATAGTACCTCGGGTTAAAAACTTTGCTTCAGGTTGAGAACAGAAAACGAGCAGTGACGGCGCGGCGGCAGCAGGAGGCCCCATTAGCTAAAGTGGTGCTTCAGGTTAAGAACAGTTTCAGGTTACGTACAGACCTCCGTGATGAATTAAGTTCTTAACCTGAGGTACCACTGTATGTCTGAATTAACAGGAGTGGTTTTTTTTCTAAAAAAAATGTTTAGGGTACTCTCATTTTCCTACTCCTATTGAAATACTGCCCCTCAATGAGGCCAAACTTAGATTCACAAAATGTTTAGGGGTATGTATACCCGTGTCCCCCCAGAAAAAAGCACTGATTAACAGTAACCACTCATCTCAGGCATGGGTGTTCAATTGCGTCCCCTCTGCTGTGCCTGATTCCTTCAATTCCATTTTCTCCCCCCCCCCCTTTTTTTTAGCAGAAAGTTTCTAATATTTGTAAAACCTGACGTATGAGACAAAAATGAGCAGGGTCCGTCCAACTCATTTGTTTGATGAAGAACTAGCCTCCCACCCCACCTTCAGTATTTTAATCGAGGAATGTAACAAGGACTGACGTTTAGGAATGTGGATCTATGCCATTAGACAAAGAAAAATGCTAAACACTCTTTATGGTTTGTTTTTGTCTTTAACGCTGGTCTTCCCTGGTGGAAAAGTTGATTGCTTCCCCATAGAAAACAATGAAGGCATCCCCGATTGTAGCATAGCAGTGACTGAGATGCAGTGCCTTTTTCGGGGGGGGGGGGCGCAGACCACTAAACATCTTGTGAATCTTTGTACTTTTGCCCATTTACTGTATTTATTTTTCCTGATTTGAACTATAAAATGGTGATTTTCTTGAGTCAAAATGAAAGTACCACTAAACATTTGCGGGGGGGGGGGAGCACTGCTGAGATGTATGTAATATGTCAGCTCAAAAGCAAAACGTAGAAGCAAAGACAGGAGCTCGTGATCATTCCAGCTCAGGTTTATTCCATACAAAACTAAGTGATTTCCAGTTTCCATTTAAAAAACAACAACAATTAATGCTGGTGTGTAGGAAGTCCAGCGTTATTCTGCTCATATTACAAGAGGCATGCAAAGCAACCCAGTCTTGTTATTCTCATATTACTGAAGGAAGGGTGGAGGTTGTGTATGATAACCCTGATGTATTGTTCATCTCAAGTAGTTAACCTGGCAGATTTATTTTGGGAGGGGGGTGGGCGGGGATGAAATGGAAAAGGCGCTGTGAAGTTTATAGTAGTGCAATTAACAGAACACTTTATTTCTGTCCTCTTTCCCATATGCCCTTCAATACATTTGGAAGAATCCAGTTATTTTTAAAAAAATAAACCCTTTGTTCAATACTGATTTTCTTCAAGCCTCTAGAACACTGAGAAAAGCCTGCAGCCTTTGGGGGGTGGGAGAGAAATTGAGGGCTTCAAAGCAATCGCTTCTTAAATGCATCAGCTCAACTCACCCAGAAGCTAAACAGCCCCTGCTGGCTCCCTGCTCTTCCTTTCCATTATGATATCTTTTTCTTAGCCCTGCACACCCCAAAGGCAACTATGACAGTGTTGTCAACAAGTCCAGGTTAAAGCGGTTAGGGGCCCTGGTGCAGGCCTCATAATAGGGGGGCTCTTCCCCCAAAAAAGGAATGCATGAAATAAGGTAACAGAAAACATGTTTTGAGACATACGCTTCTGTGGGTTACCAAAAATAGCCTGAGCACGTGCAGTTTCACAATCTTCAACAGAATGCAAAAACGTTTTAGCACCCTTAACAAACAGAAAGGAAATACTCTGAGCACGCGCAGTTTCTTATTCTAATCTTACTTCTGGTCGTTTTTTGCTCCCTTCCTAACTTGGGTCATTCACCAACGCTCAGCCTAACCTGGCTATTGTGAAGATGCAGAAGGAGGCATAAAACAGCTGCAAAAGGGGGTAAATATGTAGACTGTTGTATTATAAGTTACCTTTACCGTGAATTCTCAATGACTGGATTTTGGGAAATTAGGCATTTGCGGAAATTAACTTGCAGGGAGTAAGTTCTCTCAGCCAAAATCACATTGGAGTAAAGAAAGGGCAAAGGGTGATCCCATGACATCTTTAAGAACTACTGAAGCCCCAAGGATTGGAAAGAAAAGTGCACTAAAAAGCAGCAGGAAAGAAAAGGCAAAACAGTAGCTTTTTAGGGCACCAGGAATTCCTATAGCCTATTGCTCAAATAACTAATTCATCACCTCATTCATTGGCTAAAAACACTGAAATATGGGAGCAATCAGGCTGGCTTATCTTGAGGAAATGATGTAGAAGCTTGCCTGCACATTTTGCTTAATAACTTTCCTTCCTTCAGGGCTAGAGGCTTACTTGGGTCCTGCTGCAATTGGACCACTTACACCATTATAAATCTGGCCACGGTGAACAGAAAGGTGACAAGGAGCAAAGTGGGCAAGTCCAGTTCGTCTTGCAGACAATCGAAAACATAAACCATTTCCCCTCTCCACCCCTGCCTGCCTCCATGAAATAGGCACCATCCCTTGTTGCCCCATCCCTGCAGTGCAAGAACTTGGCCATATTTCCTTGAGAGCAGTTCACAGCACTTTCTAATAACTCCCATGTAATGTCTGATCCCACCGAACCACAGCAAGAGGAGAAGTCTCAATCCCTTCTCCACTTTGCTTGGAGCAAACACCTGGCATTTGTTTGTATCCTGGTTTGCATAGTTTGGCTCAGTCTTCATCCGGCTGGTTGGCCTTTCTCTCTCCAAGGCTAGAATTAGCAATGGGATCCCCTGTCAGTCCTGCCCCTTGCCCTCCCTTCCTTTTCCACCCTCCAATATTCATTTCTGGAGCACACAGGGAGAGAACAATGTGCCAGAGGATCCCCACCCTACCCCTTAGAAGCAGAGCATGGTGGAATATTTTTAGAACTAAGTCTTGCAGCAGTGACGCAGCCAGGGAGGCATACAGCAGTGAAATGTAATTCTCTCTCTCTGTCTCTCTCTCACACACATATATACTAATGGAGAGTGACTGTGTGTGCAAATTTAGAATATTCCTCAGGGGAAAGTGGGAGAGGGAGAGACATAAACGAAGGAGGAATATAGAGCATCTTCTCAGAAAGAAAGAATTAAACATATTGGGAAGGGGAGGTAATGAACCATCTGACCAGACCTGGCTGTTCATGCTGAGTAAATTAGTATAGAATCATAAAATGGGATGCCCTTCCTTTTTGAGTATTTCTAACCAGGGTATCTCACCTAGTAGTTCCTTAAGCTTTTTGAAATCAGCCTTCTTAAAGCCCAAAGTGCATGTCCCAATGGCACTCAACTCTCCCTCTTGCCTCTGCATCATGAAACCCAAGAGGACATGATCATTTCCTCCCAAGGTATCTAGTACTTCCACTTTCTCAATCAGTTCCTCCTTGTTGGTGAGGACCAGTTCCAAAACAGATGACCCCCATGTTGCTTCTTCCACCTTCTGGGAAATGAAATTGCCAGTGAGGCAATCAAGGACTTTGTTGGATCATACATTATTTGCCCAGTTTGAGTTCCAACAGATATTGGGGTAGTTGAAGTCTCCCATGACTACTGTATCTCTACTTTTTGAATGTTTGGTAATCTGCTCTAGGAAGGCATAACCAAATCTGCAGTCTGGCTTGGAGGTCAATAGAGGACACCCACAGTAAGGTCACTGTTGTTTTCCTCTCCAATTTTTACCCATATATTCTCCATCTTTCTTCCATGCTCCAGGCATGGATCTCTACACAAGTGCACACATCATTTACACATAATGCTACTCCTCTTCCTTTCCTGTTTAGTCTATTCCTTTTGAACAGGTTATACCCCTCAATTCCTACATTCCACTGATGAGTTTCATCCCACCAGGCTTCAGTAATGCCTATCAAGTCTTATTTGCCATCCTGCATTAAGAGCTCAAATTCATCTTGTTTGTTACCCATACTCTGTGCATTAGCATAGAGAGAATTAAAACCATGAGTTATTCCCTCTAGCTGCTTCCTTCTGGTAGTTTTCTGTGCATCAATGGCACAATTATCCCCAGTACTAGGTGTTCCCCTGTTGTCTGTAATATTGTCTCCCACCCCTTCAGGATTTAGTTTAAAGCTCTCCTGATCAGGTTTGTGAAAATCTTAACAAATTCCTGCCAGAAGTCCTTCCTCAAGGAAGCAGACACCATGATCAAAGAAGCCAAACCTTTCCTGATGATACCACCTATGCAGCCAGTGGTTTATTTCCAGTATTTTCTGCTCTCTTCCTAGGCTGTAACCTAGGTTGTAACCTTCAACAAGAGTGATGAAAAAGCCACCTGTGCCCCAAGGCCCTTCAGCTTCCTGGCCAGAGTCTCTTGGTGCAGCAAAAACCCATCCATCCACCCATCCTATAAAATAACCTCTCTTTGCCCTCAAACCCTCCATGCCATAAACAGGGGGAAAACAAGTCATATCCAAAGCATCTCTCAACTTTCACAGATGTAACACAACCCCACTATCTGACAACAAAAACCAAGAGGAGACATGCCCACCCCACAAGGTTGAAGCAGTTTTGCAAAGTATTTATTTGCACAATGAAGGTCAAATGCACTGGGGGGTTTTAATTTACATTCACACTTAACTTGCATGAATGACTCTGGAAGATAGTGAAGAGGAGCTGGCACTTTAAAATATCTCATCCCAGTTTGCTCTCTCTGTTTTCTCTGTTATAGTATATTATGGTCCTCCTTTGTAACATTCCCTAATACTGGTCTTCACTTCATTTTGGTGTTGCCCCCTTCTCAGTTGGCCCCTTTGAACTCATTTGGATTTACTGTAGAATAAACACAGGTATACTTGTGCCACACTGACAATCTTTAATAACAGGGTTTCTGAAATTAGTAAGTAAATCCTGTTAACAAAACGTTCTGTAACACTACAGGAACGATTATTTATACATCACTGGAGCTGAAATGTGGTTTGCAAAATGAGTTGGTCCAAAGCTACGAGCGTTGTCACATTTAAGGATGCGAGGGGTTTAAATTTAAAATGTGACTTAAAACTCTGCTGGGAGCCTAGTGCTCTCCTGTGGAGCAGCTGTAAAGAAACTTCAAGGAGCCAGGCACGTCAAGCCACTGACAGCTTGCAGGAACAATTTCACCTGACTAACCTGGATGCGAGCCTCTGTGATGATCGGTGGCAGGAACTGTGAAAAAAGTGTCATGCAAAATTAGTCTCCCGGGCAAACAAGGTGAAGGAATATTGACAAGGAAACCACATGTCTGGGGTATCAAATTGTATCAACAGCAGTGAGGTGTATCTTGGTGCATTCAGGATGGCAATCAGGACAGGGCTCCCATTTGGGAATTATACTTTTGATTCTCAATGCAATATGGTACAGAAGGAGGTGTGCAGTTTTAATCAATTATCCTGTGTTAACTAAAGAGCTCAAAGCACAAACAAAAACAAAGCACACCATAAAAACAAGAGGAGGACTGTTGTGGCAACTTCTTGGATGACTTCCTGCAATGCACTCAACATGAAGCTGCTTGTGAAAAGTGTGTCAAAATCTTCAACTGGTCCTAGTCAGCCAGCCATGTACTATAAATATAACAACTAATGACTTCATGAAGCAATTGCCATTGATAGATGGGCTTTGTCATGTCAGTGTTCCACACTGAACAAGCTTCTCCAAAAATTTCCCACAATGCACTGGAGTTGCAGGGGGATCATGAAATATGGCCATTGAAAGAGTGACAATGACACTGAATCTCATATTTTTGAGGCCAAGGAAATAAGCAAACATGTTTTCATGATTGTCATACACATTGCAATGAATTAATTACACATTGCAATTACCGTAATTAAGATATGTAGCTGAATCCAATGTTAGCCCAATTCAGAGGGGATCCACTGGGCATGACCAACATATCTGGATACAACTTGTGGGCTTTGGGGCTTTATTTCCACTGTTTGTACATGACAGCACAGTGCAGACCTAGATACTTTTAAAAAATTGCATGGACAAGTTTTGTTATCTATCATTTGAAATCAGATTGTGCAGAAACAGATCCTCGTGTTTCGCTCTTTTGGGGAAGCCTCCTCAATGAAGGCAGCCAGCCCACCAGCCATCACCCACACATACTTATTCACTTTGTTGTTTAGCTGGCTGGCTATCTAGAACGCAGCAGCCAGGTATTTGAAAGTGAGCACGTTTCACCTGTCCCTCAAGAGAGTTTCGGTGAAACCCAGTTAGTTTCAATTCACCCTTTGGTGTCAACCTTTGAAGCCTGTGTGAATGTGTGTGAATGTCCAATGTGGCTCCCTGCCTCAGGTGGCTTCACTGTCAGAGACAAGACAAGCAGCAACACGAAACGATTTCCTCCTCAGTTTGCTCCCTGATGAGTGAGGCCAATTTGGACAGTTCACTGAGGACTGACAGGCAGCTAGTAAATATATTCCTATTTAGGACCAAGCTAGGAGGAGAATGGCTATCAAAGCAGGGCTGCATAGATGTGCTTGTTGGGGAGGAATGATGGGGGAAGGAAGTGCAGGGGAACAGCAGCAGGAGGGTAAGGGTTAAGTAACCCACCCCCTGCCTTCTGCTTCTCCCCTCCAGATTAAGTGTTCACTCCCACTGCTTACTTCTATTTTCAGCACGAATCAGGGCTCCCAATCATGAGAATCTGCCACACATTAAGTTTGGCTGTTTGGAAAGCTTTTTTCAGTGCTGGCTGGCTGTTTTTAATACTTTGTAAGGTTGCTTGAATAATTCATTTGTTTAATATTTTATTGTTTGAATCACTTTTTATTGCACATCTATTCCTGTTGTTGGTTAGATGCCATATCCGGGCCAGCTGGTAGGATACACCTTTTAGCATTAAATAATAAAGCCATACAAAGGGCAACTCAAAGAAGGAAGGAGGAATCAACGTTGAATATTCAGAGTGATTTTGGATAAAGTGTGGGAGCCAAATAGCCACTTTAGGTTTATGCATTTGCAATAGTCTCTCTGCGACTTCTTGAGAAGCTGCTCAACCGCAGCTCCTTCTCCTGCATGCACAGCTGCTCAACAGCAGCTTGATATTCTCTATGAAGGTGACCTAAATTTCAGTGTACCTAAATTTCAGGTAAACGGCATTTCTGTGTGCTCTGACACTCATCATGCTGTCCCATTGCGCCAGAAGCAGTTTAGTCATGCTGGCCACGACCCAGAAAGCTGTCTGCAGAAAAATGCCCATTCCCTCGGCCTAAAATAAGATGAGCGCCGCACCCCAGTTGCCTTTGACTGGACTTAACCGTCCAGGGGTCCTTTACCTTTACCTAAATTTCAGTGGTACTTTTTCAAGCTGCCCAGTGTGGAACAAAGTAGCTGTAGGGAGGTAGGGACTCTAAAGTCACCCTACACCTTAAGAAGCTGGTATATAATGGCTGGAAACACTCAGGTGAAGAGCCTAATCAAGTGAGAAGTGTCACATGGGAGCGGCACATTCAGTAAGTTTGCCTTTTTTTAGTGCAAATTAGTTAAACCTGACTCAGAGGGCACTAACAAGACGGTCACTGTTTTGGAGTGGGATTAATCACATTCCAGCAAATTCAGCTTGCACACAATTCAAAGTTGATTTGGTGCTCTTGTACAACAAATCAGAAAGACTGCTCATTAAATTGCCGACCTCATCTAACTTCCCTGCACATCTTGTGCAAGCAAATCAGGACGAATGCTCAACAAACAGGTTGACTGGAAGTAACCTGAGACACTGTTAACAACTTGAAATTATCCCGGCAACCAAATGGGGACTTTGCTGCTGCCCTTGTTCCTGCAGGAGTAACTTAGGATTCTTAAAATGTTCAGTAGTGCTGCTGCTACTTTATCCCTTTATAGCACACCTTAACTCTCTATTGCCTGTGCTCAGACCTGAAAGACAATGAGCATTCCATGTGGCCAAAATATCAGCTGGGTAATATTAGATCCAACAATAAATAGGAACATAACAAACAGGAAACACTGAGTTGTATTCAGCCCAGTTCTATTCAGAGAAAACTAACTGAAATTAATGAACCTAAGTTAGTCATATTCATTTATTTCAGCGCATCTAATGACTAAACATTTGACTAATGTGGGGTGTCTAATCCATTTTGGAAGTTACCAGAGTGCTTTCATATTTGTCTGCCAGCATATTTTGCAACAGCCAAGCTCAGCCATCTTGGTTCCCTGAACATCTCTCAGTGCTGGAGATAGTTATTAGCTAAACAAATGTCCACTTCGGGCTTTAAATGCGAGAATGAAGGACCACATATATCCAGAATGCCATACAAATGGCTCAATAGAGCCCTGACATATATTTCTAGATTGGAGATGGTTTACATCAACTCTAAGGTGTTTGGAAATAAAAAGACCTCCATGATCTTACATGTGACTATTGCACTTTTTAACAAGGCTGAAATTGCAATATTAGCTTTAGGGTTGAATGAGGTAGATCCTCTCTCATCCTATATGGATGCACAAATGAAAACAGTTTATGTAAAAATGGCATCAGCTGTTTTCAGCAAGTGGAGTAGATTTGTTACACCACCCGTTGAGAGAACTCTCTGCCGCCATTCCTTTATGGCACAGAAACTGGGACACACCCAACACTCAAAAGAAATATAGCTTGACACATGGACAGCTGCATTTGGCGCCGGATAAAGCTTCCAAACAGCCCTAAGATGGCAAATAGTTCCTGCAACTTTGAAATAGCAAAGGGAGTGGCCACCACAGTGAGGTCTTAAGCATGAGGGGAAAGCGGTGGACTATCTAAATGGAGCTTTAATAAGATCTCATCTATCACTTTTTAAAAGGGTGTCCAGCAACAGCTGGGCGTCAAAAGATGCACTGGGATTGCCTGTACAGCCCATCAAAAATCTCTTCTACCTCTTTGCTTCTCGCATGGAATTTCCCTTTCTACCAGGTCATCTCCAACTTCCACACAGTGACCAGGGCTCAACAAAGGTACCGCCTTTGCATACTGGAAACTCTTCAGTGCCCTTCAGGAATCCATGAACCTCTGGAGGTGGCTGTTATAACCTGTCCACCACTCGTGCGGAAAGTCAAAAATATCACATGTCTAAACCTCACAAGGAAGTGATCTGTCCACAATGAACACTGGAAGCTGAAATTCCACATTAGTCCGGATTAACTTGGAGTCTCTAGTTTGGTCACTAGCACAATGCCAAAATTGAAGAACTGCATCTCCCAAAAAGAGACAAAAGAGGGCAACAGATTTGAATATGTACATACACTAGTTTACAAGTATAGATGCAGATTTATAAATTACAGAAATTTAAGCAGAAATGCAATGACACTTCCAATAGCGAAGAAGGTGACTTATGTGCCTCCTCAGCCTGCTACCCTGGTGTTAAATGGGGAAACTTCAAAGCCCTCCCTACTCTCCAAACAGGGGGCATACCTCTATAAAGTAGGGTATGTGGCCTCAAGCGGAATGTGTCATAAAGTGGTGCAAGTGTTTCTCTTTTGCATTTGAGATGCTTGCATGAAAGCGGTTGAGTTCAGACTGGTGTCTGGTCTACTGAACGTTACGCTCACCAGAGTCACATAAAGAGTCGCCGTTCTCAAAATGCATTTCCAAAACACAAATGAGTCAGAGCCAGCTCAAGCTATTTTTGCTGCCCTGCATGCCAATTATTATTATTATTATTAAAAACTATTTAAATTCCTCTCTTCTGCTTTTTAAAAAAAGCACTCAAGGCAACTAAGAACAAATTCATAAAATAAATGTAAAAATACATGACAACAGCAGTTACTCCCTCCATATTGTGGGTGAAAGGGGCATGTTTTCACCGTCTTGAGTTTTCCTGTTTGCAGACACAGGAAGGCTTTTATTTATTTAGAAAAAACAGTAAACATCATTAAGAATCTCTAAGCAGTATACAAAAATAATATAATTATCAGTAAATAGATAAAATCAGCAAGATTTTGAAAGCATGTATAGTTAGTTACATATGGTAATAGATAATAATAATAATAATAATTAGTTAAATTATAACAGCGGTTTGACTTCACCCCTGGAGGAACACTTGCTCAAGACAGACGGATGCCAACTCAAGTCTCTGGGTGGATAGTATTCAGCAGGCATCTAATAACGCAGCAAGGACTATTGGCTAATATCAGTACAATTGTTCTTCCACCAAAGAAATTATGCCAATTAGCCTGGCAACCCTCATAGCCATAAGTACTGCTTGTTGGTTTGAGCCAGCCCCTACTTACAGGCCAAATATCTCAACTGAAGAAGAAACTTACACCCATTCATAGCCCAACCCACATCACAGCTATGCCAAAATGCTTCACTTTGTGTGAATAAATCAATGTGATTAAATTCTTTGGGTGATGATTATACTATTTTATTTTCGCTTTTTTAAAAAATGAGCCTAGTAGATGACAGCTGGCACAAAGTATCCCTGCCTTCAAGCTGAAGCTTTTCTGGGTATTTGGCATTAACTGTAATGCAATAAAGCTGCCTTGAGTTATTGCTATGTTATGAATTATGGCCTGTCAGTCTCTCTCAGGACCTGTTAAATATCGCTTGTTCAGGTAACCTGTAATAACGCAGTCTTGCAGACGTACAGCTAATTTATTTTAACTGTAGGTCCACTCTACGATCTTTTCCATAATGAACACTATCCCACTGAACTCTTAATGGGCATGGGACCTTTATTGTGTCCACAAAACGCCACTGCCCAAACACACCAACAGCATTTCCACAAATCTACCGCATCCACTGAAATGAATGTACACCACTGAGAATGCATGAAGGGTTCTTGTTTGGTGTGGCATAGGGAGGCCTGTAGTGGGCTATTTAGTCCAAAATCCTGCCCCAAGAAAGGATATCCCTTGCCAATAACTGGCTTATTTTTAATTGAAATTTACAAACCAATACAATTCCAACGTTTTTATCAGTTTGTTCCATTACGACTAAAATATTTAAGTAATAAGTTATGTTTCTAGCCAGTGTTTGAAATTAACCTATCGGCCACTTGCAACCAAGTGAAGATACCTGGGCACCAGGAGGGTGCCTGACATCTCCACCATCTGGAGGTGCATGCCTGGGGATCATTAGATCTTGACTGTTTTCACACACTAATACCACAACCTGTAGAATTTTATCAGTTATTGTCAGGGGTTCAGGAGCAGAGGCACAGGAAAGGGAGGAAATAGAGAGCGAGGGGGAGGAGTCCGAAGGAAATGTTAGCGATGACAGCGGTCCGAGGTCTCTGAGTCTTTCCAGCGAATCGGAAGATTCACAGAAAGGGGCTCCCATGGTCAGAGCAAGGGGGGTGCCTAGGGGGGCACCCCAGGAAGAAAGGGCCAGAGGGGACTCAGAGAGCAGCCGTCGGGAATCAGTGCCAGCGTCCACACCAGAGTGCAGTAGGGGGGAGGAGTCCCAGGCATCGGGATCAGGCGGTGCACTGCCAGCGGGAGGACATGAGTCAGGATTGGCCACGCCTCCATCGGAGAGCGAGGAAACGGTCGAGAGGAAGGTTGAAGGCTGGGCGCGCGCGCCAAGTTCAAATGTACAGGAGGGCGGCGCAGTTGGCAGCCCGGATAGGGAGCCAGGTCCCAAAGCCCGCCGAAAAGAGCGGGAGGAGTCAGGGGGGTCAGCATCAGCGTCAGAGGAATCCAGGAAGGAAGGGACCCCAGGGGGTAGCAGGACCCAGAGGAGAAAGGAGAGACGGAAGAGGTGGAGTAAGGCTAGAATCTTAAACTGGTGTACAGGGGGCGGAGATTCAGATGGAGCTTCGCCGATCTAAACCCTAGACGCAGAGCTGGGGCGCTCCGGCTTGAAAATGGAAACTGTACTTCAATAAAGACTTTTGTACATTACTACCGGCTAGCGTTGGTCCTCTGTGAGCTGGGACCTGGAGCCAGCTCTGACAGTTATATTTTACCTGCACCATCAAATTAATTTCAAGAGCCAAATGCTTTTTCTGTGCAGCTTGAGCAGAAGCAGTCACCATTAAGAAAAAGAAGTCGGTATAGGTCAATATATATATGGACTGTCCCTGGATCAAGTAACTTTTCTTCTCAGAGCTCTTAGCTTAGTTCAAGATTGTCATCTGAACTATCCAGATGTTTAACTGAGAATCAATCAGTCAGTCCCTCATTTGAAAAATAAGAATTTACAGCCATCTTGCCCCAAAATGGCAACTAGACATTCCGTTTTGGTGACTGCAACCTTGGTTTAAGGAGTCATTTGGCACCTAGATTCTATATATGAGTTTCTAACACAGTTTCTAAGGTGTATACCAAAGCTTTTCTCAGCATATAGTGTATCTGAAAGCATGTGAATACAACGAATGTGTCATGCAACCACTTTCCCCACATTATCTGTCCATCTCTTGTGATTCCATCATTAATTTTTTTCTGGAGTGTTGAGAATTTGTTAGATTGATAATACAGTAATGCCTTTCCACTGACATGCTTAAGGCAGCGAACAGAATCACCATTCAGGTATTGCCAGTTAAAAGACTCCCCAGTAACAAGCTGGGAAAGACCTCTGCCCAAAACCTTGGATAACCACTGCCCATCTGAGCAAACTGCTTAATCATTTCTGCACAACAGCACAGAGCGCTCATTATTTTGCAATACAGTATGCAGGTCACTGGCAATGATCATTCAAAGAAGTAGCTAAGACACCTTCTATAATATTCATCAATAATTCCCCATGCATTCCCTGGAGAAAGGAATCTTCCAAAATTATACAAATAAAAACAGAATACAGAATCTAAGAGCTGAACGTTTCCCTGCTTAGCAACACAGAACAGAATACTAATGTAACCTCAAACCACCCAAACATTATAGCTGCCAGCACAATAGATGGAAGACAGAAGAGTAATTTTACTGCAGCGGGCGTTACAAAGATTGAAGCACTCAAGCATTGGTTTTATTGCCTTTTCCTTATCCTGGGGCAACTCTTCACCTCAGCTGCAAGCTAAATGGCAGTATTTCTAACTTCGAACCTCAAACAACCTTACCTCCCAATTCAGCACAGGCAAAAACCAAACTGCAAATTATCTCTTAAGTGAACTTAACTGCTTGGACAATTGTTTGGGGAGGGAGAAACTCTGTTTTTCTTTTGTTTTGCTTTTGCCTCTCAAACGATAAAAGGATTTTCACTCCACCCAGGAAGTGTAGGAATGATTTTTCACGTTTTACACTGGTTTTCCATGATGCTTGGACAACTAAAGGCATCCCAAACAGTGGTTCTCAAGTGGCAGATTACAGGGTACGAGACAACAATTGAAGGCTCCCTGGCTGGTGCCCAAGGTAAATGAGAAGTATGCAACACCAGTGTACTCACCAGTGTCTGCTGATACTGTAATGTCCTTTTTGGACGGTTGTCCCCAGTCATATCCAGTGTTTGCAAATGGGGAAACTGGGCATCCCGGGGGAGGTGCCTTCCCTTCTGCTTCCCGGTTGCAGGATCATGGAATGGGACAAAACTGAAGTTGTGAGTGCTCCAGCTAAAGGCTCACTGTGGGGGGGATGTGTAACCAGATGCCCTGGTTCTGCTCATGCTCTGACACAGCACTCGTGTCTCTGCTCTAATGCCTCTAACTGCTGCTCTGGCACTGAGTCAGCCCAGTAAATTAAAAGGTGATAAGATTTCTTTCTCCTGGCTCCAGTGGGGTTGTTTCTGTCCAAGGCCAATGATTCCAGAACTGGAAGGGTGATTGGTAGAGTTTTGGTGGAGGTGGACCGGAGGTCGACATTTGTTCAACACATGGAAAAAGCATTGGAAAAAAGAATGAAGAATGACCAAAATTATTAGACTGAGAAGGATATCCTAGTGACAAAGGTGCCAATGCCCAGCTATTACCATTACAGCCCATAATCCAAAGCTTTGTATTTCGAATGCCCTTGTTGACATACTCTCAACAGCATCCCCTGGGAAGCTAAGTTCAAATCCCACAGGCTTCACAGTTTGTTCTCATAAGCAGGCAACAGCCACAGTCCTTACTGCAAATAAGCTCCAATGAAGTCAGCAGGATATAACTGTAAACATGCTTAGGGCTGAGACGTGGTGCTTCCATAATTTTGTCCCACTAGTTCTTGTTCTGTTCCACAATGCCCATTCTAAACAATTCCTTTTCTGTTTTACTTAAGGCTCCCTTTTTCTAGGGGCTGTTTCAGATTTCTGTCATGCACATCTAATTATCTGAACCACTCCAGCTGCCTACCCGGTGCATCTTCAGCTTATGACAAAATCTATGTAATGAAGCCCAGTGCACCTGTGGGGATGGAATTCTACAGCATAGGGAGAATCACATGGAGAATGCCCTCTTCCAGACCACTGCCACCCTGGAATTTCTGAAGGTGGTGGAACTACCAAGCCCCCCCCCCCCACTTGTACTGATTTAGAAGGATTCTGAAATACCTATTTAGTAGAAGAGTACAGACTGCAAAACATGGATATTACCAAACCACTTTTGCTTTGATGGCAACAGTTCTTCTCTTAGAGGTAGCCCAGGACAATCATATTCCTAAGGGTTTATTTAATGGTGTAGTACCTTGAATAAAATATGCACACACAACATGTAGTTTCTCAAACTACATACAAACTACATACACACTAAAAACGGTTTCTGAATAACTCGTCTCCAGTTACTAAAGTGAATCCTTCAACTCAGTCAAGCCGACTATAATTATGAGCAAAAGCATGCAAAATAATAGCTCATTAGCCCGGCAATTTTAGTGACCTCTTTCATTTTTACTTATTAATGCAATTGACGTTTTCATAAGAATCCCAGTGTCTGCTTAATATATTTGTGAAAGTGTTTCCTTTCCACTTTCCCTGAGGCTACAGTTTTCCTTTTTCTTTGGCTGTTTTCTTCTGAAAAACCTAAATGGCTTTTCCTTTGGTTTTTAAATCCTTTAATTTGTGTATTTACAAATTAAGACATTAGATGTTCTTAATAAGCAACCTGCAAATTCAAAGTATGCTGTGGGCCAGATAACGATATGGAGGAAAAGACATCATATCCAATGCAACCATGTGAACAAGTACTATAATTATTGGGGGTAAATTCACGCAAGCATGGTGGTTTTAATAAAGATTAAGTGTGGTCACATGAGGTCAGAACCCTATTTATACAGCTATCATAAACCACACTCCTCTCCTGTAAAATCAACCAAGGTGTCACTAAGGAGGATCCCTGTTTTGAATGCTCAGGGGTCAGCAAACTTTTTCAGCAGGGGGCCGGTCCACTGTCCCTCAGACCTTGTGGGGGGGTGGACTATATCTTGGGGGGGGGGGAATGAATTCCTATGCCCCACAAATAACCCAGAGATGCATTTTAAATAAAAAGACACATTCTACTCATGTAAAAACACACAGATCCATGGGCCGGATTGAGAAGGCGATTGGGTCGGATCCAGCCCCCGGGCCTTAGTTTGCCTACCCATGCTCCAGACAAAGGGCTCATACTCACAACTACACAGAAATGAAAACTTTACCCACATTCATGACTCCAGGGTTAGAATCAATCATGTTTTGTACCAGTGCTCTTTGGTAAAAGGCCTGTTCTGTAACCTAGTTGCACTGCAGATATAGAGAAAGAGACCATGCCTCCTTAGTGGATTTAAAAAAAAAAGTACGCCAGTTAGAAAACAAGATCACTTTTTATTTTGGCACATGGAGATATAGTTTATATACAAAGTTTATAAAAAGTGGCAGTGACAAAGACCTGCCCTCTCCTTTCTCAAACTAGGAGGAGACATCTGTACTAACACAGTACAGTTATCAAGCACCAATTTCCAGAGAGGACTCCCATGTTTTTTTTCTATTTTTACTCAGAGGAAAGAACCTTTGAGTTGTCACCCTGAGCTGTTCACTGGCCCTGAAATGGCTACTGCTCAACAGGTGTGGTATGCAGTTCAACTGCACTAGGGCAGGACAAGAGGACCTTCTAAGCTTCTGGCCTGTTAGATTATTCTGCCTCATGTTATTTTCCTAAACATTATGTTTGTTTTTAAAAATATATATCAAAATCCTATAAAAATATTTTTTTCAAAATCTTAGGCAAAAGAGAATGATAAAGGGCAGCTGGTTTAAGCATACAGTCCTTGGCTGCAGGGTTATTAGGATGCCGAAAGGCAACAATATACAAGAATGTAACTGCAAAACTTAGGTGTGGCATGCAACTTTTTAAAAAAAAGTGGTGGGGGAGAGGGAATAGAGCACATTTCCTGTCCTCTACAGCAAACATACGCACCAGTTAGAAGTCCAGGCTTTTAACCACCTGCAGCTACTGGGTGCCAGGACTGTTGCACCACTGGGAGTATACATTTGCACATATAAATAAGACTGGCTCTTGAGGATTGTCCTCATTTTGCAAGTGAGTTTCTTAAAATGGCAGGTCCCGCAAAAGGGGGCCGTTACAGTACTGGAGAAAAGAATGCATAATTAACTGAAGACTTCCTGAATTGTTTGCTCACACAATGGGAGGAGCAAAGCAGATGTGCAAATGGGCATGCAGAGATGATTTCCCTAACTCTGCCAATGTGTAGATTTGCCCTTAAAAAGCCATGTGTGGCATCTGAGCAGCTGGGGGGGGGGGGCTTATAGCCATGCCTCTGCTCATGAGGATCAATTTCACCCACAATGAATAGGGAATCATGGGATGGGTGGGCAGAAAATATAGGCAAATACAGTGTAGGCAAACATCTCCTAATAAAATGACAAGTCTACAATAGTCAATCACAGGGTATGCTACCATTGAGAATGGAAATAGCAACAAGAGAAGTCAAAAAGACAAACTTGTTATATAATTAGAAACACCTTGTGGAATGGAAACCTGTTTCAATTGTTCCCAAGTCCTGGTGTGAGTTTGTGCTAATAATTATCAATTTCTTTGAGAAAATAAGCAGAACAGATTTGGGGAGGGTTGTCTTTTTAGCAAAATAGAAACTGCACGTGTATCCATTTTTTTTGGGGGGGGGGGAGGTGATGAAAGATATAAAATGACTTTAGCATTAACCTAACTATTCCACACTGCCTTTATTAGTCTGCATGTCCTTCATTTATTTAGAAGGTTCCTTTTCAGTTTAGCTAGTGGTTTTGCCAAATTTGCTTAGCTGTCCACAAATTTGTCTTAAAACAAAATTCAATTTATAAAGCATGCTTTTTGTTTTTGTTTTTGTTTTATAAAAGCTTTATGAATGCTATTTCTCACACTCCTGTTTGTGATAAATACTCGCTACCTAGGTGCTCCCCATTAACCTCAATGTTGGCACATAAACACACTATACTTACAAACCCTGAACTGGGTGGCAAGCATCAACAAGGTGCCAAAGTCTGTCTGAAAAAGTGATATTAGAGAAGTTTGCACAATGAGTAAAAAAGCTGCACAATGAGTAAGAAAGCTGGCTTAGCCAGGCATGATCAACTTAAAGACATTTATATGCTAATTTCCATAGGTCACAATATCTGATAACATATGAAATTCCCAATAAAATCAGAAAAACTGTTAGAAACAACAGAACAAGTATCATATGTTCATCAGTCAACCGCTTCCTAAACAGGACAGCTTAATGCCCCCTACCTTCAGTATCAAATGCTGTAAGGGAAGAGTAGCCCTAGACCTCTACAGGAGGTCATCCTATGGCACAGAGTATTACATGGACTTTGGCCTTAGAGGCAGTGGCCCCCTTAGATGACAGAGTTAATTCCTGGGAACAAGTAAAGGTCCTGGCAAAGAGTGCTACAATACTCTGACATCTCCTTGCAGCGGTGGAACTCGGTGCCTGGGGCATGGCCTTCTCGGTGCTTGATCATTCCATTCACCTAAATGAAAAGGTAACAAAAGGCAAAAGGTTTAGAAATTTAAAACAGTATTCATTTTTGAGTAATTTTATTTTTTTATCTTGGTTCAGATGCTCTACTGAAATTCAAACCAGACAGGGTACTTGTTTACTCGAGACTTCTGGTCTACTGCCACTTCAAAATCCAGCTTGCACTTCTGGGAGTTCTCGGTCCACATACTGCTTAAGCCTGCCTTGTAGAATTTTAAGCATAACCTTGCTAGCATGTGAAATGAGCGCAATTGTGCGGTAATTGGAGCATTCTTTGGCACTGCCCTTATTTGGGATTGGGATATAGACTGATCTTCTCCAATCCTCTGGCCACTGCTGAGTTTTCCAAACTTGCTGGCATATTGAGTGTAGCACCTTAACAGCATCATCTTTTAAAATTTTAAATAGTTCAGCTGGAATATCATCACTTCCACTGGCCTTGTTATTAGCACTGCTTTCTAAGGCCCATTTGACTTCACTCTCCAGGATGTCTGGCTCAAGGTCAGCAACCACACTACCTGGGGTGTATGAGACCTCCATATCTTTCTGGTATAATTCCTCTGTGTATTCTTGCCACCTCTTCTTGATGTCTTCTGCTTCTGTTAGGTCCTTTCCACTTTTGTCCTTTATTATGGTAAACTTTGTACGGAATGTTCCTTTCATATCTCCAATTTTCTTGAACAGATCTCTGGTTTTTCCCAGTCTTTTGTTTTCCTCCATTTCTTTGCATTGCTCGTTTAAGAAGGCCCTCTTGTCTCTCCTTGCTATTTTTTTGAAATCTGTGCTCAACTTCCTCTATCTTTCACTATCTCCCTTGCATTTTGCTTGCCTTCTCCCCCCTCCCCACCCATTTGTAAGGCCTCATTGGACAGCCACTTCGCGTTCTTGCATTTCCTTTTCATTGGGATGGTTTTCATTGCTGCCTCCTGTATAATGTTACGAGCCTCCACCCATAGTTCTTTAGGCACTAAGAAGAACTTAAACCTGTCCCTCACTTCCACTGTGTATTCATAAGGGGTTTGATTTAGATTGTATCTTACTGGCCCAGTGATTTTTCCTACTTTCTTCAGTTTAAGCTTGAATTTTGCTATAAGAAGCTGATGATCTGAGCCACAGTCAGCTCCAGATCTTGTTTTTGCTGACTGTATAGAGCTTCTCCATCTTTGGCTGCAGAGAATATAATCAATCTGATTTCGATGCTGCCCATCTAGTCATGTCCATGCGTAGAGTCGTCTCTTGTGCTGTTGGAAAGGAGTGTGATGACCAGCTTGTTCTCTTGACAGCACACCCCTAAATTATATCAAATGTCTGTCTGCAGAAGTTGCACTTTGCTTCCCAGAGGCCCCAAAAGTAATGCTACAGGAGGTCCAACAAAAGTTAAACAAGAATGTATCTCAAGTATCTCAAGAGTGCAGCACCTTCTAGAAGTTAGTTGAGAAGCAAGAGTGAAGCACAGCATCCCAGCTCACCTTTACAAGCATGTCAGCCACATGCGTATTTCTGGAATCTTCAGCAAACACAGAGGTCAGAGCCTCTATATACCAGGACCCACGTTTGGTGTTTCTCATTGCAGCTGTGCCTGTAAGTAAGTAAGTAAGTAAAGTCAATGAAAAGTAGAAAAAGAGGGACAAGTGCAAGATGATCCACCAACAGCAGCTCAGTTCAAAGATGTAAAACCACCTTTAAGCGGTTCATTAAAATAACGTAACAAAAAGACCTTTATGGTACTAATCCAGATACCTCTCAAACAGGCATAGCCACATATCATATCAGAGCAAGTGGGAAGACGCAGCTTGGGATTCTCTTTCTTGTTGGCATCGCTTTCTTCGCAACCTGGGGAGTCAGCACGCTCATTCCCATCTATTTGGTCCACTCCACGGTCTGTCTCATCTAATAAAGAGAAAACAAGGAGGCAGGAATTTCACTCACCTCCGTCAAGCATATTTTCTAAAGGTACATTTCTGATTGTATGTTCAATTAGTAGGGTTTGCTATTGAGCATCATCTACATTCCCTGACCTCCTTACTTTTGGCAAGAATGACAAATTTGCCTACAATAGTCTTATTAGCCACTTATCTACCTTGCAGTAATTAAATGATCAAAGAGCACTGGTACCACTCCCCTGGTACACATGGGGTTAATTCTGGGAACCCATGTCCAAAGTAGTCATGTGTAAGCCAGGCACTGATTTAAGAATCCCAACTGTTTTCACCTTAGCTTTCTCCTTCCCCATCAGCCCCTGGAGAATCACCTGCCATAGAAGAGGAAAATCCCATTGGCATAGACTTAACCAACTGAGAATACTTCATGCACCTGATTCAGTGGACTCCAGCCTAAGGAAGTTTATGTCACAATTATTAAGTCTTTAAAGTGCTACAGACTCTTTGTTCTTTCTACATCTTGCCAGAGCAAACAGGAAAAAGCAACATGTACAGGAAGAGCAAGGGGGGGGGGACCTAAGGTTATTAAGTAATATTAAGCATATTTAAGTAAGGGTATAAACCCGAGGCGAAGCAAATCTGGGAATAAAATCTGAAGAGAAAGTATTTATACATCTTGGAAAGGTTGTTCCAGCTGCTTTCCCTCTGTAATCACCATACATCTTAAACAGTACAAAAGATGTGTATACATAGGTTAGAGGTGATAAAAGGAATGAGAAAAATGTAGGACAGAGTCCTTGATCATTTTTTTGATAGACTTGAATGAAAACTGCCTGGTTTCAAACAGCACAATCTTCTTGGATTGCATTACCACTTTTGAAAACATCAAGCATCCACCAACTAATAAATCGGACACACAAAACCATTTTAAGAAAGACTGAGAACAGATATTTTTGCTCTCAAGCAGCATCACCAACATGTCTAGTAAGATCTATACATATACAGGCATTAGCCACTGTGACTTTTGATATTTAAAACTTCAAATCATCATCATTATCAAAAGCATGGCGAGAAGGGAAGATCTGACTCAGGACAAACTATTTCAAGTGACACCCTCAAGCTAGTTTCTAATGGTGTCCAGTAAAATGAAGTTTGATCAAATAATGCTTGCAAAGTAATTTCACAATTTATTCCACCAGCAGTGAGCTTGCAAAGTTGGATTAAACTGCCAAACGGTAAACTACTGCCCAAAACCTGCTTCAAGATCAGAAACTCTGCTTTATTTTCGAGAGACTAATTTATTTCAATTTTGCTGCTTTAAAGCTCATCTGAATAGCCCTGAATCTCCTGTATCAAAGTGATCTCTACTCAGGTTTAATCAAAATTTAGCAAAACTGCACCTTGAATCTTCTGTAAGTGACCACAGTGTTTCTGCTTAGAAGAAATTTAATTTGGTAGGTACGAGGCTGACAGACAGAACCTTCAAGGTAGCTTCATGAGCACGGGATACTATAAATTTTCCATTTGTTTCTTAGAATAAAACCTGTGTGTTGTTTTTTCACTATCAAGGTAAGACTGAAAAGGAAAATACAAAAGCATGAAGGAGGGCTATAACTTTCAACTGTTGATGAAAAGGAATGGCTTCTATTTTTCATTACTTCTCTTATCAGCTGAACTGTTCCCTTCTTCAAACCATTTTCTATTCAGAAGTTGGAGTTGGACTATATAGTCTATATATGCACTCCAAGCATACTGTGCAAAGGATCTCCAGGTCATAATGGTTTTATAGTGTCTATAGATTTTTTTTTTAAAAAAAAACTAGGCCTGCATCAAGCACAAATATGTTGCAAAAGCTTCATTTGGTTTAGTCCATCCAGCCAGGCTTATTCAGTTTTGAACTGCTTGCTGAAGCCACCAAGCAAAGGCACAAGAACTGAATTTTGGAAGAACTTAAGCTTCTATGTTACGAATTTCTTAAAGACGGATAAACCACAGTTGGAAATGTTGATTGTTAACTTGGAAGGCCTAAATCCCACTTCTGGATGTCTCAGTCCCATTTTGGGATCGCTTCTTGCATAATTTGAGCAGGTGAAATTCAAACAGAGTGGTGTTTTAAAAGGAGCATCAAGAGCAAACTGACCCCTCTTCCTTCTCTCTCTCAGATCAGAAAAACAACTGGGAAAACATTAGCCCCAGAGGCACTTGTAGTGACATTTGCTGGCGGGGCAGGCGGTGAGGGAAATAAAATGTGAAGGAGGCAATTAAGAAAGAAAAGCACAAGCTTGGAGCAAGGTAGAAAAGAGGTGGCGCGTGTACATGTTAGTTTTATTGCATTTAAGAACTCGAAGCCACTCTGAGAGCCTTTTCTTCGCTGAAGGGGCGGATTCATTAAGGTCCTGTGCTTGAATTAGTAAGGTTACTGGGAAGTAATGCTACATTTCTTGTAGGCTTATGTTCCAGCATGGCCTTAAATGGCTAAGGAAAGTGACCTGTTTTGTGAATCTCCCACCATCTCCTATACAAGTTACGGTCTCTTAAAACACAGTATAATTGGAAGATGCGCTAGAAAGTTTATGCCAAGAAGCTTATGCCCTTCTTGTGTTTCTTGGTACTTTTCTTCCAAAATTCCTTTCAACGGACTTAAGAGTTTCTTCCATGAAGGATCATGTCACTGAAGACGGTGACATTAAGCTTTGAATGTCTAAATTTTCTTGTACATGCTCTAAATGCAGCTGAAGACCCTGTTCCCCATCTGGTTTTAAGGAACTGCATAAAAGAGTTTTTCAATGGAATCTCTCTTCAAAGAAATTCATAGTGCTTGTTTTATGTTATGGTGTCATAGAAGGTGGGTTACTGGCCCTCGGACTGCTGCTTTTTTCATTTCCCCCAGATCCAGAAAAGATACGGAAATTTATAGTCCAGACCAAAGAGCAACTGTGATCAAGTTCCAGGATGCAGGTAAAATCTCCATGCTGGGTTATGATTAGTGTGGCTAACCGCCCCACACCACACATGCAAGATATGGGAATTATTACAAAGCTCCCCTTTGTCACGGTGCTGCAGGGTCTGCAATCTGCTGACCACATGCCATGCAGAGTGAGAAGCACTTACAGAGAGAGGTAGTGGCAACAGCAAGGCAGGGAGGTGAATGTGGGTTCCGCTTATACCTGAGAGAAGCAAAGAGGAGAGTTGAGCGCAAGCTGTGTAGAATGGAGAATGTTTGTGAAGCACAGGTAGCCCCACCCCCATACCCCCATACCCTTCTCCTTGGGTTACGTACCTCCCCGGCATGCTTGAATGAAGAACATTTTGGGCTTATTCTGAAGCCTAGGGCAGTTTGCGTTATCAAAGAGCCTAAAAATCTCCTGCAGCTGGGAAAAGAAACCACAGTAAACATTTGTTAGAAAAAACTGCTAAACCGGCTTTATCTGAATCATGCTTTTTAATTGTTATATATGTTATTCTGTAAATCATCATGAGAATATTTATATTGAAGGGTGGCAATGAAATAGGCAAGCAATCACAATATTCTAAATATCATTCAAATATACATTCTGCTCCTATATGTTTCCATTAATTGCTTTCCAACTTCTAGAAATACCTTCATTTCTGCTTCAGGACAAAATCTATTATAACTTTATTTGCCACTAGCTGGTTGCCAATTTCATCATCCTTAGATGACCACGCCCTACCCAAAGGAGGAATCCACAAAGGTAAATTACCTGAAGCAATTTGCCATCCACTCCATAGACCCCACCCTCTATGCCATGTGAGAGAAGTGATACTATGCAGGAATCTACATCTCGGTGGACTGGAAGCTTTGAAAAGTTTTCCAACTCCTTATGCATTTCCTGAGAAAAGAGATAACTAAAATCAGCAATCCCTGAAACTGCAAATACCAGAGAAGTGGGAAAGGCACAATTAACAGAGCAAAGCCATGTACCAATAACAAGCTTAATGGGGAGCCAAAGAGGGCTAATTAATTATCAAAAATGGTTGAACATGGCCCAATTTCCAGAGAATTTTAAGATTTTATATTCTGTTTAATCCAAGTATTCAGAGATACAAATTTCTAAAATTCTGTAACCAGCCAGCCAGTCTTCCTGGGGCCTCTACTAACCACATCCACTGACTCCAGAGTAGGAAGCAGAAGACTCCTGATGGCAGAAACAGCCCAAGTGGCACTGGCTGTCTAGGCAAAGGCTGAGAGAAACTTCTGGTTGCTGTGCCCAGCCTCTAAATTCTGGGGGACCAAAGTTATTTAATCACTATAACAAAGTTACTGACCTAAGCAATTTTCTGTAGATTTTTATTGAACGTGTGTGAGAGTAATGTAAGTGAAATGCGTTAAAATAAAGGAATTTACTAATAAAATTGTGAGACTGAACAAACTAAATAAAGTACTTAATAAAAATACAGTAAATTATGCTATCTAGGTATTAGTAGAGATAAAAATTCTACATGGAAATACAATCCTTAGTATACATAAAATGCTTGCTCCAGTATAGAATCATAGAATCATAGAATCATAGAACTGTAGAGTTGGAAGGGACCCTGAGGGTCATCTAGTCCAACCCCCTGCAATGCAGGAATATGCAGTTGTCCCATACGGGGATCAAACCTGCAACCTTGCCATTATCAGCACCAAGCTCTAACCAACTGAGCTATCCAGCTCTACCCAGATTCACATTAGAAATGATGTCAGTTACCCAATTTATTGTGAGGAGCCAATTATAAAAAAATGACTTCCAGGATGGAGACATTCATCATGCTTGTTCCATTCTCAGGGCTCACCTGTGCAGTTTGATCATGCCGTACCATCACTTGGTACCCAACATGTCTGAAGAGCATTTCTAGGGCAGCTTGGTCAACATTGCCACCAGAACGGAACTCTAGGTCCGTCTCACTGCTAAAATGCACGTTGCTAAGTATCAGCGCCAAGCCCCGTGGGTGTGATTTCATCCTGTATGCCTGTGAAAAACAGGTAACCTGATGGATCCAGATTCCTGGTATATTATGTAAAACAGCAAAATCACAAGATACTTATTCATGACAGTCAGAATCCTGTTGCATACCTACATAAATAAACACAAAGGGAGAGGACACCTTACATTTATAGCAGAAAAAACACTGTAGTTTAAAAGGATTTATAGGCTAATGGCCAGAAAAATCCCAGCAATGTAAGGTTTCATGCTAACACTCAAACAAGTTCATATTTGTTTCTATCAGTGTACAGGATTTCCATTTAGAAATTTAATGATGATTTTAAAAGAACTTTATTCTTTTACCTAAAGAATTAGAAAAAAATGTCCCAGTCTGGTAGAAGCACCAGTGAGAAGAGAATGCCTGGCAGAGACTGTACTTAAATCAAATGACTGCAATGGAACTCATGCTATCACACTTTAAGAACTGGACTCAGAAATGGCATAAGCTCCTAGGAAAATATGTAAGTGCCTTTGGGAAGAAAATACAGGTATCTAAAAGAGAAGCACACATCAAAATAAAACTTATTAAACCACCTGCTTCTATTTTTCAGTTTGGGATGGCTCATGTTCTTAGAACTGCATGCGAAAGTAAAAAATATGTCATCCCCTGAACAGGCATTTATTTCACATTTTGAAGCTGGCTTTCTGCAGATTACCAATAAAAGCACCCAATGCTTGTTGGGGGGGGGGGAACCCTAAACTTCCACCCTTCAGGATACTCACCATGTGCTCATGCTCATGATAGAATTCTGGGGTGCATAGCTTCACCTGAGGATAGTGAGGACCATCTCCATCATCCAAAGAATGCTCCACTGGTTCTGCTGAGACACAGGCCAACAACCAAAATGTTAAGTGGCTGAGCAACAAAATAACTTCTGTGCAGGTGTAAACTTGGCATTTACAACTACTTAGGGATACCAGATTAATAATATAACTCGCCAATTTTTTAAGCACCGGAGGAGTAAGTCCAGAATGGACTTCCCAGTTACAGGAAAGAGATCAAAATGATTGCAAATCAAATGCATGTTTATGTAGCTTTTTAAAACACCATTTTTGTGATATTTAGAACATATGTGTGTATTAATTAAGTGGGGAGAATCTCAGGGTTAAATTAGACTTGATATAAAGTGTATGAATGTAATTAGTGTGCATTTTTTGTTATGAAGGCAGCATTTGCAGGGGAGCTGCAGAAGCCTCATGGCTGTGGAGATGTTGGTAGCAGTAATGAGGTAAACTGCTATGCCTCGGCTCTAAAGGGGAGGGATTTCCTGGGACGTCTGCCAGGAAATGACGTGAGCAGACTGGAATGTTCTTTGTGTGCTGTGAAAGCGAAAGTGTCAGTGTGTCAGCAGCTCGCTCGGTGAGAGGAGCTGGCAGAGATGGAGCTGAACTCTGATGGTTTTTTGCCAATGTTATCGGAGCAATAAAAGACTTTAAGGAAAGAATCTGCCTTCGTTTAATTTAAGCCTTTATCACACGTATGCTGCGCTTATTCTGCTAAGGTGTTTTACAACAGAGTTTCACGCGGCGGAAGCGTGCCGGACTTCAAAGGGGGCCATAAATCTATCTGGGAAGATTTATTGGCAGCACCAGACTAATTATCCTAACAGTAGGCAAATTTACTTTCTAGCTCTGAGGGATAGTTCAGTTGGTAGAGCATGCGGCCCTTTAATCTCAGGGTTGTGGGTTCAAGCCCCATGTTGGGCAAAATATTCCAATACTGAAGGGGTTAGACTAGGTGGTCCTGGTGTTCCCTTCCATCTCTACAATTCTCTAATTCTCTCCCTACTATGGTGCTAACAAAAATAGCCTCTCTGATGCTGCTTTCTACATTTCAAGGGAAGCCCCTATTGACACCAATGGAGCATTTCTTTGAAGTGGAAGTAGCAACTTCAAATAGGCATTTGTTGGGGCTATATCAAGGAGAGAAAGGGTTGAGGCTACCAGTGAAACACAGACAGAGCCACGTTTTAGAAAAAACCCACCAAATGTTCTTGGATTACAGCACCCATCCTCTGTGACCATAACCCATGTTGGCTGGGGTTGATGGGAGTTGGACCCTAATAACATCTGGAGGGCCACTGGTTCGCCATAGCTGGTTAATACATAAGTTAAACTCATATGACTTGCTCAAGTCTAGCCACCTTGCCCTGTGCAACCTGCCAAATATAATGACTAATGGCAACCAATTATAGTGTTGTGGTTATTTCTGTGTTACAGCTATTGTTAATAGTCATGGATAAAAAACGCATATCCTGAATAATTTATTTGGTTGCTAGTTAATAATAAAACAGTTTGCAATTTAGAAGATCAGCAGGATGCAACCGAAACCAAGAGACCTGGCCATAAAATTTGGATGTAAAAAGTAGGTCAGCTTTTTGCATGGAAAATATAAGAACGTTATAGTCAATATATTGTATTCTTAAGAGCCACCATTCTGAAAACAATAGTCTGGGGACTGAAATACAATTTGCCACACATCCCAGCCATGTTTTATTAAAAACACATGTCACCTAGTTTTAAGTATTTCTGTTATGGAGATGTGAATCTCAGGCACATTCTTCTCTTTAATTTTATTTATATCTAATTTATTTAAAATATATCTCTGTCCCTTCAAAATATATAGGGAGAAAACAATTTCCCTCAAAGAAGTCTGGCCATGAACGATATGCATGAGATACAAGTAAAACAAGAGGAAAATACAAGAGCCCTTTGCAGCATTTATTTTCCAAGCAACCTGCGTCCCCAAAATGGTGCGCTCATGGCACCCCAAAGCCCCCCATTGCACCCCAAAGCCTCTTGCCTCTCCCAGTTTTGGACAATTTTTAATTTATAAAATTGTGCTTTTTTAGCTTTGTTGTTAGGGTGGTAGGTGAAGAGCCACCTTTTTGTCTGTTTATTTGTCTTTTTTATGTGTGTTTGGCTCATTTCTGAGCAACACCAACAGGGCATTTTGTGGTGCTCACAACAGTTTATTACATTTCTGAATGTGCCCCCAGGTCCCAAAAGCAACTACACCACAAAAGAAAGCAACTACAGTTTGGAGAATAACATCCAAAAGAAAGAAACAAGTGTAATATTAAAGTGGGAATTTCTCCTTATAAATGGAATTGCAGGCAACCTTTCATTACAATTTTGAAGGCTGCATTTGGTCAGATAATATTGTTTCATAGGCTGAGTCTGAAAAAATAGGCCACAAGTTCCCTATCTTTATGTGATTTCATATATACTATCTTTTCTACACATTATTCTTGGCTCAAATAGATATTTCAAGCAAAAATAGCATTTCATCAATGGACACATTCTGGCAATTTTCAAAGTATCCTATAGTATCCAACTACTAAAAATAGCCTTTATGAGGGAGGAATATATAAATATTCCAAACAAATAAAGCAGCACCACCACCATGTGGCTGCCATAACAAAAGCAAAGATGGTGGAAATCTATTTTGGATTACAAAAGCCTTGCACACTGATCTCTGACTTTTTTTTATATTTAAAAAATAGCTCCTTGGGGCTAAATGTTTTCAGGCTTGCTCTTACCTAACAAAAATGCTTGATCTTTTCTTAACCAAAGGCAATACTGGAAAATCCACATGCATTTTCCTACCCACACAACAGAAATCTTCTTTCTTTTGTTCTTAGTGTGTCAGATTAAATAGAATGCTAGTAAACAACAAAAGGAAGTTTTTAGCCATTACAACTGCAATAGTCACATTTCACAAAAATAAACTTACCAAGTTGCCACCGTGGCCTTTTTTGAGAGATTTCTGATTCAGATATAGGAAATGGCAGCTTTTCCTCATAGCCAGAATTCAGCTGAAAGAGTCCACACAGCATTATTAAACAGAAATACAGAGATGTAAAGGAAAAGAACCACCTTCTGTCTACTGGGTATCTATACACACACCAATCATCCTAGGTAGTCTTTACACAAAGCACAGAAAAGATAAGACACATGTAAGTGTATATCTATTTAAGTTAGGATTCCTGGTCCTCTTTTGGGGAATATTTATTTCAAGCCAGGTGTGTAAATGTATTTACTCCACCTCCCGACATACATCCCCAGAAAATAATTATCATATAAAACACCACAGGAATCATGTGCCACTCCAGCATAACAAGAAAAATAGAAGTGAGGGTATTCAGGAGCATGGAGAGGACAACAGGAGATCACTAAACTAATATGGGGTCCCCCCACCCCATTTTTATTTGATCCTTCCTTACCCTTGCATTCCCGTTGCTATGGGTGGGAATGGTGCTCAGGAGCATTTCCACTAAGTGCTGCTGTTTGGTTTCTTGTAAAGCTTCACAGAAAGCTGAGAAGGCTTTGGGACCCCTCTTTGGGAGCAGGTTCAAGAATTCTATGTTTTGGCTAAAACTTCCAGACTTGCCCTGAATTCAGAAAAAAAACCAAACATGTTAAAAGATCACTGAATTGGATAGGTGAACCAACATTGTTCCTATGGAGCTTTGAAGTGCTCTCACCCTGGCAATCCTGTACGTATCTACTCAGAAGCAACTCTCACTGAGTTTAATGAATCGCACTCCTTAGTTTCTGACATCAGGAATCACAAGACAGAGAAGCCAGTAGGAGAACACTTCAATCTCCCAGGACATTCTATACAAGATCTCAAAGTAGCTGTAATATTACAAAAGAATTTCAGAAATAGACTGGAAAGAGAAGTTGCTGAATTACAACTTATTACCAGACTCAAAACCATGGAGAGACCTGATCTGAATAGAGACATTGGATTCTTATCTCACTATACATGATAAAGCTATTTTTGGCCATCTCACCCCTTCCTTTTTCCTGTAAGACCAATTGCAGTCGTCGTCAACTGGTTTACCACACCTTTCAGCCAATCACCCATTCCCACCACCCTTCGGAGTAATACCTCTTCCCACTCTTACTATTATATAAAGGTCTGGTGACTTCTCTTTCAGCATATCTGAAGAAGTATGCATGTACATGAAAGCTCATACCAATAACAAACTTAGTTGTCTTTAAGGTGCTACTGGAAGGATTTTTTTAAAAAAAATTTGCTTTGACTACAGCAGACCAACACGGCTACCTACCTATATCTAGAACTCCTTAGTGTGTATACTAGGATTGCTGCCTAATTTGAAAGAATGGAATCATGCAAATGTTAACATACATTTAATAAATATATTCAATTTCACTATTCTTTCCTCCTTTTGTCTCCCATATAGCAACCCTGTACGGAAACCTCCAAGGAACTTGCACAGGGAGGATTAAATATTTTACATCAAGGAACAATCACATCTTGCACGCGATTAACTTGTGTGATTTCAAGCCTACATGGTTTTAAGATGGCCAGCTGAAATCCCGCAACTTGCACATAAGGCAAGGAGTTTAAAAGCTCCTTTTGCACCAGCACAGAAAGAGTTCTTAAGCTGTCTGCCTTGCTTACTGGGCTTTGGGAGGTTCTCACAAGAGGGCTGGTTTGGTTATATGGCTCTTTGAATATATCCGCCATACCCAAGACATAACGCCTGGCCAAGTCATGTTACGCAAAACACAGAGCAGCTGCTAAAAAAAAACCCCTATATAACGTTACTCAGGGTGAATCAGACAATCACACTTTACACATTTATTCACACCAGTGTTCGAAACTCCCATTGTTCTAGGCACATTTTGCGACAGAGAATTTCATTAGCACAAGCAATTTCTGAGCTCTGGGCGTAGTACAGTACTGTGCCTATGATTTCAGATTAAAACTGCACAGTGGACAGAAAGGAGGACCTTCTTCTGCCTCCCCACTTCCAGCCACACTCTGAAGACTGGAGAAGAGATCCTCTTAAGCATATTATGGGGGTGGACAGGGGAAGCATGACTTTATTTTTTGCAGTCTTCGGATGAGGACTAGACCATGTGAAAAATGAACATAAGATTTTAGCTGTGGTTCATTCAGTCAGCTTTGTATTCTTGTTATAAAAAAGTGTGTCTAAATAAACTGTGCCCATAACCTAGGTTTAAGGTGCCATTTAGCTCCTAGCTTTCATATCTCAGTTTCTAACACAGATTCACACACAAAGAAGTTGGCATCCCCTTGATAGTTTAACATACATTTATATTAAAATATTGGTTCTTTAGAAATACATAGAAATAAAAATGTTTGTGATTTATTACTGCAAAAGTCTGCCTCACAGCTTGCGAACTGGAAAAATTATTTCCCTTTCCAGCATTCTACATTATTTGAATTTATTGGTTAAGTCTGCATCATCCAACAACACAGCTGGACTCCTGCAGAGATGATGATAGAATGGGAATACTTCAATAGCACCCAGTGTTTTAAGAGGCATGATGCTCTGTAATGCAAACACTTGTTTTAAAAAGTTACCGTAACTTTTAGGAGCTACTGAGACATAAGTGACAAAAGGGGTGCTTGGATCAATAGCTGTTTGATTACTTATGCCAGCATGGGCTTTTAGAACTTAGCCAAGTGCCTCATTTCTGTTCATTCTCTTGCTCTTTAGCCCAGCCTCACAAATGTCCTTGAAAGTTATTAGCCTACCCTATATATTTTTCTTAGAAGGCCTACCTTAGTCTTCTGGAGCACACTGAGTCTGAAAACAGAGGGTACTAACCCTTTTCCATCTTAAAAAGGTCACTTTCAGACAGTTCTTACCACATAAGAAGCTGAGTCCATATTGTTAAGCAAACTACCCTGATTTCACTTGGAATAATAGGGGGGTTGGTTTTTGCACTTCTCCAATTTTGTGGTATGGTTTTCCGTTTCAAAAACATAGCACAAGGGATATAAAGTATGCATACTTAAGGTGCGTACCAAAAACTGAATTGAAAAGAAAATTGCAGACAGAATGGACTTCTAAATGTACACATGGGAAATGGACTGGAAACAGATAGAGCTGTCCATCCCTAATTACCAGTCTTAATCTATGACATTTGTTTTATCTAATTTGCTGCCGAATACTACTGATCTCATTTGACACGCAGGAATAATTGCGGCACTTAGAAGCATAAACAGCAACGATAATTTTGGATAATTAAACTTTTAATTCCAGTTGCTGACAAGAGTAATTGTACCTGTATCATCTCCATCATTGCTTCAGTGATCACATCCTTTTCTATGAGGTGTTCCATCAGTTCCTTCAAAACTAGCTGCTTTGCTAGGGAAACACGATTCTTTTTCAGAGCCTCTTGGTGACATTTCTGCATGCCACATGCGCCCAGCATCCTAGAAGAGATAAAAATCCTTTGTCTTCTAACAATCTACTGGAACAAGTTTTCACATTAACCATACACCAAATGAGAAGTGAAACTTGTGTTTCCATTATGAATTCTTTGGAACATAGAATTTTGTCTGGTAAATGGAAGAGGGGTATCATGGGGAATTCTGAATGAAAAGAAATCTAACTTTGAAACACTTGTTTATTCTATTACACAGATCTTTTAGTAGAGAACACACACCTTTTTTCAGTGATTCCTGAACATTCTTTCCTCTCTCCCTAACTACAGTTTTGCATCAGCAATATCCAACAAAGATTGGTGAAGGATCTGCTGGCTGGAAGAAGGAAAACAAGAACTTTTGTGATCACGCCAATAGCCTGATGGGAGTGTGTAGGAGTTAGAAATAACACCAGTTAGAAAAAAGAGCTTCCCTGTTTATTGACCAAAATTATAGGCCACCAGCTCTGACTTTCTCATCTTCCAAAAACATTGGATTACTTTCTAGACCAGTGTTTCCTAAACATCAGCCTTACAATGAAAACATTCACAGCTTAGTAGTGGCTCACAAATTATGGAATTCAGAAAGAATTTGAAAATGTCTATGCTGAAAGGTAACAATTTTAAAAGTAAAAGTAATTTATTTTTAGTAAGTAATTTATTTACTTATTTTAATAAGTAATTTATTTACTTATTAAATTTATAGCGTGCCCTTCCTCCCAAAGAAGCACGAGGCGGCAAACACACAACCAATAAAATGAAAACAACTAAAACCAAGTCTAATACACATGCAAACTGGGAAAGATTGCTATATTACTTCCTCAGTTCAATTCTGCAATAAACAAAACCATCGTTTTTATAAACACTAGAATGGCCATAACAAAATACTGTATTATATACACTGCATGCTGAACAGAGATACTTTGTTCATACATAGTTACTGCAACATAGTAGCTCTTTTGACTTTTATTCAATATAAATCTATCATATTTACTTGAATCTAATGCTCACCTTTTTGGGCAAAATTACGTTGCAAAAATTAAGGTGTGCGTTAGATTCAATGGCACATTTACATTTGCCAGCAAATACTTTTTTTGGTTTCACAGTTCTGAAAATTGAGATGTGCATTAGATTTGATGGTGCATTAAGGTAAAGGTAAAGGTACCCCTGCCCGTACGGGCCAGTCTTGACAGACTCTAGGGTTGTGCGCCCATCTCACTTAAGAGGCCGAGGACCAGCGCTGTCCGAAGACACTTCCGGGTCACGTGGCCAGCGTGACATCGCTGCTCTGGCGAGCCAGAGCCGCACACGGAAACGCCGTTTACCTTCCCGCTAGTAAGCGGTCCCTTTTTATCTACTTGCACCCGGGAGTGCTTTCGAACTGCTAGGTTGGCAGGCGCTGGGACCGAACAGCGGGAGCGCACCCCGCCGCGGGGATTCGAACTGCCGACCTTTCGATCAGCAAGCCCTAGGCACTGAGGCTTTAACCCACAGCGCCACCCGCATCCCTGTGATGGTAGGAGCCAACTACAGTGGTACCTCAGGTTACATACGCTTCAGGTTACAGACTCTGCTAACCCAGAAATATTACCCCAGGTTAAGAACTTTGCTTCAGGATGAGAACAGAAATCGCGTGGCTGTGCCAGGCCCCATTAGCTAAAGTGGTGCTTCAAGTTAAGAACAGTTTCAGGTTAAGTACGGACCGCCGGAATGAATTAAGTACTTAACCCAAGGTACCACTGTACTGGGGGCTGAGGTCCCTTAAGCCCCCTCCAATAAAATATTTGAGGGGGCCAGATCCCTCGAGTTGATGGGCACTGCCATTCAAATGGTGTGCATGTGCCACATCTCGTCATCGATTATGCTGGGCAGGGCTGACCTAGCCCTCCCAAAAAATATTTTATTTTAAGTTCACACCCCTGCCTTGTGTTTCTCCACCTGGATTTTACATTTGCAAGCCACACCGAAACTACCATCAGTTCACAGCTCATCCATTAAACTGCTGTGAGACTGATCAACGCTTTGAACAATAAAAAAACCGCGTTATATAAAGGCCAAGCATTATTTATTCGTGGCTCTGCGATGAAGAGCGATGAAAAGAGAGGCGGGGATGTCGGGGGAGGGAGGAAAGTGCCAGGGAGGAAACGCTGAAGCGGCCCTGGCAGGATGCGCGGCTCTGTCAAACCTCTTTCCCCTCAGCAAAAGCGGCTTCCCGCCTGGGGCTCTGCCGCCAGAGGCCTTTCCCACCCCCCGGCCTCCACTCCTCCCTTGAGGGGCTTCGCCCCCTTCCAGCTCCCTCTCGCCCCGCTTCCCCGCCCCGCCCGGCCCCTGCTGCCTCAGCGAACCGCGAAGAAGAGCGAAAGCCACTCACTCGCATCCGCCGTCGCCTGGCGCTTCCCGGCGCGCGGTAGGCCGCGGGGGCGCGAGGCAGGAGGCGCAGCTTTTCCCGCCTAAAATTTCTCCTTCCTCCAACGGCCTGCAAGTAAGAAGACGGGGGGGGTGGGGAGGAGGGGGGGCGAGAGAGGAGGAGGAGGAACTATTCCCGATCACGTGGTTGCAACTAGGTTGGGGCGCCTGCGCAGGACGGGCGGGACTATGAGAGCGAATGCGCGCGCATTCCAACCCACTCGCTTGGCCAGTCTCTTCCCCCGCACGCCTCGATACCTCAACAAAACTACCCAGAACCCGCCTATAGTGGGGCGCATGCGTGCCTTTCTCTTTATTCCTTGGGGATTCCGCTGGGTCCGTTCGCTGGCCTCTACTGCGCAGGCGTGCTTTCACACGCCTGGGTCCCTTTTTTTTGTTGCAGCATTCTGCCCGATCTTAAATTCTGTCTTCACTCCCGTAAAGAAGGCGGTGATGGTTTTTTATTTAAAAGAACAGAGCAGTTTCAAAAGTAGTTCTTAGTTTTAAAAAAGAGGACTTGCTCCAGCAATAGCATCATCTTCTGCTTATTTGTATGCCACTTTCCCACAAAATTGTGCCCAAAGTGGTTCACATCAGGTGAGATCACTTAAAGTACAATGGTTTTATAAAAATGCATATTAGAAACAATTAGAAATCATATCAATCCATTTAAAAAAATAAATAATAATCCATGCACATTTTATTTATTCCACACTGTCCCCGGCTGCCCTCAATGTTCAAGAAGCTGTATATTTGACAGGGTTGCTGTTTTCTGGTCAAATCCCAGTACCAATACAGTAGTTGGGAAATGGCACAAACTTGTAGCCTAGAGAAAGCAAGCTGCACTAATGTTACAAGAAACAAATATTTGGACCGGTAAATTAGCTAAAGGGAGGAACTGGTGCTGTTTTGCATGGCAATTATGTCCCTATGGATGGTGCTGTGACACAGGTGCTGGAGAAAGTGTAGCGATGCTGTCTGAGACGATGTGTATTGTAGCCAAGACCTTTTGGTAAATGAATCTTCTTGCAATATTGCTTTCAACAGCCTAATCTTACCCTGAGCAATAAGATGTGCAACACAAAATAAGGAGGTATTTATCCGTTTTATTATAATGTACATGCATGGGAAAAGCGCACCAAAAAATCAGAGCAAATTATTAGCATTTGGACATTTCATAGAGAAAATATGACACTAGGATATATTTCAGGCAACAGAGATTTCATTTTGGTAGTGCCAGTTTTATTTGCCAAAAAATGCATCAATCTACAATTAGGCATATGGTTCAAGAATGTGTTCTCTGTGTGGCAATGTCTCCTGTATTTATTCATCAGAATGCTAAAGCCACTTCAACAACAACATTAAAATATAGCTTGCTATCCCTAGTATGCATTTTTTAAAATGGCAAATGGAATTTGTCTCATTACTAGATTATATCAGCAATAATTCTCCTACTGATATTTTTCCAGTACCTTGCAATCCACAGACGTAGCAGCATGAAAATACAGAAAATCCCAGGTAAATGGATACTATATTAGTTTCAAATCTTTAAGCTGCTTTTAAACCAACACCTAGGGCTATTACTCTGTAAAATAAGTTATGGAAAAGAACACATCTTCATGGTCTGACAGTATTCCCTCTAAATTTATCACTAACCCTAAGACAGAAAAATGTCAGTTGTCTGTCTTTTTGTTATGGCTGCACAGGACTTTTAATCTCAACAGTAGAGCTATTGACAGGCTACCAGAGTTGTGCTCAGGCCATTCACTGGGATGCTACCTACACTGAGCTAAGCTAAGAGGCATTTCTCATTCCTGCTTAGCTTCTACTGCCCTCATCCCAGTCGTCCCAAAGGGTAGAAGCTGCTTTGTTAGGCCCCATAATTCCACAATAATATTTAGTCTTTTGACATGGCAACTTCACATCTTTACAAATTAAATTACTGGCTGTAATAAGCCAATGAATGGTGAGCGCCTGTTGTATGCAGTTAGCTTCACATAAGATACTGCACCTTGCTCATTTTACTACAGGGGAAAGTTTGGCAATCACAACTTCCCAAGATGCAAAAGTTAAATTGGATACCCTTCATCTGAGCCATCACCATCACATGTGGGCAACAGCCATCAGATGAGAAGGGAGAGCAGGTTTCCAAGAAAATAAGAATTCATAATAAGGAATGCTCAATAACAGCTTAGAGATGTCTTTCTGACAGTAAATTTTCCCTAATCATGAACACAAAATATTGCACTTAAAGAAACATATTAGTGTATTGGAACAACCCCAACCTGGCAAACAATTAAAAAATGAAATTAAAAAACAGCAGCATGCATTTAAAACCTTTTGAAGTACATGACATGCACTTTTATGGCAGCTCTTTGCATTTTGCAAGACATGTACATTAAAGCCATTATAAATATTCCATATTATACAGGTATGAAAGGCAGTGGAAAACAGGCAAATACATAATGTTTATCTTTGTTCGGTTTAGAAGAAGCTGAGAGGTGAGAGGTAAATATGCTAGAGTTGAAGAGGAAAAGTAGAAGTTTGCCACTACCACCCTTATTTCAGTTGTGGTACCAACTAAGTTTGTCTCTAACCAGTCCCCTCACCCCAAACTGCTCAGAGGCATTGGAGATCCAGGAGATTTTTATATGGCTTTCACTCAGTAGCTCATCAGAAAGAGCTTGGCAATTGCTCCTATCAGCATAAAACATACCTTTCCTAATTTGCCCTCTGTTTGACTTGCACCTATGTCTGACAAAACACAGTGCAACATGCATGATGGGTGACATAATTAGCAACAGAACAGTCTTGCTTGGCACTTGCTTGGCACTTTTGATGACATCATCTAAAAGTACTGCCTCATTGCCTGTTCCATGCCTGTGCTGAAGTACTTAAGATGTCACCGCAAGTTTCTGCTGGCTTTTGAAGGCTATGGGGGGTGGGGCAGGGAGAAAAAGCAGGTGGCACCGTTCATATTACCAAACACACTGGAAGCGATAGTCCTAAAATTACATCTGACCATTTGTTTTGCAGTCAACAGTCCCTGAACAGAAAGGAGGAAATGGAACATGTCTCCCAATACCACACACCCAAAGAAAAATTATAAACCAATATCCTCTTAAAAAAACCATTAAAAGTTGTCCTCAACTTTGTGGTTTCGAAAATGCCATTAAGTTAACCTTTAAACAAACCACACCAATGTTTACTCTCCCTGTAATCAAAATGGAACATCTGATGCATGCCTAAGTTGAACTGACTCGATTCCAGTAGCAACTGGTGGGGTGGCAAAGGGCTGTTCTCTTGCTTTCCAAACACAGAATGTTGTTGCCAGCTCCCGAGAGGGAGAGGCACAGGGAGCAAAGTGGCATGGTGGAAGAGCCAACCCAACACTCCTACTACCAAACCCAAACCACACGGAGCTTCCTGTGCCTTCTTCCTTCCCCTCTCAGGAATCAGCAGTGGCACTTGGTGCTCAGAAGGCAGGTGAGAAACCTCACCCTACCTGGGCTGCGCAGGTCTAAACAGCAGCCTCTCTGACTTTTCCCGCAGCCTTCCCCACAGTGATACCCTCCAAACATTGGCAGACTACAACTCCCATCATCCCTGGCCACAGGCCATGTTGGGTGGGACTGATGGTAGTCTGAGTCCAACAACAACAGCTGGACAGCACTGGGCTGGGGACGAAGACTGTTGTAGTGTCAACCACACATTCTGTTGCACCGGACCACAACACGTGTTTGTGAAGAGAAATGCTATATTCCCTTTAAACAATACCTTTGAGAAGCATTGTGAAGAGATACCAACCCACATAAAAATAAATAAACCTTTAAAACGTCATTAGAACGTCGTGCTCTTGCACGCTAGTGTAGAATGAGCGGCCAAACAGAAATGAATGCAATCCCGGCTTGATCTTCTCAGCTAAGGCCATTATTATGTTAAGGTCACCCTCTGCCCTCAAGTCCAGGTCTATCTTCAAGCTACGGAGCGATTTAAAAGGCTTCTTGCCTTTCTGCCTGTGGGATGGTAAGGGGAAAGTGTGGTTAAACGGAATGGTTTCAGTGAAAACCGTGCCAAGAAAACACACCGCTCCCTTTAGCTTTATACTTACGTATCGTCTTCTATATATTTGATTAGGGTTAAGGCTTTTCGGTGAAGGATTAACAAGAACTGTGCGAGGAACACACGCCTCAGGGACAATCCCGGTTTCAAATGAAAGACCTGTTAAGAATTGCCACATAAAAGATCAGTACACATTACATTAAGAGGGAAAAGGGTTCCGTTTAGTGGCATTCTCTCGCATGGCTCACCCCATACGCTGCCTTCTGTTATAGCCTAGTAAAATATACATTATGATAGGAGTTGGTTACACAGAGGACAAGCGTGGATCTTGCAGGGACTCTGGGGGTGGGGCAGGGTGCAGTGCATCTCAATGCTCTGCATGCACACACATTATGCACTTCTGTAGGAACCATTGGTAAGAGCAGGCTACCCACAGTTTCTGAAGAAACAGCACTGTCTGCCAGTATGCTGCTGGGCCACATTTAAGGGTCTGCTGGTGGTATACAAAGCTCTAAACAGTTTGGGACCAGCTTACTTGAGGGACTGCCTGTTCTCTTATGCACTTACCTGGCTACTACTGTCTTTTGGCTACTCCATATACTCCTTAGGTTCACTTCCTAGCCATCTGGAGCAGGGCTTTAAGAACTGCTGCAGCTAGTTTATGGAATTTCCTTACTCCCTTTGGATATCAAGCAGGCACACACAGTACAGTGGTACCTCGGGTTACATACGCTTCAGGTTACAGGTTAACCCAGAAATAGTACCTCGGGTTAAGAACTTTGCTTCAGGATGAGAACAGAAATCATGCTCCGGCAAAGCGGCAGCAGCAGGAGGCCCCATTAGCTAAAGTGGTGCTTCAGGTTAAGAACAGTTTCAGGTTAAGAACGGAGCTCCAGAATGAATTAAGTACTTAACCCGAGGTACCGCTATACTGTTTTCGGCCCTTGCTCAAGAAGTGTTTTATTTACTTAAGCAGGCTTTCCCTGCACTGTGACCCAGCCATGTGCCTTGCTGAAATTTTCTGTTTTATTATGTTTCATACTGAAATTTTCTATTTTAGTGTTTCGTTTTGTGAATGGCCAAGTTTTAGAAAATCATACTGGTTTTCTTATATTCCTGATATTTATATGCTGAGTGGGATAGGATTTCTGTAAATAAAAATAAAAGGGTGGAGAGGTGGTTCGTTCTTGCTGCAACAGCCACTCTCAAGTGCAGTGTTTTACTTTTACCTGTAGGAGGTAAATGGCAGCAACAACTTATAGCAAATGTAAAAGGATGCGCACAGAAACACATTTGGGCGAGAATTAAACCTGCTTCCTTCTCTGGTAATTTCAGCCATTGAGACCCAATCTGCTCATGTGTGTAGTTCTGCTGTGTTCGTGTTTGGCAATGCTGGGAACCAGCTTTTGCAAAGAAAGAGATTATGCAGATGCACATATTTATGTATCAACAATAAACATAAAATATTTGAGTGAATTTTTGGCCCTGAAGTCCCATAATTAACTTCAGAAATTTCACTCAAGTCAGTGGTTTGTTAACTGCTGATACTTCTACAATTACAACTACAATTAATCTGCTAAACGCTAAATGCATACAGAACAAAGACATGTTATTCCTACATCCCTTAACTGTATTTGAAGCTTTCCTGCACTTTCCCAGTATTGCCACATGACTTGACTTTAGAGTGCAAATACAGAGAAAAGACAGGCAGTAGGTAATTAATCTCATTAGTATTAGATTAGAGCAGCTTCTTTGAAATCACGCTTTAAAATACTACAGAATGGAACCACTGGAGTGGTGTTTTTTAAGGCTACAACTACACAAAAGGAACTCATTAAAAAAATTAAAACAGGTGATATATCACTCATCAGTTTTAACGCATTAGAATGAACAGTTACCTGATCCAGAAAGGCTTTTACTAAAGTGTCTTGGTGAAGGACATCTTGGAAAACGTTCCTGTAAAAATACAGAGGAAGCATGCAGTAATATGCTGAGTTTCATTCACAATGCAAAGTTGAAGTACCATTCGGTATCTGTAAGAATTCCTTACAGCATTTGAAAACACAGAAGTCCCACTGTTCTTATATGTGATCTAAAATATAAAGTAAGGTAAAGGTAAAGGGACCCCTGACCATTAGGTCCAGTCGTGACTGACTCTGGGGTTGCGGCGCTCATCTCGCTTTCTTGGCCAAGGGAGCCGGTGTACAGCTTCCGGGTCATGACTAAGCCGCTTCTGGCGAACCAGAGCAGCGCATCGAAACGCCATTTACCTTCCCGCCGGAGCGGTACCTATTTATCTACTTGCACTTTGATGTGCTTTCAAACTGCTAGGTTGGAAGGAAAATATAAAGTAGGGCTAGTTAAAAAAAAATCATGCAAAAAATAGCAGGCAAACTAAATACTTTTATAGAAGCACACAATACTTCATATACAAAATGAGACTAAACTGTGCCAATTGTAATTAAAGGATAACCCATGACGAAGGCTGGCTCATGACTTGATTACTACAGCCTCAAGTGCTAATTTGTGTTTATGAATAAGCTATCACTGACCAAATACCAGAGAACGTCTTCTCTCATCATCTCAAACACCATGGTGGGAACTGAGTGTCACACTAAGGCAATCGTTCCATCAGTGCAAGCATTTCTGCTTGCTATATGGAACCCTCTCCTCTGCCACTGGGGGTCCTCCAGATCCTCCTGAGCAGATCTGGGAGAGGCACAGGGGGGCAGAGAGACGGGAGAAAGCCCCAGTGTGCTAGCAGAAGACCTTGCACAGGCTTTCGCTAATGTACCTGGTTAGTGGAATCTGGCCCTGTGTTTTTCAGTGGAGCCACCCCATATACATGCATGGATAAACTGGACCCGAGTGTTGAATGAATTGTGCGACAAGTCTACCTGATCACTTCTTGCTGCTAGTTTATGAAAAAAGCTAAGAAGCTTCCAAATCTTGTAGAGGATAACCACTTTGGTGATCCTACTTCTCATGCCGTTAGCCTCCCAAAGGATGGCATCTCAGAAGAGTGTTGGGTGGAGACAGAAATCAAATTCTCATAGCTGCGGAAGCACCCTAAGAAACTCATAGGGAACAAGTGCTCAGTTGTTTTACTGTTCTTGGGGGAGAACAAAAGACTCCAGATTCAAAAGGTAGAATCTCACCCATGCAAAATGGGAAAAAATGACTGCCGGCTTTCAATATTGCTTGGGTAATTTGGTCCTAATTTCAGGGCAGAAATTTTGCCTGGATGGCAAAACGGAACCGAAACATTATCCAGACCCTGCATTTAAACCATGATAGGCGTCAACATCTGAAATTCTGCGACTGTACAGGAACACATACAGATCAGGGGTGAAGCTCTCGTCCGTATGGATAATGGTATCCTGAGCCATCTCTTCATCTGAAGTGGCTCTCCAGAAAGCTGTTAGCTCGGATCTCATGTACCGCCGCTGGTTATAGATATGTTCGTGGCAAGGAGGCATCTGTTTCACGGTGTTGATATCTACATCAATGTGTGTGGTAGGATACGGAGCATACATCACTTGACGGAAAGGCAACGTAAAACTTCCAGTGCCATCCTGTCACAGTGAAAACAATTAGTCCAGTTACTAAAAAAAAAAATCAGAGGAATCAAAAACTATAAGGCACTACCAGATTACAATTTGAAACATTTTGATTTATTGTCATAATATGGCAATAAATTAGACAATTCTCTCTCTCTCTCACACACACACACACATACACACACACATATATACAGATATATACATATGTCACACTGAGGATGTGTTCTGTATGGACAGCACTCAACACCATACAATTCAATTCTTAGCACATACACAGTCCCAACAAATTCAGTAGGAATCCTGGAATTGTAGAATTGGAAGGGACCCTGAGGATCATCAAGTCCAACCCCCTGCAATCCAGGAATACGCAGCTGTCCCATACAGGGATCGAACCTGCAACCTTGGCATTATCAGCACCATGCTCTAACCAAGTAAGCTACTTAATCCCTTGGGTGCAGGTTTAGGATTTCTGCCTTGATGTCTGTGGACATAAGCTTAATTGAACTTAGTGGGGCTAACACACGAGTAAACTTGCTACGGTTTGAATTATAAGAGTTTGAATGTTCTCCATTCAGAAAGTAGACTCTGTTACAGCCTTACATTTGGGCTTACTTACGAGTAAACATGCACAGAAACTCCACAAATGCACAGGGGACTCCAGATTGTGGATAGCGAGTGCCCTTATAGAAAACTCAGAAGGAAGTATTCCACTGAAATCACTGAAATTTTTGTGTCTGCAAATACTTTAGCTGGTTTTTATATATGTTACACTGTAATTCACTTCATGATGCCTAATGAGAAGTGATTCATAAATGAAATTTATGACTGTGTTAGAGCGGGAAACACAACTGCAGTTTGTAGTTTTATTCACTATTGTTACTAGTTTTCTTCCCTCCACCCTGGGGATGGGTTTTTTGGGCAATCATTGCTTTTAAAGGTTTTTAAAGTTTTAAAGGTCCAGTTTGGATTGTCATTTTTTTATATATATATTTAAAAACCAACCTATTTTTTACATTAAACATTTCTAGTCAATTACCAGTATCACTTTCAGAAAAAGATTTCTCCAGTTTCCACTATATGACATATTTAAGTGTGAGAAGAAAAGGAAAGATGTTGATTTATCTTTATACTTCATAGCAAGAGAAGAAGAGACAGGAAAGTACATTTCCCTTAAAAAATAGTAGTTGTGTTAATGCAAATTAGCAGTTTAATCTATGCTTCCTTTGTCCTGCTGGATAAATGCTTCCAACCTCCTCACTTAAAGGAAAAACCTACTAGAAACCTGTATTTTAATTTTAAAGGACATTAATAAAGATGCTAACAAAATAAATAATTGATTAATCTAAGCACAACAATACTTCATTTGGTTAGAAAACTAAAGTTACTGGCTCCTGACAAAATGTAGTTGAGCAAATCAAAGACGTCACCTTCAGTAATCCTTGCACAAAAAGCCCCGATTCATACTTAAAGGAAGTTTCGTTTCTACACAGCCTAGAACACTTTCGCTCTGCTGAAGTAAGAAAGAGGCACAGAGTCCGTACTATCTGTAATACAAAAATACTGTAAAAATACTTATATAGGCAGGGAAATTTAGCAAAGAGAAAACTTGTAAATGAAAATTGTTATATGATATAGTAACTGGGTAGTTGCTACTTGCCAATTACAGGAACCCAAATGACTTTTTGCCAGTTATATTGCCATTTTCTAAGTACACAAGCTTCATATTTTGTTGCTAGAATAATCCCTCCCCCCGCCCTTTACAGGTAATACTGTATATGAAATCAAAGGACTAACGCCTATGATTTCTGGCAGCATATTGTTCTGCCTGGTAATCTAACCTTTATAAGATAGGAGGTGCTTACTTTATTAACTTTTTCTGCACTGCTTCCTATAACTACCGAGCAACCACAGGTCTGCAGGTGTGAACTGATGGCTCTGCAAATTGAAAAGAGAGGCATACAAAGTAATATGAAATACTTCACAAGTAGTTTACATGCAGCAGCTAAAAAGACTTTGCAAAGCGTTTTACTGTCAACGATACTAACGTTTCCAAATGTGGTGTGTAGTCTGTACTAAAATCAAACACCAAGGGCCAGAACTATATGGTTAGTTCAGCCACCTGAAATTAAATTACTACAAATCTAGACTTCAGACAAAATTTGCAAAACAAAACAAAATTAAAGGATACCATTTAATAGCTACTCACATTTTTGTGTAAGTGTATGAATTGCCTTAAACTCCTATGTGAACATCTTGTTTTACTCTGCAGTAATCATTATAGGACAGGAGTCGTGACTGACTCTGGGGTTGTGTGCTCATCTCGCTTTATTGGCTGAGGGAGCCAGCGAACAGCTTCCAGGTCATGTGACCAGCATGGCTAAGCCACTTCTGGTGAACCAGAGCAGCGCACGGAAATGCCGTTTACCTTCCCGCCGGAGCGGTACCTATTTATCTACTTGCACTTTGACGTGCTTTCAAACTGCTAGGTTGGCAGGAGCAGGGACCGAACAACGGCAAGCCTTAGGCTCTGTGGTTTAGACCACAGTGCCACATGTGTCCCTGAAAAGAGGCTTACTTATAGGCAACTCATCCAGTCACCAATCGCCTCCCTCTTTCCCAAAATCTCTGCTTTAGAAGTAAGTACTTTCCCAAGAGCAAATGATCATACTTAAGAAGGAAACCTTCGTGACAGCTGTCTCCAATGTCATCATCGCTAAGCACCGTGTCACTTATCTGGAATGTGATAAAAGCACAAGGAGGAAGATTAGTCATGGTGTATACGCTACAAATCACAAACAGCCCAGGAACCGATCCTATTTTAATGCAAAAAAAATACTGAGATTTATACAAAATAAGGAGGTAGACGAAGTCAGAATTTTAATACATTTCATTTATTCATGTATTTTCTATCCTACATCTTATTCCAAAGGACCTTTATCATCCAGGGTCCTGCGTGGACACAAGTGCCAATCCTTTCTCACAATTCAAGCAAGGGAGAGACTGACTTTGGAACTAAATGTTCATTGCTTTGCCTGTACAATCCCCCACCGCCAGCTTTACAAGCTCCACACCCACTGCTATATCAGTATATTTGTTTTGCTGATGCATTAATGATCCAGGAAAAGAATGCCTAGGATCTAAAAAGATCCTACCTTTGAACTCTCCCTAGATTTTTTAAAAAACACCTGTGGAATGAATCACAATTTTGATAATTTTTTGCACTTTAAAGAGCTACGTACAGACCAGACCACATGCAATTTAGTCCAGTAGAGTTTAAAAAGTGCTGTGATGTCTGTGAGATGTGCCCTTGGCTGCAGGTCCTGGAAGATCTGCTGTTTGCCTTGCAGGGCCAGGACTGACTCCAGCTACAAAAGCTGAGAATGCTGAACAGATTCTTGGGCTGGGGTGTTGTTTAGAGGTTTGGGGGGGGGTTGCTGTTATGATTTTAATTTTTGGTATCTTTATTATAGATCTTACTATGATTTATATTGCTCAATTTGGTTGTGCGCTTCTCAATGTTTTTGTTTAAGACTACGTTTGTTAATTATGTATTTTTTCATGTTGTAAGTAGTCTTAAGCAAGGTTTTAACTCTTGAAAGGTTGGCATACAAATAAATGTACCCTGGTATAAATTCTGTACTGTACTGGCCAAAAAACCCCCCCAAAGCTAGAAATCCATTGACTAATGAGCTGAAATTCTTTTTATTAAAGGCACTTCAAAGAAAGATGGAAGAGCTGCTTCCTTTCATGAAGCAGCTAACAGTAAGACTTACATCTATTTCTTCTGGCACGCTGTGTGATTTCATAGATGAAAGGAGCTCCATTACAGGAATAACTTCCCCTGTCAGCATTGGAATGATGCTCTGGCCCTGTGCAATAAATAATGTTTTGTGAAATAAAAAGCAGAGTGTGTACTTAAAGAACAGAACCTGAATAGGGTGAACATTTTTTGGAGAGGAAAGAATAACAATAAACTAGTAAAACAATCCAATGTTATGTAACTTCCATGACAGGACTTGTGTGACAGGACTTCACCTTCCACCCAACCCAATATCTTCCCACGTCCCCAAAATCTGCTCCAGTGGGTCAAGTCAGTTAGTTGAACCCATTGATTTTAATGAGTCTGCTTAGAATATAACTTAAGTTTGATTCAATGCTTTATTTTCCAGATTTGTTCCAACCTAACAGAAAAATTACTTAGTAAACCATGAATATAATTTTTGAACTGAATGCAATTTTAAAACTGAGTTTCTAAGCTGTTGTGTTAGACTGCTTGGTTAAATAAAATTCAAGAGCCTGGGCATATATAAGACAAACAGAGAAAAATGAATAAGTTAATGTATTGCTAGAGTTTACAGTTGATAAAGAGAAAATACTTGTTAAGTACCGTTTCCCTAAGGTCATCTACAACAGGGATGGGGAACCTTTTTCAACCCGAGGGCCATATTCCCTACTAGGAAACTTTCTGGGGGCCATATCCCAGGGGTGGGTGCGGCCAGAGGCAAGTGTGGGTGGAACAGTGACAGTAAATGTTACCTTTGTTCAGGCTTGTTTCTGTACACATTCACACATGCCCTTCTATCCTCCATGCAGGCAACAGAAAGGTGCCACCAGAATTCAAGGAAATATTCCAGCCAGGCAAAAGCATTTTAGGAGGGTGTGAAGCAGAGCCAATGAGAAGTGTGAGTTGGGGGGTGGTTTGGAGAAAGTCCCAAGGGCTAGACAAAGATGCCTGGAGGAGCACATTTGGTCTCTGGGCTTGATGTTCCCCAACCCTGCTGTATAATAAACCCTCTCCCAGCCAGCTGCAGCCCAACACACATGCACTGCCAGTTCTTCTGCCAGATAAACCAATGATCTAGTAAGATCTTATGTTTTGACAGGAGGTTGATAGTACAAATAAACTGAAGAAGCCAACACTTTAAAAAAAACAAAAACAATTTTTCATTTAGATGGCCTGTGTATGAAGAAAATAAAATACCACTCAGAATTCTACTTCACTCCACAATGACATGGAGTGGGCATATGTTTTTTCCAGTTTGCTCAGTGTTTCTATTCCATTTTCATGGAAATCATTCTCTTATAGAAAACGTTCCCGATACCCAGAGGAACCCGCAGTAGCAGCTTCTACAGATGGATGAATGGTTGAATGGGAAAGGAACCAAGAACACTTGTACTCCTTCCACTTGAAATTGATGGGACATGAAGTGTCAATACTGAAATGTGCGCAGAGTCTCTCCGCTTGCATCATTCTTACCTGGTCTTCCATTCTCTCTGTGCCCTCCAGGACAGCCTTCTGAATGTGTTCTTGCCTTTCCTAGGCATGGGAAAATTTGTTATTTTTAAAAGAAAGGTTCTAGTACATATGTGTACATGTTTTAACCCACACGCTGTACACCCAGTGTTCTATAAAAATACATCAGATTCACAACGACCCAACTAAGCTGCTGTATCTTAGTCAAAACAAAATCACATTCAATTCTAAACAGGCTAAAAGGAGGAGATCTGTGTTCAGCCATGATCTCAGCAAGCAGCCTCAGTCTGCCAGATGCTTTCAGCCTAACTTAGTCCATTGAGCTCTTGTGAGGTCAAATGGGATAAAACCACCACATATGTATGCTGCCTTGAGCAGCTCTGTAGTTGAGTAGGGTCCAACAAACAGAAAAAAGAGAAAAACGTCTTATTTGAGTGACTTACTTCCACACAGCTGCACTTCAGATCATAGGATTCTTCCAATAAAAAGCCCAAGTGTCCCATTCTAAAATGAACTGGAAAGATTATACTTCTTGGAAAGACCAATGCCCTGGATATTTTTCGAAGTAAAGCCTTGTGCACTGTGTATTTCTTTTGCAGGCAATGATCAAGACAGGGTGCCTGAGAGTAGACTGCCTTGTTATTTTTCCATGAAAGTGTGGTTGATAACTATTTAAATAACTGAAATAAATACACATGGATGGCCATCAAAGTCTTGAGCAGCGTATGAAAAAGCCGTATGTGTATTTTACTAAGTAAAAATAACACACACTACAAAGAACGAAGATTATTCTTGTGTTGCTGTAGGTCATGTTAAAGTTCTGTGGGACTTGCACCTCGCAGATAGAGCAAAGTGGCTTTGTGTGTGCAAGGAAAAGGTTATTCTTGTGTAGGCATGGATGAGAGTGTCAGGGCTCCCAAAGTCAAGAGCAGGAGAAGGAAGATTTTGAATTTATTTGGCTAGATCACCATCTGCTGGCAAGTATTATGCTTAGCCAATCACAAGGCTCCAGACTTAAGAAGAAGAAGAAGAAGAAGAAGAGTTTGGATTTGATATCCCGCCTTTCACTCCCTTTAAGGAGTCTCAAAGCGGCTCACATTCTCCTTTCCCTTCCTCCCCCACAACAAACACTCTGTGAGGTGAGTGGGGCTGAGAGACTTTGGAGAAGTGTGACTGGCCCAAGGTCACCCAGCAGCTGCATGTGGAGGAGCGGAGACGCGAACCCGGTTCCCCAGATTACGAGACTACCGCTCTTAACCACACCACCACACTGGTAAAAGTGGTTACCATGAAGAAGTATCCTACCTTATGCATCCATATCCGTCCTTTTCTTATAATATGTGTCAGCCTGTCGACACATACTCTGTGAAGGGGAAGGTAGAAGCCAAGCTCACTTTGCGGAAGGATTATCGATAGTCCATACGTACTTCTGTCCCCGTTCCAATTCCCATCAAAAATTAAGGACACGATAATGACTCCTTTCTCAGCCAAAACAAAAAACTTCACGTCTATTGCACCACTTTCTGCATTACGAAGTATTTCCCCATTCAGAGTATGGTTTGCAAGAAATGTTATTTCTCCATCACTGAGAAGCTGCTGGTCTGTTTTGGGGGCCCAGATGTGCCTGACCCGGGGACCAAGAATATTGTCCCAGTAGGCAAAAGTAGCAGCCAGCAATGGGGACTCTCCACTCAAGGCAATCTCAGTCTTGGCAACAGCAGGAGAAGGAGGAGGACACAGAGCAGACATGGCGACCCCGACTGTCACATGACCAATACCTAAAACCTAGAGTTTGAACAAAGCAGAGAGTGAGCATAGCAGGATTCATATAAAACAACAGAGGTACCACATTTAAAGGTAAAGGGACCCCTGACCATTAGGTCCAGTCGTGGTCGACTCTGGGGTTGCGGCGCTCATCTCGCTTTATTGGCCGAGGGAGCCGGGGTACAGCTTCCGGGTCATGTGGCCAGCATGACTAAGCCGCTTCTGGAGAAGCAGAACAGCGCACGGAAACGCCGTTTACCTTCCCGCCAGAGCAGTACCTATTTATCTACTTGCACTTTGATGTGCTTTCGAACTGCTAGGTTGGCAGGAGCAGGGACCGAGCAACGGGAGCTCACCCCGTCGTGGGGGTTTGAACCGCCGACCTTCTGATTGGTAAGTCCTAGGCTCGGTGGTTTAACCCACAGCGCCACCAGCATCCCATTTTTAGCACTAGTGAAATTGATGCTATATCATCACATACCAGTATCAGAATAGCAGATTAAATATGTTGTGATTGTACTTTTAGTAATTAAGGAACTTCGGAAACAGTAGGAAGTGCATCAAAGTAAACATGCTTAGGATTGTGGTAATACAAAAGAGTTGCTCTCCACTATAACTCCTTATGTAGTAAGTAACATTTCAACATTTTTATAAGGGCCAAGAATCCACACTTACTTACTTACTTGGAGTAAGCCTCATTGAAGTCAGAGAGATGATTGCACAGCTAGCAGAATAACTCTGAGACAAACCATGCAATGCTTCTGCTCATACAATGGAACCTCGGGTTGCAGATATAATCCATGATGGAGGCACGTCCGCAACCCGCAGCATTCGCATCCTGAAGCGCTGTGTCTGCGCCGGTGCGATTTGGTCTTCTGCGTATGCACAAAGCACAATTCAGCACTTCTGTGCATGCGGCAAAACCCGGAAGTAACCCATTCTGGTACTTCCGTGTTTCCTGTGGTTGGCAACCCAAAACCTGAAGCAGCCGTAACATGAGGTATGACTGTACATGAAATTGGTGGTAGGATGAGAATCATCAATTTATAATAGCAACATCAGCCAATAAATAAAAAGCATAACAGAAAATGAAAATGCTACTTTAAATAATGTTTCCATGTTATAACACCAACAAATGCATGAATCATAGAATCATAGAATCATAGAGTTGGAAGAGACCACAAGGGTCATCGAGTCCAACCCCCTGCCAAGCAGGAAACACCTGACATATGGTTGTCAAGCCTCTGCTTAAAGACCTCCAAAGAAGGAGACTCCACCACACTCCTTGGCAGCAAATTCCACTGTCGAACAGCTCTTACTGTCAGGAAGTTCTTCCTAATGTTTAGGTGGAATCTTCTTTCTTGTAGTTTGGATCCATTGCTCCGTGTCCGCTTCTCTGGAGCAGCAGAAAACAAGCTTTCTCCCTCCTCTATGTGACATCCTTTTATATATTTGAACATGGCTATCATATCCCCCCTTAACCTCCTCTTCTCCAGGCTAAACATGCCCAGCTCCCTTAGCCGTTCCTCATAAGGCATCGTTTCCAGGCCTTTGACCATTTTGGTTGCCCTCCTCTGGACACGTTCCAGTTTGTCAGTGTCCTTCTTGAACTGTGGTGCCCAGAACTGGACACAGTACTCCAGGTGAGGTCTGACCAGAGCAGAATACAGTGGCACTATAACTTCCCTTGATCTAGATGCTATACTCCTATTGATGCTGCCCAGAATTGCATTGGCTTTTTTAGCTGCCGCGTCACACTGTTGGTTCATGTCAAGTTTGTGGTCAACCAAGACTCCTAGATCCTTTTCACATGTACTGCTCTCAAGCCAGGTGTCACCCATCTTGTATTTGTGCCTCTCATTTTTTTTGCCCAAGTGCAATACTTTACATTTCTCCCTGTTAAAATTCATCTTGTTTGTTTTGGCCCAGTTCTCTAATCTGTCAAGGTCGTTTTGAAGTGTGATCCTGTCCTCTGGGGTGTTAGCCACCCCTCCCAGTTTGGTGTCATCTGCAAATTTGATCAGGATGCCCTTGAGTCCATCATCCAAGTCGTTGATAAAGATGTTGAATAAGACCGGGCCCAAGACAGAACCCTGTGGCACCCCACTAGTCACTCTTCTCCAGGATGAAGAGGAACCATTGATGAGCACCCTTTGGGTCCGGTCAGTCAGCCAGTTACAAATCCACTGAGTGGTAGCATAGTCAAGACCGCATTTTACCAGCTTCTTTACAAGAATATCATGGGGCACCTTGTCAAATGCCTTGCTGAAATCAAGGTAGGCTACATCCACTGCGTTCCCTTCATCTACCAGGCTTGTAATTCTGTCAAAAAATGAGATCAGGTTAGTCTGACATGACTTATTTTTCAGAAATCCATGCTGACTATTGGTGATCACAGCATTCCTTTCTAGGTGCTCACAGATTGTTTGCTTAATGATCTGCTCCAGAATCTTCCCTGGTATTGATGTCAGACTGACTGGGCGGTAATTATTTGGGTCCTCTCTTTTCCCCTTTTTGAAAATAGGGACAACATTTGCCCTCCTCCATTCTGCCGGGACTTCGCCTGTTCTCCAGGAATTCTCAAAGATGACTGCCAGTGGTTCTGAGATCACATCTGCCAGTTCTTTTAATACTCTTGGATGCAGTTCGTCTGGCCCTGGAGACTTGAATACATCTAGACTAGCCAAGTATTCTTGTACTATCTCCTTAGTTATTCTGGGCTGTGTTTCCTCTGCTGAATCATTTGCTCCAAATTCTTCAGGTCGGGCATTGTTTTCTTTATCGGAGAAGACTGAGGCAAAGAAGGCATTGAGGAGTTCAGCCCTTTCTGTGTCCCTTGTTTGCATTTCACCATCTTCTCCTCTGAGTGACCCCACTGTTTCTTTGTTCTTCCTTTTGCTACAAACATACCCATAAAAGCCTTTTTTGTTGCTTTTAACCTCTCTAGCAAGCCTGAGTTCATTCTGTGCTTTAGCTTTTCTGACTTTGTGTCTACACATGCTGGCTATTTGTTTGAATTCCTCTTTGGTGGTTTCCCCCCTTTTCCATTTTTTGTACACATCCTTTTTTAATCTTAACTCAGTTAAAAGTTCTTTAGATAGCCACCCTGGCTTCTTTAGGCACCTTCCATGTTTCCGTCTCATTGGTATTGCCTGAAGTTGTGCTTTTACTATGAAGCATTGAGGGAAGCAGAAGGAAATCAACGTCAATGCTTTTCAAAGTCAGATTCTCACGCAAGCAAAGCAGTTCCAGTGGACTTTGTGTTGAAAGCCAAGAAGGAAGTCATGCAATAGTGAGGAAGTTCCGTAATGAAATGCAAGTTCCATGTTTTCAACATATTTCGCATTGATTTTGACCTACATTGCAAGCAATCACATGACTATAAACAACAGCATATGACTGTCTCAACGCATTTAGTCAACCTGAGAGCAACTTCAACTAATTTCAGCTGAATTTACTTCTCAGAAACAAGACTGATCTGACTACAGCCATAATATAAACATACTGAAAAACTTGAAACAGGAGTCTCTGTATCTGTATACACAACTGATCTGAACACAAAAAAGGGGGAAAATAATTTCAACTAAGAGGTTAATAAAAATAAATGACATATGTAGGATAATATAGAATATGCATTACACACAGCAGTGTTACAAACTCAGATAGATAAGCTAGGCACCAAATGGAATGTCCAGTTGCCATTTTGGGGCCAGAGGACTTGAAAGTCGTATTTTCCAATATGAATTTTTGGTTCCTGAACTTAATTCTGATTGTGCTGATAAAATATAGTGGATAGAATTCTACAGGATGTGTTGCTAGTGTGTAAGAGCAGTACAGATCCAAGGATCCCTAGGCATGCACCTCCAGATGGGGGAGACATCAGATGCCATCCTGGCAGCCGGTCATCTTCACTTGGTCGCAAGCGGCCAATTGCCAGGCGCAAAATGCGCCTGGTATCTGACGGATTTCAAATGCTGCACACAATGGGATTTTTGTCAAGGCTGCCAAGAAATAATTATTTCAATTCTGCTTAACAAGTTTTAATTATCAATTGTGACGATCAAAATTATTTCAACCTTGCACTTTCAGACGCGTGATTAATTTTCAATTATGTTACGATGGGAAAATCAAAATCTAAATTGCCATGTACATTCGGGCAGAGTTATAGCTTTGAACCCTCGACCCACACAGAACTGGTTATTATGCGATCAGGAGCAAAACATCCGAGTCGGGAGAGGCTGTGTTCGATTTGGGCGCAGCTTTGGACAAGCAGTATCTGAAAGCTGCAGACACTGAGGCGCAGTTTCTGTGAAGCTCTTGTTTCTGGGAGATTGCTCTCTTTTGGATTGCGTTCCATCATGTTCGTAACTTGATGTCTGCTCGTAGATGGATTGTGCCCTGCGGCAACAGCACCCCACCGCAGAATCAAAAGCATAGGAATTAAGCTGCAAAGCCTTGTTTTGAGCAAGACCAGCTATGATAGAAGCACAGGAAGGGGCTAAGCCAGGCATCCCCAAACTTGGCCCTCCAGCTGTTTTGGGGACTACAACACCCATCACCCCTAGCTAACCGCACCAGTGGTCAGGGATGATGGGAACTGTAGTCCAAAAACAGCTGGAGGGCCGAATTTGGGGGTGCCTGGTAAGCCCCCAAAATTTCCAACCTCCAATCCAGTAGCCTTCGGTGCCATGGGCGTAGCCAGGATTTTTGGTGAGGGGGCAGGCTTTATGTTGGGGGGGCAGAACCTCGTTTAGTTAAGTATTTTAATTGATTTTTAGGGGGGCAGCTCCCCTCCCTGCCCCCCCCCCGCCTACGCCCATGGTCGGTGCACCTGGAAATCTTCCCTGCTCTTGAAAACGAGCGCAAAGAGGTTGACCTAGCGCACCATCCTGCCCCCTCAGCATCCAGCCAGGTAGCCATGGGAACCCCCGCGAGCAGGATCCAACCCTGCGCACCGGAGGCACAATTTCGGCACACCAGCCTGAAGAACCCGCCGCCGCCGCCGCCGCTGCCGCGGGACTGGGAGGAGACCCACCCACCCGCAACCTCACCGCACCCACAGGTGAAACCGACCCACTCACCCTCAGACGTCAAGGGAAAGGCACGCGGCCACCTGAGGGCCGGAAGTATCGCCCCCTCGCCCGCCCGGGCAGCCCTCGAATGTAAACACAGAGCATGGGAGGGCGGCCGGCCACTGCGCGTGCGCGCCGGCCGGCCCTTCGTAGGCAGAGATTCTCTCTCACGCGCTCCTATGAGGAAACGGAAAGCCGACGTAGAGGTACAGGCAGAAACCAGTCACGTGCGCTACAGAATTCCGGCTCCCCAGTTCTAGTCGTTGTTGTTTCCACGTGTTTTGCAGTACTGTATATTGAAGTTCAACATCAAAAAAACGAAGATCATGGCCACTGGTCCCATCACCTCCTGGCAAATAGAAGGGGAGGAAATGGAGGCAGTGAGAGATTTTACTCTCTCGGGCTCCATGATCACTGCAGATGGTGACAGCAGTCATGAAATTAAAAGATGCCTGCTTCTTGGGAGAAAAGCAATGACAAACCTAGACAGCATCTTAAAAAGCAAAGACATCACTTTGCCAAAAAAGGTCCGTATAGTTAAAGCTATGGTTTTCCCGGTAGTGATGTATGGAAGTGAGAGCTGGATCATTCAGAAGGCTGACTGCCAAAGAATTGATGCTTTTGAATTGTGGTGCTGGAGGAGACTCTTGAGAGTCCCATGGACTGCAAGAAGATCAAACGTATCCATGCTGAAGAAAATCAGCCCTGAGTGCTCACTGGAAGGACAGATCCTGAAGCTGAGGCTCCAATACTTTGGCCACCTCATGAGAAGAGAAGACTCCCTGGAAAAGACGCTGATGTTGGGAAGGATGGAGGGCACAAGGAGAAGGGGACGACAGAGGACGAGATGGTTGGATAGTGTCTTCGAAGCTACCAACATGAGTCTGACCAAACTGTGGGAGACAGTGGAAGACAGGAGTGCCTGACGTGCTCTGGTCCATGGGGTCACGAAGAGTCGGACATGACTAAACAACTCAACAACAACAACATATTGAATAGAATAGCGACAAGCATTTTCCACAACCGGGAATGAGGGTGGCAGGAATTCACGCTCTCATATTCTCAGGAGCCCTGCCTTCTTTTTGCTCCTGGACACCGTTGCACGAGGCGAAAGGAGAAGAAGCTCCTGCAGAACAAAGTTCCCTTTTGGGCTTTGAAATTATGCTGATAATAGATTCATAGTATTGTGGAGCTGGAAGGGACCATGACGGTCATAACAAATTTCCACTCACACATGCAAACAAAGGGCAGGGAAAGCTAGCCTTGTGCATTTATTCACTAGGTTAAAGGTGCTTCCAGCCCTCCTGCCCCGCATATGGAGGACGTTAAGTTCTGTTAATTGGGAACCGAACGTCTGGGGTAAAAACCCTCATTGAGAGACTCTCTTAAGCCTGACGCTATAAGACCCACCTCCTCGGTGTTTGGACAGGTGCATCCCCCCTTGCTGGTTCTTTCGCCCCTTTACAGCTGGGGCAGCTCAGTCGATAGAACATGAAACTGTTAATCTCAGAGTTGTGGGTTCGAGCCCTGCTTTGGGCAAAAGCTTCCTGCATTGCAGGGGCTTGGATTAGGTGACTCGTGATCCCTTCCAACTCTTCAGAGCTATGATTCTATGATTCCTACGGCTATATAGGGGATGTTTGCATTAGCCTTTTTTGCTGCTGCAACACACTGTTGATGCATATTAAGCTTGTGGTCAACTAAGACCCCTAAGTACAGAACCTGTCCCTTTACTTTTACCTTTAAGCAACAAGTGAGAGCTGCCTTGAGATGCGAGATGACTGCCTTGGAAAACTGGCCCAAAACTAAGAAAATTAATTTCAATAGGGACAAATGCAAGGTTCTACACTTAGTCAGGAAGAACCATCTGCACAAATACAAGATGGGGAACACCTGGATTGCCAGTAGTACGTGTGAAAAGGAGCTAGGGGTCTTAGTTGACCGCAAGCTTAATATGAGTCAACAGTGTGTTGCAGCAGCAAAAAAGGCGAATGCTATTCTAGGCTGCATCAACAAATGTTGTCGAGACAGTTGATGGCAAGCTTCCTTGAGTATGTTTTTTTTTCTTTTTTAGAAAAGGCAAAGCACATTTTTAAAGAAACAAATAAACAGGCACAGTAGCTGAAGCTGCTAAACCGCCTTCAGCTGGGCATCTAAGAATAGCCTTAGGTATAGGAGCACTATAGCCTATAGCAGAATTAGTGGGACCCCAGACCAATTAGGAGGGATGAGCAAGCCTTGGGGGGAACAGGAGAATCTTTCAAGGATTTGTTTCCTCCCCTTCTACACTTGTTTGACTTCTACTGGTAAGATCCTGCTAGCATAAGACTTCTGCTTAACATGAGTCAACAGTGTGATGCAGTGGCAAAAAAAGTGAATGCTAATCTAGACTGCATCAACAGAAGTATAGTGTCTGGATCAAGCGAAGCCATAGTACTACAGTCATACCTCATGTTACGGACACTTCAGGTTACGTCTTTTCAGTTTGCGTCCTGCGGGGACCTGGAAGTACCGGAAAGGGTTACTTCCAGGTTTTGCCGCTTGCGCAGAAGCGCTAACTCACGAAGCGCAGAAGCGCCAAATCATGCCGCACACCTGCGCAGATACAGCGCTTCTGATTGCGCTCTTTTCAGGTTGCGAACGGGCCTCCGGAACGGATCCCGTTCGCAACCAGAGGTACCGCTGTACTCTATTCTGCCTTGGTCATACCATACGTAGAAAACTGTGCAGTTCTGGGTGCCTCAGTTTAAGAAGGATATTGACAAGTTGGAGGGCAACCAAGATGATCAAGGGTCTGGAAGCCTTACGAGGAAAAGGTGAGGGAGCTGGATGTGTTTAGTCTGGAATAGAGGAGAGGACTCCACTGTGGAAGCTCCAATACAAACAGAAGTTCCCTTGCTTTGTTGCAGTAAAAGACTCCTAGAGCAGCGTGAGACCCTTTAACTGAAGGGACACCTTTCAACAAAGCTGGATATTGCAATTGGGATGGAACTCCTATATGGTGCTCATTCTAAGGTTGCCTGACGCAATGGTGGAGTGGGATGGAGATCAGATTGGGCAAATAGGGTGGTGGAACCCTTCAAAGAATAACCAAAGTCCAATGCACCTAGTGTCTCCATGTTTCACATGTGCATATTCATTAGATTTCACTCATTTGGAGATTTCTCTTTAAAGAGACTTGCCTGTCTGTTTCTCAGTTACCAGCCATTCTCCTCTTTCTTCTTATAGCCATAGATAAATTTGCAGTGCAAACCCATACTTGCCTGTTCAGCAGTAAATCTGATTTGAGTTTAGCGAGGCTTGCTCTCAGATTAAGTAGACAGAGGGCTGCAGTCAAGTGATTGTAATGTGTGAAATTGTGCAGAGGATTGCTGCATAATTCTAAAGATAGGTGCTACCATCTGTTACTGGGCAAAACATCATCTGTTTAATTTCTGCATGTCAATCAGCTGTTAAAGGTGCCAGAGTGAAGCTGGTAGAACAAAATATCCTTTATTTAATAAAATTTACATACCACTTATCGTAAGAAAATCTCTAAGCAGTGTACAAAAATATAATATAAAATATTGAAATTATTGATAAAAACAGAGAGTTAAAAACATTTAAAAGATTATTAAAATCAACAGTAAATCCCTTGGATATCAATGGAATTTGCTTCCACATCTGGAAGTGGATTCACCCGCACCCTGTAACCTGGGAGAATAGTCTCAGTTTGCCTTTGGATTGGGTCAGCCCTATGTCCGTCCATTCTGGACCCAGTTTCAGATGACTAAATACAGCAACACTTTACCCATTTTCCATTCCATCTCCAGGCTTCCATACTCTCCTGTCCCTTGGCCTGTCATCTGTTTTTGACACCCAGTAGCGTACATGGTATGTTGGACAATAAACACAGCTGTTAAACAGATTGTCCTGTTTTCAAGTTTCTTAAAGTTATACTATTTGCAATGTTGAGGAAAAGACTTGGTCAACAGATCAGTTCCATCAGTTGGTATCCTGGCTGCAATAGATTTACAGACAGATTTTCTGTGATCACATTATTTCATAAATCCTTTCATTACAGAATTCCTTGGTAATCAGCTGGTATGTTTCTTAAAAGGGCAGGAAGCAATTGCATTTCTCAGCAACGTTATTCAATTGTACACAATCAATGTTCATGATTTTACATATTTACAAATTCACTGTTCTGCACATAATATGCAGTTCGTTCCACAATAAAGAAATATGGGTTGAGTAAGTGCTATTTTCAGAAGCTGAATTCCTTATTAATCTCAGTTTGCTAACTCTCAGACTCAAAGCTTTTAAACAGGTTTTGGAAATCATTAAGATGTGGTTCGTAGTTTTGATCCTAGATTTGCCCTCTCATTTTATTTGGTTTCAGATGTGGTTATTTTTTAAAAAAGGAGCAGCAATCATTACACCAATCAGTCCAGCCTTCTTTAAAGCCAGCTTCCAAGCAGTCTACACTGTAAGTCCAAGAACATTCTGGAAACGTCAGAAAACACAAGTTCGTTTTTTTATATACTGTATATTTGTATTTCCCATGAGAAATTCAGACCTGTATGTGCACATTTCTCAGGAGAGTTCTTAAAAAGCGGGTACAGCAGCTAACATCTTGCACACAGGCCATGTTTCTCATATCGTATGGATTGCAACAGGACAGGCACTGGAGAAAGTCTGATGAAAAAATGCCCGTGGTGCACTGTTCTCATAGCCTGGAGGGCTGAAATTCTTCTTCAAGGACCTCCTCCAGAGTTGCGTTCTCATAAGCAGGAGGAGGTGTGAGGGGCTCCGGACGTTCTGTCCGCTCTTCAACACCTTTGAGTTCATGGGTATCCGAGACAAATCGCTGCAGTTTTGGCGGCATGAGCAACCTGAGGCGGAACCTGGACTGTAGATCTGCCTCTGAGGCACGCCGTGTGCCTGGTGCCACCGAAACACTAAACGCCTCGACCACAGTCTCTCCGTGGGCAGGAGGCTCAATGACCACGCTGTACGGAGGGGGCTCCACTGGGGTTGTCCCTGGGCTGGAGGTGATGGTCCAGATGGTTGGTCCCGATAAGTAGCCAGTAGTCACCACCTCCTCATATGCCGGTGCCTCATAGGCCTCATTGTCTATGCTGGTAAAAGAGAGGGGGAGTAGTTAAAAACACAAAACATTATAATAGCTCCATACTTTCCACAAAGGAGGGTTCTTTGTGCTCTCAACAAACAATAATATCTACCATATTCAAGCAAGTGCACATCATCAAGTGCATTCTGGCCCCCACAATCACAGGCCTCACCTACACCATGCATTTAAAACACTATGATACCAGATGTTTGTGGTATAAATAATAAAATTAGTATTATTATTAAACAGTGAGGGTTTCCTCCAAAAGAATTCCGGGAACTGTAGCTTGCCAAGAGAGTTGAGAGTTGTTAAGGGACTCCTACCCCTTTCACTGGAGCTATAGTTCCCAAACTTTGCTGCAGAGGAGGAGTGACTATTAAACCTACTGTAGAATTTGACAGACTTTTAGGGTGCTTCCAGATAGAATCCCACCCAAAAATAACAAATCCTTTCACTCTTGCCCCTGGCTTTCTTGAGGTTGGTTCAGATGCAATGCCAACTCATGGTTTTCATTGCTTTTAACAACCAGCCACGAGCAGTTTTGTTAATATGACCCTCCACTGGGAATATTTCATACAATGCATTATTTGATTCACTGACCCAAGAGGAGGTGGTAAGTGGTAGCTCAGGGGAGTTTTTAAGACTTTAGGCTTAAGTCAATGGAGAATATATCAATTACAAGCTATGGTATTTGCCACTACAGTTAAGTAGCTAAACAGCTGAGAGCCAATATACCTCAGAATGGGCTGTTGCCTTCATGATCAGCTTGTAAGCTTCCCAGAATTATTGGTTGGCCACTTGGAGTGTTGGTTCTGACCTTTAAAGCCCTAAACCCTCATTGTTCAGCTGAGGTCCAGCTCCAAGGATCTTCTGCCATTTACCTCACGGCAAGTAGTGAGGTTACAGGGAACCAGGCAGAGGGCCTTCTCAGCAGTAGCACCATCCCTGTGGAATGTCCTCCCATCAGATGTCAAGGATATAAAGAACTACACAACTTTTAGAAGACACCTGAAGGCAGCCCTGTATCAGGAAGTTTTTAATGATGTTTTATTGTGTTTTTATATTTTGCTGGAAGCTGCCCAGAGTGGCTGGGGAAACACAGCCAGATGGGTGGAGTATAAACGATATTATCATCAGCATGCAGGACAAACAGATCCATGGTCTGATCTGGCCATGCTCTTTTCATGATCTACCACAGGCTTCCTCAACCTCGGCCCTCCAGATGTTTTTGGCCTACAACTCCCATGATCCCTAGCTAGCAGAACCAGTGGTCAGGGAAGGTGGGAATTGTAGTCTCAAAACATCTGGAGGGCCGAGGGTGAGGAAGCCCGATCTACCACAATCTGCTCTTTGTATAAAGGTAAAGGTAAAGGTACCCCTGCCCGTACGGGCCAGTCTTGACAGACTGTAGGGTTGTGCGCCCATCTCACTCAAAGAGGCCGGGGGCCAGCGCTGTCCGGAGACACTTCCGGGTCACGTGGCCAGCGTGACATCACTGCTCTGGCGAGCCAGAGCCGCACATGGAAACGCCGTTTACCTTCCCGCTAGTAAGCGGTCCCTATTTATCTACTTGCACCCGAGAGTGCTTTCGAACTGCTAGGTTGGCAGGCGCTGGGACCGAACAGCGGGAGCGCACCCCACTGCGGGGATTCGAACCGCCGACCTTTCGATCGGCAAGCCCTAGGCGCTGAGGCTTTTAACCCACAGTGCCACCCGCGTCCCTTGCTCTTTGTATAGATTACCACTAAAGGGTCAGCATATGCAAGAGAGAGGAAAGTAGACGCAGCTGCTTACCCAGCCTGACTTTGTCTCCGCGAGCCTGGATTATTTTCTTCCGCTGGATTGCGTTGCTTCAGGTAGAACTCCGCTGCCAAACTAATGAGGTAGCCAAGCAAACACAGACCCCCCACTGCAATGAAGAAAAACCCCACAGGGTTGATGTCAGTGGAGAGGGCCAGCATGGTTATTCCAATGAGAAGCGTGGCGGTGAACAGCACCATTAACGTTTGACGGAGGCTCTTCCAGTGTGACGCGGATAACATGGCAGAGGGAATGGTGAGCGTGGCAGTCAATGCGAGAAAGCTGGGCAGCGGCAAGAACGGGCATCTGTCAAAGAGATGAAAGGCAGTGATGCTGATGAAGAGACACGGGCACATGCGACTCAAGCACACGGCAAGGGTCTCAAATGACACGCCATGTGCAAGCCAAGTACCTGATGACATGAGTGCAAATATATACAGGCAATCATTCCAATGAAGTAACCACTTACAGCTATTGAAGCACTAGTCCTCATCCAGGATAAATATACAACATAATGAAGGATTAGGGCAGGGGTAGGAAGCCTTTGGCCTGGGGCTCAAATGTGGCCCTCTGTATCTGGCCCCCGGGACTCCCCAAGCTGTACCCTCCCACCCCAAGCCATACCAACCCTCCTCGACTACTTTTGCCTACTAGAACTGAGATAATACCTCTTCCTGGATGGATGGAGAAACGTGTGTGGCCTCTGGTTGTGGAAACAGCTGACTTTTTCATGGCTGGAATGTGGTCTCTGTTGCTCCACCTGCCACTAGTATGTGGCTTCCGCCCTTGTGCTGAAAGACATCCCTCATTCCTGGAATAAGGAGGATGAGCGGAGATCTTGCTCTTCCTTAGACTTTGCTCTTGTGCAACTGTGGAGAAGCTTTGGCTTGCCAGATGATGCCAAACTCCAACTACCATAATCCTTGGCCATTGGCCATACTTGCTAGGGCTGATGGGAGGTGTAGTTTAGCAACATCTGAAGGGCGAAAGGTTCCCCCCGCCCCTCCTGCCCTAGTGGATTCTCAAAGGAAAACATGGAGATAGATAGATAGGTAGGTAGGTAGGTAGGTAGGTAGATAGGTAGGTAGATAGATAGATAGATAGATAGATAGATAGATAGATAGACAGACAGATAAGATGAAAAATGTTAGGTCACAGTTGAGTGAAAATAGATACCCTTGAATAAAATTGTGCTGTTCCTTTAAAGGGCTACATGAATGCTCCTGCGGATATCTAGATAAGCAAATATATTCTAATATATAATTTTAAAGTTAAAAACTGGTCCAAAACTGCTGCGAACACTAGGAATTGGAAGTGCCATCTGGTCTTCAACTGGTAGGTCGGCAACCCAAGCCAGGGCATGGCCTAATCCAGGGGTAGGCAAGCTTAGGCCCATGGGCCACAAGTGGCCCACGGGGGTCGTTTAACCGGCCCACAAGCTGCCCCTGAACCGAGCCGCGAGTCCCCCTGTGCTGCGCTAAACCGGTGCACTCGCTAAACGGGGACTTGCTTCCATGGCGGTGGAAATCACATCTGCACAGACACAGATGCTGGAAATTGTGGGCGTGCGTGCAAAAACAGCACTACCACCACACAAATAGATTGTTGGGGTTTTTTTAAGCAATTTTTTTAAATTAAGAAATTAGCCCCTGCATGCATGATTGAGTTAAAAGTGGTCTGATAAGGCTGAAAACTACTGTTCCTAGTACATATCCGTGATAGTCATGCTAAGATGCAGACAAAAGACCAAATGCAGCACTTCAGAGAACTAATTCCAGCTTTCCTTGTGGAACCTGAAGTGCAACAAAGGCACGCTAAACTGACCCTAGGGAGACACAAGAAATAAGCAATGGGCAACAATAGCATTTCAACATAGCTTTTTGCGTCTCTCAAAAGGTATAATATCACACATAGCCATGAGGACATACCCAAAATGCAATATGCATCGGACAAAAGGAATTTGCTGCCAGGACAAATTCCAATGGAATCAAGCAACTACACAGAAAAACATAGGGGGGTATTCAACTAAGCTTTACTTGGAGTAGACTCATTGAAATTAATGGACCTATCTCAGTATGTTCATTAATTTCAATGGCTCTTAGTTGAATGCCACCCACACATTTCAGAACAAATCCCACACAACGATTACATTGTGTGAGACTTCCCAACATCATTTGTCCCTCTTTTCTATCCATCGATCCAAAATAGCTAATTGGACTTGCCAATGGGGAAGATAAGATTATGTTTTCTCAATGGCTGGGGAAGCTCTTTCTTCACAACCTGGAATCTCTCTGCTCCTTTGAAAGGCAGCACCTTTTGGCTAGTGGGATGGGCAAGTTTGTAAGCCAATGCAGGCAGAGCCAGGTAGAAAGCTGACACAGCTGTGAGTTTACTAAAGATGAAATCACAGTGGGGTGCAGTTTTCGCTCTGGGAATCTGGCGCAAGATCAGTGGTTCTGCTGCGCGCCGCAGAAATCCTCTTGCTTCCCATATGTTCTGTCTGTACATTTAAATTGTAAATAAAAAACATGAAGAAGACGTTGTAAGTCTCCTATGCTGCTTTACCCAAGAGAAATGAAACCAGGAGACCTTAGGGGGTCCGTGAATGGGCTTCAGGGGGTCTGTGAAGCAGGCAAAAAAAAAGGTAAACAGTGGGAAAAAATCCAGTGCAATAAATAATAATCATAGAGGGACGCGGGTGGCGCTGTGGGTTAAACCACAGAGCCTAGGGCTTGCTGATCAGAAGGTCGGCGGTTCGAATCCCCCTCACGGGATGAGCTCCTGTTGCTCAGTCCCTGCTCCTGCCAACCGAGCAGTTCGAAAGCACGTCAAAGTGCAAGTAGATAAATAGGTACCACTCCGGCAGGAAGGTAAACGGCATTTCCATGCACTGCTCTGGTTTGCCAGAAGCGGCTTAGTCATGCTGGCCACATGACCCAGAAGCTGTACGCCGGCTCCCTTGGCCAATAAAGCGAGATGAGCGCCGCAACCCCAGAGTCGGTCACGACTGGACCTAATGGTCAGGGGTCCCTTTACCTATTAAATAATAATCATAATAGTTTACTTATACCCAGCGCTGATGAAAAAGCAGAGAGGGTCACCCAGTCTGATTTAACTGCATCCTTTGCTCCCCAGGTGAAATAAATGGCTCTCTAACTTTGGCTTCACTTGCATGTTCACAGCACAGTCATGTTGTTCCCTTTGATGTCTGACAGCAACACAACCCCTTTTAAGCAGCTGCTTTCAGGCAAGCATGCATGGTCATCATGAGGCAGGCTGTGCCACTCATGGACATTGCTCCTTTCAGGCTACAGGGAAATCCCAGATGGAGGAAGTTCTGCTATTGGCCTCTGCTTTGCACTAATAATAGCTTTCTTACTGGACTCTCGTTTCCCATGCCTTCAAAAACACACACACACACACAAAAACACTGAAGCTCTGTGTGCGCCTGAGTCTAGCAGCAGCGCAGGAAAATTCCACTCTGCAGAGTCAGAGACGGAAGGTGCTTGCAAAAACCCAAACAAAGGACAGAGGAAGAAAAGGAAGTGAATAAGAAAAAGGAAGAAAGGGTGAGGAGGAGTGGCAGGAGTGGTCTGAAAAAATTACCTGTCTCTCAGCTGCAGTACCCTTTCCTGGTATCTCACCTTCACAAAGCAGCGTAATAATAATAATAATTTCCCCAGCTACTCTGGGCGGCTTCCAACAGAATATTAAAATACAATAACCTATTAAACATTAAAAGCTTCCCTAAACAGGGCTGCCTTCAGATGTCTTCTAAAAGTCTGGTAGTTGTTTTTCTCTTTGGCATCTGGTGGAAGGGCGTTCCACAGGACAGGTGCCATTTACTAGATACATTTATCTAGCATATATATATATATATATATATACACACACACACACACACACACACACACACACACACACACACAAACACAGTGGTACCTCGGGTTACATACACTTCAGGTTACACACTCCGCTAACCTAGAAATAGTGCTTCAGGTTAAGAACTTTGCTTCAGGATGAGAACAGAAATCATGCAGCGGCGGCATGGCAGCAGCGGGAGGCCCCATTAGCTAAAGTGGTGCTTCAGGTTAAGTACGGACCTCCGGAACGAATTAAGTACTTAACCCAAGGTACCACTGTGTATTCTGAAGGATGGAGGGGAGATAGAATCATAGAATTGCAGAGTTGGAAGGTATCCCAGGGGAGGGTCACCTTGTCGAACCCCCTGTAATGCCGTCCCAGGGTAGGCCCGAACCACCAACAGCCAGAAACATTGACCCATATGTACATACAGCTGGGAATTCTGGAGATTTTTACTATAGTCAATCATCTGATTGAACAGACAAGCAGCTTTTTGACTTTAAACTAGCTCACATGCTCAGTTGGATTAGCAGCTATAGTTTTGTTTTTTTAAAAAAACACAAAAAACCCACTTTCAGAGTGTCTCTAACTGTGTATCTTCCAATTGCGTTTAGGCTATCCAAGATGGCCGAGAAATGGTCATGTAAGCATCATACATGGTATGAAACTAACACTTGAGAAAAGAAAGCCCAAGCGAATCCAAGCATACCTATACTTAACATAATTATGATAATTAATGTGGTGTAGTGGTTAGCTTCCAACGAAGACCAGGGAGGGAGTTGTGAGTTCTGAACTCTTCTCAGCCATGAAAGTCACCAGGTTACCTTAGACCAGTCACCATCGCTCAGCCTAAACTATTGTGAAGATAAAATGGGGAGGGGAGGTTGCTAAACACCACGTTCCTTAAAGAATGTAAAGGTAAAAGAACCCCTGAGCATTACGTCCAGTCGTGACCAACTCTGGAGTTGCGGCGCTCATCTCGCTTTATTGGCCGAGGGAGCCGGCGCACAGCTTCCAGGTCATGTGGCCAGCATGACTAAGCTGCTTCTGGCGAACCAGAGCATCGCACGGAAACGCCGTTTACCTTCCCGCTGGTGCAGTACCTATTTATCTACTTGCACTTTGACATGCTTTCGAACCGCTGGGTTGGCAGGAGCTGGGACCAAGCAACGGGCGCTCACCCCGTCATGGGGATTTGAACCACCGACCTTCTGATCGGCAAGCCCTAAGCTCTGTGGTTTGGACCACAGTGCCACACATGTGCCTTAAAGAAAGGCACATTAAATTGTAAACATGTATATATTATAAATGAATCTATTTACACACAGAGAGCCAAATCTTCACTAATTAAAAATATAGCTCATCTTTACTCTTAAATCATGGGAAACTGTTTTAAATCTTAGCAATAGTATTCAAAACTTAACACCAATTTCTTGGTTAACCTTTAAGATACATTGCATTTATGATTCATGGTTATTGCTGCAATGTAACGATGAAGCATGCATATATTATCAATGACAGCTCACAGCCTCGAGATGCTGTTAAATCTGTATATTAAAAAAAAAAGCTTAAGAAGTATTGTAATAATGATGGCGGAAGACAAAAGTAGCAACAGTAGTTTGGAAATGCTGGCTCAACTTTACAGGAGTAGTTACTTTAGTGGGTTTGTGCTTTTCCCCCTCCCTATCTACCAATCAAGCTTGTTCATAATTCAGGCTGCAAACCTAAACAGGCTTAGTAGAGAGTAAACCACACTGAGCACAGCTTACTCCCGAGTAAATACAAATGTGATTGCAATGTCTGAGCACCAGCTGACTTCTTGCACAGGACAGAAGGAACTACACTTAGGTCATTTAAAGCTTTGTAAAAGGATTCTGCTGCTAAACAGAAACACACATGTGACCGATGCTCTCAGTATTTTTCATTTTACTTTGCCGCATGCATGTACACACCTCGGCTACTTTCGCAAGCAGCACTCAGACAAGTCTCTGACAGCAGCAGCCCCTGACCAGCCCTGGTCACTCACCAAACGTGGATGCTTTGCACCAGCCTCAGCCATGAGGTCTTCTCTCCTGTTGTCATCCCCCAGTAACTGATTGCAAGCTCCTTTGCCAGGGCTCCCAGCAAGAGAAGAAACGCCAGCAGCTTCCCGTCTTCACCCTTTTAAGGGCACATCCCAGGAGGAAGTTGCGAGTGTAGAAACAGAGAGCTACCCCTTCTTAGATTTCACGATCTTTCCCCCCAAATAGTATTGTCTCCTTTATCCACCTGAGAACGTTTTTCTTTCCTCTTTTGCCCTCCCAGCTGGGCCTCTTTAAAAGAGCAGGAAGGCAGCTGAGGAAATGGGTGGCGTATTGCAAAAGAGTGAGTAAGGGGTGTGTGTCAATCTGCGTCTCCAGCTTCTTTTTCTTACTGGGGCGAAGATCTCTCTCTCTCTTTTATCTTGTAGAAAGCCTTCCGTGACACCTCCCTCGACAGGGTGGGGCATTAGGCCCATCCCTAAATCACATGGCACGTACATAACTATTTATGAGCTCTGTAAAGATATAAACTAGGTGTTCTTCCTACTACTCAGGTTGCCTGGCAGGTACCGGTTTTAGTTTACACCCTTGACTTCTGTGCTACATGGACAAAGAGGGAATGGAGCTGCCGTCAGGTCAGTAACCTTCCCAGACCACAGCCAAGGCAGAAAGTCTCTGTGATTTAAGGAAAACACCTGGGGATTAGGAGCACAGAATAAAAGCGGCAAAAGTTCAGCTGTGTTGTTGAAATCTTGACAACTGGGTGAAGGATCACTGAAATATTACCCCAACCCAGGATATAAACTTGCAAAAAGAATGGGGCAATAGGGAAGTGATTCAACACTGTAGATCAGTGGCTTTGAAACTTTTTGGCTTCTTAAAAGGTAAAGGGTAAAGGGACCCCAGACCATTAGGTCCAGTCGTGACCGACTCTGGGGTTGAGGTGCCCATCTCGCTTTATTGGCCGAGGGAGCTGGTGTACAGCTTCCGGGTCATGTGGCCAGCATGACAAAGCCGCTTCTGGCGAACCAGAGCAGCGCACGGAAATGCCATATATCTTCCCGCCAGAGCGGTACCTATTTATCTACTTGCACTTTGATGTGCTTTGGAACTGCTAGGTTGGCAGGAGCAGGGACCGAGCAACAGGAGCTCACCCCGTCGCGGGGATTCGAACCGCCAACCTTCTGATCAGCAAGTCCTAGGCTCTGTGGTTTAACCCACAGCGTCACCCGCGTCCCTTTTGGCTTCTTACTGGCCAGCAAACAAGCCTTTTCTCTTCACAGAACTGAGCTACATGGCACATGCTCAATTCCTGAGCTTGGAGTTCCCCGGAACAGTTTGAAAACTATTATCTGAGATGGTTAGCCTTTCCTGGCCTGGGAATTGTATTTCAAAACATCTGAAGGCACCAGTTGAGGAAGGCCAGTGTAGATCATTATGTTTTGACCCAGCTAATGGGAAAGCCCCACATTCCCTGCCTGGTACTATATCTGCACATCAGGAACACTATGAGATGAGTACCAGGAAAAAGCCAGACACTCTTCCTTGTGGAGCAATCATGCACCCATTTCCATGAAGCCGTGCGCACTTCACAGCCTGCTATCCTGCTCCTTGCTAGCAGAAGAGCACGACAATCTGGAGCCAGGGTTTCTCAAACCACAGGGCCCACTTGAGAAAGTTGAAAATTATGGAGGCCCATCAGTCACAAGTTGATGATGCAATGGAAGAACCAGTCACCAAACAGCAGCTGACTCAAGAGTGGAGTTTGGCATAATCAGCTGGCAACTGGCTGACATAATTTTCAGTTTAAATCTAATCCCTCTTTCGAAATTGTTTCTGTTTTTCTTAATCCCTCAGTCCTTTCTGTTCTCTCTCAGCCTACTGATGAGGTGACTGCCTCAGGTGGCAGAGTCCACAAGGGCAGCAGATCCCAATGTAGATCTTTTATTTCTCCCTTGTTCCTGATTTAGATATTCACTTCATTCCTGGGGGGGGAGGCACCATTTGGTGGTTTGCTTCAGGCGCCAAAACATCACATGCCCACATGCTATGCATGCAAAGGTATTGCTGTTGCTGTGGAAAGTCCAAACAATAGCAAGCCCTGAGGGATAGCTCCTTTGGTAGAGAATGAGACTTAAACTCAGGTTTATGAGCCCCACATTGGTGTGAAGATACCTGCATTAAGGGGTTGGATTAGATTACTTTTGCGGTCCCTTCCAATTCTACAATTCTGATTCAAAGTGGCTTATCTAATATTTGAAGAGAGGCTGTACCACTGAGGTTCACCTCAATATTTCCCTTGGGGATAACTTCAGTGGCAATTCTGCCTGGGTGTATCCTGTCTCAAAGGCACCAGATGGATCTGTGTGCAACCTGATTTTACATTAACAGGACACATGAGCCTGTTGTTCTCCAGAAACACCTTTTGGATGGAAAGCATGGGCACGAAAGGAAAACGTACCCAACAGAATGTGGGAATGATAGACAGCCATTATGTGTTCTTAGCTTAAACCAGATGTACACCAGCAGGGAACACCTCCAAAAAGAGACAAATTTTGTTAAAAACTCTTCAAATGATACACACAACAGGGGAAATGAGATCATACTGTATTCCCTCCTAGGACAAAAAGTTCAGCTGAGGAGTTCTTTTTAGCTATCATGGCTGTGACCATTTCCTGACAAGTGTGGATCACAAGGGCAACTGAATGAAAACCGAATGCCACCCAGGTAAAAGAAGAGGCAAGGCCATTCATATGCCAGTTGAGGCTCTCTATGTGGGTGACCAAAGCTAATATTTTTATGGTTTTTCATCATGGGAATGTGTTGAGAACACTCCCATGAATGACTGCCCACTTTACAATTCATATTCACTATATGACACATGAAGGGAGGGACTTGGGTGGCGCTGTGGTCTAAACCAGTGAGCCTCTTGGGCTTTCCAATCGGAAGGTCGGCGGTTCGAATCCCCGTGACGGGGTGAGCTCCCGTTGCTGTGTCCCAGCTCCTGCCAACCTAGCAGTTCAAAAGTACAGTGGTACCTCAGGTTACATACGCTTCAGGTTACATATGCTTCAGGTTGCAGACTCCGCTAACCCAGAAATAGTGCTTCAGGTTAAGAACTTTGCTTCAGGATGAGAACAGAAATTGTGTAGCGGCGGTGCAGCGGCAGCAGGAGGCCCCATTAGCTAAAGTGGTGCTTCAGGTTAAGAACAGTTTCAGGTTAAGAACGGACCTCCGGAACAAATTAAGTACTTAACCCGAGGTACCACTGTACACCAGTGCAAGTAGCAGGATGGTAAACGCCGTTTCTGTGCACTCTGCTTTCCATCACGGTGTCCTGTTGCACCAGAAGCGGTTTAGTCATGCTGGCCACATGACCCGGAAAGCTGTCTGTGGACAAACGCCAGCTCCCTTGGCCTGAAAGCGAGATGAGCGCCGCAACCCCACCGTTGCCTTTGACTGGACTTAACCGTCCAGGCCTCCTTTACCTTTATGACACATGGAATAGAGTTGGCTTAGTGTCATGAGTAAGGATGTTAGCTGGGGAGCCCATGGTTCAATTCTGACTTTAGCCAAGAACTCACTAGAACTGTGAGGCTTGGGAAAGACTGTTTTTCGTCTCAGCCCCCCTTTCTTTCCTTGTGGGGATAATAATTCTGGCTTATCTTGAAGGGTTGTTGACCATGTATATAAAGCAGACATAAACCACACTGTATCAATGATAAATATTATTATACCAGGCCTACTGTCTTGTAATACAAGTTGGCCGCCGTCAGCTTTTAAAAACATAAAAAATATACAAGTGTGCCGTATCTGTGAAGTAGGTCAGCTGCACACTGCTCTGCCCCTAATTTTCCCTCTCTTTCCAGTCACCCATTAATTCTCCACATCACCACTTTCCTAGGCTGCCATTGATTTGCCTTATCTTATCATTTGGGTATCCTGAGGCATTTACCTGGCTCTCATTGGGAGGGTCCTTGGCCCAGCCCATAAATTCCATTACGGTTTTTAGTTAGTGACCAATTTCAAGGCTGCTGTTTCCGTTCTTAAGAAACAGTCGCCACGTGCAGGAATGCCTGCATTTGTTCTTTCTGCCCTAGGCATTTGTACACACTGCGACTTATTTACTCCGGAGCGAGGGCACTACCAACACAGGTTGTTATGTACTAAACTTGGATCCTAGAACAATAGGCAAGTAGGATCCTAGAGGCCACTTTTAAAATGAGGCTGCATTTTAAATTGCATTTTAACCTGTATTTCATTTTATATTTTTGTTTCCCCTATTATGTTTTTACTGTAATTTTTACTGGTGTTAGCTGCCCTGAGCCGGGGAGGGCAGGGTATAAATAAAATTTATTATTTATTTATTTATTTATTTTTACTATTATTACTATTATTAGAATGCAACAACTGATTGGCTTGCAGGAAAAGACCAATCAGGCTCCAGGAGGGAAGCAGAATCAGATGGCACTCATTGTGTAAATAATGTACAGTGGTACCTCGGGTTACATACGCTTCAGGTTACACACTCTGCAAACCTAGAAATAGTGCTTCAGGTTAAGAACTTTGTTTCAGGATAAGAAAAGAAATCGGGCTCTGGCGGCGTGGCAGCAGCAGGAGGCCCCATTAGCTAAAGTGGTGCTTCAGGTTAAGAACAGTTTCAGGTTAAGTACAGACCTCCGGAACGAATTAAGTACTTGACCCGAGGTACCACTGTATATAAAAGCCTGAGGTTGGGGGGGGCAGTTCAGTCACTGTTTTACAAGCTGCAATAAAGAGCATGAAATCATTACAGGACTCCGAGTATATTTCACAGGTGTTGGAAACCAAGCACAGAGCATATTAGCTACAATCCATATGCATCCTGTAGTTCCTCGAAAAATGCTCTCATTTGATGTGTTTTCCCTCAAACCACCTTACATCCGGTTTGAAAACACATGCCGTGGCTGAAGTGTGCACAGTTTTAGCTGCCATTGCACATGGGCAGATGACAACTTCCTTGAATAGGAGTTGTGGGGACAAGACAACAAATCAGGTAATGACCCTGACCCCTCTTTAGTGTGTACAGCTAGTGCAAATGTGTGTGGGGAAATTACTTCGCTGTGTTTTAAGTTGCCTGTGTGGACCTGTTCAGGTGGTCAAATTGTGTCTGACTCGTACTATTTCAGAACACAAAGGGCTTGCATAGTTGCATGTTATTCTATTCAAACAAAATCATTTACACATAGAAGCCTCACCTCCTCCATGGCACACCAATTTTCTACATATAGTGAAATTAAAGTTAAGGGGTTTTTTTTAATCTGTAGGAAAACTCAGCAATGGAGCCCCACCTGTAGCCTGAATTTATACAGCCAAGCAGCTACAGACTTACCACCTCACATCTGATTTTAATTCTCATGGTTCTGTGGTCTAAAAACACTAATTCTTCTTTTTCCCTTTCACAGGTTGTTTCTTTTCTTACATGGTGTGCTGAGTCATGCTGATGGAAATGGACTTTGTTTTTCAGCTACTTGGAGACAGACAATCATTTTTATGAGTACTGAAAGTAGCTCGAGAGAGATAACATTTCCCATGGTGTGTGCATATAAATAATAAAAGTATTATTATTATTATTATTATTATTATTATTATTGAATAGGATGTCCCTATTTTCATCAGAGAAATGTTGGAGGGTATATTCTTATGATAGTGTACAACATAAGCAGTGATCCTCTTTCAAACTGCTTTCAGCTCTCCCTAAAAGACTTGTTATTTATTTCCAATCATATTGGTTCCAGGACAGAAATATGTTGAGAGACTTTCAACAGAAACAGTACCTTCTTGCAGTCGACATGGATTCATGTTTATTTGCTGCACATATGCCCTCAGCACTTAGTAGATTTTAGATATAGGGCAAAGATAGCATAGCAGTCAACTTTTCCCTTTTCTTGCGAGGAATCCTATTCAGAATAAGGGAATTTCCCTGGGAAAAAAGGGAAACGTTGACAGCTATGCAAAGATAGGCATAACAAGTGTTATGTCCTAATCTTGGATCCTAGAACAATAGGCAAGTAGGATCCTAGAATGCAGCAAATGATTGGCCTGCAGGAAAAGACCAATCAGGTTCCAGGAGGGAAGAAGAATCAGCCAATCAGACAGGACTCATTGTGTAAATGATCTATATAAAAACCTGAGCTTTGGGGGGCAGTTAAATCACTGTTTTACAAGCTGCAATAAAGAGCATGAAATCCCAACAGGACTCCAAGTATATTTCCACAAGTGTGTTCAGATAAAGCATTAGCCTCGGTTTAGCAAAGCAGTGGCATGTGAGCAGGGTGGGGATTTTCCTGGTGGCAACCCTGAGATTACTAGGGTAGAGGCAGAGAGATTTGGGAGCTGCAGTTTGGGAGTCTTGGTGTCCTGAAAGCATACATGCCACTCACCCCGAGCCTTGCCACCACCTTGCTGCACTTCATCCCTGCCCCAGTGAGTGCATCACAATAACAAAAGGGTGCCCCGACCACTCCACCCCCTTCATGTGCTACAGATGGATTAACAGAACAAGAATAAGCCCCATTGAGCCTTGGCTTCTTCCATGCCCCTCTCCAGGGCAGCCACAAATAAGAGATCAGAAACACCCATTTCAGATTACCTCCAGTTCCGTCTGTCATGTGAACACAGCATAATCAACCCTATGGTTAGTTGACACTAGCTACCAATTTGGTCAACTCTGGCTTGACGTTGGCCTGTTTCAGATATCCTAGGTTGCCTGGTTTGAACAACATGGCAAGCTGTGCTCTGAAACAGAGGCAAAAGCTTCTAACTTCTTTCTCACAGCCATGCCAGTGGGATGGGGACTGTGGGCGCTTGAGATTACATCTAAATCATCCCAATATTTAAAGACTAGTCATGGCAGGTTCTTCACTCGTGTTCGAAATACAGTTTCCTACTGGCTTTCCAATTCATCGGATAGAAGTACAGTGGTACCTCGGGTTACAGACACTTCAGGTTACAGACGCTTCAGGTTACAGACTCCGCTAACCCAGAAATAGTACCTCGGGTTAAGAACTTTGCTTCAGGATGAGAACAGAAATCATGCTTCAGCGGCGTGGCGGCAGCGGGAGGCCCCATTAGCTAAAATGGTACCTCAGGTTAAGAACGGTTTCGGGTTAAGAACGGACCTCCGGAACGAATTGAGTTCTTAACCCGAGGTACCACTGTACATTATTTTGGCACATTGAATCCTCCTTTTAAAAGTATAGATAGATTAATTTAAGCATTCATGCTTTGCCTTTTTTTTTTTTTAAAGGAAGTGTTTAGAATAGAAGCAAAAGTGCCCTGAGGATGGTCTGAGGGTGGGAATCATAGACTGGATAATTGGTACCCACATTCACAACCAGTTGGGCTGCAAACCTGCAGAACTGCCTCTCCCTGCCCCAGAGCACAACCCGAGAAATAATTGATATGCCCCTATTTCCCCTTTGAAGGAGTCTTAATAAATCTTGTTAAACCTTCAGATTAACATCTAGAAGCAGAGGAGGACCTCAAGAGGTTTAATCTCTAGAGTGGAACAGACGCATCTTGGCTAAAGTGAGGATCTATGTAAATAAAGGTAAAGGTAAAGGTACCCCTGCCCGTACGGGCCAGTCTTGACAGACTCTAGGGTTGTGCGCTCATCTCACTCAAGAGGCCGGGAGCCAGCGCTGTCTGCAGACACTTCCGGGTCACGTGGCCAGCGTGACATCGCTGCTCTGGTGAGCCAGAGCCGCACACGGAAATGCCGTTTACCTTCCCGCTAGTAAGCGATCCCTATTTATCTACTTGCACCCGGGAGTGCTTTCGAACTGCTAGGTTGGCAGGCGCTGGGACCAAACAACGGGAGCGCACCCCGCCACGGAGATTCGAACCGCCGACCTTTCGATCGGCAAGCCCTAGGTGCTGAGGCTTTTACCCACAGTGCCACCCGCGTCCCGTATGATAACCTGTATGATAACCTAGTGATGGACAATTATATTTTTCTAGGACATTTTTAGAGCTGGGAGACCACTTTAGAAACACCCCAAGTATGTTCAGTCCAAACATATTTACCGTATTTTTCACTCTATAAGACGCACCAGACCACAAGACGCACCTAGTTTTTGCAGGAGGAAATCAAGAAAAAAAAAATTCTGAATCTCAGAAGCCAGAACAGCAAGAGGGATCGCTACGCAGTAAAAGCAACAATCCCTCTTGCTGTTCTGGCTTCTGAAATAGCTGCGCAGCCTGCATTTGCTCCATAAGACACACATACATTTCCCCTTACTTTTTAGGAGGGAAAAAGTGAGTCTTATAGAGCAAAAAATATGGTATTCTCTTGAGCTCTGAAAACAAAGAGTTCTGAAAGGGAAAATCACTGAGGGCAATTTCAGATAAATAGCCAAACTTGTACAGATTATCAGCAGGGCTAAAGCTCACAATGCGTGTGAGGCTTATTAGAGGTGTTCAAAATAACCAAAAGGAGGGTGGGTGGGTGTTTTGCTGTGTTCAGGAAGTGGTAGGTTCACGGTGTGAAGGACGGAAAAGTCTTAGCAGGTGACAGGGAGCAGACAGGATTGCTTCAGTCTTCTCACACAATGGAAACTGTGCTTGACCTCATAAAAGCAGATTAAGAGATAAATGGACAGAGTTGCATCCCCAGATAGGGGAAGAGATGATACAGGAGCCCTTAGCCCATTGAAACTAATTCAAGTCTCCAGGGCCTGGTGAATTGCACCCTAGGGTACTAAAGGAACTTGCAGGTATTATGTCAGTGGTTAATTACACTTTTCGGAAATTCTAAAGGAACCACAAGACTGGAAGTGGGCAGATGTTCCTACAGCTGGAGCACTACTACTCAAACTATTGACCAGACTGCTGTGAACATTTTTTGATCTTGATTCAGAAGATTAAGAAGGCAAAAGGAATTAATATCATTATTTTTTTTATCTGGGTTTGGGAATTAATCCAACACAAAAATGTTTCTCTGTACCTGGCACACCAACACCAACACAATATTTAACAATATTGTTTTAAATAATATTTCCAATTTCAGAATTGAAAAGTTTTTGATTTTTTTTATTAAATAAAAGCTAGAAAGACCATTTTCTACCTGCGATCCCTTAGGACAGGGGTAGGCAACCAAAGGCCCATGGGCCGGATGCGGCCCATTCGCCTTCTCAATCCGGCCCGTGGATGGTCTGGGAATCAGAGTGTTTTTACATGAGTAATAATAACAATAATAATAATACAATACTCCGCCCTCCCCAGCCAAGACCAGGCTCAGGGCGGCTAATACCAGGTATAAAAGCAATTGATTAAAATACAACTTAAAAACAAGATTAAAATACATTAAAAATGCAGCCTCATTTCAGTAGAAACTCAAATCAAAAACTTTTTGGGAATGAAAACGTCAAAATGTGTCCTTTTATTTAAAATGCATCTCTGGGTTATTTGTGGGGCCCACCTGGGGTTTTTACATGAGTAGAATGTGTGCTTTTATTTAAAATGCATCTCTGGGTTATTTGTGGGGCATAAGAATTCGTTGATTCCCCCCCCCAAAAAAAAATATAGTCTGGCCCACCACATGGTCTGAGGGTCAGTGGACCGGCCCACGGCTGAAAAAGGTTGCTGACCCCTGCCTTAGGAGATGTTTGTCCATGGTGCCACTTTCAATTACAACTGGATATAAATTATTGGAGGAACAAGAACATCTTGTTATAGGGAAAGGGAAGAGCATAGACATCCACATGCCCCCCCCCCCCATCTGGCTTTGGGAGGGTCAGGAGAATCTCTAGAAAAGCACACTGTGGAGGAGAATTTCCCATCTCCTCCCGCTCAGTGAAGAATTTGAACTAGAGGTTGCAGGGTCTACCAAAATCTTTAATGCTCAGATCAGTGTGATACATGGGCAAAATGCCATTCAAAGGCACAGCAGGTGCTACACATAGCCAAGCAAGCAAAGACATTGATCCAGGAACAACACATACCCCAGCTTAGGAGCTAACTCCTGTTGTAAACAAAATTTTGCCTTTTTCCCTTATGGGGTATCTAAGAGCCCATATAAAGTCCTTACATAGGTTCCCTATTGGTAGGAGAGAATAACAGAGGCCAACCAGAGAATATTGAGAAGCAAAGCAGCTAGTAAGCTTGTTCTTTATTGATCTGTTGCAACAGGGTGCTCCCCTCACCCGCAGAAGAGGAGGAGGAACCCAGAAAAATGGGGCACAAGGCCTTATAAAGACTTCCGAAATCCTGTAGATCAAGACCACCCCCAGAAACATCATACATACATCACAGAAGGGGTGTAACCTAAGACCACCCCTCAGATACATCATACCTACATCACAAAAAAGGCGTCTAAAACAGAAATTTGAATGTTGTTTTTCTCCTGTCCTTGTTTATCTCCTGTCTGGCAGGTTACTTGATTGGATTGCCTGGGGAGCCTGGCCAGTCTTTTGTAATGATAAATACTTAGTTCCTGGGCCAGGTCACAGGCTCACACCCTATTCATATCTTAAATGTGCCCTTAAGACAGGATTTGTGAGGAAAGAGACAATGGGAGGTTTTCCCACTTTGACCTTGCAGAGAAAACATTTGCTCAGTTTAGGAATCAAAATGGTTCTGGTTGGTCTTCCTGTGCTGATCTATGTACATGCTTGATTGGTATGCTTATGAACATTACCATATATCTAAGACCATAAAATTCCTATCACACTCCTCTTAAGCCCACTCCCCTGTAGCCTTATGAGGCTTTGCCCTCGGGTGGGAAAAATATTGCGCCCGGGAAAGGGAAGTGGGAGTCAACAGACACTCAAGGATTAGTTTCAGAGAAAAAGCTTTATTTCTACCATCCATGAACTGGTAGAAGGAGCAAGTGTGATAGTTCACAAAAAGCATGCACAGGTTCACAGTCATGTGCACGGAGCATATATACCCCTTTCCAGTTCCCTCCCCCTTTCTCCTCCCTCAGGAGTCCTGCCCCATGAGTTCCTCTGAGCATGAACAGAAAGCTGTCTCGGGACTCTTGGACTCTTGGTACCCTTCCCAGGAAAAGGGGAATGAAAAGCAGTTCAGTCTGTCCAAAGATGTTGCAACTAGAATGAGATAAGATTCGTTTCTCAGGCCTGCTTTGAACAGAGCCTATTCATTAGCCTTTAAAAGTAACATTTTGCCTATGCACAGCATCTTGTGAGAAAAGCTGAGACAAGCAGAGAAAAGCTGTTTTGGATTTTTAGAAGACAAAAGGAGTTTTGGACAGTTTTGAGGCCTGGGGTGATTATTGAAGCCTGGGGTGATTTCAGAGAGGATTTGGGTATCCTGTCCCTTCATTCCCCCCTGTTTGTTTTTGGAGAGCCGCCAGGCCTGTCCCAAATGGACCACTATCCTTTCTTGAGGCCACTGATGCTTGCCCCAAGTTTGGGAGCTGGGAGCTGCCTCCTGCAACTGTTGCTAGGTCAGCCGAACGCCTCCTTCAATGGGGTGCAGTGGCTACCTGCTCAGGAATCCACATGGTAGGCATTAGGTAGGCTGGGAAGCACACTCCATATCATCCCTGTGGGTGGATGTGAGAAGCTTGCCTTCCATAAGCCTGCCTGACACACGTCTGTGAGCAGAGACATGACCTTCCCCTTCTGAATAATAATAATAATAATAATAATAATAATAATAATAATAATTTATTATTTATACCCCGCCCATCTGGCTGGGTTTCCCCAGCCACTCTGGGCGGCTTCCAAAAGAATATTAAAATACTGTGATACATCAAACATTAAAAGCTTCCCTAAACAGGGCTGCCTTCAGATGTCTTCTAAAAGTCTGGTAGTTGTTGTTCTCTTTGACATCTGGTGGGAGGGCGTTCCACAGGGAGGGCGCCACTACCGAGAAGGCCCTCTGCCTGGTTCCCTGTAACTTGGCTTCTCGCAGTGAGGGAACCGCCAGAAGGCTCTCGGTGTTGGACCTCAGTGTCCGGGTAGAGCGATGGGGGTGGAGACGCTCCTTCAGGTATACTGGACCGAGGCCGTTTAGGGCTTTAAAGGTCAGCACCAACACTTTGAATTGTGCTCGGAAACGTACTTCTGAAGGCCACACCAAGCCAGAAAGAGTTCCTGGCGTGGACTCAGGTGTAACGGTTTGTGCTGGGAACGTACATGTCAGATTGTCACTGGCGCTCTTTGATTTATTGACACAAAGCCAGCCAGTAATTCGGTGAACCTAGCCTTATCTGTGCCATTCGTGCACAGGGTTATTACCAAGTCGGTGCTGTGGTTCAAAGAGGGGCTTTAGTTAAGTTCTGGAGGCTCTGGGTGGAGCTCTAACAGGTGGCAAGATAATGAAAGGGGGCTAGGGCATCATTTCCCTGATTGAACGTCCCACACAAATACCCTTCTCTGCAGGGGTGGTGTAAGGCTATCCAGGGGCCCAGCAACCTATATAAAGTTCAGTTATGCAAAAGGAAAGGAAAGAAAATGTCCCCTTTTCAATCCATGCTGGATTCTTCAGCTGTGCAAAGCGTCAGCGTGATGCAGGAAGGCAGGGTGGTCATCTCACGGGCGTCCGGGCGTCTGGTGGGCGTTGGACGTCTTGGGTCTCTTCCAACAAGGCTGGAGTGATGTCAGGGCGTCTGGGTCCAATCTGAGTCCTCATCAGCTGGTTCATAGGGATGCAGAGGCTCGACCAAGGCACAAGGCGTTCTGGCAAAAGTCCACCTGTTAAGAGAACAGAAAAACAAAGACGGCAGTGACTGCACAGAATATATTGATAGATAACATTTGCACATAAGGTAGAGGCCTAGCAAACATGAATTCAAAAGGGTATGCTTGGCAGGAAACTTCGCAAGGGGTTAACAGTTCTGTTCCTTGGGTTAAGTTTTGCCAGCTGAGATTTTTTCAAAAGTCTCATTCCTGTGCTCTAAGTTTCAGAGCTTTTGTGGCCTGTAAGCCATGTTGCAAATTTTCACTTTCCATCTGTCAAAGATTGTTAGTGTCCGTAACGATGTGTTCCTTGCTTCTGGCAATGTTTCAAAGTTTCAAAATTCCTATGTTATGCTGCGGCTCCTTTTTCAGAGTAAAATTGCACCTTAAAAAGAAAAATCCTTTTGACAAAGTTCACAGAAAGCATTCACTTGCTTTTTTAAGAAAGCCACTTCTTCAGGTTAGTGCTTGGGGCAAGGGGGGTGGGTAACCTTCGGCCTTCGGGTTTATGTCGCTTGACTGTAAATCCAGACAGTGTGGGGTTCAGGGAAGCTGGCTGGGGAGAATATTTCATTTTCCTCTTGGGATAGCAGCCAAGAGATAATGCTCTGAAGCTACCTCCAAGCGCCTGGCACAAGGAGGGGGGGGGAAAGCTGATGTCCTGTTACTTGCATGATTTTTTAAAAAAACAGTCTGTTCACATGCTTTCTGCAACAGTCTTTGAGCAAGAACAGAGATGAGAAGAAATCATTTTTGAGAAATCTTATTGTTCCCAGCCAGTGGGGGTGGGGTGTGTCGGGCGTGGGGCCTGTGGGCATTCCATTTCCCAGTGACCCTCTTGCCTGCAGATGGCGCACTGGCTTCTTCCCTAGGTGTCTTCTGCCCCTCCCGTGGACACCCTTCGGGATTAAGTCTTTGTCTCTGGCCTTCTGGCTGCTTGAAGACAAAGCCCTAATTATTTTGGCCGGGTCCTCTTCGAAAGAAGGATTCTGGTTACAAGTGCTTGGAGGTCTGTGGTCCTGGGCGTCGGATGACTCCAGGGGGTCGTACACTCGGTGGGGCAGGGCCATCAAAGTGGAGTTTTAGCTGCCTCGATTGCAACATCAGTACTGTCCGCTGCCCTGAGGGCATTTATCTTGCGGATTTCCTCAATGGTCAGTATTGTAATCCTAGTGTAGCACCCTGCTTGTGGTTAACGCTTAGCTGGAATGAAATATTCAACGTGCTTGATTGGCATGCCTGGGGGGTGTCCCTGCTTACTTCCAATGCAACCTCTCTCTCTCTCTCTCTCTCTCTCTCTCTCTCTCTCTCTCTCTTTATCTTTCCCCCTTAAGAACTAAATGAAGCAAAGTGCTCCTCTGATTTATCACTGCTGTGTGTCTAAGACAAGGTGGATTACATGGATGCTTCCCATCCTAGCACTCCTTGTCATAGGGAACAAAACACTTATTTCTTTTATGTATATAGAAAAGACTGTCTATTAATTTTGCATTGTTTGTTTAGGAAGTAACCTAAATATACAAACAAACGGATCCTATTTAGATTATTCAGAATGTGGAAAAGGCTGGGATGAAAGAGGAAATGGCATGACGTTTACTCTTTAACAGAAGAAGAACAGCAAATATTCATATGGCTAAGTGTCAATGGCTACTCTAAGCAAAGAGATGTCCAATTTCTGCAATTGGGAGTATCTGCAGATGCGATATTGCATGTTCAGTCAGGCCCTTTTATTTTCTCCTGATCCTGAGGAATGCGGTTTGACCCTAAGTAAGTTTACTTAGAAGGAAGTCTGTGTGCTTCCAAAGACTTACTCCCTTGTAAGTGCACTTTGGGGCAGGGCTGTAGCATGTGTTGTATGCAGGGGGTGGGGTCCCAGGCATTTCCAGATAAGGCTGCTAGGAAAGATCCTTACAGAGCCACTGCAAGTCAGCGATACCCAGATATTAGAAGAACTATCCGCCCAGATCTTCAGAAGGGCCAGAATTGCATTGTGCAACATTTTCCACATTAGGTTGTGGAAATTTCTTACTTACTTTGGGGCGGTATATTGCTGAAGGGAACAACACACCTTTCCCCGCAGTGAGATTTTCAAATTCCACACTAATCTGAAACATGCACATTTCTGCTAGTTATCTGAGGAAACATTGTACAGTAAACTGGAAGTGTGAGTGACCGGTGCTCCCATTCCCCAAAATGTACATATATTAGATATACAGTACTGGGGAATGGGAGCACCAACGACTCACACTTCCTCTTTCAATATATATTTTAGTGCATGTAATTCCCCTCTTTCAGAAAGTTCCAAAATTACTGAATTAGAATGAAGTGCATGTGGCACTAAATGTGACACTCATTTGGTACCAATGTTCTGGGGCTGGTTACATGCCGCAGAAGTGCTCTGGCTTGGGCAGAGACCAGCTTGTAAAGTTATACATGATTCTACAAACCACCGTGTTCACCATAAATCTACATCAATACTCATAAACCTCTCTGTTTGTTGTTCTACAGCTTTCTCAGAAAATCAAGCCTGTGTGAAAGGTCACAGCCACACCATAGATGCGAAGCACATTTAAAACACATGGTTCCCCCCCCACACACCCAGAATCGTAGGAACTATAGTTGACCCCTCACAGAGCTACAATGCTTAGCTCTTTTAACAAACTACAGTTCCCAGAATTCTCTGGGGGAAGCCATGTGCTTTAAATGTATAGTGTGAATAGGACCAAAGTTCCACCCGCATTTTGTTGCGTCTCATAGATTTCTCCACTGACAGAGTTGGGGAAGAGCACAGTAGTTTCCTTGCACACGTGCCACTCCTTTCAGTGAGGTGCAAGAGAACTTTTTGGCTGGCTGTGCCCTTAAAATATAACTGTGCCTGCAAGCTCTGTTGGAAGATAATAGTCTAGTATATGATGTATGTTAGGTTGGAACTGGAATTCTGTTGCCATTGCAGAATCAGCTGTCAGCAAATTCCAATCAGATAATGGGACGGCAGACTAGACAGAATAAGCAGGTCCTGTACTGCTGTAACTGGAGTGTTGCTAGGTATCTAACATGACTCATATTCTGAATGTATTTCAGAACATGTTAACACATCATCTGGGGAAATTATGGCACTACGCTCTAATGAGAGTATCATAAGGCAATCACCAAAAAATGGGCATATTCTGCTGTTCCCCGTATGCTATGGAATAACATCAGTTTCTGCGCACAGCTTGTAGAGACTTTACCTTTCCCTGACCCATAGGATTGGACCTAGTTGTTTTGTGCTTGAATCTCTCCCATTTTTATTTGCTCTTACATACTGCTGTTTTACTGGTTTCAGGTTGTATTTTGGTTTGAACGTTATTGTTTTGTTTTTATGCTTTCTACCTCTAGGAGTAGTTTTTTTGTTAACATATTAAGCCCACTTATAAATGCTTTTAAATAAATAAAATATGATATTCTTTCCTCCCAGTCTGTCCCTTCCTAATCTTGAGATAATTCACAGACCATACATAATATAAAAACAAGAAAAATATCCACACCTATTTGGAGGAAGAGGAGTGGTTAACCATCTGGCATGAAATTGATATAAGCAACATATATTAAAGGCCATTTTAAAAAGAAGTATTTTACTTATTTTGCTTATAGCCCTGAGCTAAGGAGATAAGCAACTATACAACCTTTAGAAGACACCTGAAGGCAGCCCTGTATAATGAAGTTCTTTAATGTTTAATGGTCTTTTTATATATGTTGGAAGCCACCCAGAATGGCTGGGGCAACCCAGTCAGATAGGAGGGATAATAATAATAATAATGGAATAGGACATCCCTATTTTTATCAGAGAAATGTTGGAGGGTGTGCATATATGAGGGATTTAAACAATTAAACCTCCAAACTATCCTCTATGTCCCAGCTATGCAGACGGCAGGGTAACCATCATATCGTTGTGCCCCTGTTTCGAAGTTCACGTAAACAGCTCAGGAGAATATCATTGGTGATGGCATGAAAAACTGCCAAGAAAGCCATGAAAATAAATAGGGTTGCCCTCCCCTTGTCCCTCTCTAAGCCCAGGCCCTCAGGGCAACCAAGGCAGTTTTGGTGTTGAAAGTGGAACTGAAACGCAATTCAAATGAGCCTATAAATCAGCTTAATGATTTAATTGACCAATTAAGTTGCATGAAACCAAATACACCTGTTTGCCTGTTGGAATACTAACTTTCCTGATGTGGTACCAGAACAAAAAGCTCTGTTAAATATATAGAATGCAGAAATGAGCTGTAGTACATTGAAAATTTCTAGCTCGTAGGGAATGACACAGAGCAAAAGTTTTACGTTTCTGCAATTCTTTGGGCAGAGACAAAAAGCAGCCACCTGATCTTACAGCAGCGTCTTGTTTGTTTTCACTGCTCATTTTCTGGGATGTAAAACCTGTTTTCCTAATCCATCTGATCAAAGTTGGAAAGGGTGAACATATCCTCTCTTCAAACAATCATCCGGGCAAAAACAAACAATGCCATGTTACAGCAAAAAAATACTTTTTGTTCAGTTTGATGAGTCAGAATGTCAAAACTGTGTTGCTGAATCAGCCCAAGAGCCACAAACTCCCATGTTCTGTTTAGGACAGTAGCCAGCCAAATGTTTCTGAAAAATTTCCAAGCAGATTCCAAGTGGATCCCTTCTCAGCGTCTAGTATTCTGAAGTATTCAGCCTTCTACATAGATATGAAAGCTAATCGGCACTAACAGATTGTTTTTGTACAGCACTGTTGACATGTAAACATCTCAGGACATTAAAATACATGAAAAAAATACACGCAAACCAATGCAGTCAGAGGTTCGAGTGTCGGACTAGGACCTGGGAGACCCGGGTTCAAATCATTGTTCTTGGCCATGAAGCTCAACTGTGTGACCTTGGGCCAATTACTGCCTCTCAGCACAACCTACCTCTCAGGGTTGTTGTGAGAAGGGGAGGAGGTGAACCATGTGCACCACCTTCAAGTTCCTTGCAGGAAAGGTGGGACGACAGTGTAATAAATACCTAAGAAATACAAGGCATGCAACGGCATTCAGATTTCAGACTGTCTTAGAGCAAGAGGGAACTGCAGGTTCTTTTTTGCTCATGACTGTAGAGTCATATTTCTTCTTTTCCAGTTGCAGGGAGACAGCACCACTCATATTTGTAAAGGATTCCTCCTTCACATTCTGTTAAGTTGTGGGTGAACATATCAGACAACATAGTGATTCTTCAAACAGCTCTTGCTTATTCACAGGCCAGGACAGAACTGAACTAAAGGGTTCAGCCAGCCTGCTTATATAGAGCTCCACTACAACACAACAGTAACAACTTTCTGTAACTATCCAATCACTGAAGGTCACTTTCAATTCCTTATTTGCATATGTGGACCTGAGTGAAAGCTATCTACAGTATCCCCCTGCTGGCCCAGGGTGGGAACTTCAGTACATAACACATTCCATAGTTGTGAAACAGAGGGGATTTCAGCAGATGTAGTCTGCATGGCAAGCATCCAACATCCCTGAGTGCCACCTACACAACTGTTTAATAGTGCAGTATCCCCATCTTCCTTCTCATCTGGCTATCTTAAATTTTCTCCACCTCTATCTATATCCCATATTATTATTGCTTCCTCTAGCTATTTGCAGCTGAAAACCAGAACTCTGTATTTGGAAAAGAAAAAGCCCCAGTCAGGTACCAGTCTAACATTTTATGATTCAAGGAACCCTCAGATAAACAGGTTTGAAATAAGCCAGACTTCCCAACGACTGAAATACAAACAGACGCACTGTAGGAATTTTCAATAACACCTTTGTACATTTCTCTGCCTTGCTGGATCATTATCACTAGTTGGTACCAGGCTGATCCCGGAGAGCTGATTAATTAATTAGTTAATGATTTAACTGTGGCCTCGAAGAGTAATTGTTAATGATTTAATTGTGGCTTTGAAGATACGGAGAACGGTATTGTTAGTAGCAATAAGCATTTAAGGAATGCAGCAGCGTACTTTACAAATCTGAAACTGAAGTTTTAGTGCCTGAGGTGGAAAATGGAAATGGTGTTCCCGGTTTACACTAATTAATGTGGTGGAACACATTCTATCTACTGGGGAATTCTCCGCCAGCCCTATTAAAATGAACAGAAATTAAGCAGGAACATGAATGACAGAGTAACTTCTGTTCATTTCAATTGGGTTTTCACAGACCGTTCTGGTAAAATATGCTCCGTGGTTGTTAAGGACAATCAAAGAAACATTTGAACATTTTAGCGTAGTATAGGATAGGATTGAAATATTTTTTTTAGGATATACAACCAGAACCAGTATCAATGCCTCTCTTCAAGGGCATTGGCGATTCTTCTACGGTTTTCCATGACATATTGTTGAGAACAGGGATTTTCAACTTTGACAAAAGTGGAAAACAAGAAAAGAGAAAGGCTTCTTTTTGTTGATGAGGAGAGTTTGTTTGTCTCAAATTAGGCTGAGTATAATTGAGATTATCCAGCAGAAACAAACACATAATTCTCTATGAGCTTGTATACATACCTAAGGTACATATATTCAGGGAGGTTTTTAATGTGTGACATTTTAATGTATTTTTAATCTTTGTTGGAAGCCGCCCAGAGTGGCTGGGGAAACCCAGCCAGACGGGCGGGGTACAAATAATAAATTACTATTACATATGCAAGAGGCTTGTTCATATTTTGGGAATTATTCATGTTCTTATGTTTTCTATTTTCGGGATGTCCTGTGATTGTATTATAAAACAGTTGCGTTCTGTTTTAAATCAAGCACTGCTAGGAATTGTTGCTTTTTGTTTTCCAAGTTATTTATTATCAGTCTTGGAATGGCAGTCTGCCTTCCTACCATGACCATACAGTAGTCTAGGGCAGTGTTTTTCAACCACTGTTCCGCGGCACACTAGTGTGCCGCGAGATCTTGCCTGGTGTGCCGTGGGAAAAAATGCAAAATTCGAAAAAAAAAATTCAAATTTTCGCCCACTAGGCGGGCGCCGGACTGGGTCCTGGGTATGGGGGGGTGGGGTTTTTGACCCCACCCTTGGCCAGCAGGGGCACCGATTGGCGCTCCTCAGGGGGACACCCTCCACTTTTCTGATGTCCGGGCTGTGATTGGTCCAGACTCCAGCCTGGACCTATCACAGTAGGACATCATCTTCCGTGCACAGTGTGCGCAGCAGCAGAGCGAAGAAGACGTCGCGACTCGAGTCACCAGGAGGACCAGAGAAGTTGTCATTTTATTTCTCTTCAGTCTCCACTGAATGCCTTGACTGGGTTAGGGACCCTTATAGCTCAGCATCAGTTGGTGGAAAGGACAAGACTTTACAGGATCAGGAGGAACTAACTGAACTGAGACGAAATCGTGGTTTCAAGCTAAGATTTGCTGATCTACCTTTGGACAGTTTTTGGTTGGATACTGCCAAGGAGTTCCCCCTTCTGGCAAACAAAGCTATTTTGACATTGCTCCCATTTTCCACTACATATCTGTGTGAGATGAGCTTTTCAAGCATGATTGCTATAAAAACTAAATACAGAGAGAGACTGAGAGCTGTTGGCGAAGAGCTACATGTGTGTCTTTCTTCGATTCCAGCCAGAATATCAGCTTTGTGTTCAGCCAAACAGGCCCAGGTTGCGCACTGAATAAAGTATTTTATAATTTTTCATATTTCTGTTTACTTACTATTTCATAATAATTATAAAATACTTTCTTTGTGTTTATTTGATTCCTATTCAAGAGAATTACTTTATATATAGTCAATATAGGCACAGAGTTACATTTTTTAACATTTTCTAATGGTGGTGTGCCTCGTGATTTTTTTCATGAAACAAGTGTGCCTTTGCCCAAAAAAGGTTGAAAAACACTGGTCTAGGGAGTGCTGAAGCCGCATAATTTTCAGTTAGAAAGTTACTGGTGGAGGGCTGCTTTCCAAAATCAAAACAGGGCCTGGAGTCTCGTTGCAGAGCTCTTGCTTGTGGTGACTGGAACATGTCGACTTTGGTAGGGCTGCAGTTTTTAACCATGCTGTTTTAATCACAATAGGACTTGCACAGCACTCATTTAGGAAAATACACCATTTTATATATGCTGAGTCCCATTGTCTCTTCACTACGTACATATAGTGCATCCTTGTATTTCCATAGACAGGAGAAGAGTTTTCACGGAAAAGGGAGGCCTGTATTATTTTCAGACAATATTTACTCCATACCTCTTATTTAGAAATTAAGCCATACTACATGACATAAGTTTTTGAATTCATGTGTTATTTACACTGGCATATCCCTTGCTGAAAAGCTAAACACACACACACACACACACACACACACACACTCTTTTAAAATGTGAGGGAAACTTCCTTCTGGTTTGATGCAGTTATTCAGCCTTTCTGTTCCTTTGCACCTGTCTTTTCTGTTTAGGCTGTGCACTTTAATGGAGCACAAACACAGATATTTTACGCACAATATCCTGAAACACTCCGGCTGCTGATTTCTGAAGGTCACGCTCCTCATAAGAAACAACAACAGGGCAAATAAGTTTTATACGCACACTCATGCAAAACCAAGCAGTCGGCAACATCAGTTATATTCCACCGGCTTCTAAGCTGACTGGCTGTAAATGAAAAGGAACACTTATTAAACTTTCTGAAAGAAAAATTATAATGCAGTGGTGACAGTCACCAAATGCACAAGATCTTGTCCTTGGAGCAACCCCGTCCTCTAGGGCAGCTGGATAGTCTGCAACTTATGCCTCTTCCTGGCAGCAGCGGCGGATGATGTGCGGAGCAGAGAGAGCAGCTGCCTTATGCAAAGGCAGTTTCTTGCACATGCTGCGGAGGTAAGTGCAGGGCAGAAGGGGCTCATCAAACTGGGAAGGCAGCCCATTTAGGAGAAAGAAAACCAGTCCTAAACCTCTCTTGCCTTGCAGGGTTATCTTCGGGAGACGAAAGGGCCAGGGAGAAAATCCTACGTGAATCAGGAGCGGATTCCCCAAGAGACGGCACCCTATACGCCTCCTTTTGGCAACTCCTGCAGTCCAGCTGGTGTCAGATGCCTCACTCTGCTTTCCTTTGGACCACATCAGCAAGGCCAGGAGGAGGGTCTTGCAGCCCATGATCTCCACACACACTGCCCAGGCTTGTACCCTGGAGAGGGTACAGTGGTACCTCTGAATGCCAATGGGATCTGTTCTGGAGCCCCGTTCGCATCCTGAAGCGAACGCAACCCACATCTGCGCTTGCGCGGGTCGCGATTCGCCGCTTCCGCGCATGCACGTGACGTCATTTTGACCGTCTGCACATGCGCGAGCGGCGAAACCCGGAAGTAACACGCTCCGTTACTTCCGGGTCGCCGCGGAGCACAACTCGAAATATTCATCTTGAAGCTACTTCAACCAGAGGTATGACTGTACTTCTGAACCAACTGCAGCTTATGAACTATCTTGAGGGTAGACCTACATTAGGTGCATTGCAATAAGCTACGCCCTGTCCCGGTCCAGGAACGGCAGTCTTTCTCCTGAACTGAACATATTTAAAGGTGCTTTTTTTTTGTATTTTTCACATCCGTAATGTGAATAGAGTTGTTAGCTCTTATCAGCAACCGCCTGGCCTTCACTTATCTCTTTAACAGCAACATGACCTGCATAAATCAGCCAGTAGTACTTTTCAAGATACTGTACAGAGATAAGCAGAGGTAAGCAAACCAAGCTTCTGTCAAAGGCAAAGAAGGAGGAAGAGCAGGGGGCCCATTAAAAAAGTTGGCAGCCTTAAGAGTACACCTTAGATTGTTAAAGTGTATACCACAAAAGTGGAAGGTGTGGCTTTGAAAAACAGGTGGAAGAAGAAGAAGAAGAAGAAGAAGAAGAAGAAGAAGAAGAAGAAGAGGAAGAGTTTGGATTTGATATCCCGCCTTTCACTCCCTTTAAGGAGTCTCAAAGCGGCTAACATTCTCCTTTCCCTTCCTCCCCCACAACAAACACTCTGTGAGGTGAGTGAGGCTGAGAGACTTCAAAGAAGTGTGACTAGCCCAAGGTCACCCAGCAGCTGCATGTGGAGGAGTGGAGACGCGAACCCGGTTCCCCAGATTACGAGACTACCACTCTTAACCACTACACCACACTGGCTCTGGAAACTGGGGAGCAGAAAAGAAGTGAACTCTGGTTTCTGCTGTTGGGACAGGGGACATCACACCACTCATCCAGACTCCCGGCAATAATATCAAGGCAAGAGGGAGACCAACCTGGCTTCCATCAGAGCTTGCTTTTGCCAGAAGGAACACCCAGCTCCAGTTCCCTGTTATTGCCCTGGGAGTGCTGTGGGAAAGGACACTCTGGCTTCAAGCATCAGCCAAAAGAACAAAATCTGCCTGCCGTTATTCAAGCAAGAACAGCAGCAAGGGCAGGTCTGCCCGGGTCCTAGCAAGCTATAAATGCTTGCAGTGCTTATAGCTCACCATTCTGTTTTGGCATTAAAAACTGATTTTCCTCACGGCACTTTCCTCCTCCAGCTCCCTTTCGTTGTGCATTTTGGTTTTTTAAGTTCATCAGCTCGATGGCAGGTTCCCCCTCTCTCTCTTTTTTGCTGTGAGCCCCTTTGGGAGACAATAATTATCTGAAAAGTGGGATAAAGTAAGTAAAATGAAGCACTGAGCTGTGTGTTCTTGTCTTAGGCTCCATCTGCACTATAGATTTAAAGCAGTATCGTAACACTTGAAACAGTTGTGGCTTCCCCCAAAGAATTCTGGGAAGTGTAGTTTTTTTAAGTGTGGCGAGAGTTGTTAGAGACCCTGCATCTTCCCCTTACAAGAACTAAAATCCCCTGAGAGGTTTAACAGCCAATCCCTCTTCCCAGGGAATTCTGGGAATTGTAGCTCTCTGAGGGGAATGGGCATCTCTTAGCAACTCTCCATATGCCTAGGAAACTACAGTTCCCATGATTCTTTGGGTGGTACTGCTTTAAATATATTTCGCAGATGGGGCCTCAGTTATATGGTTTTAGAAGGGGCTAGGCCACCTTAGGACGGCAGTGAGTGGGCATTTGACACTGAATGTTTTCTGGCTCAGCTGATAATGGTTTCATTTTCTGTCTTTGGAGGGGAATTTTGTTATTTATTTATGTAAGTTGTTTGCATCGTTTATAATCCACCCTTTCGCAAGAGACACTTGTGGCGCTTTACGTTGTCAAAAACAGCAAAGCGTACTAAAATAGAATTGAAATGGGGAACCGAGACAGAAGAAAAAAGTCCATAACCTAAAAACAGCCCCCAAGGCCTCACATTGGCCAGAATAAAAAGATGTCCAGGAAGCAGCCAAAATATTTGCTTTTGGAGTTAAAAACTGACAGAAGCTTAACTGGACACTGAATCCCTGCTAGAGGAGCACCCCTTACCCTAGATATAATCACTCTCCATTTTGGAAAATAAATAATATTTATTGCAGATAATGCATCCCTGAGAGGAAAAATCCTGGTTCTAACTTGCTCTTGCCTCTCAGATGGAGAGAGGTCCAAAACAGATGTTTCCTTTCCTGAAAACATGGAAAAGTAGGAAATTTAGGTCAGCAACCGTTAAGTGTAGAGGGAAGGCAAGCACAGCTTAGCTCAGGAAGGACAGTCTACAAGGGGCTTCCTCTCTCGTACTCTTTCCCATGCTGACACATCAGCTTTCAAGGCAAGCTGAGTTGCATCCCAATGTTTCAAACATAAAAATAAAAATTAAGGCGTGGGGCAGTTCATCAGGCATCTTTGGGGAGTTCCACAATCTGGGTACATGCACCAAGAGAAGGCTGTAGGCTGCGTACACATCATTCATTTAAAGTACCGCCCCCCCCCCCCCATGAATCCTGGTAACCGCAGTTTGTCAAGGGTGCTGGGAATTGTAGCTCTGCCTGGGTAAACTACAGTTTTTAGGATTCTTTGGGGGAAAGGATATGCTTTAAATGTATGGTGTGTACATATGGTGTGTGCACCAGCCATGTACCGTATTTTTCGCTCCATAAGGCGCACCTGACCATAAGGCGCACCTAGTTTTTAGAGGGGGAAATCAAGAAGAAAAATATTATTCCCTCCCCCCAGTCCCAAAGAGCAGCAGACAGGCTGTGCACAGCCTGTCCGCTTCTCCCAGAGCTTCTTGGGGCTGCCGGGGGAAGCCCAGGTTTCCCCCGCCAGCCCCAAAGAGCAGAGAAGCCAAGACAGCGAGCGGGATGCAATTCCCCCACCTCCCGCAAAAGCCCACAGGAGCCGCACACCCTTTAGGGAGCGTGCAACTCCTGCAGGCTTTTCTACGAGGCGGGAGAAGGGACTGACTGGTGGCGTCAGTCCCTTCTCCCTCCTGGGGAAAAGCCCGCAAGAGCCACGTGGAGCTTGTGAGCGGCTCTTGGGGGCTTTTCCTGCCTGCCTCCCCACTGCATTCGCTCCATAAGACGCACACACATTTCCCCTTACTTTTTAGGAGGGAAAAAAGTGTGCCTTATGGAGCGAAAAATACGGTACATCTCTGTTGCCAGGTCACACAGCAGATACTCTTTTACAGATCTTGACGTAGGAAGTAGGGAGGAAGCGATATGGCCTAGATGCTTCCAGACAGGGACTTTACATTGCGAAAAAATTCCACTGTGCATGTTTCACAAGTTCGCTTCCATGACTTCCCAATTTTCTGAGTCACAATATTCATTTGTTCTTCCCCCGCTTGACATCTATGTTGGTGGGCGGAGCGTGACGGGCTAAATTTTTTAATCCTCCCCACAAGCACTTTTCCCACACCCTCCATTACCTGTTGCCATTCTGGGCATGCACACGGGTATTTTTTAAAAAACACCACTAATCTCAGGAAATGCACTTGAATAAATGTTACCAACTTTATCCAGCCAGTCTCACAGTGAGTGAATTTAGAGATTTGTGCTTTGGGGTTTGTGTGTGCAGGATTAAATGTAAAAAAAAGAAGAAGTAGTAATGGCTGGCTTTTTTTATGCAACAGTGTCATGTTGGAGCCACAAAAGAGCAACACAAAATTATTGGAATGAGCAGCGCTGGTTCCTCAATAAACTCCCATCTTGAAACACTCCTAGCCATTTATTGCTTTTAGGAGATAACCAGCACTTTCAATGGGTTCCAGAAACACATCAGAAGCCCGCGAGACAGTTTTAACGATGCAGGTTATGTACGTCACAGCTCCCAACACCTCACTCTGGTCAATAGTCTATTCCGGAAACACAAAGGCAGCCCCACACAGAGTGATTGCTAGTACTTCAGTGTTCTGCTCTCTGATTGGTTGGGCTGCATGCCATTAGTGAGAGAGCTGCAAATACTGCATTTCCTTATTGGGCTGCCCTTTTATTGAATTTGTAAAAAGGCAGGTTCATATTTTGTTACATACCAAATATCATTGTTATTTACGTAAAAACTTATGCACCGAGCTTTGTTTATAAATAGGAAAGGTCACCGTATATATAAATAACAGTAAATCAGTAACAACAATGTAAAAATAAATAATAATAAAACATGATTTTAGCAACCACAGTAGTCAGAACTAACAAGTTCAGTTATCAGCTGTCAGGAAATGCACAAACAGCATCCCCACTGCAGAAGCATCCCATTACTGGTGCTCTCTTGATCTGTACCATGTGGGCACTGCAAAGGAAAACGCCCTTCACCAAACCCTGGTGAAATAGGTGGACTCATTGCATTGGGTCTTTACAGTAGGCAGAGAGCATCACTTAGTGCCATCACCTCCTCCACCCAGTTTTCCACTGTCGGTCAACATTCTGATTTTGGAAACAAATATTCCTTTAATGGACACTGATGGCTAAGAGATGCTTGCTTAAATTACCAATGCTTTTTTATTTTTGGAAATAACACTTATTGTATTTTTAAAACTTACAGCACAACAAAAAATAGCATCTGCTTGAATTATCATTAATGGGGGGGGGGGACGGACACTGAACTTAAGTCATAGGATCATAGAATTGGAAGGGACCCTGAGCGTTGTCTAGTCCAATCTGGTGCAGGAATCTTAACTAGAGCATCATGACAGGTGACCATGGCTCCCCTGCTTAAAAACCTCCAAGGAAGGAGAACCCACCACTGGGGGATCTGTTCCACTGTCAAAACTGCTCTTGCCGTCAGAAAGTTCTTCCTGGTGTTTAGCCGGAATATGCTTGAGTCGGTACAGGAGGCAAGCATTCGGGACACAGTCAATAGGGAGGAAAGTTTCAGTTTTGCAACCTTCCTTTTTTTCTTTTATTAAAGATTTTGTTGATTTACAAAAGTGTGCAATGTGTCTCTCTCTCTCTCTCGTGTTTTTTCCCCATGTAACATTTTTACAAATCATTTTCATTTATTAAGACATTAGGAAGAAAAGGGGGAAACAGCAAAGTTTTGCAACCTTTATGACAAGCGCTTGAGGAAACGCGTGCCAGCAACTTTAAAAGCTAGCACTGCCCATCACTTGCTGCCCACTTCTCAGATTGCATTTTTACAACAACAGCCTAGAGCACTTTGCACTTTCCTAAGACCAAGCCCAGTCGGTAGAACAAGAGACTCTTAACCACAGGGTCCTGGGTTCGAGATTCCAGCATTGCGGAGGGTTAGACTAGATGACACTTGTGGTCCCTTCCAATTCTATGAAGCCCGGTAGGTCAGAATTCCCCAGTCAGATCTTTTTAAACTTCATAGCAGCCAAAACAACGACACAAAACCTACAGGCAGTCTCGGGGGGGGGGGGGCTATGTTCGTTTGGGAAAGTGGGGCGGTGCTTTTTAGCCTCACTTAGTGTCATCGCCTCCTCCTCCTCCGCCCAGTTTTCCACTGTCAGTCAACATTCTGATTTTGGAAACAAATATTCCTTTAATGGGCACTTATGGCTAAGAGATGCTTAAATTACCAATGCTTTTTTAAAAAATAACATTTATTGTATTTTTAAAAGTTACAGCACAACAAAAATAGCATCTGCTTGAATTATCGTTGATGGGATGGGGGATTGGGAGATACTGAACTGAAGTCACAGAATCATAGAATTGGAAGGGACCCTGACCGTCATCTAGGTCCAAAACCTACAGGCATTCTCGGGGGGGCTAAATTCGTTTGGGAAAGTGGGGCGGTGCTTTTTAACCCTTTCGCACCCGCCGCTGCCAGCGCCCAGAGGAAGGGCAGAGACTGCGGCTCCTCTGCAACCCTCGACGGCCGTCTGCCTCCCCCCCCCCCGCAAAGGTGGTCATCAGCCGCCTGGGTCCCCGCGAAGGCGCTGCAATGCGGCGAGGCCGCCTCCTCCGTGCCGGCCGCCCGCCTCCCGCGTCTGCTGCAGTGGATCGTGCCGTCCACACTAATCAGCCGCCGCTCCGACGGGCAGCGCCGCCTCCCTCGCCCCAGACGGGATGACGGCATCCTCGGCTCCGCTGGGGGCCAGTGACGTCATGCCGCAACCTCAGCCGCAACCGGGATCTGCAGCAGAGCGGAGCAGAAGCGCTGCTCCTTCTTCCTTCGCGGGCTGGTTTCTTTCCAAGGCCTTTTGAAGTGTGGCGAAGCGGCCACTCCAGACTAGGGCACACATTGGCAGGATTTGGGCAAGGCGAAAGAGAAAGAGAAGGTCTTCCTTAGCTTTCTCTGCACACACCCCTTAATATATATGAATGAGTGTTTTAATAATAATAATAAGAAGAAGAAGAAGTAAAGGGACCCCTGACCATTAGGTCCAGTCGTGGCCGACTCTGGGGTTGCAGCACTCATCTCGCTTTATTGGCCGAGGGAGCCGGCGTACAGCTTCCGGGTCATGTGGCCAGCATGACTAAGCCGCTTCTGGCGAACCAGAGCAGCACACAGAAACGCCGTTTGCCTTCCCGCCAGAGCGGTACCTATTTATCTACTTGCACTTTGACGTGCTTTCGAACTGCTAGGTTGGCAGGAGCAGGGACCGAGCAACGGGAGCTCACCCCGTCGCGAGTATTCGAACTGCCGACCTTCTGATCGGCAAGTCCTAGGCTCCGTGGTTTAAGCCACGGCGCCACCCGCATCCCTAATAATTATTATTATTATTATTATTATTATTATTATTATTATTATTATTTATACCCTGCCCTTCCCAGCCAAGACCGGGCTCAGGGCGGCTAACACCAAATATAAAAACAATGGATTAAAATACAGCTTAAAAAACAAGATTAACATACAAGATTAAAACATTAAAATGCAGCCTCATTTCAGTGGAAACTCAATCAAAACTTTCTCGGGGATAAAAACGTCAAGTCTTCACCAAGGCTAACTATCCAGACTGGTAGCTGACAGCAGCTTTTTGTTTTGTTTTGTTAAACGATTATTATTTTTTCTTCTGGAAAGGGAGGACGCAGATTAATGGGCATGCGCAAAGTTTTTATGATGATGGCAAGAAGTGGATTGTGAGAAGGGCACTTCTGATTTTCCACAGATGCAAAATCAGCACTCGTAAGCTCAGGGTCGTGGGTCTAAGCCCCACATCGGGCAAAATATTCCTGCGTTGCTGCAGGCCTAGATGACCCTCACAGTCCTTTCCAACGCTGCAGTTCTATTAAAGAGCACCCATCCCATAATAAACACCCAGTGAGAAGCACTCTGAATGTGTTTATTGCTCCAAATTGGAAACTGGAGACACGGTTGCACAGAAAAGGGGGTCCGGAAAAGTAGAGCGTGGCAACTTATCTTGGTGAATTGCAGGGTATAACTCAGATGCAGATATGAAGAAAAAGTCACACACACCCCACAAACACTTCATTACTTTTAGCAGGTGCCTATCCAAACATTTGTTCTGCTCCACATTCAGACCCATTGAACTTCTGGCCTTGACTGAAGGCTTAAAAAAAAACCACTCCATCAGGCTTTTGAACAGAACTCTGATTTTATATTTCAAACTAATTTTTGCCTTATTGCATGGGGTCTCTTGCACACTGCTTAGAGACAACTGTGATTGGGTAGCTGTAAACCACCTTAATATTTCAGAATAGGTGGTGTATGTTTTTAATTTTTAAAAAGTATATTAAGTGCTATGGACTCCAGTGATTACAATTACCATCATCATAAATTTACAAGTCGAGAATGGGGAGTGTTAGGCAGGCATTCAAAAAGACCGTGCTCTGCTGTAAAGCAGCACACAGTTCCTCAAAAGCCGAACAGTCCTTCCAAAACAGCTTGTTCTTGCCAGACTGCTGCAAAATTCAGACTTCCCTCTCTTTTGGCAGAACCCCAATTACTTTTCCCTCACCATCCAAGCAAGTGAAATATGTCCAATAGCTGCCAGCCTTCAATTATCATTTAAAGCGAGCATCTTCTAGCCATCAGTGCCCATTAAATAATATTAAATAAGAATGTGGACTCAAGACGGGTGGGTAGAGGAAATTTGATGATTGATGAGGGACTTCCTACCATAATGGCCCTCTATCCACTGTAGAGACTAGCTTTGCTAAAGCAACGGATCAATAAGAAAACAGGGACCATCATTTATCCTCTGATTGCGGTGGTGCTCCTGCTTGCCAGCTTGGTGGCGCTGGGCTCAGGTGAACACACATCTGCACCCTCTTCTACCACCAACCTCGTGCTCCTCCCCATCACCACCAGCCTATACCTGCCCATCCCACTCTGGGCAGCATAAATTGTGGATACGCAGGACTACCCTTTAAATGGATTTCTTCCCAGCCTAGTTGGTTTAGCATTAGGGCACCTGGTTCACAGGGCCCTTACTTAAGGAAGCCCTTGTGTTGTTTCACTACTTCCAGTGCCCATAGTGTAGATAGGGGGAATGCTTCAGCCTAGTGATCCCCTGTCAAGCTTCCGTATGGCTGATGGGAACAATCTGGGAGCTATAAATAGGTGTGTTGTTCAGGGGTGGCCCAGGGGGGCTGTGTCGGGATCTCCGCTCAGCCAAGCTGATAAAGCTCATTTTCCTCCGGAATCGCCCCCGACGATAATTAACAACCTGAGCCTTTGATGAGGCCTCAGGCACATCCCCGATTCAGCAGAGAATCCAAAGCAGCACACGGAAGTGATGAGATTTATGGCTACATGCTATGCTTTATTACTAAGCTACGCAGAGAGCAAAGAAAAATAGATCCTCTCTCTGTGAGAGCAGAGAGCAACTGCACAACAAAGGAACAAAGGAACAGGAAAACCACTAACGTCACATCCCGTCTCCCGTCAGACTTCCAGCAGCCTGGACTGTCTCTGGAATGTAAACAGAGTCTTGTGACTCCAAAGCGCTGCTCAGTGGCAAACAGAAACTAACAGGCTGAGCCCTAGGTCTTTTGCCCTCTGCCCCTTCATACACCCCACAAACCTTTCTGCCTTCTCTCTCTCTCTCTCTCTCACACACACACACAATTTGCTTATAGGCATGCTGCAAAACACACTGCTGGTGAGACCCACCATCTAAGAGACTAAAATCGGCATCTATGCATATAAATGAGCACATGCAGATTTTATGCAAATTTGTGCCAAAGCCCTGTGCCCTTTATGTACCTGGGAACACCCCTGGCTATAAAGCCGCTACAGCTGGTGTCTTGCCATGCATGAGCACATGACATCCCCCAAAGAATCCTGGGAGTTTATCCCTCGCAGAGGGACAATTTCCTTTGCCCTTAAACTTCCCATGATTTGTTTTGCGGGTTGCTTTAAAAATATGCTGCGCACACAGCCTTAACAGACCTAGGAGGTTCCATGGCTCCTGCTCCAACACCCAACTATCTTAAATTTGTCCTTAAAGCAGGGGCAAGTTGTTTGAGCAGGCACGTAACATTTCAGACGACCTGAAATTCGGCTCCATTTTGGGAAATGTGATTGATAGCGTCCTGCCAGCACACAGCAGTGGTGACCACCAGGAAAGGAATGTAAGGGCTTTGTCACTGTTATGTCAGCAAGTCACTCTTTTGTCCTTGGGCTTCTTTGCTGCTTCAAGGAAGGAGTAATGCCTGCCAACGGTATTGACTGGCTGGATGGCACAGTTACTGCCATCTTCTGGAAATGGTTTGTTTCGCAAGCCTCAGTCTCCTCAGGTTCATCTATCACAGACCAGAGAAGGAAGCTACCCAGGCGTTGCCTCATCATGCAGTTTCATTGAGAAGGATCTTGCATCAGACTTCAGGGATCAAAGCAATGGTTTCTATTGAGCATGTGCATGCTCGTTCTAATAATGTTGCGTTACAGCCCTCAGGAGAATCTAATCCCCACCTAAACACCCTTGCATGATGAACACAGCCAAAAGATATAGTGGCATACGGAATCTATATTGGTATAACAATAGCCTTGTGCTAATAAGGGACGTGGGTGGCGCTGTGGTTTAAACCACTGAGCCTTGGGCTTGCCGATCAGAAGGTCGGTGGTTCAAATCCCCGCAATGGGGTGAGCTCCTCCCGTTGCTCGGTCCCTGCTCCTGCCAACCTAGCAGTTCAAAAGCATGTCAAAGTGCAAGTAGATAAATAGGTACCACTCTGGCGGGAAGGTAAATGGCGTTTCCGTGTGCTGCTCTGGTTTGCCAGAAGCGGCTTAGTCATGCTGGCCACATGACCCGGAAAAACTGTCTGCAGACAAACGCTGGCTCCCTTGGCCTATAGAGCGAGATGAGCGTTGCAACCCCAGAGTCATCCACGACTGGACTTAACGGTCAGGGGTCCCTTTACCTTTAATGGATAATATAGGGAGCATAGAATCATATACATGTAGAGTTGGAACGGGTCCCAAGGGTCATCTAGTCCAACCCCCTGCAATGCAGGAATCTCAGCTACAGCATCCATAGCAGATGGCCACCCAAACTCTGCTTAAAAACCTCCGAGGAAGGAGAGTCCGCCATCTCCCAAGGAAGTCCGTTTCACTGTTGAACAGCACTTGATGTCAGAAAGTTCTTCCTGATGTTTCGTCGGAATCTCCTGTAACTTGAAGCCGCTGGTTCAACTTCTACTCTCCAGAGCAAGAGAAAACAAACTTGCTCCATCTTCCATGTGACAGCCCTTGAGATATTTGAAGATGGCTACCGTCTCTCCTCTCAGTCTCCTCTTTACCAGGCTAAACATACCCAGGTCCTTCAACCATTCATCATAAGGCCTAGTTTCCCAGCCCTTGATCATCTTGGTTGCCTTCCTCTGCACGCATTCTAGCTTGCCAACAACCTTTTAAAATTTTGGTGCCCAGAACTGGACGCAGTATTCCAGGTGTGGTATGATGACCAAGGCAGAATAGAGTGGTACTATTACTTCCCTTGATCTGGACACTATACTTCTGTTGATGCAGTTTAGATTAGCATTCACTTTTTTTTTGCAGCTGCATCACACAGCATCACACTGTTGACTCATGTTAAGCAGAAGTCTTATGCTAGCAGGATCTTACCAGTGGAAGTCAAATAAGTGTAGGGAGGGAGGAAGCAAATCCTTGAAAGATTCTCCTGTTCCCCCCAGGCTTGCTCATCCCTCCTAATTGGTCTGGGGTCCCACTAATTCTGCTATAGGCTATAGGCTTGGCTATAGTGCTCCTATACCTAAGGCTATGCTTAGAAGCCCAGCTGAAGGCGGTTTAGCAGCTTCAGCTACTGTGCCAGTTTATTGTTTATTTCTTTCTTTAAAAATATGCTTTGCCTTTTTAAAAAAGAAAAAAGCATACTCAACGGTGTTTGCCATCAACTGTCTCACCAACAGTTGTTTTAAATTACTTTCTTTTTACCACAAGTCAGCTCAGAAAATCAGTCAAAATCTTCAGTCATTTGAAAACTAGCAAGTTAAATTAAAAAATTAGCTTTCATACGGTTAATGAGTTTATTTTGCAGAATTACAAAGAACACACCTTTTTATCTTAATTTTTTTAAAAAAATCTAAACTGAGTTTTCTTGGATTTGCTGAAAAGGTTTTCAGCACTTCCTTCTCAAATTCCTCATTCCCCCCCCCCAACAACATCAAACAAGTGACCTCAGTGAGCATTTCAATTTCAAATGTTCTGATCATTTCAACTTTTAGTTAAGCATTTTTATGTATTTACTGTATGGGGGGCAGCTGCCCCCTGGCTACACCCATGGTTTATATAACCCTTACAACATAGCTTTAACAGGTAAAGGGACCCCTGACTATTAGGTCCAGTCGTGTCCGACTCTGGGGTTGCGGCGCTCATCTCGCTTTATTGGCCAAGGGAGCCGGCGTACAGCTTCCGAGTCATGTTGCCAGCATAAGCCGCTTCTGGCGAACCAGAGCAGCGCACGGAAACACCGTTTACCTTCCCGCCAGAGCGGTACCTACTTATCTACTTGCACTTTGACGTGCTTTCAAACTGCTAGGTGGGCAGGAGCAGGCACCGAGCAACAGGAGCTCACCCCGTCGCGGGGATTCAAACCGCCGACCTTCTGATTGGTTTTCAGGGCGTACTCAAGGATACACAGTACCGACACCTTGTTGTTAAAAAGTGTGGCAGTTGCTGTAACAACTTCGTGGTGAGTACCAGCACTTATTTTTCTAAGAAAAAAAGCACTGGCTTTAGGGACACTTAGGGGAGAGGTGAGGTGCAGATCCCTGTCTCGGCTCCTCCAGATTAGCTGGATTAAAAAGAAAAGTGATCAGTTTTCTGTAGTGTTGTAGGAGACAATAAACAGAAAGGTAAAGATGGTAGGTTTCAGACTAGTTTACTGTATTCTATCAGGACTTATGGCATATTCTGGTTATTTTGAACCAATAGTAGCAATTGGTGTAGCTGACAGGATTCTCTTTGCAGTCTCAGCTTCCCTTCTGGCCTTTTCTATATAGAGCTAATTTAGGAAGAGTCTGAAACAAATCCCTGTGTTTTTGATAAGGACATAATTCCAAGCACAGGAGTGCCACTCCAACCAAGATATAATAATATCTCCCTTCTTTTACGATGATTCAAGTCTCTTTTTTTGACAATTGCTGCCAGGTATTTGAAGCTTTTGTAGCTGCCCCACAGCCTGCAAGGACAAACCAGTCAAATGAGTCAAGTCGAAACATGGGCATAGCCACGATTTATGTTATGGGGGGGAGCACGACGCCCACCTGTCATCATCCTCTGTCTGGCTCTTTCTAGCAGATTTGGAATGAAATGTCTCTCTAACAGTTGTTTTAAGGTACCGTACTTTCTTTTGACCCCAAGTGGTTAGAAAAACCAGTCAAAATCTTCAGTCATTTGAAAACTAGGAAGTTAAATTAAAAAAAATTAACATCAGGGTGTACCTTTCATGCAGTTAATGAGTATATTTTGCAAAATTACAAAGAACATGCCTTTTTCATCTTATTTATAAAACTATCTAAAATAGGTTTTCCTGGAAACCCCTTTCACAAAATCATCCAAGTGACCTCCGCAATCATTTCAATTTCAAATATTCTGCTTATTTCTACTTTCAGTTAAGTATCTTTATATACTTAATTTAGTAGGGGCAGGTGCACACCCCCCCATGCCCATGAACCAAAGTGGTCCTGTCACTGCATATGAAAGCACACAGCCTGTGACTTCAAGCAGCTTCCAGCCCTGCAACCTTTTAGTTGCAGTGTTAAATCTCAGACTTTAACCTGGTGGATGCCTTCTTGAGTGTCAGAAAGAATCAGTGGAGTGTCGTCAGTAAAGAGACAGATGACATGATCACGGTCTCTAGTATGGTCTTTCTGATCTTAACATCAGCTCTGATCTTATCAGCCTAATACAGTGGTATCTCAGGTTACATACGCTTCAGGTTACAGACTCCGCTAACCCAGAAATAGTGCTTCAGGTTAAGAACTTTGCTTCAAGATGAGAACAGAAATCGTGCTTCGGCGGAGCGGCAGCAGCAGGAGGCCCCATTAGCTAAAGTAGTGCTTCAGGTTAAGTACAGTTTCAGGTTAGGTACGGACCTCCGGAACGAATTAAGTACTTAACCCGAGGTACCACTGTGATAACAACAACAACAAGAATCTATTACTTATACCCCACCCTAGCCACTCTGGGTGGCTCCCAACAGAATATTAAAAACATGATAAAACATCAAACATTAAAAATTTCCCTAAACAGGGTTGCCTTCAGATGTCTTATAAAAGTCAGATAGTTGTTTATTTCCTTGACATCTGATGGGAGGGCGTTCCACAGGGCTGGTGCCACTGCCAAGAAGGCCCTCTGCCTGGTTCCCTGCAACCTCACTTCTCACAGTGAGGGAACCGCCAGAAGGCCCTCAGAGCTGGACCTCAGTGTCTGGGCTGAACAATAGGGGTGGAGACACTCCTTCAGGTATACTGGGTCGAGGCCGTTTAGGGCTTTCAAGGTCAGCACCAACACTTTGAATTGTGCTCAGAAACGTACTGGGAGCCAATGTAGGTCTTTCAGGACCGGTGTTATGTGGTCTTGGGGGCCACTCCCAGTCACCAGTCTAGCTGCCATGTTCTGGATTAGTTGCAGTTTCCGGGTCGCCTTCAAAGGTAGCCCCACGTAGAGCGCATTGCAGTAGTCCAAGCGGGAGATAACTAGAGCATGCACCACTCTGGCGAGACAGTCTGCAGGCAGAAGGGTCTCAGCCTGCGTACCAGATGGATCTGGTAGACAGCTGCCCTGGACACAGAATTGACCTGTGCCTCCATGGACAGCTGTGAGTCCAAAATGACTCTCAGGCTGCGCACCTGGTCCTTCAGGGGCACAGTTACCCCATTCAGGACCAGGGAGTCCTCCACACCAGCCCGCCCCCTGTCCCCCCAAAACAGTACTTCTGTCTTGTCAGGATTCAACCTCAATCCATTAGCCGCCATCCATCCTCCAACCAGAGCATGCACCACTCTGGCGAGACAGTCTGCGGGCAGGTAGGGTCTCAGCCTGCATACCAGATGGAGCTGGTAAACAGCTGCCCTGAACACAAAGCTTCTATTGCACTAGTGTGAAATGAAGGAGTGACAGAGGACACCCCTGTGTCCCCACCTAGGGTGATAAAGGGTGTGTCAGTCGCATTATGGCCATTGGAGCATGAGTACATTTCCGCCTCAGGGTTCAGCAACCTGCGGCCCAATCCCCCATTTTGGTACAGCATAAAAAGCCATGCGAGGCTGTCAATGGCCCCAAGTATATCCAGAAAAAGAGGAGACCTGTGTTTGGCTGTGTTGCACTATATTGAGTGTCCTTCAAACAGAGCTCTCTGTATGCCTTCCTGGAACGAAACCAGATTGATCTTTGTTAATAAAAACATCCAACCTTTAAGCCATTACCACTGTTAAAATCTTGGCATCCTGGTTCACTTAGGCGACTTGGCCTACAGAAGCTCAGCTCAGTTGGATCTTTCCTTGGCACTGGGATCATCACTGTAGTCTGGGCTGCTTCCAGGGTTTTGGGGTTCGCTCTCTAGGACTGCAGTGAGCAGGGCTCGCAATCTAGGGACCAAGGTTCCAGGGTCCAGGAGGCGTGCCAAAGATCCCACACCCTCTGCAATGTATAGGAGAAACATTAGGGTTTGCCAGTAATAACTGGGGAGTACCGTTTGTGTAATATTTTCAGCGACAGCTCCTTTGTAGTAATGGATGTTGTTTTTGTACATTAGGCGGGGGGGGGGGCAGCTGCCTCCTGCCTAAATCATCATTAAAAATCAATACAAATCTGAGGTTCTCCCCCCCCAATAAAAGCCTGTCCCCCAAAAAATCCTGGCTACGCCCATGTTTTTGTATGCAATTTTGTATGCAATTTTCAAAGAATGACTACATTTTGGTTCCCAAATGATTTTGGAAAGTGTGAATTGGGTAGATTCTCCTTTAAATGCCTGCAAAATAACAATTCCTATCCATTCCCTGTCAGACTTGGACCAGGAAGAGACAAATCTCCACTCAGCCATGCCGTCTTTTTTTTTAAAAAATAATTTTTAAATAAAATTTAAACATAACAAATTATCAAAACAAATCAACTTCATTATTTCCCCCCTATTTCCCCCCTCCCACCTCCCCAACAAACCCTCCCCCCCCCCACGCCTTCCCTCAGCTCCTCTCTCTGATTTCTCAACCAGTGTTAACTTCTGCATAGTATAAAAGCACAGGACTTCATTAATGTCAGATTCATTTCTGTTTGTATACCGGGGGGCATTGACAGGGCCAGGGATGTCTTTATCCTATGAAGTGGTCTTCACGCTTTGCTAGGGGTTAATTAGGAATGGCTTAACGACTCCCAACTGGTATGAAGCTGGTTTGAGAAACAAGGTATGAAGTAGCCGTAAAGGTAAAGGGACCCCTGACCATTAGGTCCAGTTGTGGCTGACTCTGGGGTTGCGGCGCTCATCTCGCTTTATTGGCCGAGGGAGCCAGCGTACAGCTTCTGGGTCATGTGGCCAGCAGGACTAAGCCGCTTCTGGCAAACCAGAGCAGTGCACGGAAACGCCGTTTACCTTCCCGCCGGAGCGGTACCTATTTATCTACTTGCACTTTGACGTGCTTTCGAACTGCTAGGTTGGCAGGAGCAGGGACCGAGCAACGGGAGCTCACCCCGTCGCGGGGATTCGAACTGCCGACCTTCTCATCGGCAAGTCCTAGGCTCTGTGGTTTAACCCACAGCGCCACCCGCGTCCCTTAAAGATCCTTGAAGGGAGACTGAAAAACCAATGCGATGAAGAATCTGTAGATAAAACAGAAACCTTCTACCTGGGGAAAAAACTCCACATAAAACTGACAACCGTCTTCCTCAACGAAGCTGTGTCAAGAAAAGCAGAGACTGAGGTGACCCCCTCCCTCTACTCATTGGCAGACTGCGTTCAGCTGCCTTCTCCCTCCACCCCTCCAGGCGGCTTGGCTGCCAGTCTAAGATGTGAGCCAAGTTTGGAAACAGGCAGAGACAAGGTCATCTCAGACATCTGGCTCCTAATGTCTTATCATCTCTGCTGGAAGGAGGCAGCCAGAGGAGGTCTTTCACCCCAAAACTCGGTGGAATTCACTTCCAAGCAAACGTATGCAGGGGATCGGATTGCGGTGGATATTCCTTTTTTAAAAAAATTGTTACAGGAAACCATAACCTTGGTATTGAGGGGTGTGGGCACAAGCTGGATTGTGCCTGGCGACCACCAGTGGGACACTGGCCAATGTCTAGTAAGGCTGCTGGTTTTCTTCTAGATAGGCTGGGCAGATCTCAGCCTGCCGGTCCAGGCAGGTACTTTCGAAGCAAGGGAAAAGATGCTTCACAAACACACACACAAACACACAATTCTTGGCTTACAGATCAAGTGTGGTTAGTGTGCTGCAGCAGTGGCAACTTGAATAAAATATTGGGGGAGGACAGGTAAGCACTGCATAATCGATCACAAGACATGGTGCTCACACACCATTTGAATGGCAATGCTATCAACTTGGGGGGGGGCAGCCCCCTCAAATATATTATGGGAGGGGAGCTGAAGGGTTCTTGGCCCTCTAAGAGTTGTCTCCTATGGTGTGCTGGACCTGAAACCTCCACTCAGCCACAGAACTTCCTTTGGGCATAGCTGTCAACCGTCCCTTATTTGGCGGGAAACTCCCTTATCCCAGCGCCGTGTCCCACTGCTGTCCCAGATTGATGACGTCCCTTAAATTTCCTGGGTTTCATGCTCGCCCGGGAAGCAGTGGCTCGGGGTCCTCCGCCTTTTCCTCCTCAGGAGTGTGTCGTGAGGAGACGGGTGGCCGCGGGCGGGCAGGCAGCCCCTCTCTTGCGAGACTTCTGCCGCGCTGCCAGGGGAAGCCAGAGGCGGCAGTGGCAGCTGAGGAGGTGGCCTGAGGGAGGAGGAAGAGGAGGGAATGGGGAGGGACGCAGAAGGGCGGCACTTCAGCGGCTGCAACGGCGCCGCAATCGCCCCATGCCAGGCTGGCGGGCAGCGTGGGCAAGAGTCTCTCTCCCTCCCTCTCGGGCAGGGAAGGGCCGATGGAACTCAGAAGCCAAGCAAAATCCCTTATTTTGGCTGCTGATCCCTTATTTTCGAGGCTGCTGGCCCCTTATTTTCAAATCTGTAAGTTGACAGCTATGCCTTTGGGTGACTTTGGGCTGGCCAGTGACCTACCTCACAGGGTTGTCGTGAGGAGAGCAACGGAAGCAGCGCACTCTTTGGAGGAAAGCAGCGAAATGCATATTAACGGGACTACTACTAGATCCCGAAAATGCGCACACTGCCTCTTCTTGGAGCGCGCCCTGGGGGGAGAAGAAAACCAGTCTTATACAACTGGCCTGATTAGATGATTAGACTAGCCATGATCTTCTCCATCACTTGGAGGGGGCGTTTCTAATTCGAGTTGCCTCTGTGGGTCGCAAACCCAGCCCCCTTCCACCCCCCCCCTCCTGGCGACGGTGCCTGTGTTGTGCGTCCTGACTTCAGGCTGCTGCGCGCCTCGCAGCGGGTCGGTGCCAGCCTCTCTCCCCACCGCCCTCCTCCCCAGGCAGGTGGAGCAGCAGCAGCAGCAGCGGAAGGGGAGGAGAAGAGGACACTGCAACCTACTTGAATAATTGATAGTCTGGGCTGCCGAGCGGGGAGCCAGCAAACGCGGAGGAGCAGCCGGACGCCGGGCTCCCTGCGCCGCCGGAGCCGCCACCCTCGCTCGCCGCCACGCCGGAGATGCCAGCGCTGCGCGCAGGTAGGGGGGCTCGGCGCGCCTCTCTCCCGCTGGGATAATTAGGGAGATGCGGGCAATGGCCCCCGGTGGAGGCGGCGCCTTTGGAGAATAAGTCGGACACGTTCCTGGAGAGCTCCAGGAGCTTAATGGAGCCTCCATCTCCCAGGGCAGTGTACCCTGGAATGCCAATTTGCCGGCACCCCGGTGGCGCGAGCAGTTGTTTAGGTGCTGGGAAAATGTAGGGGGCTGCCAAACTCGGCTGACCTCTGAGCTGTCCTGGGTAACATCCCTCCCTCCGCCCCCAGCAAAGGCAGAAGGTTGGGTGGTAAGTGGACTGGTGGATACTGGTAAGGAGGCTCACAGCCCAGTAGGGTTGGCACCTTCTCTTCCCCAACTCATTCCTCCTTTTAGAGCATTACAGGCAGAAGTGCAGCAGGGGCAGGGGCTTCCTACTGCTGGGAGCCTGGGCTGTTGGAAAGCTGCACCTGCTGTATTGCCGCCTGCCGCAACACTCTTAACAGGCATAAAGTGAGGGAGAGTAGTGCAGGCAAATTTCTGGTACTGGACGTGTCGGCTGAGGGAAGGTGGGAGGTAGATAGATGTCCACACAACTGGAGGAGTTAGGCTTGATATGAGCTGGGACTCAGACGGGTTGAGTGCCAGCGGTATGGCTCATCAATGCTGGATATTTATTTTTAAGTGTCTTTCTGAGCATGTGTAGACTGCCTTTCTCTCATTACTGAGTAGCCCCCAAATATAAAGGGGTGGTTGGGTGGGAGGCCTGAAGGTCAGAGGTCATGACTTCCAGGCAAAATGGAGCCCCTGGCATCTTTCTTCCTGCAAAGAGGCACCGCTGGGCATCAGCCTGAGCACAGGGAGGCTGCAGGCATACCTGGCACTTGGCAAGACCTGTTTCACTTCTGCCTGGCTATGCTGAGGTAGAGGTTGCATCTTTGAGGCTCCCTTAATCCTGGCGGCAATTCGCAAGAGACTCTTTGTATATCTGTGCATCTGATAGCGGATATCATCTGTTTGGTATGTGCAATTCGGATCTGCTTCTATTTGCAAACGTTAAGAAGAAACAACAGAATCTGCACTTCCGTGGTGCTGGCTGGCGTTTAGCTGCTGCTATGTGCCATTGTGTTTGCATGCGAGAGAGGCTGTATTCCACCGAGGGGTAGCCATGCTAGTCTGTTGCAGCAAAGACAACAAAAGAGTGCCGTGGCATCTTAAAGACCCAACAGATTTATGGTGGCACAAGCTTTTCTGGATGAGAGCCCTCTTCATCGGCTGCGTGGTATTGCTATTTCAGTTGGCAGATAATATACATGGGCACAGAGGGGATTCCTACCCCCCCTCCAGTCTCTTATGTCTCTCATCAGACTTGCAGGTCTTTAATGTGACTCATTTCATTGATGGATGGTGCAGAAGATCAGTCCATGAAATTTGTCTAGACTTCTAGACTGGGAAGTAGGAGGAAAAAGCATGCTCAATTGTTTTTTTAAAGTTTATTTGCTTTTGGCTGTTCGATTCAGAAACAAATTAAAAATTGCAGCAGGGAAAAAGATACGAGAACAAGTCATCCAAAAACTAATCCTGGAGAAATACGTGACATTTTGCAGCTGACGAGTTTAAAAAAAAACACTACTTTTTGTTTGTTTGTTTGTTTGTTTGACAAAAAAGCACCACCTTTCAGCAGAGATAGGAAACCCTATTCAGTTTCAGAGATAACACAGCAAAACATGTAGATGAGAATATCTTCCTCTTTACGGCAAAGAACGGTGTCTCAAATTGAAAGGAACGTTGCGATAATGTCTATCAAGCACAGCAGAGGGCAGCTGTTGGAACCTTAGCAATACAAAAGCAGATCTCAGTTTAGAACGACAACAAAACGTAGACCGGTCCCAGTTAAGTAATGTTCAAGGCTGTGCTAAAATTGTATTAATTCATAACCAGGGTGCTTCTTTAAGAATGACTACTGAACGAAAAATTCTCTCTGCTGTTAAATTCCAGTTTAGCAGCTGGCAGCTTGGATTCAGGCAAATAATTTTAAAGAAGGAAATAGGGTTGCTTGGGAGTAAATCCCATTTAATTAAACTGGACTTGCTTCTGAGTAGATACATACTCTGGGCCTGAATTCTCCTCCTTGTTCAAGGCAATCTATCCTCAACTGCGCTGTGGGGGGGGGGGGATTCCAGGAGAGAGGGTGGCTGGTGAAGACCACCTCAGGGTCTCCTCCAGCTTCGCTTACTTCTCCTGGGCCATCTACCATCAGTCAACCTGTGGGAAGGATCCTAAATATGCTAAAACTGTTTACTGTGTTTTTAAAATACCGTATGTAATTGTAAGCCACCTTGAATGGATTTATATCCTGAAGGGCAGCATATAAGCAGACATAACGATAAACAAACAAACAAGCAAAACAGTTATATAGAATTGCACTGTAAAGTGGTTTTCTGGGCTCAGTAGGACAATTAGGGGAGTTGGGTTGCAACTGCTCTTGGAAAGCTCCCAAGGACAAGCTGCAATTTGACATACATTATAGTTGACAAGACACTGATATATTTTCATCTCGGCTGAAGATGAGTTGGTGCACCATTGTGAGAGCAGAATGCAGGACTAGATATGGGCCTTTAATTGATCCAAGAGGACTCTTGCTATGTTCTTATTTCCAGTTTCAGTTCGCCACAACACTCTCAAGATGGATCTTGGGGTTTTGTTTTGGAAATGTTTCAGATCTGAGGGTCTACAAATGCCCCAGACTACTGCACCATGGAAGGTGTGCAGGAAAACTTTCTTGCCTCCGTGGATACTCTAAAAATTATGAACCACATATATGGATTTATCCATTTTCATCTGAGCTAGATCCAGGTGTGTTTTCTAGTTATCCAACGAGAAAACAGGATTTCCAAATATTCCAAATATTCCAAATATTAAATTGCTTAATTTTACGAGTCAATGTGCTTAACTGTGAGCCCCAAAGCATCAGACCCTCCAAGTGTCCTGTTTTCAAGTGACGTCCCTGATTTACAGACGCCATTCCAGTTTATTATAATAATAATACTTTATTATTTATACCCTGCCCATCTGGTTGTGTTTCCCCAGCCACTCTGGGCAACTTCCAACATAATATTATTATTAATAACAAAGTGATATAACATCAAACATTAAAAACTTCCCTGCCTTCAGATGTCTTCTAAAAGTCAGGTAGTTGTTTATTTGCTTGACATCTGATGGAAGCGCAGGCACCACTATCGAGAAGGCACTCTGCCTGATTTGATCCCGGAATGTCCCACTTTTCCTTAGGATGTTCCTATTTTCATTGGAGAAATGTTGGAGGGTATGAAACATTATTTACTTATTATATCTTGCCTTTCCACCAAATAGTGCTCAAGATGCCTAGGAGCAATATAAATACCGTATTTTTCGCCCCATAGGGCGCACCGGTCCATAGGGCGCACCTAGGTTTTTTTGGGGGGGAATAAAGGGGGAACAATTTTTTCCCCCAGGCGCGGTGCTGGGGCGGGGGAAGTCCGAGCTTCCCCCGACCCCAGCCCCCAGAACAGGCTGCTATCCGCAAGCCTAGGGAGCCCGGCGGGAAGTCGCGCCTGGCTCCCACGGCTTGCAGAGAGCTGCCCGAAGCCCGGGGCGCACTACTCAGTGCACCCCAGGCTTCAGGATGCAGGCAGCTCTCCGCAAGCCTTGGGAGATCGGCTCCCAAGACTTGCGGATAGCTCCCTGAAGCCTGGAGAGCAAGAGGGGTCGGTGTGCACTGACCCCTCTTGCTCTCCAGGCTTCAGCGAAAGCCTGCATTCGCCCCATAGGACACACACACATTTCCCCTTCATTTTTGGAGGGGGAAAAGTGCGTCCTATAGGGCGAAAAATACGGTATTCACCTTAGTTTTGCCATAGTTTACGTTGAGTTCATTTTTTTTACAGCAATATCCACCTCAGATGGTTAACCGTTGTTATAGCCTACCCTTGCATAGATGAGAGAGGAGGAACTGCATTGGTTTCTTTAACCATCCGTTGGAGCAGCCTTTCTCAACCTGTGGGTCCCCAGATGTTGTTGGACTACAATTCCCATCACCCCAGAGCTCAGGGGTGATGGGAGTTGTAGTCCAACAACATCTGGGGACCCTCAGGTTGAAAACTGCTGCGTTGGAGGAAGGAGAGAGCTTGTTATCGCCCAGTGCACCTGTAGTTTCATTTATAGAAAAGGTTAAAAGAAATCGAGCGAGACTGCATTCTTGTTTTACTCCCCAGGTGATTGGCATATTATTTGCTAATAGCCCAGAGGCTGCTGTCTGAATATAGAACCCTTTTTTAAACAGCAACAGTTGGCTATCTAGATTGGTTCAGAAAATGCTTTTCCTGAACCATTGTGTCAAAAGCAGCCTTTAAAAATCCTCAAAAGCAGCAATTGTGTAAGGCTGCCTTCTTAATATGAAGTGCATTTATTTACTCAAGGTATAATAAGTCCAGCATAATTGTTTGAAGTAGAGTACACTAATCTGAAGCTAGAAAACCATGGTGCTGATAACACTCAAGGTTGCAGGTTCAATCCCTGTATGGACCAGCTGCATATTCCTGCATTGCAGGGGGTTGGACTAGATGATCCTCAGGGTCCCTTCCAACTCTACAGTTCTATGATTCTATGAAGACATCAGGGTTGTATCCAACGAGGTAATCCACCTTGTGCAAGGGCTTTTGCTTGCGCAATTGGACTTCCTTTCCTCTGCTTCTTTCGCCCCATCCAATCTGTTCCAGTGGTTCCCTCACCCTCTGGGATGCAGGGAGAGAGGAGTTCACGGCTAGGAATTGCCATTGTGGAGGTGGAAGTCCTTACACTAATGGAATTACCAGGTTAGCTAAAACAAGAGATGTCAAACAATTACCAGTATCTTAGAAATGGGAGTGGAAATTGCCACCATTTGCATATTCATCAGGAATGGAAATTATTCAAGCAAATACAAGAGGTACCTGCTATTGTTGGTGTTGAGTCCACAAACATTACAGAAATCACTGTGTTATTTTCTGCATTGTGCTTGACACTTCCCTTCCATTGAAATGCACTGAAGTTAATTATGTAATTAATCAAGCAAGAAGAAGAATGTAGGCTTTACTGGAAGCTGAAACGTAGCAGAACGGGAACAGCGCTGATTGCGACGAAAACAGGACGGCCTGGAAATTACTGCCTCCTCACACCCCTCGATACAACTCTGTATTGGTCTGAGTCTTTTGACAATTTTGACAACTGATGTTTGGCTTAGAATTTTGCTGTTATGTCAGTCAAGCTAATAGGTCTATAATTAGAGGGCACAATACAATTATAATAACCATTGTTGTTTCCAGAAGGAAGGGGGGATTCTATTTGTTTAACAATAAAATTAACACAAAACAGCGGCACTTGAGCCAGCTTTGTAGTGCTTTTGAGGGCTTGCAAGGGACGCTTATTTTCCCTTTTCCTACCCTCTTGAAATTTTCCTCTGCTGTCCTGTACAGTGCTAAGGGGAACCCGGAGTGGAGAGGATTTTTTAAAGACTTGCTGGAGTGCATCCCTGGGGCAGCTGCGTGCTCTTCTTTCTATCTGATCTGATTGTTGGATCCACCAAATATTAGAAGCTTTTGAAGTGACACCTTCAGAATTCAGTGGCTTGGCTGCCCCCAACCATTGATTATTTCCTAAGATTCACGCAATCTGCTTGAAGTTCTTTCTTTGCTTTTTAGAAGATCCTTCTCCCCGCCGTCCCCAAGTGAGAGTTGCATTGTATTCCCAGTCTTCAGCAGATACCACACACACACACACACACCCCAGTTTAGGGAAGCCAAGCAGGTGAGAACACTTGGAGGAGCGCTCCCACTGAGTTTGGCAAGAGCTGGAGTGTTCCTGCAAGCTGGTGGCTGATTGGCTCCCTCCTGCCCTGGGGGAAACGGATCAGCAACGCTTGGAGGAGCTCCCTGGCTCCAGCTGAGTCCGGTGAGAACCAGGGTTTGGTGGTGGTGGAAGTGGGGCACAGCGGTCGGGGCCAGGAGGCAGCAATTCCCATTTCACCTCAGGTGGCAAAATGGTATGGGCTGCCTCTGTAAATTATCTTTTATGCCAGGCATGTTCAGGGGCCTAATCTGGCCTGCCGGTCGATTTAATCCGGCCCCTGTGGCAGTATATGTCCTGGGGTAAAATCCTAAAAAGGCTCAACAACTTTGGGGTAAAATTGAACAAAAAAGAAAGAAAGAAAGCTCAACAACTTTGGTTGGCCCTCACGCATGTTCACATTATCAAATCTGGCCCTTTTTGAAAAAGGTTTGGGTACCCCTGTTTTATGCAGTTTGTCCACCATCAATTATTGTCTCATGAGGAATCTCTCATAAGCCTAAAATACCTAATGGAGGCATCGTACGGGTTTTTTTGTTTTTTGTTTTGGAAATCCTAAGGACATTTGCTAATGCAGGTAAGTTTCTTTCACGCGAGAAGGTGGTTGCCATATGTCCTCTTTTTCCAGGACACGTCCTCTTTTTCTTGGGTAGAGTCGTCATAGTACACGTTGACAAATGTGTCCTCTTTTTTGCACTTCAAAATATGGCAACCCTAGCAGTGCTAATCTTTAAAGTAGTATCAGCTCTCCAGGAGCAAATTCAAGCCCCTTGAACCCCACCCCCCATGATTCCTTCACAGACAACTGTAAAAATTCTACTTTGTTAAAGAAGTCAGAGCAGTCAAATTGTTTCTTTCTAGGTCCCAGCCAAATTTGGGAGTTATGGTCTCTGCAGTAAGTAGTAGCCAGCCATCAGTGCCCTTTGAAGAATCATCATTGGCTATTTACTAAACAAAAACTTAGAGAAAAAGATCATGGCATCTCATTTGACGGGCATGGTGATAAAATCACCCCTCATTGTTTTCTAGATTGCCACTTCATTCATATTTGTTGTTATTTTAATATGCTATAAAAGGACAAATTCTGTTCTTTCCACTTAACTGGATTTCTCATCTGCATTTCTGTAATTTTCCATTCTTTCCTGCAGGAACATTATGTAGGAGTAATTTCCACTGAAATTACTGGGATATTCTACTTATAAGGGCTTAGGTTATGTAAACTGAAGTGACAGTGCGGAATGGCAAGATATATGGATCTGCACATCACAGCCCTTGACAACCTGTGTAGTGCACTGTGAGCCAATAAATTTCTGGTTCAGATCTCACTTGGGGGTCTTAAACAGTCCACTGTTTTATGCCTGTGCCCCTCACCCCCGGGCGGGTTGAATATTTATTTATTTTATAGATTCCTACCACCACCACAATCTTCAACGAAAATTATTTCCAGGGCAGCATTATGAAAATAACCACTTGGAGAATTAGTTTTCCCTCACAGCATGTCGGCTTGAGGTAAGCTTATGCATTACTTCATTTTCAACAGGGCTGGGCCAAGAGATTTTGCTGTCTGAAACAAAGAACAAAATGGCATCCCCTTCTATTCCATGTAACACCATCAGGATTGATAGCTGTCTTCCTTTTGCCCTTGTGATGGAATAGCATCCTCCACTGCACTGAGGCAGCGGACTAGTTTAGGGGATACTGGTTAGACGACCCAGCACATATGACTCTATTCACCAACATGTTGTTGTTGCTGCTGCCTACCCATAGACCCTCTTATTATCTTGGAAGAGGGTTATCATGGTTTTGGACTCCTAAAAATCCTGTGGAAATTGTGCAAGACTTGTCTTCCTATCTTTTGCACATTAGAAGGAAATTCTATTGATTCCCATCTGTCCGGATGTTTCTCATCCACGTCCAATATCTTAAATTACCACTTTGTTTAATATTTAATCCAGAATGTCCTGCTGTTGCTGTGGTATCTTGTGGACCATTCTTGTTCTATTGAGATCTTACTCATTCTCGTTGGCAGAGGAAAATAAAGTTCACATAGTTCTCTTGCTGCTAAATGACTACTATAAATTTAATTGGTGGTGACTCTGTTTTAATTATCGGTATTTGCTCATTTTACTTTTTGCAATGACATGGCTCATAGCAATAAAGCTGAGGCAGTGAAACAGGGAAAAAATACCTCAAAGGGATTTTATCATCAAGCAGTAGGACTGAGATTCAAGAAGCAACTCCTCTTGCAACAACCCTATGCTCACTTAACCTGGGCGTAAGCCTCATTGAGGGTCTTATTTCTGAATAAACATGCATTGTGAGAGAGGAAATAGGGAAAGGTTGTAGAACCATTCTCAAGAGGCTGAAGAGTAGTGAATTGAGATGTGCCAGGCTTGTTAATAAGGCTTCATTGATATACCAATCCCTGATTGCCCCTTCAGCAGCTCACAGACTATTTTCATACCTGGGCTGAGGAGTTCAAAGAGATCAAGCTGTTACTAAGGGCTTTTGATGTTCCTTCTGATAAATGAGCAGGGGAAAGTAGCAATCAACCAATCAATAAAATTCTAACAAAACTATGGAGGAAACTCTAGTTCTCAATGGCTCCATTCACACACAAACAAACCACGGCTACACAAGATTGTTGAGTTAGAACATAAACCATGGTTAAAACACATCATGATCCTTAAGCCAGCAACAAACCATAAGCTTATTGTGGTTTGGCAGAAAACAAACCATGGTTAGTATGCTAGGCTGAATAGGTAGTCATAGTTGAGCTAAAGACACTATGGCTTAGCATTACATATAAACCTGGGAACTGAGGTGGTGAACCAGGGGTTGCCAATATTTTTGGGCCCTTGAGTGAATTTGAAAGTTTGACAGACCATTGTGGGCACTTTCTCCGGTGGTAGCTTCTCCCTCCCCTCAACAAACAAAAGAGAGAATAAGTGTTATGTGCGCATGCACACACTATTTTTCTATGGGGACTGGCTAAATGTTGGATCCAGCAGAATTAAAACAAATTTGGTCCACCAAAAGCCACCATCAAATCAAAACTTGTTTCAGCAGACTGCGAAGTAAAAAAAAATCACAAATCTGATGCTTGTGAGCACCACAGAAATATTAATCCCAGCCAGGCATGAATCCTTTTTGATCTCTATTATTTTATATACTCTGACTGGAAAATCGCTAAAAATAATAACCACAAAGCACATCTTTGGACACAGGTCATTTGATGGTGGTTCTGAGGGGGAAATTATGAGGATGTGTAAGGATCCATATTTGTGTACGATGGCATTGTTGGTAAACACCAGATCTGCAATTTGATGGCTCAGGTACCAGAGACAGGTGTGATCTGCATTTCAACGGTGGTTGAAACCCTATGAAAAAAATGTGATGCCAAGGGGATCTGTTTTGCTAGATTTGACTTGTGTGTATTTATGTATGCATGTCCTTACACACTTTCTCTCCCCCCCCCCCCCAACATTTCATATTCTCTCTCCTGATTCCTCTGGCACCTCACTTTCTCCCCTCTGCTCCTCCTGACTGCTATTTTTCTTCTCTCTGCCTCCCTGATCACTTTGTTTCCCCTCCTGCCCTCTCAGTTGCTCCACTTTCTGCTCAGCTATTCAAGTACTGAACTGATCCTTGAACAACATAGAGCTGAAAGTGGAATGGGAGCAGCAATACACTTCCTCCTTCCCCCCCTCTATGTTCTTTTCGAGAGAGAAATGTACAGTATCTATAACCACCTCAGGACAAAGCCGGCGGTGGATAAGGGCTGGCTTGCAAGGGAGGTGGGTACACTCAGAGGCTTCACAGGCCCCTGAGAAATTGTGAGGTTCCCCGGGTTATTTGCAGTGAGGAGGGGATGTGTTATAAATGTGCTTTAAATAAATGGTGTGCACACAGTTGTAATCATTGAAGGTTATTCTCCTAAGACCAGTGCTTTTTTTTCCTATTAAAAAAAAAAGGTTTCGGGGTACTCTAATTTTGACTCAAGAAAATCACCATTTTATAGTTCAAATCAGGAAAAATAAAGTAAATGGGCAAAAGTACAAAGATTAACAAGATGTTTAGGGTTATGCATACCCCCAGAAAAAAGCACTGCCTAAGACTATTTGTTCCTCCATATAAAATAAACAACCACCACCCCAGCATTTAGAAAACTTGCATGTTAGTTTTCGTCAATAACAGCAGTTGTTTTGGTTCCTCCCAATTAAGTTTTCAGCCCAGTTATTATTATTATTATTATTACTTCAGAAGATTGCTTGTACCAGGGAAATGATCATTCTTCTGGACTTCTTAAGAATATTTGATATACAATCAACCAGGGTAACTTTATGGGACATGTCACATGAATGGGTGTAGGAGGCTGTATTTGCAGGTCGCACCAGTCAGAAGGGTGGTGTATATGTTATGTACTGACGTTCTCACCCTGGGCCAGCAGGGGGATACTGTAGATAGTTATGCAAATAAGGGATCAAAAGTGACATTCAGTGATTGGATAGTTTTAGAAAATTGTTACAGTTACATTGTACTGGAGCTCTATATAAGCAGGCTGACTGAACCCTTCAGTTCAGTTCTGTTCTGGCCTGTGAATAAACAAGAGCTGTTTGAAGAATTGCTGTGTCGTCTGATATGTTCACCCACAACTTAACAGTATAAATAATAAAATTATTCGTCTTCTTCTCCCTGGAGGGTAGGAGCAGACCCGGAAGATGGTGTTAGAAAGACTACCAGTTTGCTGTTTTGTCTTTGGCCTATGCAGTGCTGCAGTTTTAACCTTGTCCTCTGTGCTGTCCAATGTCTGCATTAAACTGCTGAATAGTGAAGTTATACTGAGATTGGGCATAGTCTTCTACGTGGATCTCCTGGTGATCTGGCTCGTTTTCTTCTGCCATAATAAAGACAGACAACTAAATTGTTTCCTGCTCATTCCTTGCTCCTCTTTCCTCCGTCTCCCTCCTTGCCAAAACTTCTCAGGTCATCTCCCTTTTGTAACATCATGCTACAAACCACTATAGTATTGCTGTTTAGACAACAGCCCTCGACATACAATTATAAGCATGATGATTTTTCATGGAGATCTGGATTTCCCCTGCCGAGGAGATTCTAAGTTTTCGGTTTTCCTTCTCATTTTCCTCTTCAAAATATCCGCCTCCTTCATTTCTTGCTTTCCCTCTCTCTCCTTCTTCCTTGGTTGTTCTCTAGCCCTCCTGACAACCTGCCGTGTCTCCCCAGGAGTTTCCTGCCCTTGCGCTGTGTAGATCCAGCCCTAACTGTGAGCTGTTCTTATTTTTGTCATTTGAAGTGTGTCTCAGGAGCGCAAAGGAAATAGCAGTTTAGATTTGGAGGATTTTTTGTTTTAAAGCAAGGAGAATAGTGGTTTGGGGACGAATCCTGTAGCCTCTGGAGACAGGGTGGCGAGTTTATGCTGGCACAGAAAGAGGAGACGCCTTTGCTCAGGAGGCCAAACAACCCACAGTTGGCAGAGAGAAGAGGATGTTTTCTCGGAAACGTAGCTTTACCTTTGGAGTCTGTGAAGGGTATGTACCTATGCAGGATCTGGCTCACCCTGTTGCATGTCCTTCCTGCTGCATCTTCCAGGAAAAGAAGGGAGCTGGATTTATTTTGCATTTATGAAAATTTGGGGGAACTTCCAGAAGAATGAAGGGTTCCTCAAGTCTTTTGGGAAGGGGAATGAGCTGGATTACTCTCTCCTTCCAACATGCAACGCCTAAATCTTCAGGTCTTCCTTTCCCCCCTCTTTCTCCCCTTCTTCTTGGTTTTCGAAAAGATGTCTTGTTGTACGCAGTGTATTTCCAAAGACAGGGAAACAGCTGAGCCTGCATTTCTCACAAGACATTTGCTTTCAGAGCAGAAAAGGGAAAGCTCCATAGACCTGCAGCTGAAAATCACATCTGGAGAATAGTCCTATTAGTACCATGGTATTCTGTGGAACATGAAGTGCTAAATATGGCTGAAATTTCATAGGACTTGGGCAGGCCTGTCGCCAGAAATATTTCAGTGAGGGGGCCTAATGGTAAACTGGGAGAAAGGAGCATTAATGTAGAGCAGCCAGTATCTAGAAACAAGTATGCTCAAAGTTATTTGATGTGGATGTGGTAAAATTAAATGGTTATAAAGTCTAAATATATAAGTACTTCATGTTTGACAGTAATCCCAGTGTTGCTTTACTCTCTTAGCAGCCAGAATATTGGGAACTGAGAGCAGTTTTATTCCTTATTGAGCAACTAAGAGTGCATACACAAGGTACTTTTGAAGCACATTTTCCTCCTCAAAGACTTCTGAGCACTGTAGTTTCTTCAAGGTGCTGGGAATTGTAACTCTGTGAGAGGTAGATTACAGTGCCCATATTTCTTAGAGGGGCAAAAATGAGCTTCAAATGTGCTTTAAAGGTGCAGTATAGATAAATTTTGCCTACACATTTCACCCATATATTAGCATAAGAAAAAGAATCACATTTCTTGGACGGAGTAAAGGGAGATGGGAAAGGTTTCTCTCAATATTTTATTCTGTTGCTCTCAAATATTATCTACACATAGTAAATTCCGGCACTCTGCTAGGATGGTTACACAAGCTCAAACCCAAAAATGCAGTTATTTGCAAAGTCTAAATCAGACAGGTCAGGAGGTCGTTTTCTGCCTAACCAGCTACTTGAAACTGCTGATGCTAGCTACAGGTCAGAAGGTCGCTTCCTGCCTAGCCAGAAACTGCTGTCAACTAAAAACCACTAGCAAGATGTTTCCTGCTTTACTTCTGCTTTAAGTAATGCAAGAATAAGAAGAGATACGAAGGGAGTGCTTGGCTTAGCAGAAAGACAGGAAGGTTTAGCAAGCAATAAAATGTGTTAAGCAAGCAATATTTGCTAGCCGATTGGGGAAGTCTGGGGGTATAAGAAAGTCTGCTGAAGTGTCTTGCTTTACAGCCAGTGTATTTCTAGGAACTAACCAGCAGGCTGTCTCTGAGCACAGAGTCAAGGTCTGTACTCAGAGACAGCCTGCTGGTTAGTTCCTAGAAATACACTGGCTGTAAAGCAAGACACTTCAGCAGACTTTCTTATACCCCCAGACTTCCCCAATCGGCTAGCAAATATTGCTTGCTTAACACATTTTATTGCTTGCTAAACCTTCCTGTCTTTCTGCTAAGCCAAGCACTCCCTTCGTATCTCTTCTTATTCTTGCATTACTTAAAGCAGAAGTAAAGCAGGAAACATCTTGCTAGTGGTTTTTAGTTGACAGCAGTTTCTGGCTAGGCAGGAAGCGACCTTCTGACCTGTAGCTAGCATCAGCAGTTTCAAGTAGCTGGTTAGGCAGAAAACGACCTCCTGACCTGTCTGATTTAGACTTTGCAAATAACTGCATTTTTGGGTTTGAGCTTGTGTAACCATCCTAGCAGAGTGCCGGAATTTACTATGTGTAGATAATATTTGAGAGCAACAGAATAAAATATTGAGAGAAACCTTTCCCATCTCCCTTTACTCCGTCCTCTTCTTTTGAACAATCTATTACTTAGATTCGTTCTGGGGTAGGGGTCTATATTCTCTCATTACAGCAATCACGCGAGGTCCCATCATGCGAGACATCATCTTTTTCATCATATGTTGCAGGCATTGCATTAAGCAGGGTATACAGAAGCAGAAAAGCAATAGAAGCATTATTGGGCCTATTCTCCTCACAAATACGATACCGTTCATGCCAACAGAAATACGAGAGCATCCATATGACAAGGGCGGTACATATCACTCCTACCCACCAAACCCAATATCTCCATGGTTCCTCCCACCAATATTCAGGGGGTGTGCTCATTGTTGAAGAGCCCACTGATATTTGTGCCCGACTACCTGTTGAGCCTCAAGGATGAGAGCCCACCGGTGAGCTGATGCTCCCACTATGTGGGTCAATTTTTCTATTAGCCCTGTTGGGTGGATTGAACTCTCGTGCTGCCTCCCTAGTGACCAGAGCATATGGAAGCTGAAATCCTGGGGTGGCAATTCTTACTGGCACTTGTTTAGTAATTTCAATGCACACCTGGCTCAGGCTCCCATCTATCACCTGGGTTAAGAGTAGGACCTGGTCTATCAAATGAGGTTGGTACAGTGCTCTACCTTCCAGATAACAGTTGACTACCCTCCCACAACAGCAAGAGCGGTACAGAACTAGATAGATTTCGATCGTCTCTACAGCTTCCCGTAAGAGCACTGTCCACGCATGCTGGTCAGTGGTGTGGGAGAGGAGCCACAACGGGGCAGTGGGGTGTCTCAATACGGTAATCTCATCAAACCCCAGTTTCCAATAGCCAAGGAGCACGCCATCTCTTACCACCGGCAAGACGAACCAGTCGTAGCAGAGGCCAGCAGGCCAATAGGGTTGGTATGGTTCGGTAGGGTCAGGGCAATAAGACATAGAGCAAGTCAATAAAGAAAATAAGAGAGAAAAGAGAAAGTCTTTGTAACTGTCCTTGTGATGATTAGTCGCAGGATCTCGTTGCCCGTGGCCTAACGCTTTTTCCTGGTAGCGTCAGACACAAGGTGATGATCAACTTCAGAGGGTCAGCGGGATTTCTTTTGCAAGTCCAGACACCCTTCTTCAGATGCGTGTGATGTACCCAGGGGATCACCTCGACTACTTTCACTGCAGTTAGGGATGAGGGGGTCGCCAGACGCTGTCACTCAGAGGGACTGGTGAACCGGCTCAGCGAGACTGCCACGGGACTGCAGGTGTACGCTTGAGGGAATACCTGGAAAGAAAGCAAACACACACAACAAACACAGGGATTGCACTTGTTCTTGGGTGATGTGATCTCCCATCTGCCCAAACCGGCGGGGATGCCTCGGACGAAAGGGGTTGGCCTGCCATATAGAAGTTCAAAGGGTGATAGTTCTCAGTCTCTTGGTTGGCGCACAGGGCACATTTTGGGATATAGCAGCAGTTAGTTATAGCAGCAGTTAGTTGAGGTAGAATATTCTCCCAAGGTGCGCCTTAGCAGCTGGGCCTCCCAAATGGGTGGACTCGTGGTAATTCTTTACAATTGTGCTGGCCAGATGTTGGGGCACAAAAACACGGCTGTCCGGTCCTTCCTGGAGCGTTGCTCCTTCTTGGCTGGTCCACTGCTGTTCATCAAGGGTGTAACGTGGTTCCACATCGTCTGGAGTGAGTTCTGGTACCAATATCAAAAGTCCCGGTGGTGCCTCTAAATTGGCTGGAGAACAAATGTCTACGTTGGGGGCGCTGCCTGCGGGCGCCCCTCCCATCCAATTCTTCACCGTGCGTAGAGATATCAGCAAGGCGGTCGTCACTGGAGGGGATCTTCAGGATGCTGAGACACAGTCCAATCTGAAGCAGCTTTCTTATGTGGTGGACCCAAGGGGTGGTGCCAGCGACCTTCACAGCTGTGGGTGTGGAGAGCAGATGGGCCCTTCCAGCACGGCGGCAGTGGTGCCTGGGACCAGTCTCATCCACACCTCGTCACCTGGCTCAAACTGGTCATGCAAGAAGTTCGGGCCTGGGTTGAGAGAGAAAATCTCGAGAGAGAGACTGTACATAATTGTTCAATTCCACATCTTGAGCAGGGATAGGTGAAAGCATGCACACATAAGGAACCGGTCTCCCAAACATCACTTCAAAAGGGTGACAAGTGAATACGTTTCAATGGGAGGCTACAGACTCTAAGCAAAGCCAAGGGCAACATGGACACCCAATTAGACCCTGTTTCTTGGGTCAATGGTTTTTTTTCAAAGTCCTGTTCATCCTTTCCTCTTTTCCAGAACTTTGGGGCCTATATGCGGTACCCACCATCTTCCTTCTTCACTGGCAACAGTGGGGTGTTTCACTGTGATTGGCATTGTTTCAAGATTCCATGTTGAAGCAATCGCTTCAAATGCACCCACACTCCTTCAGCTGCCTGTCGTGGGATGGGGTATTGGTTTTTATCTTTCGCCCATAGTCCAGGGTCAACATCATGAGGCAGGCTAACAGGGAGGATTCCCTCCTCTTCTTTTACCATCATCAAGCACCAATGGTCTCTCAGGGGCATTTCTAAAGAAAACTCTCCTGCTGGTCCAGTTGTCATCATTACTTCCCCCATTGGTTGGAAGGAAATCTGGGCTTGTAATTTTGTTAACAAGTCTTGGCCCAATAAAGGAATGGGACACTCTGGTATATACAAAAAAATTGTGCTGGACTACTTGGCCACCTAGGCAGCAGGTAACAGACTGCAAAAAAACGGGGCCTTTTGTGATTTACCTGTGGCCCCAATTATATTAACCACTTGGTTTGTGGGTTTTGTTACAGGCACAGGTAAGACTGAGTGGGCAGCTCCCTTGTTCACCTTCTCCTACCTGTAATAAGGTAGCTAGGTTAAGGGCTGTGGTAACCTGAAACTTCAGGCGTGAATGTAATAACAGCATCTGGCACTTCCTCATTTTCGCTTGTGATAGGAAATAGGTGCCTTTCATGTCAAGTAAGGCTGGGACTGCATGTGGAGTCACACAGGTGGTGTCCTGTCCAAACGTGAATTTTATCTGCCTTCGTGAGTAGGGTGGCCACTGCCACAATCGCTTTCATACAGGGGGGGGGCAATCTCTGTTCTGTTGGGGTTAGCTTCTCTGACAAGTATGCGACGGGTTGCTGCCAATTTTTCAGTTTCTGGCATAAGACTCCCTTGGCTACCCCCTGGTCTTCATCTATGAACAGCGTAAAAGGCTTCTTGGGGTTTGGATGCCAAGCACTGGGGCTTGTTGTCACTTTGAGATCCTGAAAAGCCTGCTGCTGTTCCCTGCCCCATATAAAAGGATCCTTCTCTATTCCCTAGTTGACTCATGCAGGGGCCAAGCAATGCTTCTGTAATTAGTAGTGAGTCCAGGAGATATTGTTCATCATCATAAGTGGGATTATAGGTTTAAAAAAAAATCCCTTCAAACAATTTTACGATCTTTGCTGGATTCTCCTCAAAAGAGGGGTTCTGATTTCTCCAATTACAAACATCTGCACTTGAAAAGGGTATATGCTGGACCGTGTAGGTCTGTGGTGCCTTCGCTTGTTCAGCTGGGACAGGGGCTGGTGGATCATAAACCCTCTGAAGGGGCATTTCTCCAGTTGCCTGATCCTTCCTGGTTTTCTCATACTATCTGTGAGACATAACTCTCTTCGCCGCCTGTCCCCACTTACGTTGCCATCTCTTCCTCTTTTCAGGGGTGCAGCATTCTGCTGCCTCAACTAACAAGGGGCTTACATCCAACTTCTTCCTCAAATGGCTTTACAAACTCCTTTAGTCTCTTTTTCTGTCTTTCTGTCCACATTTTCTTTCCTTGATTCATATCATCTAGTGTCTTCCTAAACTCTTCGTTATCTTCCTCATCTTCCTCTTCTTCCGTCTCACTATCCTCCTTCGCAGGTCCTCCTCCCCCCTACACCAGCACCTCCCTGTGCTTCTTGATCTTGGCCTGGGGGGGGGTTTGGAGGGGCTGTTGGTGGAGTGTAAGGTGGTGGCTTAATCACTCCCCCTCCTCATCTTCTGGGTCTTCTAACACCAGAGGCTTCACTGTACAAATCCTGTTCTGTGTGTTGCTGTCACAGCAAGACTTTAGCCATGGTAGATTCTTTTCTTTACATTGGTCTTCCATGTAGAGATATAGGGGATCTGGTCTGGGTGGACATTTAATATATTTTGCCACAGGGGGTTGATTTGCCACAGGGGGTTGATTAATTGCAAATCAAAGCCACGCAGTTCTCTGGGTTGGCAAGTCCACCTCACATAAAGTTTTGAGTCTCTGTTTTTTCAATGTGAATCATCACTCTTCGTGGCTGTTTTCCAGTTATTAAAAAAGCATTCCAGAGGAATACATTGGCTTGCTCCAGACCCTATTTTTTTTTTTTTTTTTTTTTTTTTTTTTTTTTTTTTCAGATACTCCCCTCCTAACTGGGTTTTCAAAATTCTCTCACACTTCACATGCTACAGTTTGTCAGAAAATGCACAACCCTACAATCGCTCGGCCAAGGGGACATTAAGCCTTGGCCCTCATTCAACAATTCATCCACTGGAGTATCTGACACACAACATGTCAACAAAACACTCAATTCCCTCTGCCCCATTCCCTTTCCCAAACCTTTACCAATTCCTTTCCTGGTGGCATTCTTACTGCCGGGCACTCTACTGCCAACTACCAGGTGAGGCTGATCAGGCCTCTGGCCCTTTCTCTCGGGCCCCTAGCCCTTTCCCTCGGGCTTACCTTTCTCCGCTGCGGACCTGTCCCCTCGGCGCCGTTCTGTCCTCTTGTTCTCCCTCAACTAGATGTCTCCGCTCCAGGACGGTGTGGCAATCTCCCCCTACAAACTGGCAGGGTGTGCACCGGAAATGCGAACGCCGATTGGAGCTGTTCACCTTGGTTGAGCCTGGCCCTCCGGTCCGTATTTGGGGAGGGGGCTGATCCCGGACGAGCCCCCAAAGAAATGAAGCCTTATTTACCTAGGGATCCATTAGCCACGCCATCCCCTGGACCTCGGAGGGAACAAAAGTACCAGGAAAGCAAAATCTTCTTTGGAGAAAAAGAGTTTATTGAGATCTGAGCACAGAGTCAAGGTCTGTACTCAGAGACAGCCTGCTGGTTAGTTCCTAGAAATACACTGGCTGTAAAGCAAGACACTTCAGCAGACTTTCTTATACCCCCAGACTTCCCCAATCGGCTAGCAAATATTGCTTGCTTAACACATTTTATTGCTTGCTAAACCTTCCTGTCTTTCTGCTAAGCCAAGCACTCCCTTCGTATCTCTTCTTATTCTTGCATTACTTAAAGCAGAAGTAAAGCAGGAAACATCTTGCTAGTGGTTTTTAGTTGACAGCAGTTTCTGGCTAGGCAGGAAGCGACCTTCTGACCTGTAGCTAGCATCAGCAGTTTCAAGTAGCTGGTTAGGCAGAAAACGACCTCCTGACCTGTCTGATTTAGACTTTGCAAATAACTGCATTTTTGGGTTTGAGCTTGTGTAACCATCCTAGCAGAGTGCCGGAATTTACTATGTGTAGATAATATTTGAGAGCAACAGAATAAAATATTGAGAGAAACCTTTCCCATCTCCCTTTACCACCTTCATGAAATAGTAATATTCTGGGGAGGGCCTGGAATATCCCTCAATTCCCACAGGCCTCTTGTGGCTACAAACCTGGATTTTGGTTTATAATAAGGATATCTGGAGTTTGCGAGTCACAGGACTGTATTATGGCTAAGGTTGTGAACTGTGAGGCAATTCAAATATCACTTTAACCACAAACTCAGGAAGGGGAACCTATGATCTTATCGGAGTACAACTCCCATAATTCCTGTCCATTTGCCATGATGGGTAACATCTTGAGAGCCACAAGTCCTATCCACACACTACCAACTTAATAGCATTTTTAAACCACTTTAATAGCATTTTTAAACCACATGGCTTATCCTCAAAGAGTCCTGGGAACTGTCCTTTAGTAAGATGCTGGGAATTATCTGTCTTAATTCCCAGGATTCCATAGGAGGAATCATGATTAGCGTGGCTATATGCTATTGCTCAGCCTTGCAGCTATATAAGAAGGTGATAACTTTAAATAATGTGTGTGATGCACTTTGAACACTGAAAAAGTGTCATAAAAGTTTTATTATATATTGTTATATAAGGTTGCCAATTAGATATACCGGCCAGTAAAACCACGTTCTGGCAGTTATCACAAATACTTAGAGACTTGAGAAGCCAGTATACTTTGGAGGTAGTACAAGATTTTTTTTATTTTCCATTTTGCTATTGGCTCTTCCCATCCTTTACTCTGATCATTCCGTGCATCAAGGCTCCACCTCCTAGCCCACCTTGGCTCCAGGGCTCCAGTAATGTTTCAGATCCAAGCTAGCAACTTTAAAAAGAACTGCAATAGATTTAGAACTTGCCTCTGGGATTTGTACCTGGGTGACTTAGTTGTCCAGCTGTTTTGGTTTGATTTCCCAGATGTTTTAAATCCACATTGCAAAGCAAGCAATGAGCAACTTAATTTGCACAAGACCCTAATTATTAACCCATGTAAATGAATTGTGATTATGTGTGCACTTTTTCCTGTGCTTATTTGTTTGGGAGGAATGTTCAGGTTCTTTCAGGAAAGCCTCTAAGTGAGTTTACTGGAAGCCGTAATTACCCCTTGCTGTGCTGCCTCTATATTACCGTCTTTCAGTATTACCATCATCAGTGAGAAACAGATGTTGAAGGGGAAACTGATTTCTACCTCTGCATTGTGCTTCTATTAATGTAGATAGATTCTCAGAATATCTCAGCTGCAGTTTGGTCACTTAAGATCAAACAGAATACATGTCACACTGAGTCTCAGAGTTGCCCAGTCCCTAAAATGGTAATGGTACCAGAAGTGGGAAGTTGTGCGTCCTGGCATTCTCTGTGCAGACGAGTCACACTCAGATACAGGTCTTATAAAACTAGATGAGTTCTCTCATTGTTTTGGTAAATGGCCTCCAAGAGTATTCCCCAGCTACTGCTAATGTTTATTGCCCAAGGAGTTTGTAACTCGCTATTTACTGTCATGTGACTTCTGGGATCAGGGTATCATTTATTTTACATGGCATTCCTTATGCTTCTGTTTCTTGTTAAAATTTGGAAAGACTCTGCTATGGCTAATCAAGTAAGATAATTTATGTCGTAAAAACTCTTGGGGTCCTGCAAACACATCTTACTCATTCATATACAGAGGTACCTTGGTTCTCAAACACCTTGGTACTAAAATAACTTGGAACCCAAACAATGCAAATCCAGAAGTAAGTGTTTCAGTTTGCAAACCTTTTTTGGAAGCAGAATGTGCTCTGATTTGAGTGCTACACTGAGGTCTGTCTGTTTTTGCTGTTTATTTTGCGTTTTTGCGGCTACTGATTGATTGTGTGACTGCAGTACATTGTTTATTGTTTTCATTTTATGGATCACTGGTCTCGTTAGATAGTAAAATTCATGTTAAACTGCTGTTTTAGGGGTTGTTTTTAAAAGTCTGGAACCGATTAATCCATTTTGCATTGCTTTCTATGGGAAAGTGCGCCTTGCTTTTGGAACACTTTGGTTTTGGAACGGACTTCCGGAACGGATTACATTTGAGAACCAAGGTACCACTGTAGATGCGTATAGATACATACACACATACAGACACGTAGTGAACTGTTGGGCTAACAGCAGGTCACCAAAAGAACTATATGCTATGGAACTCTGTTGACTTAATTCTCTTTTGGGAATTGTTCCAAGCCTTTTTTTCTTTCACAGAACTCACATCTTCCCTTTGTAAAACCTACCGGTGTGATTTCTAGGATTTTTCCTTTATTTAGCAAAGCAGAACACAACACTTGTAGTTCAGGTTTATTCTATTACTCGGCTGTAACCAGGCATGAGGAAGAAGGGATCAAGAATTAGCTGAGCCAAGTCAAAGTGGTGGAAGACCGGGAGAGGTGTTTGTGTGGAGTCCTATTTGGACATAACAAGGAAAATGGCAGTGGAACCACCGAAGGGGTAGAAGGAATAGCATGTGGCAGCTTGGCTGCCAGTACAGTGGTACCTCTGGTTACGTACTTAATTCGTTCTGGAGGTCCGTTCTTAACCTGAAGCACCACTTTAGCTAATGGGGCCTCCCGCTGCTGCCGCGCCGCCGCCGCCCAATTTCTGTTCTCATCCTGAAGCAAAGTTCTTAACCCAAGGTACTATTTCAGGGTTAGCAGAGTCTGTAACCTGAAGTGTATGTAACCCGAGGTACCGCTGTACTAAAATGGAAGGTGGAATGCAGCAGTAGGCTGGAGGGAATTTTACAAGTAAAATCATGGAAGTAGGATCACTTAGGACTCACTGTGAACACTGTGCTAGAGGATTTCTAGGTTAGCATTTGAAAAAAAACAACTTGATTCACTGGGCAGATAAGTCTGGTACTGTTTTGTGTCTGGAGTTTCTGGCATATGCTTATGTGGAAAATACTACAAACATATACCTGTGTTAACTGGCCTGATCAGGGGCAGGGGGGGGACAGGGTGTCATATTTCTCAGTTACCATTGAGATTTTGGGGTTTGATCTTGAACCCATTGTCAGCTGCGATATTTTCTTGGAAATATAATATGATGATGATCATCCTCCACTGATTTTGAAAGTGTGGGCCAAGGGTCTTATGAAGTGCAAGCATAACAATTCTTAGACTTGTAAGTAAAGGTGGGAGTCAACATCTGGGAGGGACGGTATGACTAAACGGAACAGAGGACCTGCCTTCTACATTGGGAATTTTATGGTGCTCCAATTAGAGTTGTCTCCTTTTCATGCAGGAGGACTGATGAGGCAGAGCGCTGCATCAGTGACACCTTAGACTCACCTGTCCAGGACCCTGAGGCTGCCCTTAATCCAGCTGTTCAAAATAAGGTAAGAGGCTGCAGAATCCTTAAAAAAAAAAAAAACTAGAATCCTTGCAGTCAGGTATTCAGTGAGTAAGGGTGTGGACTGAATCAGCTCTCTCAACCAACTGGTGTGCATGTAGTCAGCTCTGTGCACATAGTCCTGGCCAGGGCCGGCCCACCCATTTGGTGAGGTAAGGCAGTTGCCTTATGCAGCAGATCTTGCCTCCAGTGAGTGTGCTGCTCACCACCTCTGCCACTGCCTCATCTCCACCCACCAATGTCTTCTCCTCTACAGCCTCCTTTTACTCCCCCACCACCTTTGTGGGGAGGTCTGTGGAGCAAGACGTAGGGAGCTGTGGAGGAAGAGGTGGCGGCAGTAGGTGGACTGGCATTTTCTGTTTTGCCTGAAGTGGCAAAACGTTCTGAGCTAGCCCTGGTCCTGACTGTTGAATTGGACCGGTGAATTGCACAAACACCACTGTTTAATTGGCGCAGCTCTCCTACAGCTAGGGACATACAGAGAATCCCTTTTCAATACACATGCGGCCCCTGGTTGGATCAGAACAAGTAGCAAGAAGGGAAAACTTCTAAGCTGCAATAGAAACTTTTCCTCAGCTTAACAGACAAATTACTATCTGAATAATAAAGGTGATACTGATGAATTGCTTTTTTTAAAAGTGAAAGATTCATAAATCACAAGAAATTAGAATATGTGAGTACTATTTTTCAGTCTGGTTTCTGAATAATTAGAGTTTATGCAATAGTTTTTCTTTCATGCCTATTTCTGTAACAGTGAAGATCAGGAAGCATTTATTTTAAAGTCTCAATCTTATGATGAGCCTTGCAGATTCAAGTTTTGGGGCACGTGTAAAGGGCAAAATATTAAGCATCATATAATTTCACAAAGAATAAAAGTCTCATTTACAGAGATCTCGATCAAAATTTGTGACCTTGGAAATTCATTTCTTATTTCTCACAGGCAGTGGATTTGTTTGAAATGATTGAAAAAATGCAGGTATGGTTTGCTTATTCCATCAAGTTTCAGCTTTCTTAGTGTTGACTCACTTTCTATGCATTAAATCTGCTGTGAGATTGTACCTCCATTGCAACACTGCTGTCGTGTAAAAACCTGCCGTCTCTCATTCCAGTCCTGCCCTGTCCTGTCCCACCCCCCACCCCCACCCCCAGTTCTACAGCACCTTCTGCTAACCAGCCTTGTTTACCTCCATTCAGAAAATGTATTTATCTCTTCCCCTTGTTATAAGAAAAAACTGCTCCTTTTCCCTTACGGGGTATCCAAGAGCCCATATAGAGTCCTTAAGTGGGTTCCCTACTGGTAGGAGAAAATAACAGAGGCCAACCAGAGTATATTGCAAAGCAAAGCGGGTAGTAAGCCTGATCTTTATTAACTGTTGCAACAGGGTCCCCACTCACCACACAAAGGAGGGAGAAGAGAACCCAGAACAATGGTGCATAAGTCCTTATATAGACTTTTGAAATTGCCCACCCTGTCGCTCAAGACCACCCCCCTAAAACATCATACATACTGTTATGTTGTGGGCGAACATAGCAGACGACACAGCGATTCTCCAAAGCAGCTCTTTATTTGTAAGCTGGACAGAACTGAACAGCAAACAGCTCAGCCGGCCTGCTTTTATAGGCAGCCGGCTGTCGACAATGTAGCAACAACAACCCAGGGTTTCCCGCCTAAAATAACTGACGTGGACCTGAGTGAAAACTACATACACATTACTCCTGGTGGCCAGGGCGAGAACTTCAGTACATAACACATACATCACAGAAGGAGGCAGTCTACAGCAGAAGTCCTGTCTGCCAGGATACTTGATATCGGTCACTGACGGCTTTACCTGGGCAGCCTGGCCATTCTTTTGTGGTGGCAAATACTTTAGTTCCTGAATCCAGATCACAGGCTCACCCTATTCATACACAAATACTCCCTTAAGACAGGATTTGTAAGCAAAAGACAATGGGGAGGCTTTCCCATTCCCTTTCTCCTAACAGAAATATTTGAGGTCAATTTGGGAAAGTCAAAATGACTTCAGGATTGCTCTCCTGTACTATGTCAGACACGTGGCTTATATACTTATGTATGTGTTTGCCTTGTACATTTATGAACATTTCATTTCTATTTGACACCTAATAATTCTTGTAACACCTTGCTCCTGCTTGTTACAAATGGGGTAGGTTTCTTTCCGCTGAGCTTCTGTTCATTTGCAGCCAAGGATGTATACACTTAACCACACGATTCCAGGGATGAAACATTTCGTAGGAGTGCCTTGGCATCCCTGCTCTGCCCCACCCCTGGCTGGAGGCTAAGTTCCTATTGCCAGCTGGCTCAGAAACTGCAACAGAGGCAATAACTAAAAATGGCACTCCGCAGCCTATATGATTTGTTGATTGCGTCAGAGAACCAGCAGCGCCAAACTGCTGGTGGTGAGGCAAGAGCTGGCAATTATCTAATTGCTAGGTGCCAGAGGCCAGATGCACAGTAGCTCTGACGTAAGGAACATGTGAAGCAAAATCCCCCTTCCCTGCCACCTGCTGTGCCTGCTTGTGTTTTCTTCTCTGTGTTGTCACTCTGTGCGGCTGTTTGTGCTAGCAAAGCGAACTCAGCACTTTCTGTCGTAATGCCGTGTTAACTTTCACTCTCTCTCTCTTATTTAACAGAACTTGCCTTCTGCTTAATTGCAAAAAATAAATAAATCCCAACAGCGTCTGAGCAACAGATATAGATGATAGATAGATGATAGATAGATAGATAGATAGATAGATAGATAGATAGATATAGATAGATAGATAGATATAGTTAAAAAGATCAAGGTTAGAACGATGGTGTGTTAGAAGCTAAAATTACAGATTAAAACACATAGCAGTTTTACATGTCTGGGTACGCTTGTGTAATTAAAAGTGTTTTTATCAGAAAAGTGTACTGCAAAGGTGTTTGCTACCTTGATAATTGGGTGAACACACCTTAACTTTTAATCTTAAACTCTCAAGTCTAAGAGGAGGAAAGGAAATGGAGTAACCAGGTAGGATTGGAAAACTACCCTGATGCCTGTCTAGGTGTCTTGAACGGAAACAGATGGGAAACACCTGTGTGTATGGATGCCTCTATATCCAGCAAGGCTTTAGCTTTATGTTTGGACTGTGCATAACATGGATTGATTCTAACACCTGGATGAGAGGGGAACATTTGGGAGCAGTTTTAGTTGCAAAACATCATTCTCTTTCCCTTTCCTAAAGCAATGGATCTCAGCCAGAATCAGTGGCGTAGCGTGGGTTGTCAGCACCCGGGGCAAGGCAAGTAATTTGCGCCCCCTAACCCGTGGATTTTAGCACTCAGAGAGCTGCGAGTGCGAGCGCGCCCCCCGCCAGATGTTGCGCCCGGTGCGGCCGGCCCCCCCTGCACCCCCCACGCTACGCCACTGGCCAGAATAAGACAGAATGAGGTGTAGGGGTTCCATTCTCCCACTGCTTACAGTATTTTAGGCTATATGATGTGATTATTTCCCAGATTCACCCGTATTTCTGATTAGTTTACTCCTTCTACACACTGACTGACTATTGTTATGTAAATGGTGAAATGGGCTTGTGCGTCCTAGGTATGTATGCCACAGGCACAAATCCTTTTGCTTTGCAAACAAGGGAGTTGTTTGTTCACTTTGTGTTAATGATATTCTACAGTTAATTATTATGAAAAAGTAGCAACAACAGGTATGCTGGCTGTTCTCTTTTTGCAATTTAACCTTGACTATATCCAGGAGTGGGACTTAAAACTTTGCTGAGAATCTTGCTCTCAGCTGCAGAAATCTGAACTTGTGTTGCGAGGGTGGGTGGGTTAGCAAGCAGGATATTGGCATCAGGTGGAGGGGAAAGGGGAAAGGACAGACATACTGGGCTGTGCAGTTTCACTCTGCCTTTTTCTCTGTCTAGAAAAGTCGTTTGGATGAGCAAAGGTGTTCACTTCCAGCTCCACTCAAGGTCAGTTCAGCTCTGCAATTATACGACTGAACCCTCCAACGGAATTTTAGTACTAAAAATGACAACTGTAAGAGCCGATCCTCACATTGTCTTTATAATGCATGGTATAAAAAGCTGTTTCCCAACATCCAGAGAGGGATCAATGAGGCCCAGATAGGGCTATGCATATATGATCAAGCTGGGAATCAGGGACAAGGCAGCAGGGGTGTGGTGTGCTTTGCTCCCAGCTGAATTGCAGCTTTGAGTGTGTCCCTATATCAATGAATGGCAGCCTTCCACTTATGTAGGTTTCAACTGTGGAGCTAATAAGGGACTAGGAGGTGAGCCAAACTAATGTAACAAATATATATGAAAGAGATGGGAATTGCAAGGATAGGGAAGAGCTAATGCCAGAGGGATTTCATGAGGAAGACAGGGAGCTGGGGGAATAGTCATAATCTATATACCGTATTTTTCGTCCCATAGGGCGCACCGGCCCATAGGGTGCACCTAGTTTTTTGGGGGGAGGGAAATAAAGTAAAAAAAAGTTACCCCTCTGGCTTTCCAGGCTTCAGCGAAAGCCTGCATTCGCCCCATAGGACGCACACACATTTCCCCTTCATTTTTGGAGGGGGAAAAGTGCGTCCTATAGGGCGAAAAATACGGTATATACTGTATTGTCCACAAATGCATATAGTTTGGGTGGAAGAACTGGGAGGCCCAATTATTATCCTTATTTGGACTCAGGAGGCAGGGATGCATGTGATAGGATGTTGGAAGCCTATGCATTTCTTTGCAATTTGCATAATTCCCAGCTCCTCACCCCCATATGACCTCTTTGGGTTTTCAGAGAGAAGAGGAGTACATCCCATACCCAAGCATCCATGAGGTGAGTCACAGCAAAACCAACCAAGATTTGAGTTCAAATTTATTCGCTTTTTTAAAAAATGAGGTTGGCTCACGTACGCCCCCAAATTGTGGATCAGGTGTTAGTTTGAACTGACAGCATTTAATGTCTCCAAGCCTTCATTTGTCTTGGTATTAAGAGTTGTTAGGAGACCCCCTATTCCTTTTGATTCCTGAGTTCCCTGGGAAGAGGGATTGGTTGTTAAGCCACTCTAGGAATTGTAGCTCTGTGTGAGGAATAGAAGAAGAGGAGTTTGGCTTTGATATCCCGCCTTTCACTCCCTTTAAGGAGTCTCAAAGCGGCTAACATTCTCCTTTCCCTTCCTCCCCCACAACAAACCCTCTGTGAGGTGAGTGAGGCTGAGAGACTTCAGAGAAGTGTGACTAGACCAAGGTCACCCAGCAGCTGCATGTGGAGGAGCGGGGAATCAAACCTGGTTCACCAGATTACAAGTCCACTGCTCTTAACCACTACACCACACTAGGGGTCTCCTAACAATTCGCAACATCTTTAATGGAACTGCAGTTCTCAGGATTCTACAGGGGAAGCCATATAACTGTTTAAAGTCGTATGTTACTGCTTTAAATGTATAGTGCAGGTAGCAGCTATGACTGGGTGGCCAGACCACATTCTGCCATTTTTTAAACGGCTTCACCAGTTCCTGTCATTTCCCGCCTGAACCTATTAAGATCAATATTTGATTTGCTTCTCTGGGTGCTCGTGCTATGTTTTTGATGACAGGGGAAAGCTCATTTTCTGTGGTAGACTCTGACCAGAATAGAACATGAACTTGCTTTTGAAGGTTTACTTTTGTTTCAGATGTGTGTATGTGCATGTGAAATTATAGATTAGATTCATTTTAAATTTTCTGTGCCGAAAATGTAACTGATCTGTAGAAAAGATTTGTAACTGACCTGCAGTGGCGTAGCGTGGGGGGTGCAGGGGGGGCCGGCCGCACCGGGCGCAACATCTGGGGGGGGCGCTCGCACTCGCAGCTCTCTGCCCCTACCTGGCTCACTCACTCTCTCTCACTGCAGTGCTGACTGTGCAAATCCGATCCGAGCCACCGGGTCGCCGCCCACTGTGGAGGGGAGGGTGCCAGGCGTGCGGTGCAGTGCGGAGAGAGAGCGAGGGACTATCTGGGGGAGGGACAGTGCAGCGGGGGGAGGCGCAAATTACTTGCCTTGCCCCGGGTTAGGGGGCGCAAATTACTTGCCTTGCCTTGCCCCGGGTGCTGACAACCCACGCTACGCCACTGCTGACCTGTAGAAAAGAGTTTACAGCCTGAAGTTCTTTGTAAACAAAGAAAATCTTTTGTAAACAAAGAAAATCTTTAATAAAAACTTTTTTTGTATATAAAAAAGAGAGAATTCAACAGATCAAGATCTGTTCTGTTTTGATCCTCTGCTCGTGTCTGATCCTACAACATCTCTCTTTCTGGACAGGTGTTACGGAGAGGGTGGCCCTACCCTCTCATTATCTTACCCCAGTTTGGGGGCTATTGGATCGAAGGGACCTCTCACAACCTTCCCATCCCAGGCCCAGAATTGCATGACCTGCCATCCCCTTGCAGTGGCAAAGTGAAGCTGGAGTGTGACCCAACAGCCAAGTTGTACCGCAAGCACTTCCTGGGAAAGGTAAGAGAAGTTCTGTAGCCCCTGACTGCTCATCTGCCACTGAGCTGGGTTCAGGGTCCTTGTATCCATTTACAAAGCCCTGAACAACTTGCGTCCTGGGTGACTTAGGGGGTCACCTGAACCCTTATATCCTAAGCTAGATCACCGAGCTCATCTGAAGGAGTGTTTCTGGTTGTTGTCCCTTGAGTTGGTGAGGCTTATTTGACATCAACATGAAGATGAAACTTCAGTCTTTGTGGCCCACTGCTTAGGACATACAGCAGGCACCTTCTGAACTATGGACTTGTCCATACTTCTACTTGTGCCGTGCCTTGAAAGCATGGGTCTGAGCGGTTCTCACATTTGAAAGTTACCCACTTTCCAAGTGAAACCCCACCATTTAGCAATCGATTGGAACAAATGGGAACCTGGGGGAAACCTGAATTGCCATTTGTTCCAACTGAGTGCTAAAGAGCAGTTTTCCGCGGAGGAAAGCAACAGGACAAGGGGAGGTATGGAAAAGCCCTAACTTCCAAACTTTTGCTGAAAACTTTTTTTTCCCCAGGGCTATGCAGACAGTCTAGGAAAATGTTTACCATAGTAGTCAGCTGGTGATCTGTTTTAATGTTGTGTGGTTTTTATTGTATTACGCTTGTTGTAAAGTGCTTTGATTTTTTTTTAAAATGAAATTGCGTCATTAAAATATTTTCAAATAAATAAATACTATTATTTTATTGGGCACACAGGCTTTTAAAATTTATTATATTCGTTGCCTGCCCTTCTCCATGATGTCCCAGGGTGAGTTACACGTAGAGAAAACTAGTACAATAAAACAAAACAAAGAAAAACAGTCCCACTGCAAAATACCATACATATCAACAAAACCAGATTTCAACTAGGGGAACGGTAACAACCTGAGTACAGTTGCCAAAGGCCAGGTAGAAGAAGAAGATTTTCTGTGATCGCCTAAAGCTACAAAGAGATGGTGCCAAACACATCACAATTACTGTATATTTCTATGTATGTCTAGGTTTCGCCCCCTAAAAAATAATGTCAAAAATTAGGGGGTGTCTTATACACGGATACATCTCCCCCCATTTTCTTAAATCTGAGTCCCTCCAAAATACAGGGTGTCTTATACATGGGGGTATAGATGGAAAAATACTATAATTTGTTGATTTAATTGTTAATTACTGGTGTCTTCTGATCAATTTAATATTTTGTCAATTAATCAATGAGGGTCAGTTTTAATCAGTTAGGTGTGCCTTAAGGGCACACCTTTTATTCCAGACTATTTTAGAACCAGTATAAAAATGAACCAAACATAAAAGACTATCTTATGAAAGTATTTATTTACGAAAACACTAATTTTATTAAAAATATCCCAGTGGTATACAATAATTATATGTACAATGAAAACCACAGATCACTGTGGAAGAGGGGGAGGCAATAGCCTTGTTTCTACATGTTGGAGCATCCATTGTATCCTAGGTACTCAGAAGGGGATGGGCAGGGAACAGACACAGCACAGAAAATAGAAAAATGACATAAAAATGGCAGAAACTATATCCCTGAAAATACCACCAGCATTCAAAGATTGTGTCTGTAATGCTGGAGAGAGGCAGTGAATTCATGACACACCCTCAGCGCACACACCTGCATTACTACATACAAAGCAACATCGCAATGCCTTCCACCCCAATTCAGCCTACTAGGACTTCTCTTGTCTCCTCTCATATTACCTCAAGGCGGTCCAGAATTCAAAAGATTACCGTATTTTTCGCCCCATAGGACGCACCGGCCCATAGGACGCACCATGTTTTTTGGGGGGGAAATAAAGAAAAAAAAAATATTTTCCCCCCCAGGCGCTTGTGGGGCCGGCAGCAGGGAGAAGCGCTCTTCTCCCCGCCGCCCGCCTTCAGATCAGGTCCGGGGACAGCGGGAAGACGCGCTGCGCCTCCCAGCTGTCCCCGGAGCTTGTGGGGCTGGCGGCGGGGTCTCCCCGCCGTCAGCCTCCAAACCACTTCCGGAGACAGCGGGATGGCGGCGTTCCGCCTCCCTCTGTCCCCCGACCTTGTGGGGCTGGCGCTGGGGCTCTCCTGAAGCCTGGAGAGCGAGAGGGGTCAGTGTGCACCGACCCCTCTCGCTCTCCAGGCTTCAGCGAAAGCCTGCATTCGCCCCATAGGACACACACACATTTCCCCTTCCTTTTTGGAGGGGAAAAAGTGCGTCCTATAGGGCGAAAAATACGGTACATGTCTGCTGGAGCAGGAAAAGAGTCTCTTGCTTCTACATCCCTTATTCCAATATCTCTTTTCCTCAGGAACATCACAATTTTTATGCCAGTGACACAACTTTGGGCTACTTGGTCCTTTCCGTGAAGTATGAACAAGTCGAAAAGCAAGACAACCTCCGCTTGCTTCTGAGGTAAAACAGCCCTTTGGTTCAAACCTTGTGAAATGATTGTACTTTTCAGGTGGTTCTCTGTCTCTCAGTGGCTGTCTTCACTAAGCTTATTTGCCACTTTTCACACACACACACAAGTCACCAGAATTTCAGAACTGTTTGCAAATCAAGATTATATTTAAAAATAGACAGGAGGTGCTGCCAATAATCCCTCGACTATTCATTTGGCAAGTGCTTGTCTTCCTCACCCCACCCAGCACTGCCTCCAGCACACTTAAAAAAAAAGAAATTCCCTCATGATTGCTTTGGGAAAAGTCCGCAACTGTTGATGTTTGAGAAGGCTAACAAGCCTTATTTGGGGCACCCAATGAAATATATATTTTTAAAAAAATACTTAAATTACTGCTTAATATACCACTTGTTTACCAAGCTTTATTTGCAGCATATATAACAATTATAAAAAGAAGTCCGTGGATAAAATTAATTAAAATTTATCCAGTCAGTGGGCAAAATAAAATTAAAATTGCCTGCTGCGTTGCCAAAGGGTATCGACCCCTCCTGGGTGTAAAGCTACCCCACTATTAGGCAGCTGATTTTGGCTGTCATGAAAGTGTGGGGAATTATTAGCCATTTAATTTACTGTATTTTTATTGTAAGGGAAGTAGAGAAGGGCCTGTGCGATTTTTCTGTCACAGGTGCCAAAATAACTTTGCTAGCTTTAGGTACTGTGAACTTTGGGGTACTAGGGAAGGTGGAGTTTTTGCTGCTTAGTTTCCTTAGCATTTATGTTGTTTGTTTGTTTGTTGCAGGTCTCGAACCAGTACCAAGCACGACTTGATTCCTATTTCTTGCCTGAATGAGTTCCCCAATGCTGTCCAAATGGCAAAGGTACATTGTTCCAGGTCCAGCACCTTTACTGTTAGTTGCTGGGTTATTTTTGCCTTGTAATCCTCCAATGAACCAAATCTGATTCCTTTCAGTTACTTGTCCAAAGAAGAGGTTCCATTTTGCTAAGTCACCCATGCCAGGCAGCATAACTTAGACAGTCTCAAATTTATGTCCTAAATTTAAATTTATATCCCACTTAATCAATTTTGAATCCTTGAGTACTAGCCGATGAAAGCAACTAGAGAATAAATAAGTTGGTGTGTGTGTGTGTGTGTGTGTGTGTGACAAATCCCTTGCAAATACAGGACTGTTGAAAGGTTAAATTTGCAAATGTGAATTTTCACGCCATGTTAAATAACTGATGCTCATCCGATTGGCTTCAGTGAAAATGGTACCTCCAGTCCCTGCACTAGAAGTGTGTTAACCTCTTTTGCTTGTCCTCCTGCAGCTGCTGTGTGAGGATGTGAATGTTGACCGCTTCTTTCCAGTGCTCTATCCCAAGGTAGGCTCTCTGTAGCCCCATATGCAAACTCTCTCTTTCTCTGCCTGTTTTTACTTCTAACTCTGGCTGTTTCTCCACCTCCCAGGCTTCCCAACTCATTGTTGCATTTGATGAACATGTCATCAGCAATAACTTCAAGTTCGGAGTCATCTACCAAAAACCTGGGCAGGTAAACCTCTTTTCTTATGCACACTCAATGCCCTTTTCTTTCATAGGCTATTTGGGGAGTCTGGACAAGAGCTTCCTTATGTCCTCTTGTTCCCCTCCATCATGTCCAGTGATCCTCCATTCTTCCTTTCCGGTACACCATCACTCCTTTTTGGCTAATCATCTCCCCTCCTTTGTCCTCCCCCCCTCCCTCCCTCTGGCTTCAGCAACTGGGAAGGGGGAGCACTTGGACGTGACATGCAAGCAACTAGGGAGGAGAAACCAAGCTGTAGACATCACCTGCGAAATGTCTCTTTAAGTCCCTGCTGAAAGGACCCCTTTAGGGCAGGGGTCAGCAACCTTTTCCAGCAGGGGGCCGGTCCACTGTCCCTCAGACCATGTGTTGGGCCGGACTCTATTTTGAAAAAAATAAAATGAAGAATTCCTATGTCCCACAAATAACGCAGTCTACTCATGTAAAAACACGCTGATTCCCAGACCGTCCACAGGCCGGATTGAGAAGGCGATTGGGCCGCATCCGGCCTTGGGCCTTAGGTTGCCTAACCCTGCTTTAGGGGATTGGCTATGGCCTATGGGCCAGCACTGACTAATATCTGTTCAGAACCTATGCAGCTTATCTTCTGCTACTGTCAAAGATACACACAGTCTCCACACCTTCCGCTCTGGCAAACAGGGATTGTAGCTTTTTTAGGAAGGTGAAAGGAAAGGAGAGAGAGTGTGTTTGTTTGTTTGTTTGTTTGTTTGTTTGTTTGTGCTTGTGCATATGCACACACATGTGCAAAAGAGGCCTTTATTGTACTGGTTATTGGACTCCAGGATAGGTCAAGAACTCGAATGGGAAATGGTGGCCTTCAGTTTTCTGTTTCCTTTTATATAGACCACAGAGGAAGAAGTCTTCAGTAATACTGAAGAGAGTCTGGGCTTCTTAGAGTTTTTGGATATCCTTGGAGACAGGATCCAGTTGCAGGATTTCCGTGGGTGAGTACTTCAGCTGTAAAAACCTAATGGTTTGGAAGTTGTCTTTCTTGGCCCATTTTTCCTTCAAAGACTTTTGCATCGCCTTAATAGCAGCAGATAGCAGGGGCCCTGTCTGGTCTCGTCCTGGGAAGTGGCAGTACCACCACCAGGAAGTTCTAGGCCTCCTACCCTCTTTCACACACCACTGCACACACCAATTACCACAATTCATTCTGTGAATTGTATTTCTGCCTTTGATAAAGCTGCTACAATTGTTCATGGTATCTCTTTCTTCTTCTGTCTGTTCTCCTCTCTCCTTCTCCTTCTTGCCTTATGCTGATCAGCTTCCGAGGTGGCTTGGATGTTACTAGAGGTCAAACAGGATCTGAGTCTATCTACACACATTTCCGGGGCAAAGAGATCATGTTCCATGTCTCTACGATGTTGCCCTTCACAGAGGGAGATGCCCAACAGGTACCGTAGGGACCTATGGAGGACACAGTATTGAATAAGCCTCTAGAGCAGCGGTTCTCAACCTGTGGGTCCCAGATGTTGTTGGACTACAACTCCCTTTATCCCTGAGCTCTTGCCTTGCTAGCTAGGGGTGATGGGAGTTGTAGTTCAACAACATCTGGGGACCCACAGGTTGAGAAAGGCCGCTCTAGAGTGATGGCAACAGACGGGTAGCTACTTTAGGGTTGATGTGACAAAGTGAAGGTTGTTGGAGCAAGTTGTGATGGGAAAGAAGAGGCCATAATCTGGTCTGGGGTTGCTTGGGTTGACAGTTTAGAATGGATTGGAGTTTAAGATTGGGGTGGGTGCTGTGGACTTGAGTGGCCATGCTGGGCAGCTTGCATTTGGGAATCCCAACTCCCCTCTTAACATGCTCCCTTGCGTGTTCCCTTCCAGCTTCAGCGGAAGCGCCACATTGGGAACGATATCGTGGCCATTGTCTTCCAGGACGAAAATACTCCCTTTGTCCCCGACATGATTGCTTCAAACTTCCTGCATTCCTATGTGGTCGTGCAGCTCCACCACAGCGCCCTGGGGGAGACTCTCTACAAGGTAAGTCTACTCGGTCAATACTCTGCTACTTTCACAACGAGTGCAAGAGAGTTCTGCTGCAAGGGTAGCAAACCTCTAGGCTTCTCTGGCTGGCCCTTGGGAATCTCCCCAAGCCACACCCCCTTCCCAGCCACACCTCTCACTGGCCCTGCTTTGCACCTTCCTTGAGTGCTAATGCTTCTTGCTTACCTCATTGGTGGATAGAGGTAAAGGTAAAGGTAAAGGGACCCCTGACCATTAGGTCCAGTCATGACCGACTCTGGGGTTGCGGCGTTCATCTCGCTTTATTGGCTGAGGGAGCCGGCATACAGCTTCCGGGTCATGTGGCCAGCATGACTAAGCCACTTCTGGCGAACCAGAGCAGCGCACGGAAACACTGTTTACGTTCCCGCCAGAGTGGTACCTGTTTATCTACTTGCACTTTGACGTGCTTTCGAACTGCTAGGTTGGCAGGAGCAGGGACCGAGCAACAGGAGCTCACCCCGTGGTGGGGATTCGAACCGCTGACCTTCTGATCAGCAAGTCCTAGGCTCTGTGGTGTAACCCACAGCGCCACCCGCTGCCCCCTAGGTGGATAGAGAGGGGTGTCTAAATGTTCCTAGAAACTAGCCTACTGTACACAGGTAAAAAATAACAGTTGTTGCTGTGCCCACTTTAGCCGCTAGCCCTGCTACCCGACCGTCCCAACATGTGGCCCATGGAAGGTTGTGCAGAAAGGAATATATCTCTTGGGCTGAAAAGGGTTTCCCACCCCTCCTGTATAGCACTGCAGCACTTTAAATCTTAGCCCACTTCTTTTCTTTTAACTTTGCGTTGGTTCTTTAATCCTTGGCTACAGTGGTTAGAAATTGTGGAGCACCAGCCAGTCTCTTGCCAGTACCTCTTTTATTTACTTACTTATTTTAGTGGAATTTACTCACTGGTTAATCAAAAGCCTCAAAGTGGTTTACTTTTCTTCCAGCCGGAAGAGAACAGGAGTCAAGGTGAAATTTCACCCTATCACTTCTTAAGTCTTAAAACATGCAGAACTGAGGCTCCAGCCCTTTAGTCCTCTATTGTTCTGTGTACTTTTTCTGATAAGGAGTTGTATCATTCTCAGCCGCTTTGAAGTGTGTGCATTTCCCTCTCTTATCCATGTGTAAGTACACATGAACCTTAGTGTACACAAGTGACACTCCTGGAAGCAATGACTCCTACTGCTGATCAAGTGTCCAAGCAGCACAATGACTTGAGAAAGTAACTAAAGCAACCCGGATAACGTCAAGCATTTTAGTTTAACTTCAGTGCTATATTGGCAACCTGGACAAATACTCGAATAAATAAGAGGAGGGGGTGTTAAGGTGATGTCACAGACTGGCTTGACGGCAGAGGCACTGGCTGGGGAAACCCCAAGGGAAGAAGGCTCAGAGCCAGGATATTGATGATGGGATGGCGATGAGTGATCAGAGAGATCAGAAGAAGCAGACTAGGAGGAGGTGTCGGAAGCTGAAGAGGTAACAGGGTTTAGTGAGCAGGAAGAGGCTGGGGCAGAGAGCAGTCCAGAAGCAGAGGCAGGGGAGGAGGGCAGCCAAGAAGCAGAGATGAGGCAGGCTGCTGAAGAAGTACTTTGCAAGAGAAAGCAGGGCACATATGCAGTTCTTGCTTCAGGTCACCTACTTTTAATTTGCCACTTTAAAGCAGACTGAGGTCACATCCATGCCATGCCCTTAAATCACATGGCTTCCTCCAAATAACTCTAGAGCAAATATTTTATATCATATAGACATATTCCTAAACCAAATATACTGGGATTCACTTATGGAAGGAATAAAAAAAAATAACCCAGGTTATGACCTTTTAAGAGACGCACTTGTAATATTATTCAGTTAGCTTAAGGGTAGAGTTCAAGAAGATTTGGAAATGATTGGGGTTTGTTCTTGGTTTTTTTGGTTTTTGTTTTCATAACTGCAGCAAGAATGATACTATGCCCAAACTAGAAAAGTGCTTGCTGTCCCTCTATAGATCACTGGCTAACTAAAATCCAGGACATGGCATGAATGGTTACGCTAACAAATTTGATTTGTTAGAGAAGGAAGACACCACAAAAATATGTTTGTAAAGAAATTGAGTTTATTTATCCAATATTATAATAACAAGGTGCAGGAGTCAGCCAATCCAGATCTATTGTTGAGGGGAAATTAAACAAATAAGAACACAGCAGGAAAATATAGTAATTAGTTTTTATGTGATATTTATTTGTAAAATAATGCAAGTGTTTAATGTATTGGAAATATAGGAAAGGTAGGAAGTATAACAGACTGTTGGTAATGGAAATAGCTTTTATGTATTTTGATAGTCGAAAAAGGAAGAATACTATGATTGCAATGATTATACTCACCTGGAATATAATGTACTAATATGCATTTATTTGCATTTTTGCAATGTTATAAACAAGTTTGTGTGTACGGCTGTATATGAGATGTTACTAACATCCCATATATTTTGTGCTCTCCGCTGATTAGAAGTTTCATCAGACAGCAGTTTAAAACCGACAATGTTTTAATATTATCCTAAGGCTTCAGACCTGCACAGACCCTACACGGTGGTCATTCTGTCTGTACTCTAAAACCATTCTGTCCCTTCTGATGGTTGCAGGTTTCTGTTACAGCCCGTGATGACGTCCCTTTCTTTGGGCCTTCTCTGCCAAATCCAGCAATATTCAAAAAGGTTTGTGTGCAGCCAGGAAAACAAATAAAGGCTTACAGGGCAGTGGAATTCTGGTAATGGTTCCTACATTAAGATCTATTTATATGAAACTTTTTCTGTGCAACTACCTAGGGCTGGAAAAGCCCCAAACTTGTGACAGCCTGGGCTCTAAAATATTGTGGCACCTATGACCTGGAAGCCATTTTTCCAGCTCAACTTGTGTTCTTAGATGTGGCTCTAGCATTCCCAATATTGCCACTGTTGTCATTTAATATGTTCAGAAGCTAAAATAGATGCTGCCAATTTCAGCTTAAGCACCTTCTAGTATCAGTACTCACCAGCTAAGAGGATTAATATGCATTTTCGGAAAAATTGTAGTACAGCATAGTCTACTTTGTCTTTATAAACAGGAAATGAGGCGTTGCCTCTTTAAATGAATCCATATGTTATAGATTTCCTTGCCTGTCAAAAGCTAAAGCACCATAAGGAAAGGTAGTCTTCATTTCCTATATGTCTACATACTGTAAAGGATTTTTTTCCCTTGGGGACTGGGAGGGCATTTAGGAAATCATGAGTTTTTAGAGTGGTACAGTCCCACGTGGTTAATTTGAATGTATTCTTCACCTCCACAGTGCAACCCATTGAGGTGAATAGAGGAATATTCTTGTATCTGTGTTTGTTCCTGTGCTTTGGTATCAACATGCAATCTAAGTATTAGCTTGCAAAGAAGTAACCTAGAACCTTCATCTCTGTCCTTTGTGGCACCAAAACAGTTCTGGATATATCTACAAGAAAGGGTCTTGTAAGACTTAAATGCTGTGAGTGAACATTCTCCTCCTTCTGACAGGGCACAGAGTTCCGTGAATTTCTTCTGGCAAAGCTTATAAATGCGGAGCACAGCTGCTACCATGCTGAGAAATTTGCTAAGCTGGAGGTGAGTCAGTTTACTTTTATTTGCATTCATATATCTTAAAGAGCAAAGATTGGTCTGAGTACCAGGAAGTAGCATATTGGTGATCAGTGACGGGATGTGAAATGAAATCCAGGTTCAACAATCAATTGTTGTTGTTGTTTAGTTGTTTAGTCATGTCTGACTCTTCGTGACCCCATGGACCAGAGCACGCCAGGCACTCCTGCCTTCCACTGCCTCCCACAGTTTGGTCAAACTCACGCTGGTAGCTTCGAGAACACTGTCCAACCATCTCGTCTTCTGTCGTCCCCTTCTTCTTGTGCCCTCCATCTTTCCCAACGTCAGGGTCTTTTCCAGAGAGTCTTCTCTTCTCATGAGGTGGCCAAAGTATTGGAGCCTCAGCTTCAGGATCTGTCCTTCCAGTGAGCACTCAGGGCTAGTTTCCTTAAGAATGGAGAGGTTTGATCTTCTTGCAGTCCATGGGAGTCTCCTCCAGCACCAGAATTCAAAAGCATCCATTCTGTGGTGATCAGCCTTCTTGATGGTCCAGCTCTCACTTCCATACATCACTACTGGGAAAACCATAGCTTTAACTATACGGACCTTTGTTGGCAAGGTGATGTCTAAATCCAACCTAGGACTTTCTACACTGCAGCTGTTGCATGGGGAAGGGAAGGGTAATTTCTCCTGGTGACTTTAAACTCAAAATTACACTTTTAATTGGAACTGAAACTCCTACAATAGAATGAAAAGCACACTATGTAAGTGTGACAAGCACACTCTAGCCACCCTGGGTCACCTTGGGGGACACCTGGCCACAACAGAGTGTACTCCTCTCTTGTACCCTCCCATTCCCTATTTAAGGTACTCAGTGCCACCAGATAAGAGATTAACTATTTACCAGGCTGCCCTTATCAAACAGCCCCCAAAAGTTCCCCGGGTCTCTGAAGCCTCCTTAAGTAGCTGATGTTCAATATTCCCTTAGGAGCAAAAAACAAATTAAATTGGTTAATCACATCCACTTAGAATCATGGAATTTTAGAGCTGGAAGGGGCCCTGAGGGTCACGACCTGCAATGCAGGAATCTCTTTTTGCCCAACGTGCGGCTTTAACCCACAACCCTGAGATTGAGTCTCATGCTTTAATGAGAGTCCATGGAGCTATTGAAGCTCCATGATCCAGCTGATTATGTAACTTACCCACATATAGAACTGCTTTCTTTTCTGTCACTCAGCCAGATCTTTCTTCCTCTCTGATTAAGCGTGCCCCCTTCCCTGTTTCTATCCTATTTGTTTTTTGAAACTTGTTCTCCTTCTCTGCTTCTGGAGCAGGATCGTACCCGCAGTGCCCTCCTGGAGAGCCTTTATGAGGAGTTGCAGATTCGTAGCCGCAGCATGATGGGCTTGGCCTCTGGCGATGATGACAAAATGGAGAATGGGGGTGGCGGCTTCTTTGAGAATTTCAAGGTGAGAGAGGGAATAGGTGATGCTTAATCTCTCTCTTTCGGTGTAATTTTGCATTTTCCCATTTCATGCTGCGCTGGTGAATATTGTAATAATACTTTGCATTTTGTCCATTGGAGGTATTTCACATACATTACCTTAGTCATCCCCACAACTGCTCTGAGAGGGAGGTTTTTTGCATTATCTCTGTATTTTAGATCTTGCCAGCAGGGTGCAGGTGGCTTAGAGATGGTAGCTTACCAAAAGAAGGAACTTCCTAGCTCTTAGATTAGTCTCTTTGCCTACATCCGACGCAGCTGTCAATATTTGCTTTTCAGAGAACAGATTCCAGCAGGCTACCCGCAGAGGAGGGGAAATCAGCTACAAGTTTGGGGCAGGGCAGATTGGGACCGCAGTTGGTGCCTTGTAAACTGGCCTCCTTGCTGCTCAACAGTATACCTTGCTATGCTGGCTGAGGTGGTCTGTAATGTGGTGTTGGACAACCTCAGTACATTCCTTCCGGGATAATTCGGTGTCCATACTAAGGACAAGGCCTTGATTTAGGCTTTACCTCAAGGGGTGATGGGTGGTGGTACTCTAGATGTTGTGGGGGGCAGGGTTGAATTAACCCCATTGTAATGGTCAGACCATTATCTGGCAAAGTTGGGTCTTGCAGTGTCATTCCCTCTCTGCCATTAGGATGGTCTACCCCCAGAGACTTATGGAATCCAAGGGGTTCTGAAATGCTTGGGGGGGGGGGTTCAGAAGCCAAGGCTGGCGGTCCTGTTGAGCTTCAGTGTCGCTGTGGAATAGTGAGATGCATTGAGCTGGTGACACAATTACTCCCGAGTTCACTTTCCAAAATTGTGGAGCCTGGAGACCTCACTGGGTATCTATGGCTCTCCAAGCCATGAAACAGGATAAATGAAGACTAGAGTACAATGGCGTACAATCCAATGCGAAGTTTGTCCGAGATGTGCTAGTTGTGCCTACTGCAAAGAAGGCTTAATTTGCTTACCCCATCGCACCCTTGAGTAGCTAGCCAGCAGAGATGTGCTAAGGGGGCTGCCAACGCCTGTCACTGGGAATAGAGTGTCAGCTGTGACATATTTGCCAGCGGCTTTGAGAATAAAATCACCAGCCTTCATGTTGAGCTGAATGCTACCATTATTACAGAGCTGGGTGAGGTGTTTAACACAACATCTTGCCCAGTCTTGTGGGATCAGCTGATGAGGTTTGAGGACATGGGCAAGGTGTTTGCAGTGGTTTGGCCCACATGTGTATTCAATATCTCACCATCATGACTCATCTGAAGTACCTGAGCTGCGCTTGCTGCCTCCAGGGTGTGGTTCATCCATCTTTGCCTGAAGGGTTGGTGCCTGCTGCCTTGGAGGAGGCAATGATGCAGCAACTCCTGAAGAAGCCCTTCTTGAACCCTGAGGAGCTTTGATGACTATGGACCAGTCACTAATATTGGACTACCACCTGATCACTTTTTAGGATAAGGTGCTTGAGAGGGTCGTTCAGCTGCAGACATCATTGGAAGGAACTGGTTATCTTGACCCCTTTCAGTCTGGGTTTAGGTCCAGTTTGAGGACAGAATGGCCTTCGGCATCCTGATGGATGCCCTTCTTCAGGAGAGGGACAGGGAGAGTGCAACTTCGCTGCTTTTGTTGATCTCTCAGCAGCTATTGATGCCATCGACCACAGTATCCTCTTGCACCTTCTCTGCGAGTTGGTGGTTCTGCTCATATCTACAGTGCTAGGCCCAAAGAATAGTGTTGGAGCAGGCATAGGCAAACTCATCCCTAGCTAACAGGACCAGTGGTCAGGGATGATAGGAGTTGTAGTCCCAAAACATCTGGAGGGCCAAGTTTGCCTATGCCTGTGTTGGAGAATTAAATGTCTGCCCCCCTGGTGCTTGTGCTTTGGGGTGCCATAGACTAGGGACAACGTGTGTGTGGTTTTTATGAGAGAGCTTTTCAGGAGGTTGTGGGTTAGGTTAGCAGAAGTGAGTTCTGTCTGCTCGGAAACAATACCTTGTCTGCCCGAGTCCTGTAGGAAGCCGGGCGTTTCTGAGCTCATGCCTGTTCCTTCCACTTCCTTCCACCCAGCCCACCAACATCCTATAGTGCTTTTCATGATGTCCTTTTGTGTGTCTGTGAACGTGTCTGTCTCCCTGTTGCCCTTCTCTCCAGCGGGTGATCCGGGGCCGTAGCCAGAGCCTGGATACCATGGGGATAGCCATGAGGAAGCAGCACCAACAGCAGCAGCAGCAGCCATCAACTCCACCCAATCGCCCAGCTACTGCTGGCCTTGCCCTCAACCAGAGTGTCGCCGAGGGGCCCAAGGCTATTGCTGCGGTAAGGTATTGGGGAGGTGGCGTCATGGGATGGAGACCAGCATGTACTCAGTCCTTTGCCACTATCTCCTGCTACTGTGAACCCGCTGCTCTTCAACATTATCTGTCTCCAGCTATTAATGTCTCCTTGTCTTGGTGGTGTTTTGTGGCTATTTTCTGTTGGGCTTCCCGCCACCCCATCTCTCTATGTTCATTTCCCTATCCTGCTCCTCTGAGACCCGATTCTATTCATTTGCCGATTCTGACTCTGAAAACAATTTGAGGAACAGGGAAAGCATTTAGGGAGAATCTGAATAAATTGTGCTGTTGGTTTCTTTAATTGCTGAGCACTGCCTTGATGTTTTATGTGAGTGGGTGGAATATAAAATCTTTTACAGAGGAATAAAAGATGCTGATGATACCCTCGGAAATTTCACGCAGACATTTCACGTTTGGTCTTGGGGAATCCCTTCGGGACCCTTTAGCATCGATGCTGAGCAGTAATTCTCCTGCAGCAGTTGTGGAATCAGTCCCCAAGGCAGGAATGAGACCCCCCAAACCCTATGCCACTGTTTCCTAACACAGAACAGGTTATCCATAAGGGGTGCAATGTTCAGTGATTCCAAAACCTACTGAGAGTTTCGGGAGAATCAGTGAAGTTGCATTCCTGGCATTCCTCTCTCAGCACTGGTTATTCTTTGGAGTGACAAGGGTGGTTTATGTGCCAAAAACAGGCCTGAAACTAGACTGAATTTTAATTTTGAGGGAACTAAAAAAGATTCCATAAAAGCCCGCTTATAGAACCTCTCCCACCACCTTGTTGATGGCTGGAGAGGTTTAGGACAGTGTGTTTGTTGGGTAGAGCATACTGCTGACCTCACTTAGGATTGTTCTACCCAAGTCTGCTCACCTCCTGGCTATGGACCACTTGGTGGAAATCTGCAGCAAGTTAGTTTTGCCTGCCAAGACTTGACTGTTCAGTGATGGACTGCATGGCAGGGTGAGATGAAGCGGTGTCTGGAATGAAAGAACTAATAGCTAGAAGTGTTGCATTAGTGGCTGTTCCTTTGCTTGGCATTGATGCTACCAGTGCATTGGTGCTGCTCTAGTTCAGGGCATCCTCTGATTGTCCAAGTGGGCATTCAGTCCTTTGCAGAGGCACTGAAGGCACGTGATAAGAAGGCCGTTTTCGAGAGTCTGGAGTTGCAATTATAGTGTGGAAAGCATGCTTATGTGAATTTTCAGTCTCAAGAGAGTGCTCAAGGTAAGACCAGCACAGCCACCAGAGATGATGTAGACTGAACCTGGGACCTTCTGCATTCAAAGCATATGTTCTGCTACCCCTGAGCCATACATGCCCAACTCCCCTGATGATAAGAAGCATGGCACAGAGTGAATTCCTTCTGCACTGAGGTTCCTCTGGCATGACTGGAAGAAGTTGGCAAAGTAGATATCTAAGTAGATGTGGCTTACATCTTAAGCCCGTTCTCATGGTACCAAAATTCTCAGTCGGATGTGAGTGCATTGTATGGTTTGGAGCAAGCAGTTTAGTGTTTAATCCAGTAGTGGGATCCCATCAATCCCAGCCAGTGTAGCCCAATGGTGTGGAATGGTGAGAGTTGTAGACTAGCACATCTGGAGAGCCACAGGTTCCCCAGCCCAGGTTTAATTGGCTCATTCGACAGCACTCTAAATATGGCACTTTGGAGAGCTGTACAGTGGTGCCCCGCAAGACGAATGCCTCGCAAGACGGAAAACCCGCTAGACGAAAGGGTTTTCTGTTTTGGAGGTGCTTCGCAAAACAAATTTGCTATGGGCTTGCTTCGCAAGACGAAAATGTCTTGCGATTCCTGGGGGGTTTTTTTCCCTCCCAGCCTTTTTCCCAAGCCCCTAAGCCGCTTAACAGCTGTTCGCTAAGCCGCTGAACAGCTGATCTAAGCCGCTTATCAGCTGATCTAAGCTGCTAATAGCCTTTTAGCAGCTAATCCACTAATCCCTTAAGCCTTTAATAGCCGCTAATAGCCACAAAACCGCTAATAGCGCTAATAGTGCTAATCCGCTAATGGGCTTGCTTCGCAAGACGGAAAAAACCGCAAGACGAAGAGACTCGCGGAACGGATTCTTTTCGTCTTGTGAGGCACCACTGTATTGGTGATGTAGCTTTTCATTTCTTCTTTTCCCCGATCACTGCTGGGGATTTAGCAGGTTTTCCAAACACTGGATGGAACTCAAGTGTCACACTATGATGAATGCACAAGGATTCCCTCCCATGTGCTGTTATGGGGGCTCCCACAACCCCTCAAGCCAGATTTAGGGGCATTCAGGAAGGGATGGAAGGCCCATTGCGCAAGCAGAAGTCCTTGTGCAAGGCTCCTTTAGGTGAATCCATCCTCCCATGTCGGGAGAAGGCAGGAAATTCATTGTCTCCTTTGGGCAATTCTGCAGGGAAAAGGTGATACCCACCAAATGCTGGAAGTAGGAGAAATGCCAAAGAAATGTAAGGAAAGGGGGCGCTCTATACTTCCCCACCTTTCCTTTTTTCTCCCTTCCTTTTTGGGCTAAGCTAGATATTGGAGTAAACATACAGCTAGTGCTGGAAACTGCCTTAGATGTTGAATCCCTGCCCCAGCCCCTGGGCACACACTTTGGCATCCCTGGTAGAAGCTGCCCTGCTCCTGCTCCAGATCTTCAGCTGCTAATTATGTAGGGAGGAAAACTCTTCTGGAACAGAGGGAGGAGATGGGATGAGTTCCATTTTGGGTAGCAGGTGCACATTTACTGTAATGTCTAGCTTAGCCCTCTGGGGCTGTACATGGCTTTACCTTTTGCTTTTCCGAGTCCATATTTCCCCCTGTCTCCCTGTTGCTCTTTCATACATGCATTTCTGTCTACCGATCTTTCCATTTCTCCTTCTCTCCCTCTCTCTCTCTCATATGTGCGTTGCTCTTTCTCTCTCTTGGCTCATCCCCTATTTGTCCAACTTTGACAGCTCCCACATCATGCTTGGGCACCTTGTGACTCTCTGGACAGGCTGCAACTGTTAGCATGGGATAGCAATGCAAGGACAGGCTCTGTAGTTCAGTCTTCCGTCTTCCCTCCAGCTCTTGCCTTTTCTACATCCTCCTCCTCCTCTGTCTCTCTTTTTTTCCCTACTGTCCTTTCCTCCCCTCTAGTCCTTTGCCCTACCTGGGAGAAGCCCGTCACGCAACCGAGGTAGCCGCTTCAATGGGCGACGCAGTAGTGCAATTGGCATTGAGAACATCCAGGAGGAGAAAAGGTACGGACTGGGCTATAGGGACTAGAACCTGGGCAGGGGAGAGGGATGGCTAAGGATGGTGGAGAAATTCGGTTTGCATCTATGGGCTAGCTTACCTAATCAGCACCTTCCTTAACAATAGGCAGACCAAAGCACAGCTATCCCTTAAAATTTGCACACCTCTGGACTTTGCAATGAAGTTCTCCAGTCCAAGCAGTGTGCACAAAAATACACAGCCTGAGGGGCTAAAGTGGGCGTATGAATGCATGAGTGAAAAGAACATGCAAAAATGCTTTATATTAGGGGAAATTGCTTTGCAAAAAATGTGTATATTAGGGGAATTTTGCCGTAAAATTCTGATGCATTTTCATAAAAGTCCATTAAAATTCCATTAAATTCTGGTGCATTTTCATAAAATTCCATTGAAATTCCATTTACATACAAACTGGTTTTTCAACAACAACAAAAAATAATCACAAACTGATGTGGAATTGTGGGGAACCGAACTTATGACGGGTGTGTGTGTGTGATGAAATTGAAGCCTAAATGGAGACACTGGATAAGACTCAAGGGAAGAATGGCAGAGAGGAAGGACCACGTGCCTTGAGCCATAGGCACATATCAAAGACAGAGGATTGTTTGGAAGAGAGGTGAAGGTGGTATTATTGAGGCATCCTTCCCAGTGCTACCTGCACCCATTTTGTTTACCTCATTGTTTCATCGGATTTTGTGAAAACCACCAAAAGGACAATAGGATTGAGTATGTCATGCTCCAGTACAGGCAGAAGTTCAGGTATAAATCTCATTTAAGGCCAATGGAAGAGGTAGTGACAGTCAGTTCATGCACTCGGAACAAAGAGTATTTTAGGTGTGTATTGCTCTGTCTCTCTCTTTAAAAAAATAAAAACCCCACAACTTCAGTTTTGCCAAAGGACCATTGATTGGGAGGAAGGACAGGGCCCAACCCTGCCCTGCCCCTTACAAATTGTCTGCTGCTGAGTCCCATCACCACAAGTCTCACCCTCCCTGGTGGTACACTTAGGCCATCATGGAAGCTAGAGCAACAAATGAGCCCACTTATTAAACACTTATTAGCATAATTTGTGATTCAGCTGCTGACAATGTCTGAAGTCTACTTAACAGTGCAATCTCCATATCTACTCAGAAGTGAGTCCCATTCAGGTGTGGGTTAAGGGTTATTTACTCCCCAGGTAAGTGTATTTCCTTCCTCCCCCTTTGTGCCGCCCCCTTTATTCTGCTGCTCCAGTAAAATTTGACAGGACCATTAAAGCTAAAAGAAGCAAACGCTGTCAGGAGATGCCCCCATGTGTCTTGGGCGGGCAAGGTCTCCTCCGTTTGCTGTCTGTCTGGTCCAAATCTGGTTTAAAGATAAGGAATCAGAAAAAAAGGGGACCAGGAGCCGTGAAGTTGCCCAGTGATAACAGCACCTAGACATTCTCCTGGTGTTTTCCCCATAATGGTGAGCTTGTATTGCAATTCTATTTACATTTCAGCAATTATTTCTAAATTTGCAACTTATACATGTGAATTACCATCTGTAGATTTGTTCTCATTTTTTTTGCAGCTTATAACTAGCCACCCTACTCTTAAGTTACATGCAGAATGACCTGGTGATTCTTTATTCTGGAGGCTGCAAAGTACAGTTGGAGCTGCCATCCTCTCCCAAGACTTTTGGTCTTTAAAGCTCCTGTCCTCCTCAGAATGAGCAGAGCTAAAATCTTGAATGTGAAATCTGATGTGTCCTGCATATTTGTCCAACCTGTGCCATATATGTAGACAGGAGAAGGGACCAACCTACTTTCTTGTGAATTTGAGTACACACAGCCTGTATCTCTGCTTAAATCTTTCTTTTCATGATTAGAGTGCATTTCAGTTGGAAAGAGAATTCTAAGTGAGCTAAACCTAAAAACCGTTGTTTCTGCCAATCAAGATTCTTCATCATGCAGTATCATCAGTCTGAAATGTATATAAAATACATTTTAGTTTTGACCTGTTAAATTGGCCTGTTTGCCATAATTGAGATTTGGGCTAAGAATGGGAAAGCCCCATGAACCAATGGAAACAATAGTGTAATGAGTTGTGTATATATAGTTCAATGTGCTGTTTGCTACAGAGAAAGGAAGGAGGCCATGCAGGGCACTGGCTAGACTTTTGGGAAAGGGCCAGTTTCCATTCTCATGACCTTTGGAGGAATTCATTCTGTCCCCATATGGGCTGAAGGAGAATTTAAGGGTCTTAAAGAAATGAAGCCACTGGATTTCATGCAAGGACTCTTGGCTCCATGCTGTAAATGTTTTTGTTCCCTTTCCTCCAAAGCAAAGACATCGCTGAAAGGATACAGAAAGTGTTGGAGAGCCCAGGGCCTTTCTTCGACCTCAAGTCGGACGGCTCTTCTAGTCCCAGCTCCCCAGAATTCCCCAACAGGAAGAACAAGTGAGTTGAGAACAAAAGAACACTGGGAAGCCTTGTGTAAAGTGTGCCGGGGGGGGGGGGACCTCCATCCTGCCATGTTATATTAACAGGAAAAAGAGGGTGATTGAGCCAATGTAGCATAATAAGAGTAGTGGAGTAGGACTTTGGAAACCAGGGTTCAAACCCCCATTTGGCTATGAGGCTCACTGGGTGACTTTGGGCCAACTGCTGTCTCTCAGCCCAAGCTTACCTCACAGGGTTGTTGTGATGATAACAATGAGGAGAGCAATGTATGCCATCTTCAGCTCCTGGGAGAAAAGTTGAGATATACATTTAACGAACAATAAACAGTGTTTCATTTTTAAATGTGTGTATTGAGCTCTAATGAACTAGAGGACCTGAGCAAGTCTGGGCAGGCTTCTCAAGACTTCTCTGCAAAGTGAGGCTTTTGTCACAGAGGCTTATGAACTGTAATGCTGGGCTGGTGGCCCTTGAGATTTATGAGGGTGATGATTTGGGGCTTGTGTATTCCTCCAGCAGAGCCCTCTCCGGTCAGACATCAGGGTATTGCGTGATGCAGCCCTTGTCCCGTTCATCGTCCAACGTGAGCAGCTGTTGCAGCGGAGTGAGAGAAAATGAGACGTCGGAGGAGGAGGAGAACGAGGCGGTCAGTGTGGGGTCTTGGAAATCCCCTTTCCCTCAAGTAGTCCTCCTGTCCCAGCTGAGCAGCTGCAGCATCCTCTAAGGCCCGTTCCCCATTTCTCTTGTGCAGGAGTTGATGTGTTCCCTTGAAGGTCCCCAAAAGCAGGAGTCCCTGACTCAGAGCGCATGGTTAGACGATAGTGTCTGCACACCCAGCAGTACCAGCTCACCAGGTAAAAACCAAACAAGGTCTTGCAGGTTCTAGGACAAGACTTGTTTGGGTGAACTAATATGTCACCTTTGCATTATGCTTGCTGCTGCAAAGCCATCCCACATTGCACTGACAGCGAGTAGATGGGAACTTTCCCATGTTGATGTCCCTCATGGAGGAGGGGTGATAGCACAAGGACTCCTGTGCCTATTTGCATGAGAAGGACGTGGCTACAATTTTCCAAGTTGGACCAAAGATTCACTATCCTTTCGGGGAAAAACCCAGTTTCTGACCAAGAGGCAGGAATCATTTGAGAATGATGGCTGTCTTTCCTTGCAGCTGGAAAGCAGTATCACACTTTCAGCTGCTGAAGAACTAGCTGGTTTCTTTACAATATGCTAAAGCAAATCAAATACATCCTCTTTTCTTTCTCTTGATTCTACTTCCTCCTGACACATCCTAGAGAGGTGGGCTCTGGCCAAAGGCATGAATAAAATGCAGCATCGACCAATGACCCAATGTGGTACATTCCTTTCTTACAGGGACCAGCCACATGCTACTGGCAGCTTGAAGGCAATATGCCTCTCCTACTGGTGTTCTCCAGCAACTGGTGTTTAGGGATACAATGGCTTTGCATCTGGCTTTGCATCATTTAGCCCTCGTGACCAAGAACCATTAATGGACATGTTCTTTGTTTTGAAACCACCTAGGGGCTGAGGATGATACCTTTAAAATGTGCTACCACATTTGAACATATTTAAGTGTTGTTTGGTGGTTTATTCATTTTTTAAAGCAGCATGGGGAGACCCCAATTTGGATCAGGACTCATAAAGGCACATTGTTTTCCCCTGAACATTATTCAGAGTGTGTTACATTATAATCATGCAATGAAAAACCAGGAAAACAGGTATAATGGTCTAGGCAATTACAAGTAAAACAATTCTTAACAAAAGCAGTGGGTAATAGGTTGAATATTATGCTTGAAATTGATGTTCTAAGGCTAGGAGGGCTGAAAATGTAGAACAGTGTCTACTGAATATCTCTACAATGGTAAAACAGGGGCAGCAATTTACCAGGGACAGGTATCAGAAAATGGCTGATGTCCCAAGTAAATTAGCAGTACTGAAGCATCCTGTATATAGCTGGCAGGAGCCTGAGTGGGGAAAAGTTGGATCTAGTGCGCCAGAAATAGCTTGATTTAACCTTTCTAAATAAAATGCTTAATTCCTTTCAGTAACTCAGCTGCTCCCGCCAAGCAGTGCTGCAGGCTCCATGGAGAAGGGGAAAGGCAGCAAAGTGGATGCTCATCGTTACAGTCCAGTATGTTGTTCTTCTTTTCTTTTTCCCATGACATTAAGGAGGCAGGGAGGTGATTTCATGGGTTCTTCGTATACTGGAAAGCAGGGGGGTAAAGGGAAGAATGCTAAAGAAACTGCCACTTCCTTGTTCCACAGGCCTCCATTTTGTGCTGTGTGTGATGTCATCGCTGGAGGGGTGTCTCAGTGCATGCTGGGTAATTCTCAGGTAATCCGCACCCTAGGGAGCCTCGGTGCCCTAGGGTAAGGGGACAAGGGCATGTGGGCAAAAGGTGATGGAAAGGAAGAGGGCTCTCTTTGTCACCCTCCGCATTCCCTGATGGGAAAACAGGAGGCTGACTTGGCGGCTCCTGTGTCTTCTCTTCCCAAACCCCTCACACCAATCTGAACTTCTTTCCCAAGACAACTGCTCTATGCCCCCATCACAAACACACCTCCGCTGCATCTAGCAGGGTCTGCAAGTTTCTTGGCGAATTCCCCAAGATTCTTGTTTCCCACAATGCCCTTTCCCCCCAGCCCCATCCATCTCTCTGTGTTACTGCAGCTTTTTTTATTTTATTTTTGCGCTCAGTCATCTCTGCTCACTGGCTAGCTTTGTGCTTCTGTCAATCTGTTTCCTGCCTCTGTCATCGATGGGGAGGTGCATCCTTCATTAGTTTGTCTTCAAGAAATGGGGAGGGACTCCCAAGGACTGTGGAAGCTTTTCAAGGTAATCAGACGCCTTTTCCAGGGGGCGAGTTACTTGCCCCCTGAACAGCACCTGACCAGACACAATGATTATATTCTGCCCAGGTTTGTTTCTGTGCAAACAGAACTCATTGGATGTGCTGTTCCAGCTTCGTATGGCAGGGGTGCTTATGAAAATTAACATGCAGCCCATAAGTGGTAACTAGAGAAGGTTACTTGTGCCCCACAGCTTTGGTGGCCACAGGAGGTGCCATAAGAAGCAAAAAACTCAAGAATTGCACTGGTCTGATTCATATACCAATTTCTAGCTTTGTTCAGATCCAGTAAAGGCAACCCAACTAACTTGGCTGAATTTGTCACACACGCTTGCCAGAACACGCTTGCAAGTGGGACTTGGAAATACATTGTGTTGAAATGCTTTTCACCTAATCAGCCTGGCGGATCTGATATTGGCCTCTCAGCTGCATCCATATTATATTATGAGATTGCTTTTCGTGGCTTAAGGGAAATAAAAAAATTCCGTAAAGCTTCCCATGAGATTTTGCTCATCCCTGGTTGTGTGTCTCCATATATGAACCTGGATTCTTTATGGAGATTGCTGGTAAAAGACAGGCCGCCTGGTTCCCCACCTGCTGTGCTGCCTGGTATAGTATCGCTCCGCCTCTGGTCTAGGGAATGTACCTGCCCTTCGTTAGCATTCACAGATGGAACTGCTTTGCTTTGTTAAGCTTGACCAAAGGCTGAAGTGTAGGAAGAACAAAGCTGCTTTGGGGTCCCGTGATCACCTCTGTCCCTTGAATCTACTCAGCTGTTATCAACTTCCCTGTCTGTGCTTGCAGGATTTGATGCCAAAGTGAGACCTCAACAGCAGCTCACCCAGATGTCCGGAGGAGCTGGATGCTGGATTCCCCAAGAACGCCTGACCTGACCTTTCTGCTTCATTCAGTGACAGCTGCACCACAGGCAGTAAGGAAACCAAACACAAAAGTCCAAATCGTGGCATTCGCTCACCCACATGTGTCATTCTAGTTCAGCAACCTCAGGAGATCAAAAAGTCAAGAGGGGGGGGACAGGGGTCTCCTGCCATAGATTCAGAAACAAACGAGAGGAGAGAGATCTTTCTGTCTGTCCTCATCACTGCTAAAATTTAAAAACCCAAGCTGTGCCCCCACAGGGCCTTCTTAGGAAGGCTGTGTTTGTATTCATTCTTCTGAGCACAGGCTTTATAAAACTAAGGAATGAAAGCCCTTATCACTCTAAGGATGGCACCTGGTATGTAAGAGCTCCTCAACTGCTTTATGCAGCGTAGGTATCTTGTGCCAAAGTGCACAGGTGTCTGGTGGTGGGAGGGGTTTGTGTTCATCTCATCCTTCATGGGATTCAACAGGTCTTTGTTTGGTATCTCACTGTACAACAGTCCCTCCAACTACTCCATTCTCCCTTAAGTCTCTGTGCCATCAAGAACCTATAAATGTGAATTTGTGACCCTTGCTCCATGCTTGTTGTGTCTGTGGTGTCTGGGCTTGCAATAAAAGACTACTGTGACCAATATGCTCTGATCTTCGTTGTGGTTTCTTAAGTGTTCCTGCCAAGAACTATTTGGGCTTAAAATAAGGGGTCTGGCCTTCACCACATTATCTTCTCGTGCCTTAGTTTAGCTAAGACGAACAGGTAAAAACACGTGTGTGACCTTAAGACAGTTCCACCCCACTGAAAGTGGGAAAGATGAGATCAGTTTAGATCTTTTGGTCTTGGGACAAAGTGCTACACACACCTTTGTCTGTTCTTTGATGCACGGTAACACTGATCTCAGCATCCAGATTTCGGATGCAGCAGGAGTTCTTGTTAGTAAGCAAAGGTTGCAAATTGGGAGAAAACACACACACACCAAAAACCTGTGTGACCTGAAATCAGGGTGATTTCTTGTTCTAGTTTCTTTGTGAAGCACAACCCCACAGCGATTCAGCTGTGGCACTTAAGCAGAGGATGTTCACTGAGCACAGAGGAAATCACTTCCTGCAATTAGCTGCTCTACTTGTAATAAGGCTCACTGTAGACACTTCTCCCGGGAGAAGAGCGCTTCAATGCTGGAAATGCAGTGGCACTTCTTTCCCTTCTCCACCCACAGTCTCTCACGTATCCTAATCTATGTACAGTGGTGCCCCGCAAGACGAAATTAATTCGTTCTGCGAGTTTTTTTGTTCTACGAGTTTTTTCGTCTTGCAAAGCACCAATGTGTATTGACGGTTTCCCATAGGAATGCATTGGCGGTTTAAAAAAAAAAGGCGCAAGACGTTTTCGTCTTGCGAAGCAAGCCCATAGGGAAATCCGTCTTGCGAAGCAACTCAGAAAACGGAAAACCCTTTCGTCTAGCGAGTTTTTCGTCTTGCGAGGCATTCGTCTTGCGGGGTACCACTGTATATTTATCTTGTCTTGTTTAATTAAAGTACAGAGGTACCTCAGGTTACATATGCTTCAGGTTACACATGCTTCAGGTTGCAGACTCCACTAACCCAGAAATAGTGCTTCAGGTTAAGAACTTTGCTTCAGGATGAGAACAGAAATTGTGTTCCGGCGGCGCGGCAGCAGCAGGAGGCCCCATTAGCTAAAGTGGTGCTTCAAGTTAAGAACAGTTTCAGGTTAAGAACGGACCTCTGGAACGAATTAAGTACTTAACCCGAAGTACCACTGTACCAAACAGTTGTTTCAAGTTGCGTCTGAATGAAATTAAGATTCACTGATGGTGCGCGCACACAGTGTATGAAGAAGGTTCTCAACTCCTGGCATTTCTTGTTGGTAGCGGAGGTTGTGACAGACCCTCTAATGCCCCAAGAGTAGACACTACCGGACTACAGAGACCTAGTGCATGTCTGTTTCCGATGTTTGTAACACATCTGCATTTCAGAAAAGAATCAAATGTTGCTATTATGCAACACTTCTGGGAATGGCGCAGGGGAGCTGTGCTCTTGTCCACAGCACTTTGAAGCCCTCTAATGACCAAGTTGGACAGGATACACCTCCAGGCCCCTTTTATTATGCCATTACATATCCCCAACAAAGAGCAGTCTCTCATGAAGAGCGATACGCACCTCATTGACTCACACCATCTGTATCAATTTCTGCAACCAACTAACTATATTGCCGGAAGCAGCAGCCAAAACAAGAAACTAAAAGTGAAGATTCTCTGTTAATGCATATCTACATCTCCGGTATGCCAGCAACTCACACGGGTCAAATGTGTGTTAGACATAAACCACTGTGATTGAGGTGCATTGCATGTTGATATCATCGCTGTGTTGCCTTCTCTAGTATCACAAATCGTGTTTATGGGGTTGCCTTCTGCCCATCAGCCCTCCTGTGTTCACCTTGTAGAAGCAGACACTCCCAAACCTTTGTGGCTTAGAAATTGCATTGTTCCTCCGTAACTCTCAGCTAAAGCTTAGAAGATGTGGGAACTGGTCCCAGCCATTTCTCTCCTGTGAAACAAGTCAGAATCAGAGAGCAAATTAGATTCAGAATGCAGAAGGGGGTCTTAAAGAAGCAACAAGTTAAGCCAACACACCAATTCAATAGCAGCAGTGGGAAAATGACATTAATTCCCTACTTCATCTGATAGGTTACTAGATTAAGACAGTTTGTGTCACTACAACTGCCTCAGAAGTCTGGGCACTTTACAGGACGTCAGACAAGGGGAAGGCATCAAACACTTCATAGGGCCAGCAGAGTGATGCCTAAGCTATGCCAATTCAACCTGAAGGCAGATGCTTACAACAACAACAACAACAACAACAACAACAACAACAACAATAATAATAATAATTTATTTGTACCCTGCCCATCTGGCTGGGTTTCCCCAGCCACTCTGGGCGGCTTCCAACAAAGATGAAAAATACACTAAAATGTCACATATTAAAAACTTCCCTGAACAGGGCTGCCTTCAGATGTCTTCTGAATGTCAGGTAGTTGTTTATCGCTTTGACATCTGATGGGAGGGCGTTCCACAGGGCGGGCACCACTACCGAGAAGGCCCTCTGCCTGGTTCCCTGTAACTTGGCCTCTCGCAGTGAGGGAACCGCCAGAAGGCCCTCGGAGCTGAACCTCAGTGTCCGGGCAGAACGATGGGGGTGGAGACGCTCCTTCAGGTATACTGGACCGAGGCCGTTTAGGGCTTTAAAGGTCAGCACCAACACTTTGAATTGTGCTCGGAAACGTACTGGGAGCCAATGTAGGTCTTTCAAGACTGGTGTTATATGGTCTCGGCGGCCGCTCCCAGTCACCAGTCTAGCTGCCGCATTCTGGATTAGTTGTAGTTTCCGGGTCACCTTCAAAGGTAGCCCCACGTAGAGCGCATTGCAGTAGTCCAAGCGGGAGATAACCAGAGCATGCACCACTCTGGCGAGACAGTCTGCAGGCAGATAGGGTCTCAGCCTACGTACCAGATGGAGCTGGTAAACAGCTGCCCTGGATACAGATTTGACCTGTGCCTCCATGGACAGCTGTGAGTCCAAAATGACTCCCAGGCTGCGCACCTGGTCCTTCAGGGGCATAGTTACCCCAATCAGGGAATCCTTACAAAACTGAATACTCCTCCATCAATAATTCCCAGCACAGTGAAAACTAGGCTAGGCAAGAACTCGTCTGTCAGCCACAAAAAGATTAAATGAAGGAGCATTCAGTCATGCAAAAGGTACCACATTCGTGTCGGGGAGCTCCTGAATAGCCTGAGAATCTCTAGACAGAGTGAACGGCATGGACTGGAATATTCAGTATACAGCCTGAGGTATTTAAAGTTGTTGAGGTTTTTTAAGTACCTGCAAGTGGCCAGGACTTTCCTTTTGGCATGTTAGTCCAAACTGGAACCTGAAAGACCATTAAATGATAGGCAACAGCATTAAAAACACTCACCCAAGAGATGCGCCAGCAGCTCTAAACGATCCGAACCGAAGAGAAGGTGAGGCTCTTCATTAATGTGAGCGACAAAACATGGCATCCCAAATGCCTGAAGGAAGACATACGACACAAGAGTCACAAAGAGGGCACTGCTTCATCTACACACTTTGATGCAACGTACATGAACCTGCAAAGCTCAAACGGGTTCAAGTTGCCTTCTGTGTTTGGTGGCTGCAGATTTAACTTACGCTTGGGTTCTTAAGAAAGATGAAATATATATCAGAGCTCAAACACTGGGAAGTGAATGTGGCCACTTCCGTTCTGTAAGGTTGTCTGAAAGTAGCTGAAAAGCCTGATGGCTCACCAGGACACACAGATCCAGGAATTTTATACTGAATCAGTATATTGGTGAGTACAGTGGTACCTCGGGTTAAGTACTTAATTCGTTCCGGAGGCCGTACTTAACCTAAAACTGTTCTTAACCTGAAGCACCACTTTAGCTAATGGGGCCTCCTGCTGCCGCCGTGCCGCCGGAGCACAATTTCTGTTCTCATCATGAAGCAAAGTTCTTAACCTGAAGCACTATTTCTAGGTTAGTAGAGTCTGTAACCTGAAGCATATGTAACCTGAAGCGTATGTAACCCGAGGCACCACTGTACTGTCTTCACTGACTGCCAGCAGCTCTCCAAGATTTCAGACCAGCCCTACCAGCCCTTCAGGGAATCCAATCCCTTTCATGGTGGGCAGTCAAGAATTAGATACGAAAGATACCCGAATCTTTGATTCAATATTCACAGCTTGGAAAAGTGCCTCTCCATTGCAGTCATGGCATTGCTCCAAGTAAAGCCCCACTGCCTGCGTCTCTCCTATTCAGCGGCGTAGCGTAGGGGGTGCAGGGGGGGCCGGCTGCACTGGGCGCAACATCGGGGGGGGGCGCTCGCACTCGCAGCTCTCTGCCCCTACCTGGCTCACTCACTCTCTCTCACTGCAGTGCTGGCTGTGCGAATCCGATCCGAGCCGCCGGGTCGCTGCCCACTGTGGAGGGGGGGGGGTGCCAGGCGTGCGGTGCGGTGCGGAGAGAGAGCGAGGGACTATCTGGGGGAGGGACAGTGCAGCGGGGGGGGGGGCGCAAATTACTTGCCTTGCCCCGGGTGCTGACAACCCACGCTACGCCACTGCTCCTATTACATGTCATCCCTATGTTGGCAGATCTGTGCTTTCTGCCTCTGAGCTTTCTGTTCTCCTACTTTCCATGTTTGCTGGGTTCTGGGAGAAGGGGAGGGGGGTCTAGGATGCTTTCTAAAGACGCTGAGTCTGTCAGCTGTCTCTCCCCTGGTGGTGTTGCTTCTTCTTCCTGCTCCCCTCCCAATATTTGCCAGCTTCTCCCCTCTGCAGCCTCTGAACTATGACCTTCTGCAAACCAGTGTTGTAAATCTATACTGTCTCCCTCTTCTCTCGGAAGGACTCCAGTGAGGATTGAACCTGCGACCTTCTGCAACCAAAGCTGATGGCCCGTTTCCCTATTGTTTGGACATCCAGGCACTTGATTCCTCTGGGTAACCCTTCAGGAAAAAGGGGCAGGGGGTGAAAGATGCACAGCTGCTGATAAAGTATTTGCAAGGATGAGGACCCTGAAGAACTCAAGACATCCGTTGGACTCGAAGTCCCATCATTGCTGGTCACTGACCCTACTGGCTGGCACTGATGGGAGTTGGGGAGTCCAGCAGCATCAGCAGGACCACAGTTTCCCCTGGCCTGATGCAATGCCAGTGTCTCACCCCATATTTTAGTGCTTCATCTGTTGTAGCTTTCAGGCGATTCTTCACCTCTGGTGAGGAACTCATTTCCAGAAGTTTCCGAGCTTGGTCCGAGGACAACCCTGCTCTCTCTGCAGCCTGAAAAGAGACAGATGGAGAAAAGCAGTCGCCGCAGTTGCTATAGCCAAGGTTAATTGGATAACGCTTCAAAAGGTCTCCGGTATTGACACAGGAATTTGACCGGCATGGAGTATTTTAAAGGAGAGCACAGCAAAAACAAAAAACAAATTTGCTTTGCTGAGAAGCAGGTGCAGCCAGCAGGCAGGGGAAGTGCTGGTTTTGCAACCTTGCCAGGTTAGATGCGCACACGTGAAATGACTTGTTCCCAGATTGTCAATATTAAAAAGGTAAAGGTACCCCTGCCCGTACGGGCCAGTCGTGTCCGACTCTAGGGTTGCGCGCCCATCTCACTTAAGAGGTCGGGGGCCAGCGCTGTCCGGAGACACTTCCGGGTCACGTGGCCAGCGTGACGAAGCTGCTCTGGCGAGCCGGCACCAGCGCAGCACACGGAAACGCCGTTTACCTTCCTGCTATAAAGCGGTACCTATTTATCTACTTGCACTTAGGGGTGCCTTCGAACTGCTAGGTGGGCAGGAGCTCGGACCGAAAGACGGGAGCTCACCCCGTCGTGGGGATTTGAACCGCCGACCATGCGATCGGCAAGCCCTAGGCACTGAGGTTTTACCCACAGCGCCACCCGTGTCCCTCATTGTCAATATTAAGCTAGGCTAAATTCTGACCATATGGCCCACACAGCTGAGCATTGCCTCCCTGGACAGGAAATGGCTCTGCAGAGTGCTGGGCAGAGATCTTTGCCAGACCTGCTTGGCTGAAGCTGCCAGAGACTCACCACGGGGCTTTCAGTACACAAAGCACACAGCCTACCACTTAATCACAGATCCTTCCTATACACACTAAAGAGCACAAAACACTGCAAAAGAAATAAGATGCAGGTCATGTAGCAGGATGTATGTGGGCGCAGAGAATTTTCACCAGGGAGTGCAGAAAGCAGTCTAAAGCTACACTGAATTGCTTTCATTGAAGTCAGTCCCCCCCCCCTTAAAAAGGGGGGACAACACCAAGAAAGCCATGCTAGGAGGAAAATAGGTAAAGTAAATGGACCCCTGACCATTAGGTCCAGTCGTGGCCGACTCTGGGGTTGCAGCACTCATCTCATTTTGTTGGCCGAGGGAGCCGGTGTACAGCTTCCGGGTCATGTGGCCAGCATGACTAAGCCCCTTCTGGCGAACCAGAGCAGCGCACGGAAATGCTGTTTACCTTCCTGCTGGAGCGGTACCTATTTATCTACTTGCACTTTGACGTGCTTTTGAAATGCTAGGTGGGCAGGAGTAGGGACCAAGCAACAGGAGCTCACCCCGTCACAGAGATTCGAACCGCCAACCTTCTGATCAGCAAGTCCTAGGCTCTGTGGTTTAACCCACAGCGCCACCCGCGTCCCAGGAGGAAAATAAAATCACGCAAATCCTCTTCTGCATATTTCCTGTCTGACTAGCTAGAACTACAAAGCTAATCCTTCTGCACTGCAAGGTTACCTGAAAAGCTCTTCCTGCAGGTCCGCAATCATGAAGTCAAGAGTATAAACTTCTGTCACAACAGAAGAATGATCACCCAGCAGATCTCCACAGGCCAGTCTACAGCACCTAGACCAATTCATCAACCTCAGGTCCCCAAATGCTATTGGACTGCAATTTCCATCATCCCCGACTATTGACCAAATGGACTATGGATGATAGGAGGCTGCGGTCTAACAGCATCAGGAGATGCAAGGATGAAAAGCGCTCATCTAGACCAGGGTGTGTTACAAATGGGAGTAATGGCAGTGCTGCAGAACCGCAAGAGAAAGAAACTTACTGCCAAGATGCTCTCTGGCTGATTTATGTCTTCATCCTGAAGAGACAAGGAGTAAGGCAACCAATTACAAATCTTTCATGGACAAGAGATTGACTGTGCAAGGGAGAGCGAAGATATCAAAAATAATTAACCTCCTTCTGCTACAAGGAACAAAGCTCCAAGACACACACACACACACACACACACACACACACGGACAAGGGTGCCATGTCACTCACTTCAATCAGGAGTGTAGAACCTGTGGCACTTTCTGAACTACCAACTTCCTTCACCCCTTGGCCAACGGGAGGACTCCATGTTATGCATCCCTAACGGAGATGGGTACCAGGAACAGAAGTTCACCTCACCAAAGCTATAGCTACAATGATCAAACCAAAGTGAAGGGTGACAGGAATGGCATATGGCTTGGAATTTTGCAGTAGCCGTGTCAACTGCAAGCAGGTAAAACTCTTCCTGCTTTGCTGAAGCGAGAAGGGACATGCTGGACCATCCCTGGAGGACTCTAGAGGCTGGGTTTTTATTTGTTTGCTTGCTAATTAGCGGTCAGAGAATTGCTCTGTTTATTATTTGAGCACTGCTAATAATGTTTGCTATTATTTATATGGTTGGTATGTTCTTTTTGTTTTTCCGTAAATCTTTTGTTATATGAAATATTAGTGTATAATATGACCCCCCCCCCCACACACACACTTTCCCCCTATGGTATTATGTATTGTATATTTTTCTTTGCTGCAAGTCGCTTGGAGACCTTCAGGTGACAAGCGACAAGTAAGTTTAATGAATAATAATAATAAATGAAATGATTTCTATGGAGAGACCCTTATATTTGCCTTTGTTTTTTCATTCCACCCAGACCTATTCAACTTTGTTGGTCCCATCAAAGAGGAACAGAGTCCATCAGTCCTGGGCTGTGGCTCCTAAGCGCTATAATACTGCCTTGGGAGACAGTAAAAAGAGATTTAAGGACCCCATGGAGAGCCACCACAGTGTGCTGCATCTGATTTGGGGGGGTTGAAAACTGTGCAAAACCTGGCCCAGGGCATTTCAACTATCTTGCCTAAGCATCCTGGATAAAAAGTAATTACTTTATATATTTAACTTTTACTGCGTTTTCAAACACACTGATACTGTGAGAAGCAGCGTGACGTTCCTTACAGAGGAGAGGGTAGAGAAACAACCGAAACACACAGGAATATAGAAGTATACGGAGGGATTCTGGGCCCTGTTATTTTAATCCAAACCATATATTTTGATAGACCGGGGGGGGGGGGCAGGGGCAGGGATGCCCTGCTTTATTTGTGCAATTAATAAATGGAAGAAATAATCGCGACAGGCACAGAAGCACCTGGAGAGACGCACGAGTACAACCATACTCACGCGGGACCAAATGCGCATCCAAAGTTCTCTAGACACGGGCTCCAAAAACTGCGGCTCTGCCATATCCACGGCTGTGACAAAGCGCATGGCTTTCAGACTGCCTGCATTTGGGCACGAAAAGCACCAGAGTCAGCATAAATGTCAAGAGGGGAGAAATCTATTGCTACAAAATACAGTAGTACCCCACAAGACGAATGCCTCGGAAGACGAAAAACTCGCAAGACGAAAGAGTTTTTCGTTTTCTGAGGTGCTTCGCAAGACGGATTTCCCTAAGGGCTTGCTTCGCTAGACAAAACGGCCCTGCCTCTCGTGTCATGGCGATGCGCACTGCACGCACGCTCGCTTCCCCGCTCCTCCGGCTCCCTCCCACCTTCTGGTTAGTGCCTCGCGCCGCTGCCCACCCCCCTCGCGCGCTCCCCTCAGAGAGCCGTTGCCGCCAGCGCCTCTCTCTCCCTGGAGTCGCGCTCCTGAGCCCCACTGCCCTCCAGCAGCCGCGTCGCACGGTGGCCACAACGCGCGGGTGAGTCTGAGGTACCGGCTGCGGCAGCTGTCCTGCTTCTCCCCGCCCCTCCCCGCCGTTGTTAGTGTTTAACTGCAGTTGTGCTTCGCAAGACGAAAAAACTCGCTCAACAAAAAAACTCGCAGAACGAATTAATTTCGTCTTGCGAGGCACCACTGTACCAAAAAAAGAAAAATAAATAAAGTGCCCTGTCAAAGAAGAAGAGGCCAACCCCCACATTAAAAAACCCTTATTAGGAAGGCTTGGCTTGCATAAAAACTGTGCACTTGCTGAGAGAGTCCTATTTTTGTGGGGCAGTTTCATTTGGACTTGGAGCTGCCACGGACTCATGGTGCAATGCTTCTCAGTTCTTCTCCATTATCTCCGTGTATCCCCACCAAACATCTCCCTCCGCTTACCCTTCTCAAGAACAGACCCTAGGAAATCCTTTACGGGATGCAGTGGCACCTGGCAGAATTTTGCCATTCGCAGGAGGTCCTTCGTCAGGTACTCTCCTTTCTTGGGCACCAATGATGGGGGTCTGTTACCTGTTGTGGAGGATAAGGAGATTTCAGAGACAGAGGCTACTATGTCTTACGACCTCTCATCCTTACATCATCATCATCATGGGACGCGGGAGGCGCTGTGGTCTAAACCACTGAGCCTCTTGGGCTTGCCCATCAGAAGGTCGGCGGTTCGAATCCCCATGAAGGAATGAGTTCCCGTTGCTCTGTCCCAACTCCTGCCAACCTAGCACTTCAAAAGCACACCAGTGCAAGGAGATAAATAGGTCCCACTCCAGCGGGAAAGTAAATGGCATTTCCGCGCACTCTGGTTTCCGTCACAGTGTCTGTTGCGTCAGAAGCGGTTTAGTCATGCTGGCCACATGACCCGGAAAGCTGTCTGTGGACAAACGCCGGCTCCCTCAGCCTGAAAGGGAGATGGGCACCGCACCCCATAGTCACTTAATTGGGTATATAAGGGGTGTGACCATTTTTCAGGTGTCCTGGGTCCACACTGCATAAGACTGTCTACACCAAAAACCAGCACCATAAACGTAGCCCAGTACCTAACTGGCAACTAGTGCTCTTCTTTCAACAGTGGATACATTGCTCCTGAGAGCAGCCAAACAATGGCATTTTGCATCACCTTCCAGACCGACCTCAAGGGTAGTCCCACATACAGTGCATTGCAGTAATCTAGCCTGGAGGTTACCAGTGCATAGACAACAGCAACCAGGCTCTCCCAGTCCAGAAACAGCCATAGCTATATCAACAGCCCGAGGTGTTGTTGTTCCGTCTTCCTTAAATGAACTTCATCAAAATTAGCCTTCACAGCCACTCAATGCAGGATCTGCAATGCATGACGCAGCTACAGATTCCCTGATAATACCGAAAGCAAGCAATGAAAACAAAACAAAGATGAAAGCAACACTTGCTTGGGGAAGAAACCTAATTTTACAGGCCTTGATGACTTGGGAAAGGGTAGTTTTATTTTCCCAGGGCAAGACTGCATCTAAGGGGGTATGCAAGAAAGAGACCAATATGGAATGTAGTTCTTGTCTACATATTTTATATACCGTATTTTTCGCTCCATAAGACACACTTTTCCCCTCCTAAAAAGTAAGGGGAAATGTGTGTGCGTCTTATGAAGTGAATGCAGGGGGGAGGCAGGCAGGAAAAGCCCCCAAGAGCCGCACACAAGCTCCACGCGGCTCTTGCAGGCTTTTCTCCAGGAGGGAGAAGGGACTGACTGGCCGCGTCAGTCCCTTCTCCCTCCTCGTAGAAAACCCCGCAGGAGCCGTGCGCTCCTTAAAGGGTGTGCGGCTCCTGTGGGCTTTTGCGGGAGGTGGGGGCATTGCCATAGCCGGGAGAGGCTGCGCACGGCTATGGCTTCTTTAGCCGCGCACAGCCTCTCCCGGCTGGAGAGGTTGTGCGTGGCTAAAGAGGAGGCCAAGACAGCAAGTGGGATGGATCCCGCTCGCTGTCTTGGCTTCTTTGCTCTTTGGGGCTGGGGGGGACCCGGGCTTCCCCCAGCAGCCCCAGAAGCTCTGGGAGAAGTGGACAGGATTTTTTTTCTTGATTTCTCCCTCTAAAAACTAGGTGCGCCTTATGGTCCGGTACGCCTTATGGAGCGAAAAATACGGTACATTTCAGTTGAACTCAGTTCTGTTAATCAGCACTTACCAGTTGAGTGCATTATGCCTGCAAGGAAAACAGGTCGAAAACGCAGCTCCATGTTCCAGATGGGACGGTAGCGGCAGAGAACCTACATCAGTGAGGAAAGTTGAGCGATGATCAGCAGCAGCTCAAAACTCACATGCGAGGAGAGGCAGAGAGAGACGGACAGAGGGAGAGAAATAAAGCTATGGAGAGCAGGTAGGTAATGGAAGGCACCTTTTGCAAGGCAGATTCAAAGCAGCATCTGTGTTAGTCTGCAACAGGGTAAAAGAGACAGGTTGCAGGTGGTACTTCAGAAACAGGCTCGCCATGGCATGAACCTTTGCAGGGAACAAACTACTTCATCAGATGAAAGATTAAGAATGTATCATGAACAGACAGCTGGGTTGGGGGAAGCCCAAAGATAAAATCAAGTTAATGCCAGAAAACAGGAGGAATGCAAGGACACTGGTTGGCTAGAGTTCTAAACATGAATCTGCAATCTGAACAGTAAGGTAAAGGTAAAGGGACCCCTGACCATTAGGTCCAGTCGTGGCCGACTCTGGGGTTGCGGCGCTCATCTCGCTTTATTGGCCAAGGGAGCTGGCGTACGGCTTCCGGGTCATGTGGCCAGCATGACTAAGCCGCTTCTGGCGAATCAGAGCAGCGCATGGAAACGCCATTTACCCTCCCACTGGAGCGGTGCCTATTTATCTACTTGCACATTGACGTGTTTTCGAACTGCTAGCTTGGCAGGAGCAGGGACTGAGCAATGGGAGCTCACCCTGTCATGGGGATTCGAACCCCCGGCCTTCTGATCTTCAAGTCCTAGCTTCAGTGGTTTAACACACAGTGCCACCCACGTCCCTAATCTGACTATTTGTGCAAACTACGAAGGAATCTCAACTGGGCTGGGGCAAGAGCTGGAAAGGATGAGAAGGCGGCCATCTAGCCTTGTCAAATAAATGGCAGGATCAACCAACTCCTGTATTCCTCTGGTGATTAATCATTTAGATCATGTTGGGAGGGACAAACACCTGCCCAAACCTCCTGCATCATTGGCACATGCCACTCTTAAAATGTATATGCGAAAGGCAAAGGCGACCCCCTTCTGCACTCAGAATGAATGCTCTATGGGCAGATTGATTGGAAGCGACCTCTGTACAGCTTGGCAAACTATTTGGTTCAATTCCTAATGAACACCCACAATTGGCACATGGAAGAGATAAGTAACAGTTGGAAAGTTGCAACACTTTCAGCAGCAGCAATAAACAAGGCAAAGTTCAGACAAAGGTATTTATACTGTACAAAGGTACTGGGTACTTGGGAGGCTGCGATCCCTCTGGCTATTTACAAAAGCTGCCAGAGTTGCTTCCACTTCAGAGTCATTTCCTTTATTTTATTTATAAAATGCCCTTAGAATTACCATCCTTTGCTCACTCAATTTTATGCAGCAGTCAGATAGCAGCTTTATCATAATAACTGTTGGGCAAGACCAGGGGTCAGCAAACTTTTTCAGCAGGGGGCCGGTCCACTGTCCGTCAGACCTTGTTGGGGGCCAGACTATATTTTGTGGGGGAATGAACGAATTCCTATGCCCCACAAGTAACCCAGAGATGCATTTTAAATAAAAGCACACAGACTACTCATGTAAAAACATGCTGATTCCCGGAACGTCTGGGGGCCAGATTTAGAAGGCGATTGGGCCAGATCCAGCCCCTGGGCCTTAGTTTGCCCATGGGTAAGACTCTCCCCTAAAAAAAGCTCATCAACTCTGGGCAATGACAATGGATATACTGTATCACTGCCAGTTTTATTATATTGGCAGTAGATCACAGTCTCTAGAGAGTTGGACATGCCTACTAGTCCAACCCCCTGCAATGGGGAAATATGCAGATGCCTCATACAGGATTGAACCTGCAACCTTGGCATTATCAGCACCAGGCTGTAACCAGCTGAGCTACCTTTGCACCTGGTTCCTGTGCAAGGTGGCAGTACTTGGAAGGGTGCTCCCGGGTGAAATCCCTGCGTGGAATTGCAGCCTCGGATTGGCAGTGGGTGCAGTTTTAGATTTAACGGGTTGTCCTTCCAGAATACAGTATTGTAATCCAAACACCTGTTGGCCTCACTCTGCGTTTCGCAGCCCTCCCTGCTTCCCACGCGCAGCAGCCAACGCGGGGACTAAATGCGTTAACAGCCCCGGATATAGCGCCGCCGGCGGCGGGGCGCGTCACGAGCGACCGGGCGATCACTTATTTAACTACCGCGATCGCCCGGAAGCACACCGGCGATCTACCTGTCGATCGCAGGTCGACCAGGACACTTCCGACTTTGCAATTCTACTTTTCGTGACCCTCCTAAGTACGGAAGGAAACCCGACGGGACCCACGGAGAGGGAACATCTGAGCAAAACAAAGTTGCGCAGGAGTTACTGGAGAGGGGTGCAAGGGCGGCTGTCCCAGCAGGGTGCTGCAATCTGGGGGGAGAGGGGGGGGCTGTCCCGGTCCCCCCTCCAGCCCCCCTTCTTCCACCGCTGTTACCTCGAATCCCAGCCAGGAATACGGAGACAGCACGTCGTAGAAACACTCCACCAGTTTCTTGCTGCTGCTGCTGCTGCTGCTGCGCAAAGTTTGACGCGCTGCCGCCATAGCCCTCCCTGGGTTGCCGGCTGAGCCGGAGAGGAGAGGACGGGTCGCTCCCGCGAGGAAGGCCAGCATGAGATGGGGAAACTGGGGCTGCACCTCGACAGAAAAGCACCTCCTCGCTCGGGACGGTCAAAGGCCTCCGGGGCTCCGCCTTCTTTGGACTCAAGGGCCGAATCACATGAGGGGGAGGGAGAGAGGCTGCTCGCTGCCGGCCCCCAGCGGCAACCACGCGCTCAAGTCCCATTTCCATTTTTTCCCTTTAAAAATATGGCGTTTTATACATTGGTTCCACCGTTAAGGAGAATCATATAAGATGGGCTAGCTAATAATTCCTTCCTTCGTTCGTTTTATTCGTATGCCACTTTTTGCACAAAAATCAAGAGCAACAAAGATGGACTTACTGGAAAATATTGTTGTTCCTGGCAACCCTGAGAATTCTGGATGAAATCAATATTTTTAAGCTGCTTCTAGAATGCTTTTAACGGTCGAGAAATGACAAGAAATCACAACCTTCACTTGCGCTACTCTCAGCTGAACATCAGCTTTTGCAAAAGAAAGCTGAAGGTTTTGTTAACAAACAAAAGGAAGACCACAATGTTGGTACTTGATTTATATCTGCTTTAGGACATACTATACTTGTAACTTGTTTACTTAGTAAAATTGAGTTAACAGCTAAACAGTAGCAATTTAATTGACTTGAATATTTACGTAGACCCCAAATGTTTTTGTTTTGGACGTATTGCAGTTTCCAAATGCTCTTCAAAGGCAGTACTGTATATAATCTGAAGGTAACCAGTTTATAGATCAGTATTCCCTGCTCTCTTGGTCCAGAGAGGGTCACAGATACTTCCAATGGCAAAGATAGATCCACAAACAACTCTATAGACTGTGATCACGTCCCTTCAGAGAAGTGGACCACCATGAACCCATGTAGATGAACCACCCACCAAAAGGACTATCATTGCATCTGCATTCTATTTCAGTTTACTGGACCTCATCCACTTCACTAACACACCCAGACGCTGGTTTACCCAATCTGTCTCACCTGAATTGGATGAAAGGGAGTTGGGTGTCATCTGCATATCGATGACACTTTGCTACAAACTCCCAGATGACCTCAGTTAGCAGTTTTATACAGCTTCGAGTGGCCCACTAGGCATTGTAGCATTCCAACTCCCTTCAATCCCAGTCAGCATTGTCAAGTCAGGAATGTGGGTTTGGGAAGTGTTTGGAGTTTGGCAACACCTGGATAGCTAGAAGGTTCTCAGCCCTGAAAAACCAATGGGGACGAGATGGAATCCCGTAGCACAGATCCCATGGAATTTAGCAATGTCCCCCCTCCACCACCGGCTTGATAATGAGCTACACCAAGACAAGCCATGCAGGTGGCAATGCATACTTGGCAGAGCTATCATGCATCCGTCTTCTCCGCCAGCTGATCAGCAGATCTATTCTCCCGCTTGCCCACCAACTCCCTGTCACCTCCATTTCAAACTGGGTGTGCACATTGCTTCCTCCCTATTCTTTGGGGTTTACTTCACTGACATGCTCTAGGATGAGCACAGAAACACAAGGTTTTCCCCATTATCTTTTCACCCCATACTTGCCTCAGGGAAGTTCACATGCTTTTCCCATCTTCCTTTAGTCTCGCAACAGAACATGCCTGGCTCTGAATGTAAGATACCCATTTATACCCCGACTAAAGACCAAAATGCAGGCAGTTTGACAGAAGCATCATCAGTTGCAGTGTAATCCTTGCACAATGGATAGGTTTTTATAAACTGCTTTGAGGGTTGTTTTTTCTTTTTTTAACAATCAAGCAATGTAAAGGTTTTATGAAATAAATAAATATATGAGTGCATACAGAGCCAGAAGCCAATGTCCAGTACAAGCTCAGGCCATTATTAAAATGTGTTGGGGAGGGGGGATTATTAGGCTGTTCCTATTTTTTTAAGGCATTTTGTAGTTTGATACTGGGATTTTATATTCAGATGTTGTGATTTTATACTTTGAACTGCCCCGAGACCTGTGGGTATAGGGCAGTATACAAATTTAATAAGTAAATAATAATAATAGATTGTCTGGCTTTTGTGCACTTCATCCTACAATGGATTCCAACTACTAGAATCAGTTTTTGATTGCCATCAAATGCCATCATGCAAACTCTTATGAGGCAGCATCTCTTTACAGCAGGCTTCCTCAAACTCGGCCCTGCAGATGTTTTGGGTCTACAATTCCCATCATCCCTGACCACTGGTCCTGTTAGCTGGGCATGATGGGAGTTGTAGTCCCAAAACATCTGCAGGGCCGAGTTTGGGGGTGTCTGCTTTACAGGAAGCATAACAAAACACTTTGAATAAATGAAGTCTGCTTTTTATTTAACATACCAGTGTGAGAAATTACTGGGTGTCACTCGCACGTTTCCAAAGGTATTAGAACTGGCCACACAAAATGTAGTATGAAATACTTGTACATACAAACTTAAGTTTCCAAGGCTGACACTGATGAAATTATTGGTGTTTTAACATACATTCCTATGCCACCCTGTCAGTTCATCTTTTGAAGTTGTGTACTGAAATCTATTTATTACACAAGCAAACAGGCCAACTGTATTGCTTAGAAGCGCGACAACTACACCCCCTAAAAGCGGCTGACTTGTAACTTACTGTCCTATTAGCTAGAAAAGTCTACATTCCAGCAGCAGCACAAGGAAACCAAGTCTTCTTTCACACAGACAGTTGAGAATTAGATACTGCTTCGATTTTCACAAATATTGCCGCATGAAAAGTAATATATGCAAACCTCCTGCTTGCTAGATAAATATGAAGGAGATGATTTTATGCCGTTTGTACTTTGCACATTAGTGAATCTGACAACAGCTCTTCCAGCAACTGTTTATTGATGTAAATAAGTTTGTGTTTGAGATCAACTACTTCAAAATTTCATACATTGGATATTAAAAGGTGAAGATGAAGATCAAGCAGGTTTATTTCAGTATTGAATCGTCGCTAGCTGAAAAGGAAAGAACAAAACGATTAAGATAATTGGTTCAGCATTCAAATAACACCAGAGTATACAGACTAAATATACTTCAGCAAGCCACGTCAGATATACTGTTGGCAGCTGATTTCTGCAATCTTCATTAAATACTGTAAGATGGTCAAGAATGCAGCCATTTAATTCTCCCCATAATATGAGATACATTGTAATACAATATGAGAGAAGGGGTTCATAGGTGGTTACATATATCTGAAGCATGCATCAAGCATTTTACAACAAATTCCCATTTTTAAACCACACATAGTAGTTAACAGGAGCTTGTTAAACATCCTATTTGTTACATCTGCTTCCAAGTATTTTTCTAACCGCACTAGAAGAGAACTGCCCCAAACACCGTGCAATTTAGTCAGTTACTGTTTAATGATACACAAGTCTAAGATAGGAAGTGAATTTCCTATACTCATAACTGGTATTACTATTCCTTCTCAGTTGTTTCCAATAGCTGTTCTTAGCAAGGAAAGAATTGTGCAGAGATGCATACACAAGGAAGCTGGTACTATTCAGAAAGATGATCCAAATTGTTCTTAGCTTTGAGTCTCTTATAGGTTTACATGGGGCAGGTGAGGGAATAAATTTCTTTTTAAGGTAAATCATCAAAAGAATGTACAAAAACATTTTTTTTTCTTGTAGAACAAGCGTCTCTTTGAAATAAGCCACGGACAGTACAGAATATCAACTGTGGAATTCTGCTCACAGAAATCCAATCAATTGAGCCGTTTCTGTTCTTATGCTCCCCAAAGGTTAACTCTTCAATTAAGTCCTTTTTAGTGACTAGAATTTTAAGTGTCACCTATGATCATTTCCATCACATGACCTGATAGACTTGAGACATTGTACTCTAAGATTTTATACACACACACACACACACACACACACACACTTGTTTTTAAACTTAAAAGATGGACTATATTAGGAAACATACCTTCTGCCAGTGCTTTTGCAATTCGTTCCATTTCCTCCCGCTTCTTCTTCTCCTCTGCTTCTATTCTCCTTTCCTCCTCAGCAATAGGCTTCAAATAGTCTATCATTAAAACAATGAATTTTCATGATGACTGTATATTTACAAATGCATTATAATATTTCTGACCAACGGAAGACTTGCTCAGTAAATACTGAGTGTTCATCGTATACTACATATTGCTTCAACTCATTAGATGCATGCAACGCTTCAAAGTTTAAGTGAAATACATCAGAAATGCCTCAGGAGAACCATAGCGCTTTAGGGGGACTCAAATTTAAAAACATGGCCCTTTCTGCGTTTCTGAACATGGGCAGAAGCAGTGGATTCCCAAGCTGGCCAGAAAGGAGAAAGGTGGCCAGTAGTGGTGTCAGCTGGCCTGGAGATCTGGATCCCGGAGCTGGTAGGCTGAAGTGGGGCATGGGGGCTGCTGGGGGGCTGCTGAAGCCTGTTCTGGATGTCCATCTGCAGCTCGTCTGGGCCACCTATGCACTGCTTCTCTCCACACTGTAATTTACAGTGCCACCTGTGAGTGGCAAAGCAAACTGCGGGGTGATGACACTCTTACATTTTTTTTTATATGTACAGATATGCACCAACAGTGAACTTACTACTTGGAATTATTTCCAGAAGATAGATTCTACAATATAATTTCTCCACTTTATGTAAATTATTTTTGGTTTTATTGTTACAAAGCTTTGTAAAGATAAACACAGATACACGACTTAAACTCATCAGGAATATTTTCTACAGTAGCTTTTAAAATACTTTATAGAAAGTGTTTCAGTGAACATGTGCATGTTATTCATATCTAAAAAAAACCAACACAAATAAACTCAAAGCCTGGGGATTCCTGACTGATTCAAGCCAAAGCACAATACCACATTGGACATATATATGTTTGCAACAAGATTCATGTGACCAGGCACTCTTTTTGCAACTGAGGATCTATTCTAGAACGTCTTGCAAGGGATTTATAAGAAAGAGGAACACTTGAATACAAGAAGCAACAGAGGAGAAAAGCAGAAGCATTTGCATAATGTAAATCCATGGAGAATCACAAGTGTCTTGAATGTAGAATCACTGCCTATCTTCATATTTACAATTTTGCTTTCAAGCGCAAATGCAAGAAACTGTATATGGTTAACTGATCAATTAGAAGCTTATATAAGCACAAGGGACCTGATGCCCTTCAGATCTTGTTGGATTCTCAACTTCCATCAGCCCCATCATAGACAACAGCCAGGGATACTGAGAGTTGTAGAACAACATCTGGAGGACCACAGCCTCCCCAACCCTGGATTAGATAACAATTTTCCTTACCATATCTTTTCTTTCCATAGACTATCCCAATGAGCAGCGCTGAATACCTGCCAAACTGTAAAATAAATTGCACAAGGATGAAACAGAAAGAACATGTCTTAAATACACAAACACAAACACTTTACCTTGCAGTTCTCAGATTTTAAGGACTACACAATTCAGAGCAGGTTTGGGGAACCTTTGGCTCTCCATATTTAGCAGAACTACAACTCCCATCACCTCAGCAGCATCTGGTGGTCCAAAGGTTCCCTATTCCTGATTTATGACCAGCCTTTTACACTATAGCTAAAATAGAAGGCCAAGCACCTTAAGCTAAAAGTCAAATAGGAGGACATTCCATTCTGGAAATGGTTTCACAAAACAAGGATGGTATTCGGCTAAGTTTTACTCAAAGTACTGATTTTTGCTCAATTATGAATATTGAGTGAAGAGCCAAATGCTTGTGTAAGTACCTTTACCCATTTTAACATTCTGCCCATGTTCGTTTTAACAAATTTTACATACCACTTGATTACAACCAAACCTCTAAGCTGCTTACAAGAATAAAAAACTATCAACAGAAAACATTTAAAAGCAAGTAATTAAAAACAATTAAAATCAGCAGTAAACTAAACAGAGATTAAAAGACACCAACATATCTAGATAGGTTTGCCCAAATAATAATAGTAAAAAATACATAGGCACCAAAGATAAAAGAATAAAGGCCTGATCTCTAGGGAGTCCCAATGCACAACTGATGCCACACTAAAGTGACAAGCAAAATCAGTTGGCTTTCCAATTAGCTTCCTCTCATTTCAGCTATTACAGTTCACATTCCTACTGAGCATCTGAAAATGCCTTTTAGTATATTTGCATAAGACACACAACATTTGCGCACACACACACTTTGCATTTTGAGTTGTTAGCCACCTTGCAGGCATTTACTCCATAAAATCCAGGCTGAAGGTGTTTTCGTAAGTAAACACGTTAACAGATTAGAGGGTGAATGGCAAGCCTACTGGAAGGCTTTTAGGAGGACGGAAAACAATCAATTGTAAAACGGTTATTGAATACAGTGGACGTGATCCATGCAAGAAGCACGTTCGCAACCCACAGTGTTCGCAACCTGCAGCGCTGCGTCTGCGCACGTGTGGGTCGCGATTCGGGGCTTATGCGCATGCACAAAGCGCAACTTAGCACTTCTGCACATGCGCCGAAACCCAGAAGTAACCCATTCCCATACTTCCGGGTTCGGCATGGTTCGCAACCCAAAGCGTCTATAACCCAAGGTATGACTGTATATGGGAAATAACTGCGTACACCTGAAAACGCTGGCAGCATTAAGGTAAATTCAACAGTGTAAGTAAGTTTTGATGGATGTAATAATGGAATACTGAATGGCATAGTTTTTTTTGTAGAACATGCAGGGATTTATGAACCATGGAAAGAGAAGAAGGGAAGCCACTGATATCTTGAGGATGTAAAAATAAATACTTTAAATTGGTGGTGGTGATGATGATGATGGGTCCCTGGCCTGACCCAGAAGGGCTCTCCCTATCCTCGCAGGCCCTTCAAGAGGGGCTGGCAACCAGAGCCGACCCCGTCTCCCCGCCGCCTGAGGCTTCCAGCAACCGGCATTCGGAAGCCCAGCTGCCTCGGACGCGCAGGCGCAGAAGGCCAGGCGCTTCCCAGCCGCTCTCCTTGACCTCCTCCTCTGAGGTCACCTTCCGGCAGAGGAGGGGGAGCGCCTGACTCGGGTTCCCGCCGCGCGCGGATGGCTGGCCGCGCCGAGAGAGAGAGAGCAACGCCGGACTCGGGGCTCCGTTACCTTGATCAGCGGGGAAACCTCCACCGGCGGGATCATCTTGCCTTCTCCGCGTCCGACCGCTAAGGAGGAAGTGACGTCAAGGCGTCCAGGAACCGAAGGCCTCAAAGGAAAAGCGGCTCAGGTGACGTGACGTCAGTGCGTCGCGCCTGCGCGGAGTTGAGGGAAAGACGATAGAGATAGGAAAAGTGTAGAGTCTACTTTAAGTCCTTCCGTTGAGGGGGCTTTCCCGGTCTAAACGTCCGGCGAGCCACGAATAAGAGACGCGGACAAAGAATCATGGTTAATTTCGATTTTACACGCAGAATAGAAAATAGTTAAGGCTGAAATCTCAATTGTAAGGTCCGTTGAGCTTAGTAGCGCTTATTCTAAGTACAGTTTTCACGTCTACTGGGGAAGGCTTTTTGAGGCATTATATCCTTCTATTTTTTCTTATGTCTGCAAGAAGGCGACGTGAGGGACGCAAGAAACAACCAGTGCGCATGCGCAGAACCTGCACGTTCTCCCAAGCGGATGAATTTGCTTGACAAAAAAGAAGAACCGGCCCGACCCTCCGCATCTTAGTTTTGATGCTTCTAGTGCTCAGTGCTCTTGTTCTTGCGAGGTTGAAAAACTCATAGTGATGTTGATTTTTTTAGTATTACTAAATACTTTTACGTGATGGATTTTTTTTAATTTTAATTTTTTTTGCTCAGCTCCAACGACTCTGTTATTGTGGGGAACATCCAGTCCTTCTGCCCAAGGTTCTTGCTAGGCTGCCATGCCTGCTTTCAGATAAATGATGATGATGAATTTATTTGAATGTGTATACCACCTGCATCTGTAGGTCTCAGGGCAGTTCACAACATTCAAAGACAAGATTAAAAACACAAAATGCATAATAAAAGTCACGCACAAAACACACAAACCAAAAAACCCCCACCCATCCCCTAAACACATTTAAAAGGATATAAAGGCTGCATTATGAGTTATGATGTTGGAGGAGACTCTTGAGAGTCCCATGGACTGCAAGAAGATCAAACCTATCCATTCTTAAGGAAATCAGCCCTGAGTGCTCACTGGAAGGACAGATTGTGAAGCTGAGGCTCCAATACTTTGGCCACCTCATGAGAAGAGAAGACTCCCTGGAAAAGACCCTGATGTTGGGAAAGATGGAGGCACAAGGAGAAGGGGACGACAGAGGACGAGATGGTTGGACAGTGTTCTTGACGCTACCAGCATGAGTTTGACCAAACTGTGGGAGCAGTGGAAGACAGGAGTGCCTGGCGTGCTCTGGTTCATGGGGTCACGAAGCGTCGGACATGACTAAACGACTAAACAACAACAACAACAAAGGCTGCATGCACACACACTGTAAGTTTAAAGTCCATCCACCCCACTCCCCAAAAAAGGATTCCTGGAAACAAGTTTGTTCAGGGTGATGGGAATCGTAGCTCTCCGAGGGGTAAACTGTAGCACAAGATCCTGTGCGTGGATGGAAATGTGCTGTTAATGTATGGTGTGTCTGCACCCTATGGCAGTTTAAATGAGATGGCACACAGAAGCCATCTGACACCTCCCCTTACCTTCTTTAGCAGCTGATTCCCATCAGTGCATCCAACCAAAAAAACGAGTGCCGTTTGCTCAGCCGGCTTGTGCCAGAGTATTGGACCAAAAACCGGGACATTCTGGGATCCACTCAGAAGGCTTCTGTAATTCCGGGATGTCCAGCTTGAATCGTGGCAGCTGAATTTATATACTACTGGAACCTGCAGTACAATAAAATAGGGACTATAAGTAGTTGGAGGGGCGCGGGTGGTGCTGTGGGTTAAACCACAGAGCCTAGGACTTGCCAATCAGAAGGTTGGTGGTTCAAATCCCCACGACGGGGTGAGCTCCCGTTGCTCGGTCCCTGCTCCTGCCAACCTAGCAATTCGAAAGCACGTCAAAGTGCAAGTAGATAAATAGGTACCGCTCTGGCGGGAAGGTAAACAGCGCTTCCGTGCGCTGCTCTGGTTCGCCAGAAGCGGCTTAGTCATGCTGGCCACATGACCCGGAAGCTGTACACCGGCTCCCTCACCGCAACCCCAGAGTAGGTCACGACTGGACCTAATGGTCAGGGGTCCCTTTACCTTTATAAGTAGTTGGTGGAGTGGGAATGGCACCTTCAAAACTTTTAGGAGGTATGCAGATTGTATGTGGGGGTAATTCATGTAACTGTGCAAGAAGCTTATTCTGACAACTCATTTAAGAAGAATATATTGTCTTAATAATCTACCCCTTTTGCCTGAAAGCTGTTTCAATAACTATATAATACAGACTTTAAAAGCTGTTTGAACATTGTTTCCTAAATTGGATCCCGAAGAGCAGGGAAGTAGCAGATGCTAAAGATACACACAGAGAGAGCCAACCAAAAGCCCAGAGAGAATATCATAACACAGTATAATTAGTGAATATTATTAGCATGAGCAGCTGCAAGCAAAAGATATGAATAGCAAGAAGCAACTGTGCAAGAATGTTAAAAGGGTAGAGTTAATGGATATTTCCAACATGGCTCATCATTTTAATTATCCAATCTATGGTGCAGCCAAGTTCCTTTTGGTGTTAATGGATCATGGAAACTAACATTACCAGATTAATTCCTGCAATGAGGATATTGCTGTCATTGACATTCAAACTGACACACTATTGTAATGCCCTCAGTAAAATCTAATGTAAATGCCATGCAATATTGGGTTCAGTGTTTGTAGCTTATGTAAATTATAAATAAATAAATAAATAAATAAGAAAAAGAGAGAGAAAATTATACAGATATTGATTGCCTGCATGCTGTTTTTTTAAACAATCCTACTGTGTTCACACACACAAACCTATTTAAATATAATATCCCTAGAAGCTTTTATGAATCAGAATGGTGTTTTATGAATCCTAATGCTTTTTGCTTTACTTTGTCCTAAGTAATGGGTATGATCCACCCAATTACACTTCTCAGTCCCACTTATGCCTATGGGAAAGCCACAGCTACCACCCTGAATTTTTTATCCCCGTTTACTTTTGTGCATTGGCAAAGCCAGAGGGTTTGTCATGAAATCTTCCAGAATCCCTTCCCATTCCTAGTCATGCTTTTAAAATAAAAGGCAGCCCAAGAATGAGCAAGTCCTCCCCTCCCTTGCTAGAGAGGGAAATGTTGTTAAATTTTGCAAAATTTAACAACATTTTGCATCTTCTTTTTTTTTACAGTATAGCAGTAATGGTTGAGTAATGGAAGACCCAACATTATTGCCAGGGAACACAATGAAACACCCCCCCTCCCTTTTGCAGTCCTACTCCAGTCACTGATCTGTTCCTAAGGGACCTGCAATCCGATGTTATTCAAGTGGGACTCTGTGCAAGTGAGACTCCACAGCTGGATATTATCCTAAAATATATATGTTTTAATTGATTTTGGATGGTGCATTTAATATTTGAGGGGGTTGGAATTGCACTACCTAATTAAAAATAAAAAAACCTTTGTGTATTGTCTGCAGTATTAACGCTTCTGGCAAGCCGTCAAACAGATAACTGAATCCAAATGTGGCACACACATTACAACGATCTCAGAGTTTTTCACTGTATGTACTCTTAGTTCTCTTTCAGTTAAAGCAAATGACTTACTAGGCAAGTTCATGTCTAAGGAACAGTTGCCCGGCCACTGGGGAACAGAAGGTATCTCGCAGTCCTAGCCATGTATGGAATAGCTCTTGCGAGCTCAGGGTTCTTAAGACGTTTGAGATCTCCTTTGGGAGATCTGAGCTGTAAAGACAAGATCCTCCCCTTCATATAAGAGGCAATTCATAAAGAAAAATTTGCCAGAGAAAGGTGGGCAGAGTAGCTTTCCACAAAAGATGGTGAGTTTCGCCTGCGTGGCAATATAATCTGTTTTGTTAAAAACCTACAGCAGCAACAACAACATATTCTGATTTAGGCAGTTTTAAGAGTACCTAAATTAAAATGTGCCTTCTGTGACTCACTGCAAATTTTGATGGCTGTTAATTGGAAAAAAGTCCAGATATGTATGGGATAGCTCAGTCCGTAAAGGGCCTTCTTGGTAGTGGCACCCTCCCATCCTATCTCAGATAAACAAGATATCTGAAGGCAGCCCTGTTCAGGGAAGTTTTTAATGGTTGATATTTTATTGTGTTTTTAACATTTTGTTAGGGACCATCCAAAGTGGCTGGGGCAACTCAAATGGAGGGCATATTATCCTTATCATTGTTATTATTGTTGTGATTTTGAGTCCCATGTAGGGTAAAAAGTCCCTGCATTGCAGGGGGTAGGACTAGATGACCCTTTGGGTCCCTTCCAACACTACAATTCTATGATAATGGTTCATGGGTTGCCATTGCTGCTGCTGAATTGTCATGCGGGGTCTATGCTGCACCGGCTGAGTTCATTTCCTGCTCTTTTCAGGCCAGCAGAAAAACCAAGAAGAAGGAAGGGGGAGCCAAACGTGCTCAGAGGGCTTCCTCTAATGTTTTCTCCAACTTTGAACAGACACAGATTCAAGAATTTAAGGAAGTAAGAAAATTTCCTGTCTATGGCTGGGAGGCTCTAAATTACAAATAGGCTTGCTATTCTGTATTTTTCTCTTAATATGAATCAGGGATGTGCAGCTACCGGAATCTTGAGATGTATGGAAATGTGAAATGGAAATAGGAGTGCACCCAGTCAGATGGATGGGGTACAATTATTATTATTATTATTATTATTATTATTATTATTATTATTATGCAGACCACACCTGTGACAGAACTTTGTAAATATTTGTTTTAATGGTTTTTTTCAGGTTAGAAATGGGGGTTATCTAAGGAATGAAGTATGTTTATTCTACAGATGAGCTGGGTGAATGCTCAATCCGTCTCCTCAAAGAACCTCTGGGGTCTGTAGTTCTTCTTGCAGGGTGAGGGAGATTCTCTTAACAACACCAAACTAAAACCCTATGGAGCCTTTGTGGGAAGCCATCACACTTAAACCGGTACAAGTAAAAAAAATGAATAAATAAAGTCCTGAACTCTTAGTAGTTTGAGGTTATCCCATTTCTGAGGACTTAAGTGCAGAAAAAGTTCATTTGGAGACTAATATCCCGCATGTTGAAATCACTGGGCTTAAACACAAAATGTTAAATCAGTAATTTATTCTAATCACAAGAATGTTTTATATTCCAATTCTCTCTCTCTCTCTCTCTCTCTCTCTCTCTCTCTCTCTCTCAATAAAAACTTTTTATAGGCTTTCACGTTAATTGATCAGAACAGAGATGGCTTCATTGATAAAGAAGACTTGAAAGATACCTATGCTTCTTTAGGCAAGTATTGCGAAATGGTCACATCCTATTTTAATCTCCATTTTGTAGTAACAATTGTGTTTTTTCCCATATAATGTCATTTAAATCTGTTCCTTAGAAAGCATATGTAAAATCATTTCTAAATGCATCCTGTTAACTCAAAGGCAGGACTGGGGTCTGAAATTCAGATTCATATTTTGCTATTGCTACTAATTTGAGCTCTCTGAGTTTTATACTGTATAGACTTTTTTTTTTTAAGCCTGGGAGATTAAATGGGAAACTGTTCAATGTTAAAAAAAAACAAAAATTGCTGGCACTTAAACAAATGATGGTGGCAGTGTCTCTTTACCAGGCTTCCTCAAACTTTGGCTTACAACTCCCATGATCCCTAGCTAGCAGGACCAGTGGTCAGGGATGATGGGAATTGTAGTCTCAAAAATATCTGGAGTGCCAAGTTTGAGGAAGCCTGCTCTATACCATCAAGCATATAGAGTAGAAGTAATTCTGGTACATGCATGCTCTGTTGATGCAATGGATCATTTATTTTCCACTTGATTTTAGGTAAAACAAATGTCAAAGATGAAGAGTTAGAATCTATGCTTAAAGAAGCCACTGGACCGATTAATTTTACCATGTTTTTGAACCTGTTTGGGGAAAAGTTAAGTGGTAAGTTTAACACTCTCTTATTAAAACTACATCCTCCCAGAAATTTGCACGTGAGGCTAATCATGACATTTCAGATGAATTTTTTTCTCTATGGCAGTAAAAGCAGTATTTAGCATTGGACAAAAGTTAAAATGAAAACGAAAGGCTGAAAGTTTTAAAGTAGCCAAACTGATTGCATTTGAGGTTTTCATCTTCTTCCTGGGGTTTTTGGTAACCTTATGGTAATCCAGAAAGTTACACAAGACAGCTCCCAATAAAACCAAAGCAACCTTAAAGCAGTCTTACCTTGGGCTGCTTTGACTCTTCATTCCCTCTTTTTATAGGGTATCTGCACAATAACATCATCAAATCATTGTCCCCTGTGGTTCTTTCATCTTTTCTGCAGTCCCCCCCCTCCCATTTGAAAGGAAGAGTAGGAAAATCCCCACAGACAAGAGATTCCTGTTAATACTTTTCTTTCTGGGGTATCCAGTTTAAAACGGGGTTCTCGATTGCTCAGAAGCAATAGGATGACCAGCCTAGCTTCAACTGTACCCCCTTATTTTCTGCAGGTACGGACACTGAAGAGACCATATTGAACGCATTTAAAATGTTTGACCCAGAGGGTAAAGGAAACCTTAACAAGGATTAGTAAGTATTAGCTACCTAAGCAGAACCCCTGTTGGCCGGTGGACAGCTCATATTGCCTGCTAAGGACCAAGTTGCGGTGACAGCGGCGGACTCTTGGCTTTAAAAACGGCTCTGCTCCAATCACCTGTAGAGTGCACAAGCATGCAAAAGGAGTTATGGGTAGGAGGCGACAACCCCTTTCCCCTGCAGACCCCTTTCCCCTACGTCAGGCCGTCCCCCAAAGGCATTTCGGCCCCCACCCAGGCTTTGAGTTGGAAATGAACCCAGCTCGGAGTAAAACGTTGCAGGAAAGGGCTGTGGGAATATGTGGCAGGTGGGGTGAGGGTTCAGAATGCCTTGACCATTTTGCAATTTGGAACGGCACCCCGTTTTCACTTTGCACCCTCGGGAGCAGAGCCACAGTGAAATGCTTAGATCCATTGCTGTTGCATGTAGTTTGGCCCTACCTTTCTACTCCTTAAGCCTGCCAACATTACACCACATACATTGGCCTGACTTCCATGTTATGGTTAAGGCAAAATTACAGTGGTGCCTCGCAAGACGAAATTAATTCGTTCTGCAAGTTTTTTCGTAGAGCGGGTTTTTTCGTCTTGCAAAGCACCACGGCGGGGAGGGGTGGAGAGAAGCAGGGCAGCTGCCGCAGCCGGTCCTTGGACTCACCCGCGCCTTGTGGACACCGCGCGACGTGGCTGCTGGAGGGCGGCGGGGCTCAGGAGCGCGACTCCGGCTGCAACGCTGGCTGCTGGCGGCAACGGCTCCTGAGGGGAGCGCGCGAGGGCGGTGGGCAGCGGCGCGAGGCAGCCGGAAGGTCGGCCGGAAGGTGGGAGGGAGCCGGAGGAGTCGTCAGCAGGAAGGTGGGAGGGAGCCGGAGGAGCAGGGAAGTGAGTGTGCGACCGTCGCTATGACAGGAGAGGCAGGGCTGTTTCGTCTAGCGAAGCAAGCCCTTAGAAAAATCTGTCTTGCGAAGCACCTCAGAAAACGAAAACCCCTTTCGTCTAGCGGGTTTTTCGTCTTCCGAGGCATTCGTCTTGCGGGGTACTACTGTACTTCGTGACCATACAAATAGGCTGTCTTCCAGAGAGGAGTTTGTGTATTGTCTAAATCAGCGTTGTCCAACCGTGGTCGATTGCGGGTTCCCTTCCGATCGCTGGTTTAAGGAAGCATTGTGTTAAAAGTCTCTGCCCCCCCCCCCCGTCCTCGCTCTGTCCGACTGTTATGTGCAATGGGCAGTCATTAGTGGCAAGAAACTTGCCTGTTTTGCTGCACCCACTTCTTACTGTGTTTTAAGACCTCACCCTCCTAAAGAAAGCTCAACAACTTTGTCCCCCCCCCCCAATGACAATGGGTAGATCACTGTCAGTTGTTTTAGCCAGTTGGTCTAAATCCACGATAGTTAAGGTCTTTCCTCCTTAATCACAACTTGTAACCATAGGGAAAGCCTCGGCTGCAGTTTCTGGTTAAAAAAGTGAGATCTTAACAATGACTCTTATGCCAGCCTTTTCATAAACAAGGTAATTTTCTCTGTGTCTCTTCTACAGTATTAAACGCTTAATGATGTCCCAAGGTGACAGGTTCAATGCTGAAGAGGTTTGTATGTTCTATTTACCCAAAATCATTTATACTTGGCTTTTTTGTTGTTTGTTGTTTAGTCGTGTTCGACTCTTCGTGACCCCATGGACCAGAGCACACCAGGCACCCCTGTCTTCCACTGCCTCCCGCAGTTAGGTCAAACTCATGTTCATAGCTTCGAGAACACTGCCCAACCATCTCATCCTCTGTTGTCCTCTTCTCCTTGTGCCCTCAATCTTTCCCAACATCAGGGTCTTTTTCAGGGAGTCTTCTCTTCTCCTGAGGTGGCCAAAGTATTGGAGCCTCAGCTTCACGATCTGTCCTTCCAGTGAGCACTCGGGGCTGATTTCCTTCAGAATGGAGAGGTTTGATCTTCTTGCAGTCCATGGGACTCTCAAGAGTCTCCTCCAGCACCATAATTCAAAAGCATCAATTCTTCGGCGATCAGCCTTCTTTATGGTCCGCTCTCACTTCCATACATCACTACTGGGAAAACCATGGCTTTAAGGTCCGTATAGTTATAGCAAGAAGATCAAACCTATCCATTCTCAAGGAAATCAGCCCTGAGTGCTTTTAGGATGCCTGTTTTCCAAAATGCAACCAAACTTTTCAAGATGTGGCCAGGATCACATTAGGTAGACTGGTGGCAGGTGTCTCTGTTGTCCCCAGTTCTAACTATATGTATTTCTACCTGTTGATGTGCAGATGGATCAGATGTTCCAGAGTTCTCCTATTGACGCAGCAGGAAACCTGGATTACAAAGCTCTCTGCTATACCATCACTCACGGAGATGAAAAAGAATAGTCTGCCTACTTTTGGAAACTGTCTCAACACCTATGCCCATGCAATAAGAATAAAACAAAATAAATGCATTACTTTCTCTATGACTGCAAGCACCGTGTATTTTATTTGAATTATCAACCCTACAGGAAAATGTAGAGTTGGAATGTTTCATTCTTCAACAAGCTACTTTATAAAATTTTGCCACTTAAAATCAATATTTTCAGAAAGGTATCAGTCTGGGGAGACTGCAAGTGGCATTTGCTCAAGAGCAAACTAGATGGGATCTGTGACTGGGATCTCCTGTGTGGTTTTGTTTCCTCCTAGTTTGCAGTTTCACACGGCTGCTGTAAGGATTGGTAAAATGGTATTCTGGTATTCTAATGTGGAAGAGAGATGATGAAGTGGAATAAAACTCCTGCCAGTTTCAATTGTAAATGCAGCATTTTATTCAATAAAAAAATGTTCCAACACATTTTAAAATTAAGGAATGTATAAAATAAGGGACCAAAGAGAATCATTAAGAGGACATATCTTAGATTGTAGGTTGACTCTCAACATACAATATAGTGCATTTCTCCAAAGCAAGTATTATGATGATCAGTCAGTCAGTCAATCAATCAATCAATCAATCAATCATGTAAAGGTAATGGTGCATCATAAGCCACTCAAAATATAAATACTATTTTACGTTTATAATAAAGTGCAATCAAGGGAAAAGTACAGAAGCTATTATCTAGCCTACGTAGGTGCACTTCAAGAAAAGAGACTGCTGTTTTTTTTCTGAATGGCATAATGCTGAGCATTTCATTAAGAAGTTGCATCAAACATTAGGTATAGAAAGTTCTTCCTTCCAGTTAAAGGCAACATTCAAGATAAACCGTCAGCTTAGTGGATTAGCCAAAGCTCAGATGACTTTATACCGGAAGTGTATCGGCTCAGCAGAACAACACTGAAGGAAAGAGACATTAAGCAAGAGCTGGAAAAAGACTTAATATCCGTAGGTGCTACCCTCAACTTTTTGCAGAAACCAGGATGAGCCCTGGTACAATTTTCACATTCCTAGACTCCAGATCCCTGAGAAATCGGAGGTCTTTAGATTTTTCTACCAGAGATGAACCACCTTGTCTATTGTCCATGAAAGCCATTTGTTTTGGAGATTCCCGGGCAGTTGTCCGACACTCTACATAATAATTTTCACTCATATTCCAGGCCAAATACATCCTGTATGTATTCCAGGAAGCAGATGTTGATTTACTGCAACAGGCGTACCATACAATATGTAACAACTTAACATTCAAATAATGCCCCCTGATAACATGAACATGACATTGTCAGGGAACTGCCATCAGTGCCGGAGGGAGAGAGCAAGATCCAGAGGGATTCCAGAGAGCGTCCCGGGATTGGGAGAGGCAGCCCATCTTCTGGGGAAGAGAAGCGTGGCACCAGTGGAGAAGGGGGGCAGATGGGGGAAGCGGCGAGGCGGTCCCATGACTCCTTGCCGGGGACCAGCGGGGAGAGTAGAGGTCCTCCGCTGCCTACACCCTCCTTGTGCAGAAGGCTTTTGCGCAGAGAGAGTAGGAGGAGACTAGGCGTCAAAGAGCTTCTTTGCTGGAAGAAGTTTAAGAAACGCCCACTGACGGATTCTGCCAGCGATTGAGACAGCCACGGGTGAGTGGCTGTCGGGACAGAAAAGGTTCACTCAGGCAGCCCAGCCAGGTGTTTGCTTACACACGAGCAACCCCTAGAACCACTACAGACATGAATACGAATCTTACTACTTTTACTAATTATGACAACTGAAACTTGACTTTGGGAACTAGGGAAAGCTACCTAATTCCAAGACCATGGATTGATCTACCTCGTATTATTAACAGTGACTGAAAACAGCTCTCCGGTTTCAGATGGCCTCTCCCAGCTCTACCTGGCAATCCTATGAACTGAATCTGGGACATTTTGCATGCAAAGCATGTGATTTAACACCAAGCCACAGTCCCGTCTCCTTATTCAACACCTCAAAAACAGAACCAATGCTATAATTCTCCCTTAATCTTTCTGTGCTCCTTCTGTCACCATGCTGGGGGAAACCAAGCCAGATGGACGGCGTATAGATAATAAATTATTATTTTTATTATTATGCAAAAAACTGACTACATTGGTGGTTAGATGCATCATCATAGCACTGACAAAAACGTCCAACCTGCAGCCAAAAATATGGCCAGTGGACTTTGCACGACTCCATTTCTGGGTTTGCAGCTGATATCTCTCTAATCAAAGCGTTTTATGTTCCATGAAGCAAAGCATCTAAACAGGTAAAATGCTGAATATACCCAGTTGTGGCTTGGACCAGGCACGTTCAAGTAGAAGCAATTCCACAGGAATTCCAAGGAAAGCAGCGGTAAAGCTATGACAAGGTCTCGGAAGGAGACAAACAGGCTTCCTCTTCTTCTGATACATTTTTCCGTGGCCTGAACAGAGACACCAGGAACTTCAGCGCCACCAAACCAACCCTGACGAAGATGCGCAAGACGAGGAAGGCAAAGGGGACGATGATCTGCATGAGGTGGAAGATTTCTGTACTCAGCTCGCTTACAGCGCAGGTCAGGAAGAAAGCTGCGAGGCTCGCGCAGGGGTAGAGAGCCAGCTTGGCAAACATGAAGGCGTGCTCTTTGCCGCCGTATCGTGCAAAAGGATGCAGCGTTTCCCTTTCGTGGAAGAGGGCCGCGGTCCAGATGCCAAACTGAAAGATGCTGGCGAAGAAAATGGTGACGCAGCTCACCTGGATGGCTTCGATTTCGTTGTGAGACTTCTCCGCAAACTCGCTGGTCAGCTGGTAGGCCAGAGGCAGGCCTCCGATGAAAGCCAGCGAGAGGGTGTTGAGGAGGCCCATCAGGCGCGTCGCTTTTGTCACGTGAAGGAAGAGCGAATGGTGGACAAACCAGAGAAGCCCGATAGTTACAAAAGACCCAAAGTAGGCAAGGAAATTTGGACCGTATTCACTCAATGCATTGATAAGATTCCCGCCGTATTTCTCTCGCACCTCTTTAGCGTCAGGAACGTTATCTTCACTGTTGGGGTGGGAAATAATCTTTCAGTTATACATGCACCGGCATCCATTTATATGGTGATATTCTATCATTTTCTGCATGTTACTTTAACACTTAGAAATATATAAATCCTTTTTAGTAAATGCTTTTCATAGTTAAACAATGGTACAGTGGTACCTCGGGTTAAGTACTTAATTTGTTCAGGAGGTCCGTACTTAACCTGAAACTGTTCTTAACCTGAAGCACCACTTTAGCTATTGGGGCCTCCTGCTGCCACTGCGTGATTTCTGTTCTCATCCTGAAGCAAAGTTCTTAACCTGAGGTAATATTTCTGGGTTAGTAGAGTCTGTAACCTGAAGCGTATGTAACCCGAGGTACCACTGTACATATAACAGCTCTGTTTTCTGTAAAGGAGGAGGATTAAAATGAACTGGTGGTTTTTGGTCAGTTAGTGGGATAACAGGAGATTGCAGATCTAGGTGACTTTTCTATTTTGGAGGCAACCGCTATGGACAAGCGCTATGTGATAGGCAGCGCTCATGCTACCATCTATGAACTACCAACATGAAGCAAAGGTGGAGATTTCATCATTTCACTTCATTATGCGTAGGTATTTTCCACTAGGATGTGCAAGGACTAATACAATTGCACAAGACACTGGTGGAAGGCCCATGCTTAAGAGAGATTAAAGGGAGGTCCACACTGTAAACCCCACCCCCCAAACTCTATGTGGGGATTCCCTTGTGCTTGATGCAGAAGCTGCAGTTAGTGCAGAATGCTGCAGAGCAATTGCTGATAGGAGTGAGGCTTTGTCAGCATATAGCACTTGTGCTCAGAGACCTGCTCTGGTTGCCAATTTGCTACTGGGCCAAGTTCCAGGCGTTACTATTAGTATATAAGGCCCTTAACAACTTGGGACCAGTTTACCTACAAGATTGCCTTACCCCATGTGTGGCCATTCGACTGCTTCGATTGGCAGAAGTGCACACTATTACAGGTGCCACATAATACCCGTTCCACATTGGTAAGAATTCGGCCGTTTAGTGTGGCACTTTGTAACTCCCTGCCTACTGAGATCAAGCAGACCCCTGCACTGTACAGCGCAACCTCGGGTTGCGGACGTGATCCATGACGGAGGCACGTCCACAACCCGCAGCGTTCATAACCTGCAGTGCCGCGTCTGCGCACGTGCGTGACATGATTTAGTGCTTCTGTGCATGCGCGAGCGGCAAAACCCGGAAGTAACCCTTTCCTGTACTTCTGGGTTTCCCGCGGTCCGCAACCTGAAAACACGTAACCTGAAGCGTTTGTGACTTGAGGTACCACTGTACTTTTTTCAGAGCCTGCTAAAAACACTCTTGTTTAGACAAGGCTACCCAGAATCCTGGTTTTCTTATTTAATCTTTTTGTAAGCTGCTTTGAGTTGTTTTTTTTTTTTTTAACAGTCAAGCAGTGTATGAATTTTATGAAATAAAACTCTATACAGTGGTACCTTGGTTCTCGAACTTAATCTGTTCTGGGAGTCCGAGTTCCTGCACTCAAGCTGCATCGGATGTTTGTCTTCTGAAAAATGTTTGCAAACTGGAACACTGACCTCCAGGTTTGCAGTGTTCGGGAGCTGAATTGTTTGGGAGCCAAGCCGTTCAAGAACCAAGGTACCACTGTACACACTTTTCCCTCCAAGCACTGTATTCTCATATGAAAAACAGTCAAGGGCAATACTGGATAGAACTAAGATTTCTGAAGACCTACCATATATCCAGAATCAATAGGGTTGCTACGATTGCATAAACTCCATCGCTGAATGCTTCCACTCGTTCCTTACTAAGGGGTTCTGTAAGGTAAGAAGTAAAAGACTCCAGAGGGACTTCGTCTTCTTGACCTGGAAGGCACAATAATAAGCATGCTGAATGAAAGCGCTAAGCTTTTCTTTTATATAGTTGACAAGCCTTTATTCATTTTGTCTCATCCTCTTTTGGATTCCAGATGCAAAGTGATCCCCAATGCCAGCTGCTCGAAAACTGAGCACTCAGTAACCTGTGTCGCCAACTGAGTGGAAACCAGAGTTACTAGGCCCCCCCTCGGTTGTCCCCTTCCAAGCGGTTTAGAGGCTTCATAGGTGTGGTAACCGTCGAGAACTATGTTGCACTGTGCAAAATATGAGCAAGCCAGGGCTGAACTGATATTATCCTTGCTGGTATCTTTCCCGGGAAAATCAGAGGCTCACTATGTCAGGTTCCTATTGGAAGACTGGACAAACGCTAGAACATTAGAGGTGGCAAAGTTTTTATCGGTGGTTGCAAGAACCAATGATCCCTATATTTTGAACAAAATGTTTGTTTAACCTGGAGGTAGGCTGTATGAATTGTGTATTGCTTTGTAACAATTTGTTGGGTCTCTGGACCGTAATAAAGATTAATGATGATGAAATCTCATCCTCTAGAAATAAATAAAAATACCTCCACCATGTTATTCCTGCCTACCTCCTCCCATAGATATGTTACTTATCCAAGGCTTGATAGGAGAACCTTGCCTGTACAGATTATTGTTGTGTGACTTTTGATCATGTGTTTATCCTTAGACTCCCAACTGGCTGGCTGCCTATCCTATTTCAAATATAATATTATATTAATTGATCTGCATTCCTCTCTTCTACCAGAAGTGCCCAGAGTGGCATACAACACAATCGTAAAACCATATCATATAAGCAATAAACATGCGAAGGCACTTTCTAAAAGCAACAGAAAGCAGAACATACCTAAAGCAAAACAAGACACAAAACATAGCAGCAGCAAGGGTAAAACATATTGTACATTAAAACAAGAAACAATAACACTAGGTATTACTTTTTAAATTAAAAAGTACTCAGTCACCCAAGGAGGAGATAAAGCAATCCCATGCAGAAGAATTAAGGCAGCGGTCCTTCTGCCTAGCTGTGTCTGAGGGAGAGGACAGATTGCAAAACCCTCTCCATTGAGTTGGCTGGGACCAGCTGCCATTTTGCTGCCTCCTAGGCCATTTCAGCTAGTCACTATGGTATCAATTACCGTATTTTTCCGTGTATAAGACACCCCCATGTATAAGACAACCCCTATTTTTTGAGCCCTAAATTAAGAAATAAGCAATTGCAACACTGCATGTATAAGACAACCTCCAATTTTAAACTTAAAACATTTGGAGGGAAATATAGTCTTATACACAGAAAAATACAGTATGTAACTAGGGCTAATGAAGGACTCCTGAACTTGCTTACTTTCGGTTCAGTTCCTTTCTCTTTTTGTACAGTGTCTATTAGATTTCCAATTTGGTGGCAAGAGCAGCCTGGTATTTTGTTTTTGTCAGGGAACTGCCATCGGAGCTGGAGGCGGAGAGGAGGCTCCAGAGGGATGGCGGAGAGGGTCCCAGTAGGGAGAGAGGTAGCCCATCTGCTGGGGAAGGAAATCAGCGTAACACCAGTGGAGAAGGGGGGCAGATGGGGGAATCGGAGAGGTGGCTCCAGGACTCCTCACCAGAGACCAGCGGAGAGGGCACGAGTACTCCGCTGCCCACACCCACTTTGCGCAGAAGACTTCCGCGCAGGCAGAGTAGGAGGAGACTGGGCGTCAAACAGCTTCTATGATGGAAGAGGTTCAAGAAACGCCCACTGACGGATTCTGCCAGCGACTGAGGCAGCCACGGAACTTGAGGCTGTCCAGACAAGAAGGGTTCAACCAGGCAACCTAGCCAGGAGTAACGGCAACTTACGCACGAGCAACCCCTAGAACCAATACAGTTTTTTTTAAAAAAAATATCTTTAAATAAATAAACATAAAAGGATACTCACCAAGGACCTTGCTTTTAAACCATTTAGTTAGGTGGCTGATGTGTGGGAAAAAAATAACGAGCCCAAGAAACACATAAGCCTGGAAGGAAATAAGAGCTTGTTTATTGCATGGGAACATGCTCAGACGAGTTCCAGGGTTTGCAGGAATACAAAAAACTCTTTAGGGGGAATAAACCCCCAAACCTAAAAACCAACCCCTCCCCACAACAGCCTGATGAAGACTGGACATGCTCAGCAGACACAAAATATAGGCTGATGGTTGGAAGCAGTCGGGAGAATGAGGAAAAGGAGTACCCCAAGTAGGGCATGGTTGGCTGGCATGCTGAAAAGCCCCCATTGTAGAACACAATCCTGCTCTTGCACACAGTTTGGTAATCGCTGTTTGAATGTAAAGGAGGCCTTACCAATGGGATGAAGAAAAAGGAGACGATGGCAGCAAAAAAGCTAAGCGTCGGCCCTCTTAGTATAATCTTCAGGATATGATTTTTGTAAAATGCCTGGTTTTCGGACTCTTGTATTTGATGGCGGAGTAAATATGGATGGTGGAAGCCATATGCTACGATGATTGCCTGCAGAGTGAAGAAAACACTGCATGAGTACAGGAGACTAAGGCCAACCCCAGACATAATGCCAAACCATGGTTTGGTGTTACAAGAACAAGCCTCAAGCTTCCACTTATTTCTCCAGCTCCCTCTTAGCCTTGCACACCAAAGAGTTAGCCAATTTCCAATCCCAATTTGCATCAAACCTTTGTTTACTAGTTCACGAGTGATTGTGAACAATTGTTGTCCGCTGTGGTTTGTGCTTGCCTGCAAATCTGAATAGCACAAAGCAATGCAATAATAAACTGGCCCTGTAAGTGCTTGCAACTTTTGCCACCTCTACTAGCTGCTGCAAGAAGGGAATCTACTCTTTCCTTTAGGGACTAAACAATTATGTTCTCATATAAGGTAAAGCTAAAGGGACCCCTGACCATTAGGTCCAGTCGTGGCTGACTCTGGGGTTGCGGCGCTCATCTCGCTTTACTGGCAGAGGGAGCATGACTAAGCCGCTTCTGGCGAACCAGAGCAGCGCACGAAAACGCCTTTTACCTTCCCGCCAGAGCGGTACCTATTTATCTACTTGCACTTTGACGTGCTTTCAAACTGCTAGGTTGGCAGGAGCTGGGACCGAGCAACAGGAGCTCACCCCGTCGCAGGGATTCGAACCGCCAACCTTCTGATCGGCAAGTCCTAGGCTCTGTGTTTTAATCCACAGCGCCACCCGCGTCCCATGTTCTCATATAAGGAGGATAAAACGTGCATCATCACCTTTTTCTGATTATAACCTATGGAATCTTTCCTGCTAATAATCTCTAATTTTAAATACTGAAATGAAAGCAACAAGACCTGGATAGTGCCGATTACAACACTGCAGCTACTAAACATGAAAATGCCAAATGGTACATCTGGAAATGAGGCCATCAAGGAGAACTGCAAGACAAAACAGGAGATCAGTGATATGCTGCAAAATACACTCACGGAAAGTAAAACCCTATAAATATGTATATATATTTGCTTGGATCAGCTTTTTTTAAAAATATAAAGTTATATACAGTGGTGCCCCGCAAGACGAATGCCTCGCAAGACGGAAAACCCGCTAGATGAAAGGGTTTTCCGTTTTGGAGGTGCTTTGCAGGACGAATTTCTCTATGGGCTTGCTTCGCAAGACGAACTGTCTTGCGATTCCTGGGGTTTTTTTTCCGCTCCCCACCCCCTTTTTCTAAGGCACTAAGCTGCTAATAGCCTTTTAGCAGCTAATCCGCTAATCCCTTAAGCCTTTAATAGCCACTAATAGCCGCTAAACCGCTAATAGCGCTAATCCGCTAATGGGCTTGCTTCGCAAGATGAAAAAACCGCTAGACGAAGAGACTCGCGGAACGGATTCTTTTCGTCTTGCGAGGCACCACTGTGTATATATATGCTTGGATCAGCTTTTAAAAAAATATAAAGTTATATATTTGCAAGCTCTGCTTTTCATACCCTTGACACTCAGTTGAATCAATAAACAAACTTGTAAGATCTGCAAGTTATTCTGAGAGAGGCCAAGAGCATATCCAGGCATATTGTATTAACTTGAAGAGGAAAGCAGTAAGAAGTGCTGAATTTCTGAATTTCACTCTTTCAGTGAACAGGTGCTTGAGTACAGAATTCTAGGATGGACTGAGAAGCTTGCAACTTGGGTTTATGAACCAGCATATTATGCCGAAAAGCTACTGGAAGGCATCGGTGCAAGCGCGGTGAAATTTCTATGCTAACTGGCAGAGCCCAGTTTCAAGTCTGGGTGAGAAAATTCTGGGACTGTCTGAACAATTCAGACCATTTAGTTAAAATAATTTACCTTCAAAGAAGATTAGGTTTAGAGCTGCAAGCCTCACCGCAGTCGCAGAGAACAAAATTCACTGTGACAAATACATAATAAGCTCACTCTGCATTTCCCCTTTGTGGTCTCCTTAATCCTGATTCTTAATAAATTCGCTTAAAATCAGCTTCTGGGTTTTTGACATGCATTTGTGACTGAACGGATTAGCAGCCGGAATCACTTTGGTTTCATGCTAACCCTAGTCTGGAGGCAAGGAGATCACAAGGAAAGGAAAGAGGTTCTGGTCTTGTGGTGGGAGGGTAGCTTTTACTGCTCACTTATACTCAAAGCCTGGGGATTTGCTCCTATGCAACACCAGAGGCAAAGAGGAGCTGGGGAGATTTTAGAGAGCCATGGTCTGCTAAGGCACACTGACCACTTTGTTCAAATGGCTTTCTATGCCTGTACAAAGTGTTCCATAATGAGACGTGCTTCAGAATAGATAAGAGTACATACACTTTGTTTGCCTTTCACTTTAGGTGTTATTTACTTGTAATAAGTGAAGTTTTGTGATAACTGGTTAAGCGATTAACCTTCAGCTGACCAACTGATATACCATACATAAATTAAAGTGAAAACACAAGAGTTTATTAATGTTACGCTTAATCTTTTTAAGCAAATAAGAGTTGTACTCATTTCAGGAAGATGTCAACTCTATTCCAACAGGTAGAGTCTTTAAGTTTTAAAAGTAGTTTAATCAAACAGAGGGGAAATGTTAGGCAGGAAAGAAGCAGAATGCTTACTTACTGTGTATGGCAAAAAAGTAATGAGCATCATACATGCCTAGGAGAGAAAGAATTCAACATGTGAGAAGACATGGCTCCTCGGAATGTAAATGCAAGTCAGTGCCCCTTCTCACATTATCTTCATGGTATGGATGATGCTGCAGTTTGGCTCCTTTCTGCTTAGCAATGAAATGTCAGCAGCCCAGGACTATACTCGGGGGCCTAAGCTGTAGCCTCTTCCCACTCTAATGTTGCCCCAGTTTTCGGGAGGAATGACACTAGCAAGGAAAGGGAGCCAGAGAACATCCAGGGACTTCATACTCAGCAGCAGCTCACACTGAATGGTTGTACAAAGAAGAACTCGTTGGAAGACATCAGTGGCTTCCCACAATCATCTGTTTGTAGCCTCAGCTCATTTTCCCAAGTTATGTTCAAATCTGTTTCTTGTGTTAGATCACAACAATTTTAGGGAACAATCAAGCAGGTTGTTCTCTCAGCACAAGGCATGCCAAAATGAATGGCAGCTTTATAGGGTTGCCGTATTTCAAGAAGTAAAAATCCAGACACAAAAAGTTGTTGTCAAACACCCGGACATTTTGCTAATTTCCCAAAATTCTTCCCAGACGCTAATTCCGTCATTGGAATCCCGGACCTGCCCAGGAAAATCCAGACGTATGGCAACCCTAGAAAGGCAGAAAGACTCCTGGATAGCTCCCATACATTTGAAGAAGACTTGGACAGAAGGTAAAAAGGTAAAGGACCCCGGATGGTTAAGTCCAATCAAAGGAGACTATGGGGTTGCGATGCTCATCTCGCTTTCAGGCCAAGGGAGCCGGTGTTTGTCCACAGACAGCTTTCTGGGTCATGTGGTCAGTATGACTTAACCGCTTCTGGTGCAATGGAACAGAGTGACGGAAACCAGAGCACACGGAGACACCGTTTACCTTCCTGCCGCAGCTCTACCTATTTATCTACTTGCACTGGCATGCTTTCAAACTGCTAGTTTGGCAGGAGCTGGGACAGAGCAATGGGAGCTCACCCTGTCGCACGGATTCAAACAGCCGACCTTTTGATCAGCAAACCCAAGAGGCTCAGTGGTTTAGACCACAGCGCCATCCACTCTGCTAAAGGCAGGACTCCTGGACAGCTCCCATACATTTGAAGAAGACTTGACAGAATGTCCCTCAAGATTACACAATTCTGTATGTTATGCACTGGGACAAGTTAAAACCTCCAACTGCTTTGGGTAATTATTAAACTATTCATATTTTGCATTTCACCGTCAACAAATGAAGCAAAAAGGATTACACTTATATCCCAGGTGCAGTTATGATGTGCTGGGTGACTGAGACACTAATATTAAACAGTGTGCAGTAAAATGCATAAAATGCATAATAGCCCATTGCTGTTCTATATAATTTTGTTTTTGAAACATTAGGATACTGAAATTTGTAAGCAGGAGATTCAAAATTGTTTCGTCTTGGTATTGATAATATTTAAGGCTGGGAATATCTTGATCTTTACACCAGCGTGTGTTTTTTAAAGGACCTTTATTTCACTCACCAAATTTAGAAGGGCAAGCACATCATCTATGAGTTCGATCACCTGAAAAAGTCTGAGAGGGAGGGAGAGAGAACAAAAGCCATTAATAATTTGGCCCTGGTAAAATACTCAGAAAGCTTTGACTGACAAGACACGTTCACTGAACAAGTCTTAATTTTGATGATAGTATCACTTGGGAAGAGTTATGCAGTGCACCTCCATTCTACGATGAGTCTACTCATATTCAGCAGTAAGGGAGAAATGAATGTGAAACTCAGAAACTTCCCTTTCTGAAACAGACAAAGATCAGGCAACCAGGCCTGACGAACCAGGCAAATCTGCTCACCAGCTTGCTAGACTCTTTGGTAAGTCAGCCAACAGGACGATTCCCTTCCCCATCCCTGAAGCTCTTACACCTACTGTGGCTTAAAGAAACTAAGAGATGGAAGATTTTCCTGCCATTTCTTATCTTATCAAATAAGCTCCCACCTCACCCTTGACACATACAAAGGGCTCAGCTTATTATCTCACTCAGGCTGGTCATAACTCTAGTGTGTTGAGGACTGGATAAGACAGGAAAAGAAAGGAGTTTCTCCCCACTGTTTCTTATCTTCTTTATACACTAGCAGAAAGGAGAAAGAACTATGCCTTCCCTGCGAGCCCTCTGTGAAAGTCACAGGACTTTTTTGGGGGGGGAGAAGGTAGGTAGGGGAAAAGGGTAATAAGCCAAACTACTTATTTGTAGATCCCTCACAAACCACCAATTAAATGGGATTTTGAGAACAGCCGTCAAACCCAAGCTTGTAAAGAGTAAGCGCTCCTGAGCCACTAACAATTGTACCCAGGAAATAACAACAATTTTATTATTTGTATACCTTGCCCATCTGACTAGGTTGCCTCAGCTATTCTGAGTGGCTTCCAACACATATAAAATCATAATAAAACATTAAGCATTAAAATACTTCCGCAAGATGCAGCAGCAGCTTATAAAAGTTGTTTCTTCTCCTAAGGCCACAAATGGCAAACAGATGTATGTGCAGACTGGTCAAAAGAAAGCGTCATATGGTGGTAACCTAATGAAATTGTCTGGCAGTAGATTCAGGACAAAAAAAGAAAAAAAGGACTTCTTTTAACCAAATGCAATTCATTTTTTTCCGATGTGGAAAATAGGGGGCTGGACTTGATTGACTGTTGGTTTGATTAATAGGTAAAGGAACCCCTGACCATTAGTTTCAGTCGTGATCAACTCTGGGGTTGTGGAGCTCATCTCGCTTTATTGGCCGAGGGAGCCGGCGTACAGCTTCCGGGTCATGTGGCCAGCAGGACTAAGCCGCTTCTGGTGAACTAGAGCAGCGCACGGAAATGTCGTTTACCTTCCCGCCGGAGTGGTATCTATTTATCTACTTGCACTGGCATGCTTTCAAACTGCTAGGTTGGAAGGAGCAGGGACCGAGCAACGGGAGCTCACCCCGTCGCGGGGATTCGAACCACCGACCTTCTGATCGGCAAGTCCTAGGCTCTGTGGTTTTAGAGGTCTTCTTATGTTCTCTTGAGGATTTGTTTTTCCAAGGCTAGTTTAATGTGTTCTTAGTGGCAGTTAATTCAACTGGCATGGCAGGGCTCAGCACAACCTGCAGGCTCTGTTACAGGATGCCTTCCCTCCTTGGACAAGCTACATGCTGCAATTCGCAAGAAGGGCTGATATTGTGTACCTTTTCCAACACATTCCTAAATGCATACCTGACATGAGCTGCCCAAGCAACTGTTACTATTAAAAAAGTCATCAGGTAAACGGCAATTTTGGTGGCTAGGAGCTGCTGAACACTTTCACCCAGTTTCTGAAATAAAACACAGCATTTGCCAAGTAAGTGCCTATTATTCATTACAGAAGTTAGTGAAACATGACATGGTGTACTTGTTTTTCACACAAGCAAAAGCACAAAGAGAAAGCGAGTTGCAAAACAAACCTCAAGGTGCAGACTGTGAATTTAAAACCAGAACAAAAAACAAATCTAATCCATTCTTCCCTCTGCTCTTTTATGAAGACACAAAACCTGAGAATGAAACTCTCTGAATAAAGACAAATAGCTGGCGGACACACTGAATTCTTTAAGGTGCCTGGTAGTTAATTAGGAAGCAGTATAGATGTCTTCTGCTCTTTGTAACCTGGAAGTGCTGCCCTGTGAACTAGTCAGGAAAGCAGTGCTGTTAGGTCAAAAGCAAAATATGGAGACTGTGCTGTTCCTAGCCTGGTGGATGCATGCAAAATAACAGGAAACACAAGAGGCCAGTCAAAAGAGACCCACTTGCCACCTGGGTGAAGGAAAGTGGGGTAGGGGAAGCTGAATTCGAGGGGGCTGGATGTGGTCTGTGGGGCACCTATTGACAGGAACTTTAAAATGAACCTGAAATGGATGTTGTAATTTTTTTTAGTACTCAGAGCTAAATGTCCTCTATACTGGAACAACTATGCTGGAGATTCAAAGTGCAATCTAAATTAGTAAACCGAAATACAATCAAAAGTACATTTAATATGAAATATACCGCCTAGAATTATTATTATTAGTAGTATTATTATACACAATACCTGATCTGGGTGTATCTTTGTATGGGCCACGGGCAAAATCTGCAAAAGAAGCAGCATTTGTAACAAGCAGTGAAGAAAAAACAAAACACCGAAGAGCATAAAAGGGACATTTGGGGAAGGAGGAAGTGATCTCTAAGGAGTTTCTGGATGCATAAACAAAATGGGTATTTCCCAACATGCATTCCTCACCCTGACCTTGCTCACAATCACAGTGATTAAAGCATGGTAGAAGGGGGGTTCCCCCCCCATCTTTTCAACCTATCCTTTATTTTACTATTAGAATCATACCACTTTACTGAGTGGTGCTTACGCCCAAGTAAATAAAGATGTTATTATGTAAAGGTATGCAGCCACAGTGAAGAGAGGGTTGTGGGTGCAAATCTCCTTTCAGCCACAGCGCTCATTGGTTGACCTCACTCACCTACCTCAGGAATGTTGTGAGCAGTGCTTTTTTTCTTAAAAAATGTTTGGGGGTATTCTCATTTTGACTCAAGAAAACCACCATTTTATAGTTCAAATCAGGAAAAATAAATACAGTAAATGGACAAAAGTACAAAGATTCGCAAAATGTTTAGGGGTATGCATACCCCGGTCTGCACCCCCCCCCCCCCGAAAAAAGCACTGGTTGTGAGACTAAAATGGGAAAACCCGCATTTTTTAATCTCTTGGAGGCAGAGCAGGTTCTCTGCCCCCCTGGAGCAGAAGGGAGAAACTGAAACTGAGGTCCTAATCTGATTTGAGGATTGTGAACACAGCATGAATGAAAGGTGACAAGTTCCTCCCCCCCCCCCCTCCCACAAATAAGCAGTTTTCCCAAGTGGTTAGAACTGACCAAGGCCTAGGGAACCCACAGTTCAGTCATTCTCTCTGGGGGCTCATCCACACTTCGGTTTTGTCCTGCCACTTTCTCCTTACAGCTGAATCAGAGCAAATGTTCTGTGTGTTGACATTTGCTCCGATTCAGATGTGTGTGCATTGTTGGGGTGTTGTTTTTATCTTGATGACATATTTTGTGCTTTCATATTCTGATTCTGTCTTGTGAACCGCCTTGAGACCTCCGGGTATAGGGCGGTATATAAATATAAATTCAATAGATACAATAAAATAAGCAAACAGTGGAGTTGTCCTGAGGAAAGCAGCAGGGCAAACGGCAAAAGGGCTCTCAAGACCCCTGGTTTCTAGGCACAGGTACGAGCAAAGTGTGGTCCAAGAGCCTTCGCAGGGTTGTTGTGTAGTCGAAACAGGAGAAGGGAAAAATCTCAAGAGGCTTGGGCAACCCAACAACATTGTTACTGCCATTTTCCTTAGACAGGGTAGAAACATAAGGAATAAAGCAAGATTATTACAGCCTATGTATTGCAGAGGTGGCTGCGTGATGAGATACTGAAAGAGCTCGTGACCCAGGTTCTAATCCAGCCGTGCTGCTTCACCTTCAAAAGGAAGAGGCATTTGGGGGTTTCCATACCTTTATTTTAGATCTGGTTACGTAGGAATTGTTCGGTCTTATTGTGTATTTTTGGGTGTTTCATTTATTGTTTATGATTGCTTTTGTTGCGCTGCAATTGTGCATTTTTCCCATATTGCATGGTCTGAACTGATACCATAGCTCATTCCGTAGAGCATGAGACTCTTAGTCCCAGGGTCGTGGGTTCGAGCCCCACTGGGTGAAGAATTTGTGCATCGCGGGGGTTGGGCTAGATGACCCTTGGGGTCCCTTTTATCTCTTTTATAAATCTAACTTTGGAAAAGTGGCATACCATAAAAATTATGTGTGTTGGTATGTTAAAAAATAAATAAAAAGGAAGAGGCGCTGCTGCAGAAACCTTGCCCCTTCCATGCGAAAGGGCAGCCCCGGGGTTGCGCCTCGTTCCTGCTCCCAGCCTGTCTCGCGCAGCAGGCGGGACTCCGACAGGTGCAGCTCCACCCGCCCTCCCACAGCAAGGGGCGCGCCTGACTGGGCTGCCCGGCCGCCCTCCGAGAGACTCACCATGACGGTGGCGATGATGGAGAGCAGGGCGTCGCTATAGGCCAGCAGGCGCTGCGAGGCCTGGGTGCCGCCGCCCAGCTCCCCGCCGCGAGGCCTGCCCGGGCCGGGGGGCGTCGACGGAGAGACCACGGCGACATAGTCCCCGGCTTCGGCCATCCCGCTCCTCGCATGCCGGGCGGGCCTCAAAGCAGAGCCCGCCTTCCCTCCCTCCTCGTCGCGGAGGCCGGCCGCCAACACCGCCCGCCTCCTCCGCCCAGGCCCGCCCCGCTCTCGGCGGCCTCGGCTTCGCGAGGAGGCGCTGCCCGGTTCCCTCCGGAGCGGGAAATTGGAAAGGGAAAGACGCAAAGCAAAAAAAACCCGCTCCTTGGATTCACTTGCCATTGGGTTTCATTATGAACGAGGATCCATGGGGATGCAGCTCACTAGACCCGAGTCTTCTCGTGTCGTTTCTTTTAAAACCATTAATTTGAGCGCGGGGGGGGGGGGATATAATTTTTTTTGAATTTTCTGTTTTACAATTCTGTGACATATAACCAGTCCCAGAACATTGGTACCAAACGCGTGTCACATTTAGTGCCACATGCACTTCATTGTAATTCAGTAATTTTGGAACTTTCTCAAAGAGGGGAATTACACGCACTAAAATAAATATTGGAAGAGGAAGTGTAAGTCATTGGTACTCCCATTCCTCAATATATATAATATATATGTCACCTGCTAACACTTGTTTGTTTTTCACACCGTGAACCTACCATTTCCTGAACACACACACACACACTTGAGGTGTGTCTCCACCCCATGCATGCTTCTGAGGCAAGCAAAACAAAAAATGCTTTCGTTTTCTCTTGATTTGCAGGGTATTGACACCTGAGGCATCCAACGTTTTCTGAATTAAAATTAGAGGCACACTTCACCAATGGGATTTACTTTTAGAGAGGCCCAATGTTCAAGAATATGAACAGGACCATACCAGCTGAGTCAGATTCCAGAGCTAGCAGCCACCCATTCTAGAACCAGGTCTAATTCTAGAACTAGGTCTAAAAACAAGCAGCCAACACTTAACCAGCAATCTAGTCTTACAAAAGATGGTGCCATAAATTCACTTGCATGACACCACAACATCCCCATTGCAATGGTTTTTATTTTATGGTTGAAAAGATGCTGAAGGTAGCTCAAGCTTTGTTGCCTCAAAGACAAACTCCATCTCTCTGTTGAGGCTGGGTTGGGGATGAACACTTGCCTCCGTATTCCAAGTCGTTCATTTCCTTGGCCTTTGGTGTTCTGTGGCTTTCAATACACCTCAAGGAAATGGGAGCAATAAAGGAACGCCATAAACAAGCCGCTAAGAATCAGATGCTGGTGGGCTTCCTTCCCTCCCCTGAGATGACCTTTTGGTGGCCAGAGCACAGATGCCTCCCAGGAAGGACATCTTTTCCACCCTCCCCCTTGCAAGCCCAGCATGCTCCAACCACCATCAACACACCATTGCATACGGAAATTTGCTTCTGCTGGGCAGTGGGGATGAATGGGCACCTGTACAAAGAAGGAAATCATGTGCTCATTCATGCATCAGTTGATGCTTTGATTTCCCTACCTGAGGACAAAAGGCTACATAGCTTGTAGGTTATGAAATAGACCCTGAAACTGACCCCAGAAACCCTTTACAAACTGCAGTGTCCAGAATCAATTGAGGGAAATAATGTGTTCTGAATGTCCTAGAATCAAACACATTATTTCCATCAATTGATTCTGGACACTGCAGTTTGTAAAGGGTTTCTGGGGTCAGTTTCAGGGTCTATTTCATAACCTACAAGCTATGTATATCCTGTAAGGGTATAGGGTGGGAGTCACCTCATGAGTCCTTTCAGCAAAAACCCTGCATATAGAGATTTGCTTGTGATTTTCTTCCTCCCTGCCCCCTGCCTGCGTGTTCCCCCAAAATGGCTCTGGGAGGATCAGGAGAACCCCCGGAAAAGCATGCTGGATGGAGTCTCAGGAGGGACTGCTCTATCTGGCAAGTTGAACCACTTGCGCTGACAGAACATTCAATAATAACACAATAGTGAATTGCTCCCATAGGGTGTAGACAATCTCAAGCAACACTTTTCACACAAAAGATGTGCAATAGCTCTACAGTCTAGACCGTGTCGATTACAGGCAACTGCCCGTTTGCATGGGGGTTGCGTTCCGGGTTTTCGCGTGTGTTGGCGGACCGTGCGTAAGCCCACCCTGTTCCGCCCCACCCTGCCCCCGTCTCGTTCCACCCCCTTTTCGGGCCACTTCCAGGTCCACAGAGATGAGTGTATGACGGTCACACCTCAATCATAAAACAGTCGCTGTCTGTACATTTAAAAACACACACCAGCACTTAGACTCCATTGATTCTAAACTAAAATGTGTGTATGCAGTCTCAAGTGCTGTACTGCTGTCCTTTTCAGCTGTGCCCCAGATTACAGCCTGTTTATTTTGTTCCATAGAATTCAATGGGGCCCACTGAGTCCCAAGCATGGGGGGGCAGGCTTTTGTTAGGGAAGGCAGAAACTCAGTTTGTTAAGTATTTTTATTGATTGAGGGGGGCACCTGCCCCCTGCTACCTTGGCTAGGCCCAGGGTCCAAAGCCAGCCCTTCTTCCCATAGCTTTTCCCTCAGCCCTTTTTCACGGTGGTCACTCGAGAGTGCGATGGGTTAATAAATGCCAAGAAGTGATGAGCATGCCCTCCCCAATCCAACATCTTCAGCTGCAATCCTAAAAACACAAAGGGGTAAGCCCCACAGAATATATCAGGACTAATTTCTGAGTAAACACACACCTGTTTGCAGGTTATTCAAGTGTGAGTCAAGATGAAATGGTGAAGGAGTTGCCTTCATAATAAGATGATGAAAGGAACAGTGTGAAACACACGTTATTTATTTCCAGAATGTATTAATGTGGGAAGAAAATACTAATTCCTCACCAAAGCCCTGCAATGATTGCATGCTGAAAATGAAGACATTTGCACCCACTGTATTAATGCTGCAAGGGACTTTTTTATGTGTCATGACCAACAGGTGGTGGAAGGAGCGAGCCAGAGTCTAGTGAGTGAGCCTGTCCCTGGCTATAGTACTGGTCAAAGCTGAAGGAGTTAAGGGGCGGAGGGATTAGGAAAGAGACCCAGATGGGGAAGATGAAACAGGTTTGTAAACACAACTGCTTAGATTTTTTAAGTAAACAAAGGGATTTTACTCTACTGTGATAGGAATTTTGAGGTCTTAGATATATGGTAATGTTCAGAACCGCACGTACATAGATCAGCACAGGAAGACCGACCTGAAGCCATTTTGATTCCTAAACTGAGCAAATGTTTTCTCTGCAAGGTCAAAGTTGAAAAGCCTCCCCATTGACTTTTCCTTCACAAATCCTGTCTTAAGGGTATGTGTGTGTTTGAATAGGGTGTGAGCCTGTGACCTGGCCCAAGAACTAAGTATTTATCATTACAAAAGATTGGACAGGCACCCCAGGAAATCCAATCAAGTAACCTGCCAGACAGGAGATAAACAACGACAGGAGAAAAACAACATTCAAATTTCTGTTTAGACCGCCTTTTTTGTGATGTAGGTATGATGTATCTGAGGGGTGGTCTTAGGTTACACCCCTTCTGTGATGTATGATGTTTCTGGGGGTGGTCTTGATCTAAAAGGTAAAGGGTAAAGGGACCCCTGACCACTAGGTCCAGTCGTGGCTGACTCTGGGGTTGCAGCGCTCATCTCGCTTTATTGGCCAAGGGAGCCGGCCTACTGCTTCCGGGTCATGTGGCTAGCATGACTAAGTTGCTTCTGGAGAACCAGAGCAGCACTCGGAAACACTGTTTACCTTCCCACCTATTGATCTACTTGCACTTCATGCTTTCGAACTGCTAGGTTGGCAGGAGCAGGGACCGAGCAATGGGAGCTCACACCGTCATGGGCATTCAAACTGCCGACCTTCTGATCGGCAAGTCCTAGGCTCTGTGGTTAAACCCAAAGCGTACAGGGTGGAAATTTCAAAAGTCTTTATAACGCCTTGCACACCATTTTTCTGGGTCCCTCCTCTCTCCTGCGGGTGAGGGGAGCACCCTGTTGCAACAGATCAATAAAGGCCAAGCCTACAGGCTGCTGTTTTGCTCCAAGTTATCCTAGTTGGTGTCTTTGTTTTTGTCCAAGGGAGCCCTCGGATTTTTCCGTTAACACTACTGAAACATTACTGTTTACAACTTCAAAAAGAGGTACAAGTAATTTTCACCTGTGAGCTGATATATATGTATTAATTAGGTATCTGTCTAAAAAGTGTTAGGAGAGGCAATAATTTTGAAATCAAACAGAAACGGAAAGAAAATAGAAGACCAAAGAAGAATTAATCCTAATCAAAGAGGGACAGTCATTTGTGGACAAAAGATGGACTTTGTGAAAGTCCCCAAAAGAAAGCTTAGCCGAGCAAAATGTAAACTGAAAACTCAAAAAAAAAACAAAAACAAAAAAAAAACCCAAGATGAAGATTTTAAGGATAATCGCCAAAACAAAAAAACCCATGTGAAAACTGGAGAAGGCAAGAGAAAATGATAGAATATGAAGGGGATAAATCAAGTTTTGCTTACTTTTCAAACTAACTAGTCTTTGGATGTAAAAAGGAGCACATGAAAGCACATAGATGGATATGAAGTTTGCTTAAAGCACAGTGAAAAATGGGTAGGAGAAATGGAAAGTTTTTCTTTTAAAAGGCAGCTGGAGAAGCCAACTGATGTTAGGGAAAGTGTGAGGTTTTCATTGCTGAAACTAGAAAAGTCAAGATTGGGAAGACTTTAGCATAGGAAAGACTTGGAAGCAAGAAATGTTGGTGGATCCAGGCTGATGAAGTGTAGCTGGTAACACAATAACTGAAAGCCCTCTGCAATGTTCTTAGTAATACTTTGATAATAAGTTTTTACTGAAGCCAGGAATAGGAGAGATGAGAAGGGGGGGATTTGGAGAGCATTGCAGGCATACTTACTTCTTGTTTCTTGCTAGAAAGTCTGGAAAGTCCTTGTGTGTACCACCTTCCTGAGGTTATAAGTTCTTTGTTTTTCATCTAGCCCTGAGAGTGGCATCTAGTAGCACCTGTAACCCTCCCTTAGAATGAGTGTGCCAAGATTTTGGTGGACAGCAAGTGCCGCAGGTAGCAGAAGCAGAAGCAAAATGCACTCATCACGGGTCAGAGCATTTTATCTACAGTGGTACCTCAGGTTACATACGCTTCAGGTTACATACACTTCAGGTTACAGACTCCGCTAACCCAGAAATAGTGCTTCAGGTTAAGAACAGTTTCAGGTTAAGTACGGACCTCTGGAACGAATTAAGTACTTAACCCGAGGTACCACTGTAATTTGAAGCTATGGGGGAATTGCAGAAGACGGGCACCAAAACATTGTTAAGTTTTTTTTGTTCCTGGAGATGTTTCTAAATCCAGAAGGTCCCAAACATGCCAGCATTTGAGGAAGATAAAAACCACAAGCAAAATGAAGGTGACTTTGCCAATTCCACTGTGGAAAAGCAAAGAAGGCATTTTGAGGATGAAGCTGCAGATGTCAATGATAAGAAAGAGGTGGCTTGTCCTTGGCTCCTGTGGAGGAGCAGATGCAGAGTGACTGCTCAGGGATGTAGCAACTCCAGGACCTTGTGTGAAAGTGTATTATTCCTCTTAGGAAAGTTCTTTAAGTCTGAATCTCATCTCTCTGCTGTGCCCCTCTAGATCAATGGATCATCCAGCTTCAAACAAAACTGGTGGTAAAAATGGTTTTCCACGATTGAAGGACATTTGGGTGAGTATCCCTTTCTTGGCTAGGGAGAAAATCTCTATGGCGTTCCGTCTGCAACTCAATGTGCTAAGACTCTTTCAGGTTGCGGTGACAGTGCTGTCAGAAGAGGCCCTGTTCCATGTCATCACAATGAGGCCCATCTGCAGGTAAGAGAAGACTTCTTCTTTTCTTCCAGCTCTTCTTTCCTTCAGGCTTCGCAGAGTTCAGTGTACGTGAAGTGAGAGTTGCCTACATTTGGACTGTGCTGCTTTAGGTAAGTTCACATTCCACCACTCAGTTGTCTTTTTTCAAGACAATGTTTTTTCTATTGGTCTCTCCTTTTTCTCATTTTCTTTTCTGCTGGTCTCTTCACAGGTCTCTTCAAAGATCCTACAACACCGAGATGAAGCCAGCTCTTTCACAAGAGTTGCAGAAAGCTGTAGTAAGAAAGCTGTTTTCTTTTTGTTTGTTTTTTAAATCTCATTTTCTGTAAGATTGGTGGAAGGTGACTGGGGGCAAACTAGTGATTCTAGATGTCTCTGTTCTGCCCCTGTAGATTAATGGCTCATCCAGCTTTAAATAAAATGGCAGTCAAAATGGTATTCCGTGACTGAAGGACATTTAGGTGAGTATCCTTGCTTGGCCAGGGAAGAAATCTCTGTTGTGTTCCATCTGCAACTCATTGGGCTAAGACTCTTTCAGGTTGGGGTGACTGAGTCATCAGAAGAGGCCCTATTCCATGTCATCACGATGAGGCTCACCTGCAGGTAGGAGAAGACTTCTTCTTTTGTTCCAGCCCTTCTCTCCTTTTGTTCCGGCTCGTCTTTCCTTCAGATTTCTCAGAGTATCCCTTGCATGGCTAGGGGGAAATCTCCATTGTGTTCCATCTGCAACTCATCGTGCTAAGACTTTTTCAGATTGCGGTGACGGAGTTGTCAGAAGAGGCCCTATTCCGTGTCATCACAATGAGGCTCACCTGCAGGTAGGAGAAGACTTCTCCTTTTGTTCCAGCTCTTCTTTCCTTCAGACTTCCCAGAGTTCATGTATCTGAAGTGAGAGTCGTCCTCATTTGGACTGTGCTGCTTTAGGTAAGTTCACATTCCATCACTCAGTTGTCTTTTTTCAAAACAATATTTTTTTGTATTGGTCACTTCTTTTTCCTATTTTCTTTTTTCTCTTCACACTTAACATCTTCAGGTTTTCTTTTTCCTGAGAGAACATTCACAGAATGTTCACAGAATGTTCTCTCAGGTTTTGCTTTTCCCCTTGTTGCATTGCTCAAAAAAAAAGCAAAAGACACTGGTGGTCGGCGCTCCTGGTTCCCAGGACGGGGTTCAAATCCCTGCGGTGTCCATGCTTACTTCCAATGCAGCTGCTATCTCTCTCCATCTCTCTATCCCTCTCTATCCCACACTGCCCAAATAACAATTGGCTCCCTTTCTCTTAAGTATGAGTGTGGGAGGGTGGTGCCTTCAGTGACTAGCATGGAGCTATTATAATGTTTTGTGTTTTTAACTACTTCCCCCTCTTTTACCAGCATAGACAATGAGGCCTATGAGGCACCGGCATATGAGGAGGTGGTGACTACTGGCTACTTATCGGGACCAACCATCTGGACCATCACCTCCAGCCCAGGGACAACCCCAGTGGAGCCGCCTCCGTACAGCGTGGTCATTGAGCCTCCTGCCCACGGAGAGACTGTGGTCGAGGCGTTCAGTGTTTCGGTGGCACCAGGCACACGGCGTGCCTCAGAGGCAGATCTTCAGTCCAGGTTCCGCCTCAGGTTGCTCATGCCGCCAAAACTGCAGTGATTTGTCTCGGATACCCATGAACTCAAAGGTGTTGAAGAGCGGGCAGAACGTCCGGAGCCCCTCACACCCCCTCCTGCTTATGAGAACGCGACTCTGGAGGAGGTCCTTGAAGAAGAATTTCAGCCCTCAAGGCTATGAGAACGGTGCACCGTGGTCATTTTTTCATCAGACTTTCTTCAGTGCCTGTCCTGTTGCAATCCATACGATATGAGAAACATGGCCTGTGTGCAAGATGTTAGCTGCTGTACCCACTTTTTAAGAACTCTCCTGAGAAATGTGCACATACAGGTCTGAATTTCTCATGGGAAATACAAATATACAGTATATAAAAAAACGAACTTGTGTTTTCTGGCGTTTCCAGAATGTTCTTGGACTTACAGCATAGACTGCTTAGAAGCTGGCTTTAAAGAAGGCTGGACTGATTGGTGAAATGATTGCTGCTCCTTTTTAAAAAAATAACCACATCTGAAACCAAATAAACTGAGATGGCAAATCTGGGATCAAAAATACAAACCACATCTTAATGATTTCCGAAACCTGTTTAAAAGCTTTGAGTCTGAGAGTTAGCAAACTGAGATTAATAAGGAATTCAGCTTCTGAAAATAGCACTTACTCAATCCATATTTCTTTATTGTGGAACAAACTGCATATTATGTGCAGAACAGTGAATTTGTAAATATGTAAAATCATAAACATTGATTGTGTACAATTGAATAACGTTACTGAGAAATGCAATTGTTTCCTGCCCTTTTAAGAAACATACTAGCTGATTACCAAGGAATGCTGTAATGAAAGAATTTATGAAATAATGTGATCACAGAAAATCTATCTGGAAATCTATTGCAGCCAGGATACCAACTGATGGAACTGATCTGTTGACCAAGTCTTTTCCTCAACATTGGAAACAGTATAACTTTAAGAAACTTGAAAACAGGACAATCTGTTTAACAGCTGTGTTTATTGTCCAACATATCATGTATGCTACTGGGTGTCAAAAACAGATGACAGGCCAAGGGACAGGAGAGTATGGAAGCCTGGAGATGGAATGGAAAATGGGTAAAGTGTTGCTGTATTTAGTCATCTGAAACTGGGTCCAGAATGGACGGACATAGGGCTGACCCAATCCAAAGGCAAACTGAGACTATTCTCCCAGGTTACAGGGTGCGGGTGAATCCACTTCCAGATGTGGAAGCAAATTCCATTGATATCCAAGGGATTTACTGTTGATTTTAATAATCTTTTAAATGTTTTTAACTCTCTGTTTTTAGCAATAATTTCAATATTTTATATTATATTTTTGTACACTGCTTAGAGATTTTCTTACGATAAGTGGTATGTAAATTTTATTAAATAAAGGATATTTTGTTCTACCAGCTTCACTCTGGCACCTTTAGCAGCTGATTGACATGCAGAAATTAAACATATGATGTTTTGCCCAGTAACAGATGGTAGCACCTATCTTTAGAATTAGGCAGCAATCCTTTGCGCAATTTCACACATTAAAATCAGTTGACTGCAGCCCTCTGTCTACTTAATCTGAGAACAAGCCTTGCTGAACTCAAATCAGATTTACTGCTGAACAGGCAAGTATGGGTTTGCACTGCAAATTTATCTATGGCTATAAGAAGAAAGAGGAGAATTGCTGGTAACTGAGAAACAGACAGGCAAGTCTCTTTAAAGAGAAATCTTCAAATGAGTGAAATCTAATGAATATGCACTCAGGACTGATTTCCTTAAGAATGGATCAGTTTGATCTTCTTGCATTCCATGGGACTCTCAAGAGTTTTCTCCAGCACTATAAATCAAAAGCATCAATGCTTCGGAGATCAGTCCTCTGCTCTTCCTCAGTAGCATGTTGGATGCCTTCCGACCTGAGGGGCTCATCTTCCAGTGTCATAACTTTTATATGCCTGTTGTCTTTGTCCATGGAGTTTTCTTGGCAGGGATACTGGAGAGGCTTGCCGGTTCCTGCTCCAGGTGGATCGCTTTTGGTCAAAACTCTCCATTATGACTTGCCCATCTTGGGTGGCCCTGCATGGCATAGCTCATAGCTTCTCTGAGTTATTCAAGCCCTTTTGTCATGGCAAGGCAGTGATCCATGAAGGGGTCTATTCAATATAGGTAAAGGTAAAGGGACCCCCTGACCATTAAGTCCAGTCATGACCGACTCTGGGGTTGCAGCGCTCATCTCGCTTTATTGGCTGAGGGAGCCGGCGTACAGCTTCCAGGTCATGTGGCCAGCATCACTAAGCCGCTTCTGGCGAACCAGAGCAGCGCACGGAAACGCCGTTTACCTTCCTGCCGGAGCGGTACCTATTTATCTACTTGCACTTTGACGTGCTTTCGAACTGCTAGGTGCTTAGGGGACATGGGATTTCTGGAAGGCATATGTCAGTATGGTGTAGCAATTTAATTTAGAAGGTGTGTCAGTATCATTTACAAGGGCTGGAAACTTACAGCCAAAACATGGCAGGCGATATTGATCACAGACAATTAGCTATTTACTATTAATTGGCTTGGAGCCAGATGGGCAAGGATCACAGAGGACTGCTTACAAAAAGCTTCTTAAGAGCCGTTATAACCCTTTGGACTTTGATTATTATGATAAATGGTTATTAAGGCAGCAGCTCAGGTACAGAGTCACTCTTTATAGTTCCCTTCCATGCATGCTAAGTGAAAACCAGCCCTTGCCGATTTCTTCCAAAGTTATTCTCTTCCTGAAAACAACTTTCTGTCAGGTAACATGTCACGTAACATCGCCCTGAAAGAGAAGAGATTCCTCTTCACGTCTGAGTCTGTTGCCGAGGGACATTCAGGTGAGTGAATGTGGCTTTCCTGTCTGGCAGCTAGGTGAATGCAAAATGTAACTTTCTAATAGCCGCTTCTGAGGCCTCCAATTTCCGAAGGAATGGAAGCGAGTAAGCTTCCAACCATGGATATTTTCAATTCTTGCTCCATCCCCACCTGACGGCTCAGGTGGTTTTCACTGGTCTTAATACAGCAGGTTTAGTGCTTGTTATGTTTGCTCAGTGATGAGTACGGTCTTTCTTTGAACTCTTTAAAAGCATAGCTGTCAACTTTTCCCTTTTCTTGCAAGGAATCCTATTCGGAATAAGAGAATAGGCTCAACAAGAATGACAGACACCGCTAACCCAGAAATAGTACCTTGGGTTAAGAACTTTGCTTCAGGATGAGAACAGAAATCGCAGTGGGAGGCAGTGGGAGGCCCCATTAGCTAAAGTGGTGCTTCAGGTTAAGAACAGTTTCAGGTTAAGAACGGACCTCTGGAACAAATTAAGTACTTAACCTGAGGTACCACTGTATTTTTAAAAATGCTTTTTTATATATATAAAAAAAGCAGTTTCAGAACATTTTTTATATGTGCATAGATTCCACCTGGATTGGCTTCCAGGCCAACTAGTGCAGCCTAGGCAGCCTGTTCTTATACAGTTGACAACTAAATGAATTATAGAAACCTGGCTTATTTTTGTTTTTTTCCCTTTCCACCCGTGTAGATAAACTGTGTGACCAGATCAGTGATGCTGTTCTTGATGCTCATATTAAGGTTGATCCAGATGCTAAGGTTGCTTGTGGTGAGTCTCATCTATGGCCTAGCAGAGCAATTTACAGAGGGTTTGTGTTTTGTTACATCTTTGCAGGGTGTGTTTTTTTAAAAAAAACGTGCAGTAAAAATGCAGGTGTTCGTTACTGAGGAAGAAATGGCCTTTCCCCAACGATAAGCTTTATTACTGGGAAAATAAATATTCCCTTTTCCCCTCTCAAGGTGATGCATCCACTTCAGCTTGAAGCACCTGGTGTACTGCAGCTGGGCAACTATTATTGGCACGTATTGGCCAATTCCTGTGTCATCACAACTCCTCTGGCCATTTCTGCATTATTTTGAACCCCCATAACATCTACTTTTCTGACTATTTTAGTAGGTGAGCAGCCAAAATGCTTATATTTATTTTTTAAACAATAAGGCAGGGGGAAGAAACTGAATGTGGAGAACATCAGCAAAACTCCTCGCTTCTGTACAGCAGACTACCACTATTATATATGTCTCCATTTGAGCAACCTTCATTCTAGAGCCTAAGCTATTCAACATTACCCAGAATTATAGTGCATTGTCTGCCTAGTTTAATTATAAAAGGGGGGAGTAGCAAAGATGTGTTCCCCCTGTGTTGCAATTGTATCCCAAGTGGTTGCAAAGAGTCATCATAACTTAAACATTTCAAGCCCAGTGTCGGCTAAATTCTAGACAAAGATTCCACAATGGACAGCAGGTCCTTAAAGCTAAGGCCTCCATGCTACTAGGAATTAGGTGTTGGAGACATACACAACAAAATGGCTAATGCTGAAATTATTTTACCAATTGGCAAACAAAAGCTTTATAGCACAATTCTATAAAAGGTAATGGGACCCCTGACCATTAGGTGCAGTCATGGCCGACTCTGGGGTTGCGGCGCTCATCTCGCTTTATTGGCCGAGGGAACTGGCGTACAGCTTCCGGGTCATGTGGCCAGGATGACTAAGCTGCTTCTGGCGAACCAGAGCAGTGCACGGAAACACCGCTTACCTTCCCGCCGGAGTGGTACCTATTTATCTACTTGCACTTTGACATGCTTTCGAACTGCTAGGTTGGCAGGAGCAGGGACTGAGCAATGGGAGCTCACCCCGTCGCAGGGATTTGAACCGCCGACCTTCTGATTGGCAAGTCCTAGGCTCTGTGCTTTAACCCACAGAGCCACCTGCGTCCCTTAATACATATCCATTAAAACAAAAACAAAATTGTATACTCCTGGGCAGTGCTGTTTTTCTCAAAAAAGAGGTGCCAGAACTCACCATGAACACCGCCCTCATTCTCTTCGAATGGCAATGGCGCCCACTTGTGAGATGCCAGAACTGAGCTCTGGCAAGTTTTGGCTGAAAAAATAGCCCTGCTCCTGGGTAAGGGGATATAGAATTATAGCTTTACAGTGGAATCCGAACCATGCCTGCTCAGAAGTAAATTCAGTGGGACATACTCCTACGACACTGGGATTATAGGGTTGCCATATTTCAAAAAGTTAAAAAAAGGACCCCATCAAAATTGTTGAAGACTTGGGAGTTCTTGATAATTTTTTCTTTTAATGCCGCCTTTCGGAAATTCCCCCCGGGCATCAATTCAACCTTTGAAATCCCGTTAATGTCCAGGAGAGACTGTTACAATACAAAGAAGACTGTTCCATTTGGACAAAGCCCTGCTCTGAGTGGATATGTGCCTAATTTCAGGTATCCAGGGTAAGGCCTTAACTAGATATCTTAAAGATACAAGCAGGGACATAAGTACACATTGTCTAAAAAGCATTGAAACCTACTGACCACTCTTCTCCCATTCACTGGAATTTCTGTGCTTAGGGGACATGGGAATTTTGGAAGGCATATGTCAGTATGGTGTAGCAATTTCATGTAGACGTTGTGTCAGTATCATTTACAAGGGCTGGAAACTTACAGCCAAGGGGGCATATCAAAACATGGCAGGCGATATTGACCACGGACTATTAGCTATTGATTATTAATTGGCTTGGAGCCAGACGGGCAAGGATCACAGAGGACTGCTTACAAAGAGCTTCTTAAGAGCCGTTATAACCCTTTGGACTTTGATTATTATGATAAATGGTTATTAAGGCAGCAGTTCAGGTACAGAGTCACTCTTTATAGTTCCCTTCCATGCATGCTAAGTGAAAACCAGCCCTTGCCGATTTCTTCCAAAGTTATTCTCTTCCTGAAAACAACTTTCTGTCAGGTAACATGTCACATAACGTTCCACCTTTGAAATCTTGTTAATCTCCCGGGAAATCAGGATGCATGACAGACCTATGATATTAGAAGGGCAACCTAAACTGTTTAATTATTGAACCAATTAAAATTTGCAGAACCTATGCCTTTCAAAAATTTGCAGAACCTATGCCCTTGCACTGGTCCCATCACCTCCTGGCAAATAGAAGGGGAAGAAATGGAAGCAGTGAGTGATTTTAATTTCTTGGGCTCCATGATCACTGCAGATGGTGACAGCAGCCACGAAATTAAAAGACGCCTGCTTCTTGGGAGAAAAGCAATGACAAACTGAGACAGCATCTTAAAAAACAGAGACATCACCTTGCCAACAAAGGTCCGTATAGTTAAAGCTATGGTTTTCCCAGTAGTGATGTATGGAAGTGAGAGCTGGACCATAAAGAAGGCTGATCGCCGAAGAATTGATGCTTTTGAATTATGGTGCTGGAGGAGACTCTTGAGAGTCCCATGGACTGCAAGAAGATCAAACCTATCCATTCTTAAGGAAATCAGTCCTGAGTGCTCACTGGAAGGACAGATCCTGAAGCTGAGGCTCCAATACTTTGGCCACCTCATGAGAAGAGAAGGCTCCCTGGAAAAGACCCTGATGTTGGGAAAGATGGAGGGCACAAGGAGAAGGAACGACAGAGGACGAGATGGTTGGACAGTGTTCTCGAAGCTACCAGCATGAGTTTGACTAAACTGCGGGAGGCAGTGGAAGACAGGAGGGCCTGGGGCGCTCTGGTCCATGGGGTCACGAAGAGTCGGACATGACTTAATGACTAAACAACAACAACATGTCCTTCAAAATGCAAATGCCCCCCAAAATTGAAAGGTCTTTAGTTGCAAGTCGTCACCATTACAAAGAAGAATGTTCCATTTGGACAAGGCCCTACTCTTGAGTAGATATGTGCCTAATTTCAGGTATCTAGGGCAAGGCCTTAACTAGATGCCTTAAAGATACAAGCAGGGACATAGGTACACACTGTCTATATTGGGGAAAATAAATATTTGGGGGGGGGGGTGTATACTGTTGTGTGTGTCTGTCTATCTATCTATCTATCTATCTATCTATCTATCTATCTATCTATATCATCTATCTATCTATCATCTATCTATCTATCTATCTATCTATCTATCTATCTATCTATCATCTATCTATCTATCTATATCTATCTATATCTCAGTATATAACTAGCTTTCTTGAATTATGTTTCTGCAGAATGTGTGGCCAAAACTGGGATGATCTTGCTATGTGGTGAAATTACCTCAAAAGCCATCATTGATTACCAGCAAGTAGTGAGAGACACCCTCCAGAAGATTGGTTATGATGACTCTTCCAAAGGTGGGTTGTGGTACTTGAATAAACCACTGGAGATAGACCAAGTATGGATTCTGTGTAAGAGGAAACAAGTACCGTAGGTGCTCATCAGAGCCTCTTGGTGACTATAATGTTATTTTAACCTAGAACCTACTCATTTAACAAGCTTCACTAACTGCTGTGAAAGGTGTTGTGTGAAATGAGAAGTTTGAAGCAGCTTCTACATGTTATAAGGAGCATCATCTCTTTGGAACAGGCATAGGCAAACTCCGCCCCGCTCCCAAATGTTTGGGACTACAATTCCCATCCCTAGCTGGGATGATGGGAATTGTAGTCCCAAACATCTGGAGGGCCAGAGTTTGCCTATGCCTGCTTTGGAACATGAATGCATTGGCTTGTTCCTCAAACTTTTTTTTGCATTCAGCGATGTGACAATAGTGGATGCAATCTAGAGGAAGGTATGCATTTCTGACATTTAAGATAGCAATAAAAAGGTACCGTCTTGTCTAGCAGAAACTTTGGAAAAAACCGATGACTGTTGAGATGTTTATGCTTTCTGATGTTTTAATTATATTTTATGGCTGTTGTAAGATTATTAGTATTAGTAATAGTTGTTTGGAGTCCTGCTTTCGGGTTAGAAATAAAGGGCACTTCCGATGTCCTGTTTATTGAGCATTCAACTTGATTTGTTTATATATAGCTTGGATGACGTTGGCTATTTAATGTGCATTTGTTCTGAATTGTTTCTGGGAAGATTCAACAAAGTTGTGTCGAAACAAGTGTTAGCCCACAGTTTCCAGTGCATTTAGTCATCATTTCCTTTTTTTGCAAAAAGTTAGATATTTTATGGTAGCAGGTTTGTTGCGCAAGACCTCACCATCAATTTAAATTACACAACCTGAATATATTGGAATGTGATTGAATCCCACTCAAAATTAGTGACAGCCTGTGCAGTACAATGTGTCTAAATGGTTAAAAGGAGAATGATTGCAACAATTGCTCCTTCTATGACTCAGTGAGTTTTATTTATTTTCCCAGCAATTATTGTGTTTAAGCTTAAACAGCAGCATCACTTTTCAGATAGGTGAAAATGGTAAATGCATTGGCCACCATCAAACACTGAGTTAAGTGTAATGAAATCCAGATGTAAAAGATACAGAGATGCTGAATTAGAATTAAAATTGAGTTGAAAACCATGCAAAACTCCACCACAAAAGGAATTTAATGTTCAGTTCACCTGGAAATCATACGAACTACTTGCAGGTGTCATTCAGAGATTTTTGGAATTAATTCCGTGATTAGTTAATTTGAATTAATTCATTCCAAGCACTGGTGTGATGTGCCAGCCAGGCCTCTGCGTCCAAGCCAGTTGCCCGTTATTGTGGCTTGCTATTCACTTTACAGGGTTGGATTACAAGACTTGCACTGTGCTGGTAGCCCTGGAGCAGCAGTGCCATGAGATCAAACAAGCCATCACCGAGGGGAAGACTGGGGATGATATTGGAGCTGGAGACCAGGTAACACGCTTTTGTTTGTGTTCCCACCCTCTTCTATGAAGCATTTCAGGCCCCTACATTTTCTGTCTGTGACCCCACCTGCATTATACATTTACGGCAGTATCATACTACATTAAGCAGTCATGGCTTCCCCCAAAGAATCCTGGGAACTGTCTTTTGTTAAGGGTGCTGAAACATAGCTGTCAACCATCCCTTATTTGGCAGAAAAGTCCCTTATCCCAGTGCTGTGTCCCGCTGCTGTCCCTTATTGATGATGTCCCTTAAAATTTCCTGGTTTTCAAAGGAAGCAGCTCCTCTCCCTCCCTCCCGGCCAGCCAGGGAGGAAGAAGGCTCCAACTGTGTTGCTTGGCTGCGTTGCTCACCCAATAAGGAGTCTAAGAACGACTGGGGGGTGGAGCTTGCACGCCTTGTGCCAATCAAATCGGCTGCGTTGCCTGGGGACTCGCCTTTGCTCAGCACTTCCCAGTGGAGAGGTGGCGGTGGTTTTCCTTGCTGCATCCCTTCTGCCGGGTTGCTGCGCTGTGGGAACCACTGCTTGAGGCTTCGTTTGGCTGCTGCCTGGGCTTTCTGCCTTTGCTTCAGAGGGGCTCAGAAGTTATTCTGGCTGCTGATCCCTTATTTTCGAGGCTGCTGGTTCCTTATTTTCAAATCTGTAAGTTGACAGCTATGTGCTGAAAGTTGTTAGGGGAACCCTCTATCCTCCTCACTGACCTCAAATTTCCAGAGTTCCCTGGAAGGGCGATTGATTCTTCAGCACTCTGGGAATTGTAGCACGGCGGCAGCAGGAGGCCCCATTAACTAAAGTGGTACTGCAGATTAAGAACAGTTTCAGGTTAAGTACAGACCTCCAGAACAAATTAAGTACTTAACCTGAGGTACCACTGTATTGCTGATCTGCACTCGAAGCTGTAGAAGAAGCCAATATGCTTATGGTAAATATAGCCATGTGATTTCTAACGCAGGGCTTGATGTTTGGTTATGCCACCGATGAAACTGAGGAGTGCATGCCCCTAACTATCCTTCTTGCACACAAACTTAACGGGAAGATTAAATCCCTGGAGAGAAATGGAGTTCTGCCCTGGCTTCGACCCGATGGGAAAACACAGGTTGGTATATACCGAGGACTGTCAAATATAATGAGCAGAGCTGAAATCTGAAATAAGTGAGACGTGCTTATGTCCCATTGAATTTATCCATTCGAATGCTCATGTGAACATGGTCAAAGCTATGTTGAAGCTAGAATATTGTAAACAATCAACATATGGATACAGTTCATCCCTGGCCCAGTGTAGACAACTGGCAGAGCCAAGAGGTATCAAGCTTTTGCTGGGCTCTACAGCTTCACCCAACAAACTGTTCGTCTGTTTGAATCATACCCTAGGAACATAAATCAAGCCCTTCTGGGTCAGGCCAGAGGCCCACCCTCCATGTCAGCATCCTGTTCTCAAAGCGGCCAAGGCAACTTCCTGTGTCCCAGTCCAGCTAAAGTCGCAGTGATCTGTGTGACTGCTGCTTTCTTTTCTGCAGGACAGAATGCTGATCTGATATTCTGTCCTGCAGATTGGATTGAATAAGCATTGCTTATCCTGTAGCTTTCACTGAAAAAGCAACAGCCCACCAATCCTGACTATTACTGTAGTAAGCTAGCTGGTTAGGTAAAGGTAAAGGACTCCAGTCAAAGGCGACTATGGGTTTGCAGCGCTCTTCTTGCTTCAGGCTGAGGGAGCCGGCGTTTGTCCATAGCCTGCTTTCCGGGTCATGTGGCCAGCATGACTAAACCGCTTCTGGCGCACAATGGAACATCGTGACGGGAGCCAGAGCACAAGGAAACATCGTTTACCTTCCCGCCACAGCGGTACCTATTCATCTACTTGCGCAGAGCAACGGGAGCTTACTCTGTTGCAGGGATTCAAACCGCTGCCCTTCTGATCGGAAAGCCGAAGAGGCTCAGTGGTTTAGACCACAGCGCCACCTGTGTCCCCTTTGCTAGCTGGTTAACAGCAGGTGGGTGAATCTTTCTTGATATACCAGGATAGCATTCTCTGCACAATATTCCAAGTAGTCGGTGGCTACTGACACTGATGGCTGTGTTCCTTCACTGCTGGAAGCAGTATTTTACTGAATATCAGTTTCTGGAAACTACAGGATGGGAGAGTGCTCTTGGTCCTCAGATCCTGCTTGCAGGAATTTGGTTATCGACTGTGAGAACAGGATGCTGGACCAGATAGGTCATTGGCTGGATCCAGACACTCTTATTATGTTCTTATTGTCTATACCGATTCATGTCTGCACTGCAGTAAAAGGAAAATTAAAGTGACTAATAGAAAGGTTCTATTGGGAGTTCAGTGAAACTTACTTTTTAGCATCAGGATGCAAGAAAATAATGCAACATAAGATAGCGGAAGATAAATGAAAAAGAAAGCAGTAGCTCAGGCTTGATCAGCAGAGTTGTATAAAGCGGCGGAAGCAAGAAATATAACTGTTTAAACCTACGGCCAATCTTGTAGGTCACGATGGAATACCGAGATGTCGGCGGTGCGCTGGAGCCCATCCGGGTGCACACCTTGGTCATTTCTGTACAACACGCTCCTGGGGTGCCATTGCAGAAAATACAGAAAGAGCTGATGGACAAAGTTGTGAAAGAAGTGGTTCCAGCGAAATACCTGGATGAAAACACAGTCTATCACCTCCTGCCGAGCAAGGCCTTTCTAGCAGGTGGTCCCAAGGTATTGTACCCCTAACCTCCAAACCTCTAGATATACAATAATGAGAGAGAGAGAGAGAGAGAGAGAGAGAGAGAGAGAGAGAGGGCATGAATCTGACTGGTTTTTCATTTGTCCTGCCTCTTTCTCTGGGGAAACTGCTGTTCACCATTGAATCAGAACAGATGTCAATCTGCGGGGGGTGGGGGGTGGGACACACGCATTTGCCAAAGCCAGTAAATGAGATAGAACGCCCCCCCCCCCCCGTATATATGCTGGTATATCTGGAGAGTATAAGTGATGGCCAAATAACGCTAGAAGGTTTTAAAAGAGCACTGTGAAAACGTGAGAGGTATTGTTAAAAGGAAATAGACGAAAAAGACTTCAATAATGACAATATTAAGAAAAGGAAATGCGTAAACTAATAATGACTATGAAAGATTTACGGAAAAGCTGAAGGAAGTCCAAAAAGAAAGATTTGGAAAAATTTGAATGTGAAAACAATGTATGTTTTGTTTTGTTGTAAAATTAATAAAAATTATTATATATATATAAAAAAGAGAGATAGAACACAACCCAGATGCAACAAAGTACAGCAAGGATACCAGGCTATTGCTTGACTTAAATCTTAAATTTCTACCCTTGTTTGAAGTTTCCTTTTAACCTGAGACTGCTTAAAAAATACATTTGTACTCCAAACAGTTTGTGCGTGTGTGATACATGTATGCTCTGCAGAAAACTCCTGTTTGACTATTGTTCCTTGAACTATATAACCCTTATAGGAATGGGTATATGGTCACCGTTAAAACAGGATACTGAAAAACAACAAACAAACAAACAAGCAATTTATTTATTTATACCATGCCCATCTGGCTGGGCCAAATATTATATATTTGTAATATGTCAAGCTGGTATAATGGGACAGGCAACAGCCATCCCTGATTAAAGTAGGTTTTTTAAAAATACAGTTACTATGGTTGAAGATGACCACCAGGCAGTAGCACTTTAAAAACATTACTTTGGGATTATTACCAAATTTGCCCCACCGCCAAATTTCTTCCTAGATTTTGGGGTTATTGGAAGGTACCACTTTGTGTGTGTGTGTGTGTGTGTGTATAATCTGCTTCCTTCGAGGACAAAAATGTTCTTCCTTGACATAAAGATTTACTTTGCCATTGTGCAATGTGACAGCAGGGGGCAAAAAATAATTAAAACAAATGCCCCCTCCCTTCCAGCATCCTGTTCTCACGGTGGCCAACCAGATGCCTGTGGGAAATTGACAAGCCGGACTTGAGCGCAAGAGCTCTCCTCCTGTTGGTTCCAGGAACTGGTATTCAAAAATAGCCTCTGCTTTCCTGGAAGATGAAACAATGTCCTTGTCATATCTGTATGTTGTAGCTCCTATGGCAAATAACAGCATTGGGGGTGGGATTTTTAGAGAGAGAAAGGACCGTGAGATGAAAACAAATCCACCCAGTACTGGGCTTTCAATGTATCGCTGGCATCTGCATTTGCCACCATGTAAAAACCACACTATCATAATATCTTGGACTCTGACTCCCACCAGCCCCAGCCAGCATGGTCAGGGATGATGGGATTTGTAGTCCAGTAACACCTGGAAGGGCACAGGCTCCCCATCCCTATTGTAGTGGAATCCTAGACATGCCTCCTCAAAAGTATGCCTGTTGATGTTTGTTTACACCCAGGTAAGTGGGCACGGGATTGCAGTCCCGGTGCCAGCTTTTTTACACTGCAGTGGCATATTGAAGTGGTAATGATCTTGAGAGATGAATTCAACACACTTATTGTTAGCAAAGTAAACATCCTGTTGATTTTTTAAATTTTATTTTAAAAAGGTATTTCTTTTCTTTTCAGGCTGATGCTGGCCTGACTGGCAGAAAGATCATTGTGGATACTTATGGAGGCTGGGGAGCTCATGGAGGGGGTGCTTTTTCTGGGAAAGATCCCTCCAAAGTGGATCGTTCAGGAGCCTATGCAGCTCGCTGGGTGGCAAAGTCCCTGGTGAAAGCAGGCCTCTGCAGGAGAGTATTGGTTCAGGTAAGAGGGGGCAAGTGGAGCCTTGGAACAAATGTGGGGGAATTGCACAACAGAGATGAAACCCAGTATGTTTGGAGGAAAGCCTTTAAACTGAGTGCTGCTTGATTAAAAACGGCTTGGGACAACTCTGCACCGTGGGTAACATTAGGTGGTGTACACACTGCTGTTTACTCTGCATCCAGTGAGCTCTCACCAGTCGTTTGGGAAGCTGTAAAAGGGACCCCTGACCATTAGGTCCAGTCGTGGCCGACTCTGGGGTTGCGGCGCTCATCTCGCTTTATTGGCTGAGGGAGCCGGCATACAGCTTCCGGGTCATGTGGCCAGCATGACTAAGCCGCTTCTGGCGAACCAGAGCAGTGCACGGCAACACCGTTTACCTTCCCGCCAGAGTGGTACCTATTTATCTACTTGCACTTTGATGTGCTTTCGAACTGCTAGGTTGGCAGGAGCAGGGACCGAGCAACGAGAGCTCACCCCGTTGCGGGGATTCAAACTGCCAACCTTCTGATCGGCAAGTCCTAGGCTCTGTGGTTTAACCCACATCGCCACCATTCATATCTATCCTGTTGTTTCTAACTAAGTGCTGCTTTTCTGATCTGTTGTTCCCAAAACCAAATTTGATCTGAGCTGAGAAAAAGCATGACTTAATGCTGTTTTAAGACAGCAATGTGTGCACAGCCTAAGTCTCGCTAGAGGAGATAGTGAAAAACTGTCCTAGGTTGTCTTTATTGAGTAGCACCAAATCTTTCCCTTGATAGAGTTGGCTTGAAACATTCGAAGAACTCTGTTTGCAACTTTCCTCCCCTTGGATTGTTCTATAGCTGTTACTGATTCTCTATTTGTGAATCATGGTTATCTTCCAGGCAGCATCCTTAGTCAATGGGAGCCATTGTGATGTTACAAGTGCTGCGTTTATTGTGGAAATCTTTTCAACTGGGTGATAAACAACAGGGGTTAATTGCATTCATAAAATGTATTAATTGTATGGGGGGTCTGGGTACCTAAGTACATAACTGCTGTGCCTCATGTTGGTATTATGGATAGCACAGATTATACCAGTGTTATCCTCAAATCCTCTAATTACTACGGGATCCCTTTTCTAAATGAAACTTGCGAGAGATGCTTCACACTTGCATTCAAAGTGGTTTAAAAAGAGTCAGTGTGGTGTGGTGGAGAGAAGGTGTTGGATGACCCCGGTTCAGGTATCCACTGATAAAGTAACCAGGAACAGAAACCAAGCTGTAATGCTATCAATTCATATGAACTCAAATACTCTTTAGCTACAGTGAACTTATATATCCTTCAGCTGTCTTACGCGATTGGATTGAGTCACCCACTGGCCATCTCAGTGTTCCATTACGGTACTTCGGACAGATCAGAAGATGAGCTGCTGGATATCATTCAGAAGAACTTTGACCTTCGCCTTGGGCCAATCATAAGGTTTGTCCTTTTAAAAATGGATCTTTGGATGCCTACGGTAAAGTTTTCCCTTCAGATGAGAGACCAAGAACGTGCCCTCGCCTTAAGAGTGCACCCAGTGGATTTCTCACTTTGAAGAGAGGTCAGGATTCAACCCGCCACAAGAGTTTGCTTGTGGACTCTTTAGATAGCGTTTGTTAGTCCCCTGCTACACCAGGTGGGCTCAGCCCAACTTAGGAGAGAGGACCCCTGAGAGCTCTAAACTAATCAGGAAAACCTTCTAGAGAACCTAAGTTCCATTCTTATCTCAGATGATTGGAATAAAATGGTCTGAAATGATGGAGCGCTTGTCCCTAACACCATCATCCATTTATCTGAATAGAACGGAACTCTCTTCTGTTTATTCTAGTCATATGTGAGGGAAAGGTAAAAGAGCTTGCCATCTGAAAACCCTTAAGGAAGAAGGTTAAAAGTAAAAAAACAAACACAAACCCTATTTGACCCATTCAAAATGTCTGCCTTCATTCCTCCCATCACATCCCAATCAGGACATCTGAAGCTTCAGCAATGAAACAGTTTAGACAGAGCTTACATAGAAGCTGGGGGTTCCACCTATTCCTAGCTCTCAGATAGGCCCTGATCTGAGCAGGTGCTTCCACACTGTTCCCCTTACTTCTGAGTAGCCTCATGTGAAGTGTGGTGGCTCTGAAGCCGCTTAGGATTTCTCTGCTAGTCTTGTGAGATAACAGAAATATGTTTTCTTTGCCTACAGAGAACTGAACTTGAAGAGTCCCATTTATCAACAGACTGCATGCTACGGGCATTTTGGAAGAGAAGAATTTACATGGGAACAACCTAAAAAGCTGGTTTACTAGTTATGGGTTGCTTCCAGATTGGCATTTATTGTGGAATACAACAAATTACTCACAGTATCCACACAACATTGTTGGCATCAAAATGCAGCCTGTATTGAATCTGGGTTTACCCTTTTCAGAAAAACCAGATTATGGTTTTAAAAAATGTTGACTCTCAAAAAGAAGGGGGGCAAGGTTTGAAAGAAGGCAATCAAATCTAAAGTGTCCGGAGGAATAAAATGTGAAGTTTCTGCAAATAAGCCATTTTATAATCTTTTAAATATAACTTCATTACTTTTCTGTGCCTCATTGATTTTTATTAGGGTAATTGTTTCAAAGCAGAACAGGTCCCGGGGTGCAGTATGGAAGAACAAGAGTTCATCACCTTACTGAAGCTAAGCAGGTCCGGGGGTGGTTTCTGTCTGGATAAGCGACTGCCTTGGTTTCCATGATGGAAGAAAGGTGGAATGGGAATGTAAGAAAATAAAATTATGTTTGTGTGTTTCTGTTTGTGTGTGGGTAGCAGTGGCGTAGCGTGGGTTGTCAGCACCCGGGGCAAGGCAAGTAATTTGTGCCCCCTAACCCGGGGCAAGGCAAGTAATCTGCGCCCCCCCCGCTGCACTGTCCCTCCCCCAGATAGTCCCTCGCTCTCTCTCCGCACCGCACCGCACGCCTGGCACCCTCCCCTCCACAGTGGGCGGCGACCCGGCGGCTCGGATCGGATTCGCACAGCCAGCACTGCAGTGAGAGAGAGTGAGTGAGCCAGGTAGGGGCAGAGAGCTGCGAGTGCGAGCGCCCCCCCCCAGATGTTGCGCCCGGTGCGGCCGGCCCCCCCCTGCACCCCCCACGCTACGCCACTGGTGGGTAGGTACAATGAGGCAAAGCAGTATGGATGCTTGTTTGAAGTGTATACTCATGAAAGAAAAAGCAGCTGGAGGAGGGCAAATTAAATCAGGAAAATTTACATGCACCCGCTCTTTCACCACCAGTTCTTCAGGCAAATCAACAGGCTTATGAAGAATAGGCAAACACAGTCCGTGCATCCCTTCTTTTCTGCAGCTGTAACTAGCAGAAGTATTTTGTCCAGAATTTTTAAAAGATAAGCCAAATCGTTTTTCCGATTCAGTTGTAGAGCAGGACTAACACGAAGTAGTCCTCTCTGTGGGTTGGGTTCAGGAGCCACAGATTCCCTATTTGTTTTACATCTGACACCAAGAGAAGTTTGCCTTGGAACACAGAATCATAGAACTGTAGAGCTGGGAGGGACCATGAGAATCATCTAGTCCAGAATTTGCTGCCAGGGAGTGTGGTGGAGTCTCCTTCTTTGGAGGTCTTTAAGCAGAGGCTTGACAATCATATGTCAGGAGTGCTCTGATGATGTTTCCTGCTTGGCAGGGGGTTGGACTCAATGGCCCTTGTGGTCTCTTCCAACTCTATGATTCTATGACGTTTTTGTCCTGCTTGTGAACATGCAGGGGTATCTAGCTGGCGGCTAGAACCAGAAAGACGAACCAGATGGGGCAATTCATCTGAACCAGCGAAACTATTCTTAGGGCTGCTATCCTATGCATGCTTACTGGGGGTGTAAACCTATTGAAATCAATAGGACTTCCTTCCGCGAAAAGCAAGCATAGTAGTGGGCTGCAGGTAAGGAAGCTTATGACGGGGTCCTTGAATATTACAGAAGCCCTCTGAGTACAGGAGTCAGCAAACTTTTTCAGCAGGGGGTCAGTCCACTGTCCCTCAGACCTTGTGGGGGGCCGGGCTATATTTTGGAAAAAAAATGAATGAATTCCTATGCCCACAATTAACCCAGAGGTGCATTTTAAACAAAAGCACACATCCTACTCATGTAAAAACACGCTGATTCCTGGACCACCCGCGGGCCGGATTTAGAATGCGATTGGGCCGGATCCGGCCCCCAGGCCTTAGTTTGCCTCCCCATGCTCTGAGTATATGCGATTGCATCATCAGAATTGCAGCACTTCGTCATCGGTTGCAGCAAGAGCTACAGGATACACCAAGCGTGGGCGCGGCAAATACCAGAGCAAGCCGGCAGCACAGATAGAAGCTTAATTCGAACTCTGGAAGGAGGCGGGGCGATGGGCGTGGCTAGGGCGCCAGAAGCCCGCTTGCGTTCTGGCGGAAGAGGCGCTTTTCGTGGCCTAGGGACCATAGACTCGAAAATCAAGAATGACAACTCCTTCGTGTACAGAGGGGACGACTTTTATTGTAATGCAATCCCGGCGTAATATAACACCTGGCTTGCCAGTAGTACATATGAAAGTGGTCTAGCGCCGGAGTCTTAGTATACCACAAGCTCCCCCCCCCCATTTTTTAATTAATTTTCCAAATTTACAACAGAAATAACATACAAAACACAAAAAACACATTAAAATACTAAAGAGAAAAACGCAAAACAAATAAAAACACTTATTACTTCTAACCTAATTTAACTTTCAGTGTTAACTGACTTCCTTTCATTGCATAGTATACCACTGAATTTCATTGTATAGTATACCACAAGTCTTGGGCTGTGGACTCCTTGGCAGGTTTGAATAAACATCCACAAATTTATTAGTTGAACACAGATAAGGCAAGGATATGTACAATTTTATAACGTGCAGAGAACAATATGTGCAAAGAAATCAGAGACGGGAGCTGAGGGAAGTCCTTGTTGGGGGTGAGAGAGAGGGATGGGGGGGGGGAAATAATGCAATTGATTATTTGGATTTTTAATTTGGTACGTTGAAAGTGTTTAATGTTTAATGTTGTTGTTCTTGAGTCGTTTAGTCGTGTCCGACCCCATGGACCAGAGCACGCCAGGCACTCCTGTCTTCCACTGCCTCCCGCAGTTTGGTCAAACTCATGCTGGTTGATAGCTTTGACAACACTGTCCCGCCATCTCGTCCTCTGTCGTCCCCTTCTCCTTGTGCCCTCCATCTTTCCCAACATCAGGGTCTTTTCCAGTGAGTCTTCTCTTCTCATGAGGTGGCCAAAGTATTGGAGTCTCAGCTTCAGGATCTGTCCTTCCAGTGAGCACTCAGGGCTGATTTCCTTAAGAATGGATAGGTTTGATCTTCTTGCAGTCCATGGGACTCTCAAGAGTCTCCTCCAGCACCATAATTCAAAATAATAATAATAATAATAATAATAATAATAATATCTTTATTGTCATCAATAAAGCATCAATTCTTCGGCGATCAGCCTTCTTTATAAAAATTATTAAAAAAGAAAAGTCTTGGGCCGGCCCTGCGTGAGGCTCGCTTTGCCCCCGAGGAGCCCTGGCAAACGGCGACGCGGCCCCCGTTCAACTCAGTGCCCGGAATCTTGTAGCGCGCCGACCGCTCTTCAACTTTCTCTCTCTATAACCCCTGCCCACGCGCGGAGGAGGGGAAATCTCCCCTGGAGCTGCGGGGCGGAGCTAGGAGGCGAATGTAGGCGGGGCGAGCGCGTTCGCCGCCCCTCCTCCTCCTCCTCCGAGCGTCGTTGGCGGAAACGGGTTTCGGCAATGGGCTGAGGGAGAGGAGGGAGGCGGGGGCGGCGGGGAGTACGGTGGCCGCGGAGGGTCAGGATTGGCGCTCGTGAAGCGGCAGGAGCGGGAGCGGCCGAAGGAACCGGCCTGGCGATCTGCTTGGTCCTGGGAGCGCCAGTCCCCGGCTGCTGCTGCGCCGGGCGGAGTTGGCCATGTCGCTGCTGCAGTCGGCGCTGGAGTTCCTGGCGGGGCCCGGCTCCCTGGGGGCCGCCAGCCGGGACCAGAACGACTTCGTGGGGCAGGTGGTGGAGATGGGCGAGATGAAGCTGCGGATCAAGAAGGTCATCGCCGAAGGTGGGCGGGCGAGGCGGGGCGGGGGGAGCCCTTCGGGGGCGCAGGGGGGCGATCTGGGGGGGCTGGGGGGGCAGAGTGAGGCGGTGACCCCCAGGTGCTTTCTCGGCACCCCCTTTCCCCCCACCCCTTTCCCTCTTCAACAGCCTCTGCCTCTTCTCTCTCTCCCCCCCCACTCCTCATTTTATTAATTGCAGTGAACGCCTTAGAAATACCCAACCTAAAGCAGGAAATCGGTGAAAAACAAACAATAAAATCAATAGTTTAAGAAGTAAGTCAACTCCCACACCTGCTTTGTTCCCTTTCTCTTCCTGTTTTTTTCTTCTTAATAATTATAAAGCTGCGAATCTAAAGTTTGGCAGGAATGGAAAGTAGAAGGGAAGGAGGGTCTTGCAGGTGCCGGAAGGTAGGGCTGGTAATCGCAGCTCACAAAAGCTCCAATGTTCAGTGGCCGAAACTCTTCCCAGCAGGGACATAAAATGGTGGGCAGAGTCTCATCTGGCTAGGATCAGGGCCCAGTAAGGAAGGTGGCAATTTTCTATCAGTTGTTTGGTGTCAACGTATTACAACTTAATTCCCTGACAACTTAATTATAACAGCTTAATTCTCTTCTGGAATTTGCCTTCCCATTTCCATTATTAAGGAGCTGTTACTGTTTTACAGAGCTCCATAAAGGTTTGCCAACTTCTTTTTTCTGGCCAGGACTCCTCTGTCTCCAGGAGCTGTTTGACAAGATCTGTATCTGGCGAAGCTTTTGCTGCATGGAGCTAAACACTGGGGGAAACTTGGCTATTTGTGTGCTTCATGTTGCTGTTGAAGACAGACTGAATCATACCAACTAGGATAGTTATGCGGTAGATCCCCCACCCCCGTTGAATGGTTGTGGGTAAAGTGAAGAGACGGCCCTAGATACTGGGGTTGGTTTAGCTTAGCTAACACAGAACATCACTGGTGCAATTTGGAGCTACCTTTATGTACAAGTCTCCATGTACAAGTGATGTGTTTGGGTTTGGAAGATACAACATTCAGAAGCTTCCATGCAATATGCACACAGGACAAGTGTCATGTCTACACGTCTGGAAGCTTCTGCTTGCTGGGACTTCCAAACCCAAATGAGTATAGTACGTAAAGCATATGAGTAACTTTGACACATACGTCAGATGTGTGTGTTTCCCTACACCTATAGAGGGGCAAAAGCTGCCTGTAAACCCTTCCTCTTATGTTTGTGGTGACATAGAGAACATTATGCAGCAGGGGTCAGCTAACGCTTTCAGCCGGGGGCTGGTCCACTGTCCCTCAGACCTTGTGGGGGGACAGACTATAATTTTTTTTTGGGGGGGGGATGACCCAAGAGTACCATGAGCCCCAGTGGCTGCTTACCTATGTCTTTGTGAGCAGCAGGGGCTAGTGGTGACAGGACGAAGGGCTCCGGAGAGGGGCTGCTTTAAATGGCAACCGCTCCAGCGCTCTGCTGCTGGTGCCAACAAAGTCCAGCCCCCTTCCTCCTCTAGGCAGGGCCGGGAGGAGGGAGGGAGGAGGTGCTGCCTCCGCCACTGTGTGAAGGAGAGGGAAAGAACGCACGCGTGCTGGCCGTCCGCGGGCCGTATCCAGAAGGCAATTGGGCCTGATCCGGCCCGCGGGCCTTAGTTTGCCGACCCATGTTATACAGTATCTGTGTCACCCCGTAGCATTGCTGTTTCTGTTTCAGCGTTGGTAGTAGCAACTGTGAACCTAGCTCTCTCTGAATTGGAGGTCTCCTGAATAATTAACTCAGTTTTGTGTTTGTCCCTGTGTAAATGTATATACAAGATGGTTAGCTGCAGACTTCTTCCCTGAAGAAGAGGTTGCAGAGATGTCATGGTTTCCTGAAGTGCTTTTATTCATGTTGGGGGAAACTGGATGTTTTGTTTCTTCCCACAAGCGTGATGGTTTTGATAGCGAATGCTGTGGGGCATGTTTGCATTGCAATTTCCTTCTGGATGACTGTGACATCATAAGTGACTCATGATACAACTCTTCTTCTTGCTGTGCCATGTTCTGCCAGTTTTGAAGTTAAAAATTTTGCATTTTAAAGGCTTGACTCTCGCTACTTAAATATGGCAGTGCCCTCCACTAAAAAGTACGCAAGCAAGGTTGGCATCTTTCACCGGTTCACGAATGATTCTTTTTTAATTAAGTTTTTCAGAAACTCTCTGCTCTCTCTTTCCAGTAGTGACACATCTGCCTCTTTCCTCCTGTCCTCTTCTGCTGCTTTTTTGGAAAAAAAAAATGACAAAGGTGATCCTCACCTCCATTATACCTGGAAGAGAACCTGCACTGTTACCTTTCTGCCAGCTTGAACAGAACAACCCAGCAAATATGTGGTTGGAGCAAGCTTTAAATATTTGGATAAACTCTACAGCGTATTCCTCGCTGCTGGTCAAGTTGCCTGCTTGTGCGTTTGGGCATAGATTTGTGAAGATAGCCCTTTAAAAGTGAACTGAGCCAAGTGTCTCGGACTCTTAAGCAGGAGAAGTGTCAGTTAACTATTAATGATGTTGAAGACGGCTGGTGCCACCTTGCAAGCATTCTAGCGCAAACCATATATTTTGGCCTTTGCACAGCAGAAGCAATGCTTCTGGTCGAGTTGTAGGCATAGGCAACATGGGATCTCTCTAGCTTCATGTGACTAGATGCAGGTTCTCATTCTCATTTGTGTCAAAATAGATCAAACCTGTTCAACAAGGATCCAGTGAGCATTCCAGTGCAGTCAGGGATATGCCTCCAGAAGTGCTTTTGGACACACATCTGCACTGTGTCTGTAGAAGACACTTCGTTCATGTGACCATCTCTCACTCTGCTGGGGGTGATTTATGTTTCATAAGTTTGGCAGTTTGCAGTTTTGAAGGTCAGTTTTGCTTTTGTTGATAGTAGGTATTTTTCCCGATCCGAATTAGACTGGACTAAAGCAGAAGTGAATAAATAAGAGTGGTGTCGGATTTCTAATCCGACATTGAAGTTCTTGCTCTCTTGTCTTTGATTTTTAACTAGGACACTAAAATCTGAGATGACCTTCTAATGTATACTTAAAGACATAACTGTATATGCCTTTCTGATTCACAGAAAGGAAAGCGTGGCTTTATACCGCAGTCACGCTAGTTCACATGATAGTCATATGTTAAGACATGCGCCTTTAGAATATTATTTTGTAGGTATTTGCCCAGCTTTTGGGTCCCTTTTCCTTTTGGCTTGCTCTTCCTGGAAAAGTTGCATAGCAGTTCTGTTAGAAGCTTCAGTCCTGTTCTGAGAAACCAGGCTCTACTACAGAAACAAACATAAATTGGGGAATGTCGGTTTCATGATTCAGTGGCTTCCAGGGAACTCAGGGGTTATCTTGTAAGTGTATGAGGGATTCATTGATGGGAAGATTCGTAATGGTAAACTGTCTCTCCCTCCACTACTGATCTTACCTTACAGTGCAAAGCCACAGGTGTGTGCTGGGTGTAGCTTGTGATGCCCTTTCAATTCATGCAGGTTATTATTGAAGTTCCATATGCCTGGCTGATTGCTCCACCAGAACTGTGTATATACACCTTGGAACAAGAATGGGCAGATGGCACCCTGGAGATTTGTAAGTCTCCCCCAAAGTGTCTATACCTGTTCACTTGCTCCGATTTTCACCCATATTATGATAAAATGTTCGTTTACTGTTTCGTTCATAACTTCTTTTCAGATTGCAAGAGATAAAGACACAAAAACAGAGACTCTGCTTCACAAAAGGCAACAGTCACACAAGATAGCTGTGCAAGTTAGTGTGATTTCCAGGGCGTTTAGAAAACTCTTTTTATAATGGAAGGAAATGCCTACATTTCTTAATAAAAAACCGCTTGGAACAAACTGTTGATTGTGGCACCCCAAAGCAAATGCAAAAATCTTATTTCAGGATCACCTTGCATTAAGCAGTGTAGACACTTTCCCTGTGATAAAGCATTTTTTTGAAATGTGTTGGAAATCATACCATTTTGCAGAGTTCTCTTTGTATTTTGTATAGCAGGTTAAGTCTGCATTTAACAATAGCATCACTTTAGGGATTGTAGGCAATTATGCAGATATGTCTGAGCAAGTGCAACAGGTTGGGTGGCACGTAGATGAGTGAAACATAGTGGAGTGAAATGGTACTCTCATCCTATAGTACAGCTTATTCATTGTAAAAGTGGGCACCTGGCCCCCTTTCTATAAGTGAAAAAGAAGGGTGTTACTGTGAGGAGGAACAGGGCTAGCTGAGAGCTCACTGATTTTCTTTAATAAAGAATTAAATGCAGAATATGGCTGGTGCAGCACAACATTTCTTGCAGTGTTTTGGTCTGTCTTAGTTTTCTGACATGCTCTTTGAATGATCTCCCACATAGAAACTGCTTGCATCCAATAAGATAGCACACGAGGGAGAGAGGCTTAGGATAGCTGTATCTCTGATATAATAATTTATTGAATGTAGGAAGCTTCACATGTGTATTTAGGTTCCTCTACCCACGGTATAAAGTGAAAACGCCCAGGATTCTGTGATTTTGTTGTGTGTCAGGTGTAGAGCCGTGCTAAAGTTATCGAAATAATGGTGAGTCATGAGCATAAAGGTTGGGTGTGAATGTCAGCTTGTCAGTGTCACTCTTCCAGATGTGACGTGACAAGAGAAGAAGACTGAAAGACATTGCTATTTCTTCTGGCAGAGCTTTTTGAGCTGCTGCTCCCCATCCTAGTATTGCAGCCAGAGGAAAAGTCATGCTTGCCATTTGGAAAATGGCTCATTTAGAGAAGTAACTGACACGATCCTCTTAACATTGCAGTTAGGAAATCTTAAAAAGTAGAATGCAAAATAGTGGAGTTTTTTTTTTTTTTTTTAAATACCCTTCCACAAAATTTCTCTAATTCATTCCTGAACTACAGATCTCAACTCTCACCATCCCTGACTATTGGCACTATCTATTATTATTGTCAGGGAACTGCCATCAGTGTCCGAGGGAGAGAGCAAGCTCCGAAGGGATCCCAGAGAGCGTCCCGGGAGTGGGAGAGGCAGCCCATCTTCTGGGGGAGAGAATCAGCGTAGCTCCAGTGGAGAAGGGGGGGAGATGGGGGAATCGGTGAGGCGATCCCATGACTCCTTGCCAGGGACCAGCGGGGAGAGGAAGGGTCCTCTGCTGCCTACGCCCTCCTTGCGCAGAAGGCTTTCGCGCAGAGAAAGTAGGAGGAGACTGGGCGTCAAAGAACTTCTTTGCTGGAAGAAGTTTAAGAAACGCCCACTGACGGATTCGGCCAGCGATTGAGACGGTCACGGGCGAGTGGCTGCCCGGACAGGAAAGGTTCACTCAGGCAACCCAGCCAGACGTTGGGACAAGCTTACGCACGAGCAACCCCTAGAACCATTACAATTATTTATTTATTTATTTATTTATTTATTTTTATTATTATTCCACCCTTCACCTGAAGTTCATAGGACCAAAAGTTTTCCCTACACTTAGGCTGTAACTTTAAACTTATCTCTGCTTTGAGTCCTCCCTCAAGCATTTCCACCACAAATTCCCAAGATTCTTTGGAGAAAAATTATTATCATTAACACTCTCCATACACACAGATGAGTCTTTAATGTGGTTATGCTCTTAGAAACTTAGATCTGACTGCTGCTGTCAGAATCTAGTAATTTTTCGAAGTTCTAAGAACTTTGGTTGCTCATTATCTCAGAAATCCTGAAGCTTGACCGAGTACCTGGTGTTCACATTGCAAGTGGATATTTTTCCAGTCTTAAAAGAGAAGAGGCAGGAAGTTGACTGGCAGAGAATTTTTAAGGCTCTGTCCAGGAGGAGGGAATTGATTCTTGATATGCAAATGCCCTAGTGGGCCAGGCTTCAAAGGATGTGACTCGGACAGTAAGGTGTGCCAGGAACACAGCAATTAGTGAAGTATGCCTAAATGACAGTGCATTTCATCCTTCTGGTGATGTATAAGATGTCAAGGAACAACAATGGAAGACACAGCAGAGTGGATTGCAATAGCAAGCCAGCGTGCCATAGAAATCTAGACCTTAATATGCCCTCTGGAATCTTTGGTTTGTTAGCAAGTGCTGGAGAATCCTTTTCTGCCGGTCAAAGTCCATTGAAGCATCAAGTTTGCAGCGATTTGCAGCCAGATGCTTTTGGGAAGCTCACAAATGGGGCAGTTGCTATCCAGTGTTGATTATTCAACTGCCTCTCATGTCCAGAGCTACACATTTCTCATCCTATAGCCCCCAATTAGCAGCCATGGTGGATATGTCTGTCACAGGCTTGTCTCTGTGAATTTGTATAATTTTTTAAACATATTTTTAATTGAAAATTTAATTCTACGCTAATGGTAGTTAGCAAATACTCTGGCTATAATTTCCACAAGCTAGTTACGAGTTGTGTAAAATAGGTTTAGGATCAACAAATATTTACAACATTCTTTTTTTTTAATGGGAGGTCCCAAATTCTAGCATTATATGAAGTAGAGAATTCAGATTGCGCTAACCATCTAGGAGCACTTAAACTTGACAAAAGCTCACAGTCTCTGCAGAATAGGGGTAAAGTTTTTTTTTAATTAAAAAAAAGAGCTGTCTTGGATTTGTGTATGTCTGGGACTTTTTGAAATTTGTACACTACAGTGGTACCTCGGGTTAAGTACTTAATTCGTTCTGGAGGTCCGTTCTTAACCTGAAACTGTTCTTAACCTGAAGCACCCCTTTAGCTAATGGGGCCTCCCGCTGCCGCTGCGCCGTCGTCACACAATGTCTGTTCTTATCCTGAAGCAAAGTTCTTAACCTGAAGCACTATTTCTGGGTTAGCGGAGTCTGTAACCTGAAGCATCTGTAACCTGAGGTACCACTGTATTATGGCTTCTTTTATGGACCCTAGAATCTTTGAGCTGTGATCCTGTCTCTACAATAGAGGATCTTTACAATAGCAATATGAATCTTTCTGTAACTGCATCCCAGCCCAATAGGTACTTGGGAAAGGAACTGGAATTATTCATTGTGGAGGAAGTTGCCGGCACAATAATTTAAATAGCATAGATCCCACGTTGCCGTGTTCATGGTGTTGGCTTGTTGCATTAGACCGAACTTGAAGGCTAGCTTGAATAAGAAGTATTAGTTTAAACTGTTTTACCTAAGCCTCTTTATATCTCCACATTCTTCGGTTTTAAGCTTCTTGGCATACTAAAAAAATGTTGGAATCTGAAGTGCCTTTGAATAACAGTGAGGAATAATGTAGTTTCTACATTCTGAGTTTCTAACACTGTCCTCACAAACCATTGCAATCTGTTTATGTGAACATTAGGGGACCAGAAAATTTGTCTTGCGGTGATGACATAAAATGCAGAGAAGAAGCCGTTAAAACAATGCTGTTCTGTGAGTAGATTTAAGGATATGTATGAAGTAACCTCTGAGCTGTTCTGAGCCCTGTTCAAGTAGTTGTTTTTTTCCGTGAGAATAATTTGTATTGTTTTGAAAAAAATAAATAAATTCTCCCACCCACCCACTTCCCCAAATTCCTGGGAAGATACACAATAATAGGTTTAAGTACCTTCTGATCTAACTAATTCTTAGCTGCCTGCTTTCCTTTTTGCAGGGCAGGTAGTGAAATGGAAGATAAACAAAAACGATAAAACTGCTCAGCCATTCGCAAGGGTGGTTTTTATGGAGGGCGTATAAAAATACCAAGCGGCAAGACAGTCTTAAGCAGAGGAGTCAATTATAAAGCTCACTGCAGTCTTGTCAAATTGGCCGGCTTAAAGCTTTAGAGCTTTTGTAGGGAATGGAACAGTAGTGCTTCTGAACACAAGACAACTTTCAGTATCTTTTGGCACGAATTGTTTAAGGGCTTTGTATGAGAACGGGAGGGACACTTGCATGTGGTTAACATTCCCACTTAATGATCAGCAGCCTTGGAAGTTCCAGGGTAGTAAATAATCCTGTGTTCATTCTCAGGATTTCGGCATTTTATTTTAAGGTGTCTCAAGGAGTAAAATTATAATTTCTCAGCTACAAGGGGGGAAATGCCAACAGTGGGTGTTTAGATTTAGATGCGTAGAGAGGTTTTGCTCCCTGAGAAATAATTTATGCCCAGATCTTAAAAGTCTCTGGATTTTAGCTAGACACAAGGGGACACTTTCAAACTAGAGAGCTTCTTTCTCACATCTGTTTTCAAGTCTTAAGATGGGTAACAGTTTCATCTCATTCATTTTTATAACTCTTCTGAGAGAGAGCTTACATTCTGTTACTTTATGGAAATGTTGTTGAATTGATTATTGTGACTACATTTTCCTTGCTTCTGTAACCTTGCAACAATCTAGTTTTCTGTGTTTTTGGCTTGGTGCCTGGGTGCTAAACCATAAATGCATACAAATGTACTCAGTTTTGTTAGGTTCCTGCCCCTGTCCATTGCATCAATAGCTACGTAAGGTCTTAAGTTTATTCTTAGTTCCAGTTCCTGTGAATGCCAGGATCATTCCTGCTTTTTAACTCCTTCCTGTTAACCAATGGGGGCAACAAATTAGGTGTTACATCCAAACTGGAGAGCATGGTTTGTTTTACTCCAAACAAACCATGATTAGCTGAGAACAAACCCTTAGTTTAATACCATGGTTATAAATTATAACTCTCTGAAGGCAGTTCTCTTGCATAACAGCTTCTATAGGCAGATTCACCTGAGAAACGTATTTGTGATGTGAAAAAACCTGTGAGTTGATGGATACACACACATGGAGTGTCTATTTTAGTTGATGCATGAATCGAGGATGCCCAATTTTTGGTAGACACTCTCTCCACACCTCTTCTGCATCCTGGTCAGTAATACAAGGAAAAGGTCATATTTTTCGGAATCATGCTAGTCCTTTCTCGGACTGCAAGCTGCCTTACTCCTTGAGCCAAAATTATGTGTGTATTAAACCTGAAAACCATGTCACTAGAACACCTCATAAACTAAATCCAAAGGTAGTTTGGATTCTTTAGTTTTAAATCTAGAGTTGTTATATTAGCCTGATTAAGGAACAACATTGCTATAGACTTTATAAATAAATAGATTTATTTATCTGATGGCTTTAAAACCCCGGCTGTTCAGTACAATTCCCAGAGTGCCTTTGTATGAGAGAGTGATATGGGCTCTTCCTCAGTTTTGCGTAGGTGTGAGAATGTCACAGAGCTACATTTTTTGAGGCTATTTGTGCCAGGTTTGTGCACTCTTTTAAATGCAAGTTTTGGCACCCTCTTTGTAAGGCTGTGGTTTAGCTGGTTTTACACCGAATGGCGTGGTTTTATCAAGGCCAGAAGGCTGAAGTACTGTATTGGTTGGTGATGTTTGTTCTCCTCCTCTCTGCTCAGGAAGCCCTGAAGCATTATGAAAATTACTAAGGCTGCATAAACACCATACCCTTTAAAGCACATTCTTTCCCTCAAAGAATTCTGGGAACTGTAGTTTACATCTCACAGAATTAGAAATCCCACCAGCCCTTTAACTCCAGTGCCCAGAATTCTTTGAGGGCGAAATTGTGCTTTGAAGGTGTATTGTGGGCACAGTCTAAGGACACGGGTGCCCAAACTTTTTTCAAAGAGGGCCAGATTTGATGCAGTGAACATGTGTGAGGGCCGACCAAAGTTGTTATGCTTTTTTTAGGATTGAAGTTGTTGATTTCGGACGGTGGATGTAAGATGCTCACATTTATAGTCATAGGACCTTTGTTTTGTGAGGTCTTCTCCAGAGGATGTTCTGTCTGGTTGAAACCTAGTCCCTCCTCTTATTCAGCAGAAAATAATATTCAGAGTCCACTGGACTCCAGCAAAACTCTACCAGAAGAAAATAACAAATTCAGACAACTGCAGGAGATGGGGGAGTAAAAATGTGAACTTAGTACATATGATGATTAACTGTCCGATGATAAGATCATTTTGGTGCGAGGTGAGGATATATATAGCAAGAGTAATAAAAAGAAATTGTTATTTAGGGGAATTGAATTTAATTCTAAATTATATACAGGAAACGTGGAAGATTACAAGGGTTCAAAAAAAATGGCTGTACCGTGCCATATTAGAAGCAAAAAAGCTTGTTTTGATGAATTGGAAGAGCCGCAAAAAGATTCCATTGAGCACATGGATTGACAATATGGACAGCCTAGCTACATACAAACAAATTGCATGTCGACACAAATTAAGAATGGATAAATATGAAGAAATCTGGAAGGAATATTTAAGTGATAAGGCGGACAGTGGTGGGAAGTAGGGGGAGGAGAGGAGGGGAAATATTGTTAAAAAGGTGGAGTTATAGGTATATCAGTACTCAAATCTGAATTGTTAAATTGTGTTAGTTACTGTGGTTTTTGTTGTATGTGTTTTTTGTGGTTGTTGTTTATTGAAAAAACAATTAAATACATTTAAAAAAGAAAAAGAAACCTAGTTCCTCCTCATCTAGATATCTCATTTTCGTCCAAAAGCAGCCTTATGGCCAGCCCTCCTTCAGATGTACAAAGGCAGTGATAGCGCTCAACTCGCAGGATTGTGGGGTAGGGCTGAGCAATACCTGGCTTTCAACATTGCATTATATCACTAGCTAAACATCGCACTATATCAATATATCACAATGTTTGAAATAAGGATGTAACTATGTAGAGGCATTGGCTTGCGTCACAGTTTTTCCCACATTGTGATTTTTGCTTAGCCCCAGGGTAGAAAAAAATCCGTGATTTTAAAAAAAATCAGATTTTTAAAATTTAAATCAGATTTTTAAAAATTTAAATCGATTTTTTTAAAATTTAAATTGTATTAGTAAAATAGAATGCTTTTGGAGGAAAAATCTTTCTACAGATACTTTTCTGTTTAAGTTACATTGTAGTCCAAAGGATTTGTTTTAAGTTTTTCATGTGTGCTGAAGTTTTTTTCAAAAAAAATGTAACCACATCAGTTAACAAACATGGATACACATGCTATAATGTTTTTGTTTTAGTTAAATAAATTGTTGTTAAGGAAATGATTATTTTTCTTGTTCCAATATAGTACAGCAGAAAAGTTGCCAAAAAGAAACAGTTAACTTAATTAAAACCTCCCAATAATTTTATAATTATCTATGTATTTCTAATAGCATAATCAAATCAGCAATTTTTGATATAACTGTAAAAACTACTCTGAAAATTTATTATTCCACAAATGAAACCTTCATCTGGTTGTAAATGTTAACATTATACCAGCAAGAATGAGTCTTTCTATAAAAAAAGAGATTTAAATCAAGTCATACTGACTAGTGAGTTAAATCGTGATTTAAATGGATTTGATTTAAATCAAACCCACCCTGCTTAGCCCACAAACACAAATCATGATTTGTGATATATTGCCAGGTCAGAAATTATGAAACTGAGATCACGATATGGATTTCAAACTGGTTTTGCGTGGTGGACAGGGAAAGCCTGTTTAACTTTTGTGCCAGTCTCTGAAATATTGTTTCTAGAAGGTTGAAGCAGGGCCTGTTTTAGCTAAAATGGTGTTGGTGGGAAGTTGAAGTCAGGTGGACCTTGTAAGATTTCAGTCAGTAATAACCCCCTGCACATTTTCACTAATAATTCAAGCCATCTTTGACAATTAATTCAACATAGTCGTTCTTCTATTCCATTTATGGGAATTTAATGCTTAGCAAAACCCCACTCATATATATATATATATATATATATATATATATATATATATATGAGAGACAGTTATATTTCTTAAGGCAGTGGAAGTATCAAGAGAACACATCTTTCTTCCTTCTTCCGGCCTTAAGTTATTTATTGTTGTGGTGTGGCAGGTTTTTGATTTATTTCCAGGCCCGGACTTCCTGTGCTCCTGAAGCATTAGGGACTTCAGGCCTTGAATTTTTTTGTAGGGTTTTTGCCCATGATCTCTTGAAACGCCAGCCAAACTGCAAGCAAGCTTTAACAAACAGAGGACACAGATCACGAGAGGACATATATTCTACATAATATTTGGGTTTTGTCCTAACCAGGTTTTGTATCACCGTGAAGCACACATTTCTACAAAACAAACAAACAAACATAAGGTACATTGAGGTACCCTGAGACAGACCCTAGAGAAAAGCAAAATAAATTTCTAAAAATTCTTAAGTTATAGAAGATAAAAGAATCAGGCACTAAAACAATATGTTAAGCAAATGTTAAGACAACAGTAAACTAATAAAAAATAAAAAATGGCCACCACAGTTTAAGTTGACTGCAGCAAGGTCTTCAGTAATTGCCTGAAAACAATTAACAAAATCTAGTTGAAGACTGTGCCATCTGTGAGAGTTTGAAACTTTCTTTATTTGTGTTTTTGCGTTGGTGTACAATAAACCAGTCTAAAACACACCAGGATTCCAGGAAGAGACTGCTGGAATTGCAAATGAAGCAGCACCGTGATTCAGGAACAAGATGCAATTTTGCAAAGAAACTTTTGACTGTGACTTAGTTGTACCTATGACTCAGCCAGGGAGTGTTTCCTGTTAACAGGGAACGTATTTCTGTTCAGAGCTCGTGTTTTGCAATCACCCACTCAGCAGCCTGAGAGTACAAATCATGTGCTTATGATGGCAAATTACAATACCTGGGCCCAGTTAATCATGTTCTTGAATCCTTTCTCAAATCATAGCCTCCTTGGTCTGTGAGTGATGTGCTTTTAAAGGGCAGGTTGTCAGCATTCAGGTTTTAAATAGTCCCACTTAAGGTTTTTGTCAAGCGTGACACAAATCGAGCTCTAGCTCGAAGAGAAGCTTGACAATCTGGTGTGTGCTGCAGTGCATATGCATTCCCAGGGACCCTTTAGTATTGGCCAGTGGCATAGGGTGGGTTGCCAGGGCCCGGGGCCATGCGGAGTGAGGTGGGAGGGAAATGGATGGAGTACACATGTGCATTCAGTTGCCTAATGGCATTTGCGTCACTCAGGAGATCACAGCCGTAGAGATAAGAAATGAAGAGCCGTTCTGTTGTCTGGAGAAGTCACTTCCTGGTTCGCAGGGAGAAGCCGTTTTCAGTGGAGCCCAGTGATGGAAGCGGACAGCTTTATTGAGGCTGCAATGGGTGTTGAAATTTTGCGCCCCTAAGAACCTTGTTCCTGGGGCAACCGCCTTGTACCTCCCCCACGCTTTGCCACTGGTATTGCTTGCAAGAGGGAGATGCAGACAGGAGGTCTTGCACGCTTGCTGATGGTGCCAGCTGAGCCAGTGGCTGATTATTCACCCTTCAAAGCAGGGGCAAAGAATCATGGCTCAGCAGTAACTTATGGGGTGTTGTTGTTGTTAGAAATGTCCCAAGACTGTAACATATAGTGTAAAAGAAGAGCAGAGCAATACAAGTACAGTTGTACCTTGAAAGTCGAACAGAATTTGGAAACCAAAGCTCGGCTTCTGGTTCTGGCTGGAGCTTCCTGCAGCCAGTTGGAAGCCACGGAAGCCCCATCGGACATTCGGCTTCCAAAAAAGCGTTCAAAGACCGGAACACTCACTTCCGGGTTTCGATTGTTCAGGAGCTGAAACGTTCAGCAACTAAGCCGTTCAAGATCCAAGGTACGACTGTATATTATATCTACTGTAATCTGTGAGTGAATTCACATACTTAAGTATGTGAGCGGATCACATACTTAAACATCAGCCTTAATAAACCACAATATCTCCCTTGGTACAGTTATATTATGAGCCTAAATGAATTCATATTAATTGTGATTTGTCTTCTTTCCTGGTCTGTAAACTCTGAGATACGCACTCTCTCTCGTGAGACACACACACACATCTCCACAGCTTCTATCCTTATTTTTTGAAATATATGACATTCCTTCAGCTTTTTATAATCTTCTGATTCAGGAGGTATCCTGCAGTTAGTACAAGCAATGCAGTGTATAGGCTGTTTTTCCTTTCTGACATCCAGTGTGGTGCTGGGGTTAGAGTGTTGGACTAGCACCTTGGGAAGGTACCCCTGCCCGTACGGGCCAGTCATGTCCGACTCTAGGGTTGTGCGCCCATCTCACTTAAGAGGCCGGGAGCCAGCGCTGTCCGCAGACACTTCCGGGTCACGTGGCCAGCGTGACGAAGCTGCTCTGGTGAGCCGGCACGGAAACGCCGTTTACCTTCCCGCTATACAACGGTACCTATTTATCTACTTGCACTTTGGCGTGCTTTCGAACTGCTAAGTGGGCAGGAGCTGGGACCGCCACAGGAGCTCACCCCGCCGCGGGGATTCGAACTGCCGACCATGCGATTGGCAAGCCCTAGGTGCTGAGGTTTTACCCACAGCACCACCCTAGCACCTTGGGAAACCAGAGTTCAAATCCCCAGTTGGCTATGAAGCTAACTGCCTTTCAGCCTAACCTACCTTGTAGGGTTGTTATGGGGATTAAATGGGTGTGTGTGTGTGTCTACCTTGAGCTCCTTGAGGAAAAAGGTGGGATGTAAATGCAAAAACAAAGCAAAACAAATCTGTTGGAATCTGTACTCTCCTGCTGAATCTGTACTCTCCTGCTGGTTCCTCTTTAATTCAGTTCCTAGGTATGAACAATACAAGCTTTAATGCTGGTGTGTTTGTTTATTTGTGTTGCTTGTCTTGAATTAAAGGTGTCATCTTGCACATGTTCAAGCCCTTCTGGCACAGTGTATCCAGCTTTCTCTCCTGGGCGATCCCTTCATGCTTGTGTTAGATTGCCTTAATTTACTAGAAACATTTAAGTTTCACCACCATCTCTCTTTTTCTCTCTCTCCTTAGGTGGCTTTGCTTTTGTATATGAAGCTCAGGATGTTGGAAGTGGCAAAGATTATGCTTTAAAGGTAAATATCCTCAGTTTCTTGGGACTCAACTCATGTCTTTACATTGTTGACATGGTTAACAGTTAGGCAGCAAACATGAAAATACCCGTAGCTTATAATGAATCAATTTGGAATCTTTCCCATAGAAAGTAATGCAAAATGGATTAATCCGTTCCAGACTTTTAAAAACAACCCCTGAAACAGCAATTTAACATGAGTTTTGCGATCTAACGAGACCATTGATCCATAAAATGAGAGCAATAAACAATGTACTGTAGTCACACAATCAGTCAATCAGTAGCTGAAGTGGGTTCCACACAGTCACAAAAACAAAACGAAAAGAGCCATAAAAACACAAAATAAATAGCAAAAACAGACAGACCTCAGCATAACACTCAAAACAGAAGTGTGGCACTCAAATTGGAAGCGTAACACTCAAATTGGAGCACATTCAGCTTCTGAAAAAAGTTCGCAAGCTTGAACACTTACTTCCGGGTTTGCAGTGTTTGGGTTCCAAGTTGTTTGAGTTCCAAGGCGTTTGAGAACCAAGGTACTGCTGTATGTCCTAGTTGGAAGGAAGCACGGCTCTTTCTTTGTATGTCTTTTTTTAAAAAAAAAAAAAATTCTAAGGGTGTGTATGGGACGTGGGTGGCGCTGTGGTCTAAACCACTGAGCCTTTTGGGCTTGCCGATCAGAAGGTCAGCGGTTCGAATCCCCATAACGGGGTGAGCTCCCATTGCTCGGTCCCAGTTCCTGCCCACCTAGCAGTTTGAAAGCACGCCAAAAAGTGCAAGTAGATAAATAGGTACCGCTCCAGCGGGAAGGTAAACAGTGTTTCCGTGCACTGCTCTGGTTTTGGTGTTCCGTTGCGCCAGAAGCAACTTAGTCATGCTGGCCACATGACCCGGAAAAATTATCTGCGGATGAACGCCGGCTCCCTCAGCCTGTAAAGCAAGATGGGTGCCGCAACCTTTACCTTTACCTTTTAAGGGCGTGTACGGAAGCTATCTTTGTTGTGATGATTTGTACAATTAGTAAAGTAGGAGGCTAACAGTAGGTGGTGCCAAAGCCAGTGATGGGCAGAGCCAATTAAGTCTAGTTTCTTCCTCATCCTTCTCCTTGTTAAGTTACACAAGGGCAACGCTGAGACTAAGGAAGAGGAAGATGACAGGCTTTGCCATCGCCTGGACTGTTCATAACTAATAAGGCAGACAGTGGGGGCTAGCTGAGGGCAGACTGAAGTTTGAGGGCAGTGCATCATTTGCCCTAAGTGGCTGACCTTTGCTGCGATTTAGTAGTTCATATACTTTCTTGCTGCATCTGAGAAGTAAACTATTGCTTTGCCAAATGCCGGCATTCCTGCTTCACGGTGTTTGTAGGCCACCTTCTTTTCTAGTGCATCGCTACTGTAGAGAATCATTGGGATCTTGCCATTTGAGATTTGAATGGTTTTGCAAACTCATCTGGAACAATAGCAGGAGGATAATGGTGTCCCTTTTTTCCAATTGGCTTTTGTTTCAGAACAACCTAGAATAGCTTTCAGTGTTAAACCTTTGTTTCAGGCTTTTGCTTATTGCTTTTCTGATATATATGAATTGCAAGCCCTTTAACTTGCACCAGATGCTTCCAGAGCGTTGAACAATGAAATACTTAGAGGGGTGCATTTGGATAGTTCTGGGGTTTAGTGTCATCGATGCTACGTAAAAAAGAATAAATAAGCCATAAAACCTTAGCCTGCCCCCTCCCCAGGACTAAAGTTGTCACTAGTGAATGTGTCAGAGCATCTTCAAGGTAAAGGTAAAGGTACCCCTGCCCGTACGGGCCAGTCTTGACAGACTCTAGGGTTGTGCGCCCATCTCACTCAAAGAGGCCAAGGGCCAGCGCTGTCCGGAGACACTTCTGGGTCACGTGGCCAGCGTGACATCGCTGCTCTGGCGAGCCAGAGCCGCACACGGAAACGCCGTTTACCTTCCCGCTAGTAAGCGGTCCCTATTTATCTACTTGCACCCGAGAGTGCTTTCGAACTGCTAGGTTGGCAGGCGCTGGGACCGAACAACGGGAGCGCACCCTGCCGCGGGCATTCGAACTGCCGACCTTTCGATCGGCAAGCCCTAGGCACTGAGGCTTTAACCCACAGCGCCACCCGCGTCCCGTATATATGGGTAGCAGTGACCAAAGTTTGGACCTTGTTATAAGTTAGCTATTACCATGAGACTGGTGTTCCTTCTGCCTGGGATACTTCTGCCCCAGAGCAGATTTGTTGAAAACATAATATTTGTTACATTTCTTAAAACATTCAAGCCTTTCTTCCTCTAAGGGGCTCTGAGTGATATTTTGGTTTCATAAATGACCTGTAAGGTAGATCAACCTGAGCAGCAGTGACTTGTCCAAGGGCACCCACTCAAGGTCATGGCTGAGTCAGAAGTTGAATGTGGGACGGGACACCATATCAGGCTGGCATTTGTAACCATATTTCTTCATAACGGGTAGCAAACTTCTGGTGGCCCAAAATTGGGGAGGTGTGAAGGAAAGCCCTCTTCTTAACTTGTAAAACAGACTCTGGTGTCATTATAAGAAGGTTGTAGAGACTCTAGAAGGACCTCAAAGACCTTCTCATAATGGTGCTGCACCAGAGGGAGAGAAATGGGTGTAGATGTGTGAAGCCTCTAGCCCACGTGTGCTCATGAGTGTATGTGTGTATGCCCTTTCTTCTCTGTGAAGGAGAAATGATTACGAATAGCACTGGGTGCTTAAGCTTTGCCTTCTGAAACAGTGTGCTTATAGAGGTTACTTGCATGTGTTCAACAGTTGGTCGTTAACCGTAACAATCTGAACAATCTGCAACAAGTGAAAATTAAGATTCCCGGGAATTTGCACTAGGCACTAAGCTTGCACAAGGTTTTAGGCCACAAGCAAAACCACAAGCATGTGGAAATTGCGGAAATCTGAAAGGTGTTTCCACGCAAAATGACTTTCCTCAATCGGATGCCCTTGGTATATTGTTGGACTACAACTCACATTGGCCATGCAGCTGGTGTCTGATGGGAGTCGTGATCTGACAAAATTTGAAGAGCGTTATGTTGAGGGAGACTGTTAGACTGGGCTAAGATTCTCCCCCCCCCCCCAATGTTGGAACTATTCTTGCAAGTGACTTCATAATGGTAACATAATTTGAACTTTAAGTGATGGGTCTCTGGTGCTGCCATGCTTCTTGTCACCAGTGCTTCACAATGGATGTTGAAGATGGCAAGGCAGGCTGTCCCTGATATTCGCGTGTGGGCTGTGAAATGTCTCTTTCATTATATAAATCATAAGAATATATGCTGTCATAAAAAAGACTGATATTAATTTATTGGAAAGATAATGCCATGTCTCTCTATGATCAGTGGATAGAAGATACGGCAACTCTAGCAACACACGAACAGATCGCTTTTCAACGCAGATTGTGTATGGATAAATGCAACAATATTTGGAATCCATTCATAAAAAGCATAATGCCTTGTTAACAATTTTACATTTCTGTAACATCTTTATTTCCTGACAGAGATTATTATCTAATGAAGAAGAAAAGAACAAAGCCATCATTCAAGAAGTTTGTTTTATGGTATCCTTTTAGAGACAACCTGAAACGCTTTGGGTAAAGCAGTCCTTAATTATACAGTTATGCATATCCGTCTTTGGTTGTCACAGGTTGTCTAAGGGATCATATCTGTGGAAGTTCAGAAATTTCATAGTTTGGTACAAATGATCCTTCTTTTTGTTTGTGGCACCAGGATTTCTTCTGACACGTTAAATGAAGGCATACAGATTAAAATTTTGGCTTGTCTTAATTTTCCCAATTCACATAGGCACTATAAAAAGAAATGTGCTGTGTGACCTGTTCTTATTTCTTAAAACATCGTTGGAAATGTTTCTGTAGCAGTAGATTTGCCCGCACGCTCCCTGCCTCCAGAGAAAGCTGGGAATTCCAATGGATTTGGGACTGTAATCTCTCAAGGAAACGAGCTGTTCTTTATTGTATAACCTGGCTGCAAAAGATGTGTTCCAAATCTAGCAATCTTTGAAACTTTAACAGATGAAATCCTCTAGAAAAAGCTATCTGGTCACCCGAACGTTGTCCAGTTCTGCTCTGCTGCATCAATTGGAAAAGAAGAATCTGATACTGGACAAGGGGAATTTCTTCTGCTAACTGAGCTTTGCAGAGGTAAAATGATAGTTTATGTGGGCTCTTTATTGTTTGGTGGACTAATCTAGCAGTTCAGCCAAGCCGGTCCTTCCTTCAGAGATGACTGTGGTGAGGCTGGTCAAAACAGCCTTCCAGCTTTGTAGATAAGCTGACCAATTTTACTTAGTCAGCAAAAACTTCTAGTGGCCAGCTGGGGTCTTGGCAGAGGAGGAAGAAGAGACCTCTGGTAGTACATTTCTATACCAGACACATTTCTATGCCTCCTGGCAGCCTACTTTGGTTTTGATGCTGGATGCTGAGAAGGAATGGAGCACCCCATTCCTGCATGGAACTCTTTGCTATGGCTACTGGGCTCATGCCCAGTAAGATAAGGCTGATTTCTTTTTCAATTATATTTTACCAAGTTTCAACATTTTTAACATACACAATCAAGATACAATTTTGTCTTTTCTCTTGATTTTGTTGATTTCCCACTTTGTTTTCCATGGAGTTGTTGCTTCTCCCCTTCTGCTGCCCCCTATCTTCTATCTATTAAATCAGGTTGAGGCTGTTTTCTTGTCACAAGGGGTTGCCGCTTACAGCCAGTGTCACAGATCTTGTCCACCAGGTAGGGTGGAGACACTACGCTAGCTTCCCGGAAGCTGGACCTTCCAGTTGTTGCTTCCCAGGAGGGAGAGGGGCAGGACGGTTGGTGCAGTGCAGATGCACGGGCAGAGCCAATCCAGCGCTCTTTCTGGTGCGTTCACACTGCACTGACATCTGGGCCACATCACATTTTGGTAAAGCAGCTGTGACCCACCTGCCTGGAAGCTAGCACAGCGGCTCTTCCCAACCCGGCGAGCTACTTCGCAAGTCACTCTCGCATCTATGGCTATGTAGTTCTATACTGGGGGTTCTTAGAGTACAGCCTCAGCACCCCAGCTCTGCATTTGCCCTGTGCCTGATGTCAGGACTTCTTTTTTAACAACCATGTGTTGCATGTGTTTGTCTAGAGCCAAGCTGTGTGCTCCCCCTCATTTACAGGTGCTCCTTCTGAGCTAGGCACCAACCAAAGCTGCCAACCGTCCCTTATTTGGCAGGAAACTCCCTTATTCCAGCGCCGTGTCCCACTGCTGCCCCTTATTGATGATGTCTCTTAAATTTCCTGGGTTTCAAAGGAAGCAGCTCCTCTCCCTCCCTGCTGGCCAGGGAGGAAGAAGGCTCCAACTGTGTTGCTTGGCTGCGTTGCTCACCCAATAAGGAGTCTAAGAATGACTGGGGGGTGGAGCTTGCATGCCTTGTGCCAATCAAATTGGCTGCGTTGCCTGGGGACTCGCTTTTGCTCAGCGCTTCCCAGCGGAGAGGTGACGGTGGTTTTCCTTGCTGCATCCCCTTTGCCGGGTTGCTGTGCTGTGGGAACCACCGCTTGAGGCTTCGTTTGGCTTCTGGCTGGGCTTTCTGCCTTTGGCTCGGAGGGGTTCAGAAGGCGAACATACCTGTGCCCAGAAAATCCATTATTTTGGCTGCTGATCCCTTATTTTCGAGGCTGCTGGTCCCTTATTTTCAAATCTGTAAGTTGACAGCTATGGCACCCACACAACCAGGAGTCCCGATTATGCAGAGCCCCTATGCCAGTGTTTCCTAATGTTGGGTCTCCAGCTGCTCACTGCCCTATATACAAAGTGAAGCTTGCTCGTTGGCCTTCTTATACAGACACTAGCATGCAACACAAGGTGGTTTGGATGCAGGTGACGCTGTGGTCTAAACCACTGAGCCTCTTGGGCTTGCCGATCAGAAGGTCAGCGGTTTGAATCCTCGCAAAAGAGTGAACTCCCGTTGCCCTCTCCCAGCTCCTGCCAACCTAGCAGTTTGAAAGCATGCCAGTGTAAGTAGATAAATAGGCGGGAAGGTCAACGGTGTTTCTGTGAGCTCTGGCACTCGTCACAGTATCCTGTTGTGCCAGAAGCCGTTTAGTCATGCTGGCCACATGACCCAGAAAGCTGTCTGTGGGCAAACGCTGGCTCCCTCGGCCTGAAAGTGGGATGAGCACCACAACCCCATAGTCACCCTTGACTGGACTTAATCATCATGGGGTCCTTTACTTTTACCTTTAGGAGGTGGTTGGCCCTCTCCCCTTTTTAAATAAAAACAGGAATATCCAATGTTCGCTTGTGTGCCTTACATGGAAGCAATCCATGCATTGGTCTCTCCTAACCCCTCTCTCATAACCTTCTTGTTTATTGAAAACCACATTGGGAAAGGCATTTTAAATTGACGTAGAAATGACTGACTCTTCTTTCCTCCCACACAGTTATTCTTTATCCCCCTTCTCTCTCCCCCCCCCCCCCCGAGACGGATATTAATTAGGACTGTGAGCTTTAATTGCCGATTAAAATTTGCTCTCTAATTAATTGGTGTGACCGGCACTGAAGGGCACCCTGCCGTGCAGGTCACACAGACACGATGGCTCCTTTGTCCTTGTGCCAAGTTGGAAGAGAAGAAACACTTGGAAGAGGTTTTTTTTCTAATGGCTTTCCCCTTTGGTCTGTATCCAGAGCTAGTAGATGTTTTGCATTTGAAGTTAGTCAGCTTTTTCTTCTTGCAGTGAGAACTGCAGGCAGCTGAGACTGACAGCGTTCAGTATTTGCTTTTGCTCACTCCTCCACCCCCCCTCCTGCTGCCCTTGGATCTTGGCCATGATTTGAGAATTGAGGGCTGGGGGATTAACATTTCACATACTCTGGAGTTCCTTGTTTTATATGTGCAGGAGCTACTGCTTAGGAATCTAATATTGTGTAGGAGGGCATGAGTGGTTTGCTGTTTGTGGGCTAATAACGGGGCAAGATGGCCGCCCATCTCATCCTGCTTTGAGGTGGCAGACTTCTGAGGGTGGAGACCTGGACCCCCATTTCGTGGTGTGTTCACTCACAAGAAGGGAAGAACTAAGGAAGGAAATTAATTGGCAAGTAGGGTGGGCTTTACCCTTTCTGGTCTGGGGTGGGGGCCAAATTCTCACTCAAATATAGAAGAAGCCATGTTGTTTGCTTCCTTGCTTGCTTGGTTTGTGTGTGTGGCGCCACATCTGCATGTTTAAAGTCTTATTATCCCACTTTATACAGTCACGGCTTCCCTAAATTGGTAGGGTACAGCTCCCCAGGGAATTGCAGTTTGTTAAGGGGTGCTGAGAGTTGTTAGGAAGCCCTCGTATTCCCCTCACAGAGTGTTATGAATTTTTCGTCCGCAGGGCAAGTGGTGGAATTTCTGAGGAAAGCTGAATCCAAAGGGCCCCTCTCGTGTGACACGGTGTTGAAGATCTTTTATCAGACCTGCCGTGCAGTGCAACACATGCATAAGCAGAAACCTCCTATTATTCATAGAGATTTAAAGGTACAGAATCCGAAACAAGCTGAACGGCTGATTTATGCAAAGGAGGAGTTTGTTATGAATCCGGAGCAGCAGCCAGGAGCAAGTTATTTAATCTTTTCATAAAATTTATATACTGCTTGAGGGTAGAGAACGAATGAACCTAAAAGCAGTTTATAATATTTAGACTGAGTGTGTTTTGAGTTTGTCATGTAGTAAATGGAAAAGCATTGCATCGGATAATAATAATAATAATAGTGGTAATAAAGTTATTATTTATACGCCACCCATCTGGGTGGGTTTCCCCAGCCACTCTTGGCGGCTTACAGCGTATAAAAACATAGTAAAACCTCAAATATTAAAAACCTCCCAATAGAGGGGTGTCTTCAGATGTTTTCTAAAAGTCAGAGAGTTGTCCATTTCCTTAGCATCTGATGGGAGGGCGTTCCACAGGGAGGGTGCCACTACCGAGAAGGCCCTCTGCCTGGTTGGCAAAAACATGCTACTAAATTATATTGGCTGAGAATAAAAAGGTGGGAGGATGTTAAGGATTGGTCGTACATGTACGCAGCCCCCACACTAAGTTAGTCGCAAGCTTAGCGGTGGGCACATATGGAAGTCCAAACCAAATGGTTCATAGAATGCTTTTATAACAGTCACTGCATTTTAGATCTCTTGGGGCTGGTTCATACAGCCAGCCATATGGAAACATTCTTGTAGTGCAATCCCTAATTAAAAGTAGTCTGGGAAATATTGATAGCTACATGATGTTTATCGCATCTTTCATTGTACTTTATTCCATTAGGCTAATCTAAGAAGCAGCGTTCGCTGCTCTCCAGAGGGAAGGCCTCTTCTAAAATAAACACACGTATTAGGGAGTGTGAACAGCGCAGCCAGTACAGAATTGATAAAGCTTGTGCGCTTTGATGCTGTGAACTTGGAGGATATATGCATGAAAAGCTGCCTTTTTTAAATATAAATGTAAGTGTGTCCGCTGAATGTGCACCCTTAAACTCCCCACTTGATTGTCCGTACAGATAGAAAATATGCTGATGAGTAACCAAGGAACAATTAAACTGTGTGACTTTGGCAGTGCAACAACCATAGCACATTACCCTGACTACAACTGGTCCGCGCAGAAAAGAGCAGCGGTTGAAGAGGAGGTGAGGAACCTGATACTCTGATTTATTTTCAACGCTTTGTAACTCTAGGCTTTTTGGTATCCCTTGAATACATTAGACCAAATTCTGTCGCAGTGGAAATCACTTGGAAATGTTATGGGGGGGGGGGCATTCTTTTCCTGGTCCTATACAAGACATTCTTAAACTACTGCTGTAATAAAATAGTAGCCTTCGGATGTGTATGGCTGCAAGCCTGTACACATTTAACCTGGGAATACCTCTGAATAGTCATGCATTAGATTGTGCTGTCTGCTAAGAAGCACCACATCAAGTGTCCTTTTTTCTCTGAACCACAGCACAAATACTACATCTCTGGGGTCCTTCGGTCTTCTCTGTTGGTTAAGGCTGAATGTATTTCATGCAAATAACGTGAAGGTCGTGTCCAAAAGTTCTGCATTCGGTTTCCAAAATGAATTGTGAGCCATGCTGCTTGTGTCGCCCTGATTTGTATAACATTACTTCTGAGAGCTGCTTTTCAGAGAACCTGGAACGCTTTTGGCAAGGGCTGGTAGAATAGCAACAGGAACCTGAATTTAGGGAGCAGCAGTCTTAGAAGAGGGACGCGGGTGGCGCTGTGGGTTAAACCACAGAGCCTAGGGCTTGCTGATCAGAAGGTCGGCGGTTCGGATCCCTGCAACGGGGTGAGCTTGGTCCCTGCTCCTGCCAACCTAGCAGTTCGAAAGCACATCAAAGTGCAAGTAGATAAATAGGTACCACTCCAGCGGGAAGGTAAACGGTGTTTCTGTGCACTGTTCTGGTTCGCCAGAAGTGGCTTAGTCATGCTGAAGACCCAGAAGCTGTACGCCGGCTCCCTTGGCCAATAAAGTGAGATGAGCACCGCAACCCCAGAGTCGGTCACGACTGGACCTAATGGTCAGGGGTCCCTTTACCTTTACCTTTAGTCTTAGAGAAAATCAGGGAGCCATGATCTAGGATGCTGCAATGCCCTCTCCTAGTCACCAGGGGCCACTGTATTTTGCTGGAACTTCATGATAGCTTTTAAGGCAGTGCTACATGAAGGAGTTTGCAGTGGTCAGTCGGCTGGCCATGTGGGAACAGGAGGATTGCAGATTTACTGGTCACAGGGTCATCAGGTTGTAAACCATGAGTGGTGGTGGTGGGGAACTCTCAAAAGGGTGGCCCATTGGCTACAGGCATCTGAAATCATTCCTGGAATAGCATAATGCTGCTTACAGGTTTTTGAAATATTGAGTGGTATATAAATGCATTTAATAAATGAATAAATAACCAAGGAACAGATCAAAGAAGATCCCCCTTCTTTGAGAGTTCCCTGCCACATCCCATGGCTTATGAGAGGAGGATATCGCTATCTACATAGATATCCAGTGTAACAGACTAGGTTGGCAGGAGCTGGGATAGAGCAATGGGAGCTCACCCTGTTGTGGGGATTTGAACAATTGACCTTCTGACTGGCAAGCCCTAGAGGCTCAGTGGTTTAGACCACAGCAGCACCCGCGTCCTAGCCAACCTAGCAGTTTGAAAGCACGCCAGTTCAAGTAGATAAATAGGTACCGCTGTGGCGGGAAGGTAAATGGCATTTCTGTGCACTCTGGTTTCCATCACGGTGTTCCGTTGCGCCAAAAGTGGTTTAGTCATGCTAGCCACATGACCCGGAAAGCTGTCTGTGGATAAATGCCAGCTCCCTCGGCCTGAAAGGGAGATAAGCGCCACAAATCCATAGTCGCCTTTGACTGGACTTAACCGCCCAGGGGTCCCTTACCTTTACACTTGACAGACTACTAATACTGTACTGTACTTAGAAACAAGAATTGACCTTCACATTGATTTTCTGAGTGTTAATCTTGATTTGCATGCCGCAAAAACAAAAAATCATTTTGTTTCTTTTTATTGGTTGCTGCTGCAGGAATTACAGAAACCCAAATTTGGCATACAGGTTGTTTTGATGAAAACCAAAGCATTTTGTGCTTGGGGTGTTCTAGGTTCCTTTTAAATTTTATTTTGTGTCTGACCTTCTGCTAAGTGCATAGAAGAAGAAAAGTGCTGAGGCAGTCTTTTTATTTTGTGTGTCTACAGATCACAAGGAACACAACACCAATGTATAGGACTCCTGAAATAATAGATCTATATTCAAACTTTCCAATTGATGAAAAACAAGATATTTGGGTAAGCATTTTCTTTATACGTAGATTAGACCTTGCGTGATACCTTGTTTCCGAATATTTTCTGGATTTTGTATTTGTTTAGGGATATTCTATCCCTCCATTTCATCCCAAGGTGGTTCACAGTAAACCAATAAAACATACACAATAACACCACTGCAATACAGACATTAAAACTTCAAAAATGTGGTAGCGGTTTAACACATATAATAAATAAACAAAACAAAACAACAAAACACCTTTTGCTCGTGATACTCTTTCCTGTGGTTAAATATTATTTATCAGTTATAAAGCACCTAACATTTCACTAAGCACCATACAGATTTAAAAACAAGGCAGTCCTTGCCCACAGGTTTTCAATCTAATAAAGCACACAACACACAAGGAAAAGGAATAGAGGGAAGAGGAAAACAGGCAAGCTTACATAGTTCTTAAAATGTGACCACCTTAAACAAACAATTCAGGAAAAGGAGGAGCCAAAGGAATCTAGAATTTCTCAGGTGAGTCAATGGAGTGTGTGCTGTTATCTCTTTCTCTGTTGGCTAGTGTCGTAGTCGTGAAAACCTCTCACTCCTTTATCAGGAATGGGTGAGTTCACTGTTAACACTTTCACCAAATCAGACCCAATAGCGTAAAGCCCTTGAAATCAATTGACCTAGGTTAACCTTGTCCATTTAATTTCTTCGGTTGGACTGCCCTGACATTGGAAGCAACCTGAAGTGCTTTAAGCTACCAAACACTGTGCATTGAATTAAAAATAGACAAGACTGTGCCAAATCATCTGGAAATTTACAAGGACAACGCAACACAATGAACTGGAGGAAAAGAGACATATAAGCAAGCACACGGATTTTTCAAGACCATTGGGAATGTTAAAGCCAAACAGGGATAGGAGGCTTGCATTTTTATTTAAGTGATTGGGGGGAGCCAGTGCAGTTTCTAAGGAAGTACAGCTAAAAGAAAAGAGGTATTTGGAAGTAATTTCTGGCTATGCTCTCCATTTTTCTAATTGAAGCTGGGAAGGAAGAGGGAGAGGCGGGAGAGAGAATAATTCTCTTGTTGATGGATTTGATAGAATGTACTGATAGGAATGCCTTTAGCACAGTGCAGTGAACAGCAGACAATGTTCCAGCCTTACTGGGGAATGCATGGTGAATACATTGTAGGGATGCGGGTGGCGCTGTGGTCTAAACCATTGAACCTCATGGGCTTGCCGATCAGAAGGTCGGCAGTTCAAATCCCCGCGACGAGGTGAGCTCCCGTTGCTCTGCCCCAGCTCCTGCCAACCTAACAGTTCAAAAGCACGCCAGTGCAAGTAGATAAACGGGTACCGCTGTGGCAGGAAGGTAAACGGCGTTTCTGTGTGCTCTGGCTTCCGTCACAGTGTTCCGTTGCACCAGAAGTGCTTTAGTCATGCTGACCCGGAAAGCTGTCTGTGGACAAACGCCGGCTCCCTCGGCCTGAAAGCAAGATGAGCGTCACAACCCCATAGTCACCTTTGACTGGACTTAACCCTCCAGGGGTCCTTTATCTTTTACATTGTGAATACATGGGAGCATGCGCAGTACAGATCTTGTCCTGAGGCACTCAGGATCAGTTTGTGGGGAAGGACAGTAGCTCACTTTGTAGAGCATCTGCCGTGAATACAATAAAGTCCCAGGTTCAGTACCTAGAAGTAGAAGAAGAGTTTGGATTTGATATCCTGCTTTATCACTACCTGAAGGAGTCTCAAAGTGGCTAACAATCTCCTTTCCCTTCCTCCCCCACAACAAACACTCTGTGAGGTGAGTGGGGCTGAGAGACTTCAAAGAAGTGTGACTGGCCCAAGGTCACCCAGCAGCTGCATGTGGAGGAGCGGGGAAGCGAACCCGGTTCCCCAGATTACGAGTCTACCGCTCTTAACCACTACACCACACTGACGCTCTGCCTAGTGACTCCCAAGTAGGGCTGGGAAAAGGTGCTGTCTGAAAGCCTGGGGAGCCGCTGCCACTCAGTGTAGACGATACTGAGCTAGATGGACCAATGGTTTGACTCCATATAGGGTGGTGAAAGCAGCAGGAGAATACGTAGAACTGATGGGCAGGCAGATTGTTCTGTATTGCTCTGCTGGGTGTCAAGCTTACCAAAACATATGTACTTGATGAGGAATCGATTCAGTGCTTATATGCACATCTTGCTCAGTTTTGACATGATCGCCTGCGTTTTCTGTCCTCATCATCTCTGAGAGAGCAGATTAAGATTCCTGGGTTAGAGAGCAGAATGTGGGAACTGCTGAAGTGTTACGATCATTGGTTACTTTTTTTGCTGCGGCAGCGACTTTCAATATTTTAAGCAAAAAAACAAACACATACGCACATTATAGCCAGTATATATATTTTTAATTGAACTGCGTTAAAGCATCTCAGACACACAAATAGGCCATAGATGGTGAAAGGCCTGATTGAAAAAGGCATGTTTTTGCCTGGCGCCTAAAGAGAGAGCAGGAGCCGCCATTGGAAAGTGTTGCCACTCTCTGTTGTGTTGTGGTCGAGATACAAACTTGGGATGGCAGCCAAGGCTCATTGGTATCCTCTTTCATTGGCAAGGCTCAATCTGGGAAGCCAAGCCATGGTTTCATGTGGGATTTTAGCCAGGATTAAGTCAACAAACTGTGGTTAGCACTCATTATGGCTGCATGGCTGCAGCAGATCATCCAATGCTGTAGTCTGCTCCGAAGTAATTGAATACCATAGGCTATTGGGTGAAATGAAATAATAGCTCCCATAGCTGATTCGATTTAAGCTTGAACAACTTAACTATTTAGGAATTTGGGGAGGTTTTGGTGTGTGTGTGTGTGTTTAACTTCTGCATTCTTCCCCTGCAGGCATTGGGTTGCATCCTCTACCTGTTGTGCTTCAGGCAACATCCATTCGAAGATGGAGCTAAGCTTCGAATAGTCAATGGAAAATATTCAATTCCTCAGAATGACACAAGATACACAGTGTTTCATGATCTCATTCGTAAGTTTAAGACTGTAATGCTGAATTCACTTAGGGCAAATGAAAGGGGAATGATCTGATAGTTTTGTATGAATTTAAGGTTCTTTTTGTTTGTTTCCTCTGCAAAAATGCACCTTTTTAAAAAAACAACCAACAGTTTCTGTTCATGTAATTAATGGGAAATGACAGTATACATGCAGGTTGAAGAGAAAATCCATGAATATAAGAAATTAGAAGTGGCAGTGAAGTTAACCGTTCCATCTTTTTATTATTTGAGTGTAGCGTTGACTTTATTCCAGTGTACAGGTAGGGGATTTATGGCCCACCAGATGATGTGTACTACAACTTCCATCAGCTCAAGCCAGCATGGCCAGTGATCAGAGAATTCTCAGCTATTCACAGTTCGAAGCCCTTGATCACTGAAACAATTAAAGCCACATTTTGTGGTATAACTGAAGTTATGCAAATATTCATTAGCCAGGTCTTTTACCCATTTTGAAAGTCTCTTTGGATGACTGGCAGGATAGAAATCTTAGGGCAGGGGAAACCAGAAATTTGTTTTTGAGGTCTGCAGATTAAACCCCTGTTTCAATAATCTGTTGTGTCATTTTATTAGGATCGAGTCTGAAAGTGAATCCGGAAGAGAGGCTGTCCATCACAGAGCTTGTGAATCAATTGCAGGAGATTGCAGCTGCTAGAAATGTGAACCCAAAGTCCCCTATCACAGAGGTATTTGGAGCTATTGAGCAAAGCCTTATGGTTTGGGGTCCTCTGCACTGAAACTCCAAATTGCCCATTGAAGATGCGCCAATGTTGGAATAAGGCAAATAGATTGGCGTGTTTCGTACAATTCTCCCAAAAGCAATGTTGTCAAATAAATTCTGTTCTGTTTCCCATCCTCCTGACTCTGATCTCAGAAGTCAGGGAATAAGGGGAATGAGTAGCAGGTATAGAGAAACCCCAACCTGGTGCCCCTCACCATTTTGGACTACAATTCCCATCATCCATGGCCATTGGCTATGGAGAATGAGGCTGATGGAGGCTGTTGGTGGGCATCAGTTTGGGGGAGGCTGGTAGAGAGCAAGATCTGCTTCATTTCTAGTCATCTTGGCATTTGCACGTGAATCATCTTTTTTATTATTTCAGGACTGCTTGAAATATAAGTGCTGATCAAACTTTGCAACATTCCCTTCCCGCAATCTACCAAACACATTTGGTGCTCCACATACAATGTGACGTTTGCATCCCTCTTGTAAAGTAGATGAGTTCTATCTCTGTATTGCAGAAGAAGCAATATGAGGTTGGGCCGATAGGAAATTGAGAGGGTGATAGTTTGCCTAAAGCTACCTAGCGAGCATTTACAGTGGTACCTCTGGATGCAAACGGGATCCGTTCCGGATCCTGTCATTTTGAGCATCTACACGTCATTTTGAGCATCTACACATGCGCGAGCGACGAAACCCAGAAGTAACGCACTCTGTTACTTCCGGGTCGCCACGGAGCGTAACTTGAAAACGCTCAACCTGAAGCATATTTAACCTGAGGTATGACTGTACTGTAAATATTGACTTTTCTCCAGCTTTGATGAGCTATCTTGGCAAGTATAGCTTGTCATTGCAGCGCTGCAGGAAGTGGTATGTGCTGAGATTTCCTCTTCCAGAGTAAAGGAGCATTATCCTTCGTACTTAATTGACCTCCGTATAAATATTTCTGGTTTTTTCACCTCAATTAATTTTTCTGCCAACTTCATTAAATGAAAAACTCAAATGAATAAAATAGAGAATAGTGGCGGAACCCATTTTATGGCCAGGATACAATTTGTTTGTGGACCCCACCTGGCAAGTGGCTTTAAGATGCTCTGTGTTGCTTGTACCTTTTGGTGGGGTGTGTGTTTGAAAGAGATCGAAGTGCTAATTCTGGAAATGGCTGATTTTTCTTTCCAGCTCCTTGAACAGAATGGAGGCTATGGAAATAATGCTCTGCCTAGGACATCTTCAGCTGTAGTAACACAGAACTCAAAGCCAGCAGGGCAGCTCAACAACATGTACAATGCAGGTATATTCCCAAATATTCCCTCCTCCACCCCCATGTTTTTTTATTATTATCAGAGCATCAAAATATGTGAGATCTCCCAGTACCATGTCTGGTTGTACTTCTTGGTAATCGCTTTTCCGACCAATTGTTTAATAATGGGACTAAACCTTTCTAAAGAAACGCAAAAATATAGGAGAGAGTTTAAGTGCACCACCAAATTGTTTGACGCTGAAGCTAATGGACTGCAATTGTGCTCAGTTACTTTTCTGTGCCCTTGGCTCTTAGGTCTGACGGTAGCCGAATGTGACCAGACTTACAGCGGATTCTTTGATATTCTTAGGGGCGGGACGGAGAGGTTTCTCACAAATATCAAGGACACATCTTCGAAAGTTATTCAGTCTGTGGCCAAGTAAGTAGAACTGTAACTGTGCTGATAAAGGGAATGCAGACCCACAAACATAATTCACCTCTCCCCCAGTGCATTGGGTATTTCATGTACTGTGTCTTTCCCGCCCCCACATGTGGTTTTTAAAAAGAGATGGCCTTCTCCAAAACTTGTGAAAAAGCAGGAAGGGGTGGGTTATGATAGGCTCAGTGGATGAGTCTGTGCTCTGGGCACTATCCTGTTTCAAGATATTGTGGTTATGTGGTTTTGGAACTTCCAAAACATTTGGAAACCAAGGCGTGGCTTCGGGAAGCTCCTGCAGCCAATCAGAAGCCACGTCGGACATTCGGGTTCCAAAGAACGTTCACAAACCGGAACACTCACTTCCAGGTTTGTGGCGTTCGGGAGCCAAAACTTTCGACTCACAAAGTGTTTGGGATCCAAGGTACGACTGGAAGAGGCACTGTATGTGTGCAAAGTTGTGTACATCACTAGAAAAAGCTGCTTTAAAATAATAATCCCTAACCTGGCTTATACTGCAAATGTTACATTATTGGAGAGGTTTGAGCTCTCATACTGAGAATATTGTACTGACACAACCACACGAGTTCAGGACAGAACTAGGTGCAATAGGGAGCATAAGGTCTGCTGCCCCACTCAGCAGCAAGGTTTCTGGTTTCACTCCTACCCTTCTGTTTCATGCAGTGCAACTTGGCACTGTAGCAACCTGCAATTCCATGCCATCTGGTCTACAGACCTCCTGCTAAAAGCAAGTGGCAACGTGGGATCCTAGCCAAGATAGGTTAAGAAATATGTAATATCCCAGTAGCTGAATGTTTAGAAGCATAGCAGTTTCTGATTGGCTTGACTCCCCCACCTGTAAAAATAAACATGTGAAAGGCACAGAAATCCCCATCTGCCGAGCCTGGCAAGCTCCAAATATTATGCCATGTTCCAAATTAGCTTGTTTATTTAGCTGTTTTTATATTGCCTTTCAGGACCGAAAAGGGGTGCCTCACAATTAAAAGCGTAACTATTTAAAACCTAAAACAGTAACTATGAAATGTAGCGCATAAATAAAGTGCAGTAATTAGAATCAGTAAGTTCATTCATTTTAAAAGCAGATTGGAATGGTGAAGTTTTTAAAGGCTCAAGTTCACAGCCAGACACACAGCTGGGTGGAATGTCCCAGGGACGGGGCTACCACTGAAAAGGCCCTGTCTCTTGTGACTGCCATACTTCAGTTTGTGGTGTAAAAGAAGGGAAAAGATGGTGCTTAACATATATATGGTTTGTTTGTTTCTTTAAGTAAAACATGAGCTTATTATAAATACAAAGAATAGTACAGCTCTAAATCCATAAGGATCAACAGTAAACCTGGCATTTAACATGCAATTGCCAGCTCATTTAAAGACTACCTGGAATAAAAAAAGGTAGGAACCGGTCCCTACAAACTAAAATTATGGAACAGATTAGCTACTTTTTGGGCGTGTGGGGAGAGAGGGAGCACACAAGCATGGGGCTACCATAGGAAAATTCTTGCTACTGGAAGCTGCCAGTCTAGCTTCGAGACAGCTGAGGAACTCAAGAGTGCGCCCCCCCCCCCGAATATAAGCCAGCCTAACCCATCCTCCGGTGCCCTCCTGGCGATGCCAGACTACAGCTACCCTCAACCTCAGCCAGCATGACCCACGTTCAGGTATGCTGGGAGTTGTGGTTCCAAATATCTGAAGAGCCTCAAGGTTAGTAGAAGGGATTCTCCAACACCCTGCTTCCCTGCAGTTTTAAATACAGTGGTGCCTCGCAAGACGAAATTAATTCGTTCCGCGAGTCTCTTCGTCTAGCGGTTTTTTCGTCTTGCGAAGCAACCCTATTAGCGGATTAGCGCTATTAGCGGTTTAGCGGCTATTAGCGGTATTAGCGGCTATTAAAGGCTTAGCGGATTAGCGGATTAGCTGCTAAAAGGCTATTAGCGGTTTAGCGGCTTAGAAAAAGGGGGTGGGGAGCGAAAAAAAATCTCAAGACTCGCAAGACATTTTCGTCTTGCAAAGCAAGCCCGTAGGGAAATTCGTCCTGCGAAGCGCATCGAAAAACGGAAAACCCTTTCGTCTAGCGGGTTTTCCGTCTTGTGAGGCATTCGTCTTGCGGGGCACCACTGTATAAGAACTGGTATAGTTAATCACGTACAGAAGTTTACCAGTACCCAGTGGAACTCTTGAAACATGGGTGCCCCATGGTGAAGGTCGCGTCTATAATCACAGTGCAGTTTTGGGTGTCTGCAGTGTGCTTGTGTTCTGGGTTCGCCAGCCTTTATTTACCTTTCCTGTTCGGATGATTGGCAGCCACTGCAGCTGGAAGGCATCACTGGGGTTTGGGCGCACAATTTCCCAGCTGAATGCAGAGGCATAGCATAGGGGGGGTGGGGGGGCACATTGCCCCAGGCACTGTTTTTGGAGGGGCGCATGAGCTGTTGCGTCCTTCTCATGCCACTCTCCAGCTGGAGGGTGGCTTGGGAAGGACGCAGCAGGCATGCACACTGCCAACCCTGTGCCGCTTTTGCGAGTCCCAGAAAGCGGTGCTGGGCTCCCAGGGTGATGTCGTCCAGAATTGGTTGTCTGGGCTCCGCACTGCACAGCTGGGCAGGTGGAGCAGCGCAGCCCTGCTTAGCTCCAGTGGGTGGGGGTCACTCCAGTGGCATGCCCCACCCTCATGGTGCACTGCATGCACCCACCCCAGGCGCTACCAAAAAATGCTCCGCCACGGCTGAATGGTTATTTATAGCATGGATTCCCCATAGTACTCTACCTACATATACTTCTATGGGAGATGGCAACTTGGGAGAACTGGCAGAAAATGTTGATTTTGTGGGTAGGGCATTCCTCTTGCCCCTGGCACCCATCAGCCAAGCCTCTGTAGACAGAGACTATGGAGAGGGAAAGCCCTTGTCATAAGGCACTTAGCTAATGTACCGTGTTTTTCTGTGTATAAGACACCCCCATGTATAAGACGTCCCCTATTCTTGGGGACTCTAAATTAAGAAAACACCCCGCAGCACTACCCGTTTATAAGATGAGCCCATAGCTGTCAACCTTCTCTTTTTTTGTGGGAAATTCCCTTATTCCAGTGCCGTTTCCCACTGCTTCCCGCTGCTATCCCGGATTGTTAGATATCCCGTAGACTGTCCCCGGGACAGGTGAGGCTGCTGATCCCTTATTTTCGAGGCTGCTGATCTCTTATTTTCAAATCTGAAAGTTGCCAGCTATGGACAAGCCCCAATTCTAAACCTAATTTTTTGGTAAAGAAGAAGAAGAAGAAGAGTTTGGATTTGATATCCCGCCTTTCACTCCCTTTAAGGAGTCTCAAAGCGGCTAACATTCTCCTTTCCCTTCCTCCCCCACAACAAACACTCTGTGAGGTGAGTGGGGCTGAGAGACTTCAGAGAAGTGTGACTGGCCCAAGGTCACCCAGCAGCTGCATGTGGAGGAGCGGAGACGCGAACCCGGTTCACCAGATTACGAGACTACCGCTCTTAACCACTACACCACACTGGCTAGGTATAAGAAACCTAGTCTTATACACGGAAAAATACGGTACATTAAACTTACAGAGAGGCTTGAGGCTTATTACTGTGGAGTGATTATGACCTCAAGGTTAAGGTAACCAATGGTAAGCCATCTTCCATTCACCTTTTTCATGATGCAGTTTTTGTTGGTTGCCCAAGGGCAGAGGCCTCATAGGCCCAAGGGTAGATCAGCCGGCCCTCCTCCCATCTCTCTGCTCTCTCCCAAGTGTGGCACTCGAATGCTAGCCGCCGTCTTCTGCCAGAGAGAAACCCCTCTGGGATGGACTGGAACCGTCTCTTTCAAGCAGGGCCTTTCCTGGGCAAGGTGAAAAAGCTGACACTTCAGTAAAGGTCTTTTGAGGGCCCAGGTGTGGATGGACTTGACCATGGGGAACTGGTTAGTGATGCTAGGGAGAATTGTATAGCACCTGAGTCGAAGAGACCCAAACCGAAAGCAAAACCCCACGGCAGCCTTTGTGCTTGGTTAGTTCTTAATGAGCCAAGTTGTATTGCTAGTATCCTCCATGCTGTGCAATAAATCAAAGGCTCTTATATGTACGTATTATGAACGTAAATAGTAAAAAACTACATTTTCCCACTGCAAAATGGTGAGCTATTGTGGTAATCTATGAAACCAAAGCAAAGGGTTTGGCATGAATTTTATGTCCTTGCTGTTAAAGCTGATACCATATTTAGCTTCTAGATAGATACCTGCTTGCTCCCCAAAAGAAATAATTTGCATGAGCAGCATAAAGGTTTATTTATGTTTTTAGTATTGGCTTTCTTAACACACACCCCTTCACCACAAGGCCCCTGGGCAGGTTACAACAACATAGCACATTGCAGCTCATATCTTTTTAGCCAAATATGTTTTATCTCTACTGAGGCCCAGATCCGAAGAACTGTGCATGAGCTACACACTTGGAAAGGGGTCTGGTAGCTGGTGTTTGCT